>NC_091013.1:53393715-54022369 GCF_041296385.1 Aphelocoma coerulescens | reverse complement strand
AGTGAAAAAATAATGAAGGTTTTTTTGGTGTATCTGTGTCTGATAGACTGTTTTATTTGTGCTTATTCAGTCATGTTTTGCTGTTACTGATGAATAGTCATTCATATTACCTAGTCATACTGTCTGCTTCACTGGCTTTTCTGTAAGTAAACTAGAATTGAATGTGTCTTATATACAGGCTCCTCTTATTTAAAATACTGAAAATCAAACTTTTCAGTCATAAATGGGATACGATTTGTTTCATTTATTAAAGAATATGCAAGATATTATTTGGGATATAAAGCAATTCTTTAAACCAAAAAAGCCCCTAGCATTCATTTTCCTACACTTACCTTAACTTTAATCTGTTTCACGATGTCACTGAAACTGACTGTATTAGACATTAGGGCATTGTGTCCACTTTGTTCCCATTTAAAATAATTGTGCTTGCTAGGAATTGCTGCTTTTTTAAACCCACCAAATTATTTACAGCCCAAGAGTGATTTTTTTGTCTGTCAGGATATTACTCTTACCATACTTAAATGGTGATCTTGATGAAGATTCTGATGATAAAATAACAGTGAAATTTCGAACCATCAAAGAAAAGTCTGTGCTAATGTATTCCTTAAAATGCTGTAGGGTTTTGACCACTTGTAGACTCATGTGGGAGGAAAAGGATTGGAAGTCCATTATATTTTGATACATGTCCTTTCCTGGTCATCAAACACCTCAGACTTTAGTTACAAACAAATATCTTTTACAGTTTCCCATTTGCCAAAAGACAGAATAGAATCCCTCCAAGTTCATAATCAAAAGAAAACAAACTTAAATATTAGTCTGTAGCTTTTTCAGAGCAAAACATGTTCACATAATATTTCAAAGACATAAGATAAAAATATGACATAAAAAAGAAAGATAAATATGACAAAAAATATAGAAATCTATTGTTTTCAGCTACATAAAAGTAAATTTAGAGTCCACTGAGCTTTCCATTTTTTGTATAAAAGATAGCCTAAAACTGATATAATTGTAAAAGAGAAAAGGACCTGATCTGATTTTGATTTTATTTCTGTCACAAAACTCAGAGTACTATATTAATTTTGAACACCAATCATTGTAAAGGCTGTTTTCAAAAGCACTGCTCCTGGAGAAAGTTAAGTGGAAAGATACAAAGCTTGACCCTACCAAGCCTGTTATGGATAAATGAAAACACATGATTTCAATGTTATATTGGTTAAAGTTCACTAAATTCACAACCAGGTATGTAGACTAAGTTAAAGTACTCAATATATTTCCTCATGAGGATGTTAATGAATGCTAGAGTATGGCATGATGTGTAAAATCCATGTAAGATAAACATACCATATCACTTAAAAAGTGTAAGCAGAAAATGATAAGGAAACATGAAAGAACACATCCTCTATTAGATGTAGATGTAAAATATAGGCTACTCTTGTAGTTCAGAGATAAAATTTCTAGTTAGGACAGTTACAATAGTGTAACACACCACAAGAGTGGCCTTCTTGGCCATCAGCTGTCATTATTCACATTACCTGCTCAGAGACAATGAACAAATTGTAATAATTATATGGATCCAAATACTTTCCAATAAAAAAACAGTGCAGAGAGCAAATTGTGTGTCTTTTTTTTTCTATTATTATTATTTTTCCAATAATTTAAAAACCAAAATATTTGAATGCACTATATAAGGCAGATTTGCATGCACTTACTTTCTGTGCTAGTCACATCAAAAAGATGAGACAGTGTTCCAGTAAATTTTTGAATATTCAAGAGATCATCAAATCTCCTCACTACAGCAACTGTGCTATAACACAAAATAGCAAGAGGTCTGAAACTTTAGGAAATTTTTGGATTTTATCTTTAAGAAAGCCTGGGGAGCCAAGTCTTCCCCCATGAATGTGAATCACAAAATTTCAGAAGTTTGGCTGTCTTTCTGTGTGTTACTACTCATATTCCCATTTTCATGGAAACTGCTGTTGTAGTGACTGAAAAATGGGATAAGGTGCTTTAACATAATTGCTACTTTACACCACCCTGTTTTGCTTTTATGTTCAAAATGGAGATTATTTCAAAGTACCATTTTCCATATTCATCTTGCTGACATGAGTTTCTATGGAAACAGGAAAAAAGTAATAGCTGAGTCCTAGGGAACTCCTGTTCAACTCAGTGACTAAACCTAAAAGAATTCCACTCTGAGCAGAAAGAGAAAACCAATTTGAATTCTATTCTGTAATGGCTAAAAAGTTTTTGCTCATGAATTATTTGAAAAGAATGAAGAAATTTTTTTCACTGTGGTGCGCTGGAGAGTTTATTATCCATTACTTTTAACTTAGTACTATATAAAATACATTAATCTGAGGCATCTTTCTGTTTAGAATTAAAAAAAAAAAAATCCAAAAAACCCAAACCAATAAAAAGTGTCCACCTTGACCTTGTAAAGAAGCTTCTAATTTTCTTTCTTCAGGAAATCAATTAGTTGCACGTGACTTAGTGACTGAAATCTAGCATGGTACGCTAAAAATTCAGTAGTAACATTTTTAATTTCCAGCTTTCACGAGAGAAAATAAAAATATGGTTTCAATTAAATCTATAAATATACATGTAAGAGAAATAGGTTGAGTTTAGCTTTTTAGATCAATAGTAAAATTTATTTGTTTGAAGAGTTTGTTTAATTTTATAAGTTTATTTGTAGTACAACATATTGAGTGAGTTAAAGACGCTTGAAACAAAACATGGCTGTAGTTTTGCTATACTAAATATTACATTCAAGTGTTACTCCATTTCTGATCTCAGCTTCACTGAAACAAGTTTAAAATCTCTCAGGAATAAACTTTAGCAACTCCCTCTAGTGCTGAAACAGAATGACCCACAAGGACTTTACAAGTTTCGTTGCTGTCCACTTTTAATTATGATTTAATGCAATACTATCATGGATTCATAGAAGGGTTTGGGTTGGAAGGCACTTTGAAGATCAGCTAGTTCCAAACCCCTTGCTATGGGCAGGGATGCCACGCATTGGATCAGGTTTCTCAGAGCTGCATCCAACCTGGCCTTGAACACTTCCAGGGATGTGGCATCCACAGCTTCTCTGGGCAACCTGTTACAGTGCTTCACCACCCTCACAGTAAAGAATTTTTCCCTAACATCTTACCTAAACCTACTCCCTATCAGTTAAAGACATTTCCCCTTGTCCTATCACTACCTGCCCTTGAAAAAATTTCCTCTCCATCTTTCTTATAGTCTCCCTTCAGTTGCTGGAAGCCCACAATTAGGTCACCCCAAAGCCTCTCTTCTCCAGGCTGAAGAATCCCAATTATTTTAACCCTTCCTGATAGGAGAGAAGCTCCAGCTCTCTGATCAACTTTGTGTCCCTCCCCTGGACTTGCTCGCACAGCTCCATGTCCTTCCTGTGCTGGTGCCCCAGAGCTGGATGCAGCACTGCAGGTGGGGTCTCACCAGAGCAGAGCAGAGGGGCAGAATCCCCTCCCTGGCCCTGCTGCCCACACTGCTTTTTGACATAGTCCAGGATCCAATTGACTTTCTGGGCTGCAAGTACACATTTCCATTCCATGTCCAGCCTCTCACCCACTGGCAATCTTTTCATCAAGATCAACATTTTCACTTATTTTTTTAAAAAAAATCATGCATAAAGAGTGACTTTAAAATGCACATCATTGAAATATTCAAAAATTTTTTTTGTTTCTCCAATCAAATTGTCATTCAGTTTTAGGAAAACCTATGATTTTCAATCTTTGATTTTATACCAAAGTCTGTTCTATTTATCAGCTGTCTCTGTAGTGATACAGAGCAAACACAAATATATGTAACTATGTTATATATAAAGCTGTTCAAAGCATACTGATTTGCAGACAAAATAAAAAGTATATATGTGTGACAGAGAGCCCATCTGTGTATCCCTGTGAATGGATTAGACAAGGGTGCAATTTTTCTCCTTGTTTTTTTACAATTGGCTAATATTTTAATAGCAGAAAGAATTAATATTTGTCTAAGTTAAGTAAATTAAATTTATAGCCATCATTTGTGTAAATTGCCAGAAACACAGCAAAGGAAATGTTACATACAATGGTATACAGATTAATAAAAATTAGAGGTGAAATTGTGGCTAGTAATTTCACTGAGAGAACTTACCTTAGTTTCTCTAGGGATAGTATTTTACTCAAGGAATATAAAGAAATGTTCTTATTCCAGAAATGTCTGTTACTATTTATAACAAAACTGCATCTCCATACCTCCTTTCCGAGAAACTAAGCCTTCTCCATAGACTGGTGTTCTAGTATATATTATATAAATAAGATTAATGAATAATTCAAGAGAGTTACTAATGTTGCTTGTGATATTGTGTGTTTTAAAAGTGATTGTAAGTATTTCTTTTCCTATCTAAGAGAGGAGATGTGTAAAACCTGTACGAGGAGGACAGTGTTTACAAAAAAGAGGATGGTACCAACTCATTTGAGCTAAGATTTTCCTTTTGGACTTAATCTCACTGCAATGTCCCGAAGACATTTTGCCATAATGACAAGCAAGTGAAAGGTAGCTGGCAGTTCTCATCATCTTTCACAAGCATTCTTTAATTAGCTGAATTTTTTGTTATATAACTGGTCTTATTATACCTATTTTGTGAATAGGGACCGTAAATCAATTGTATGGGAAGCTAATATGACTGTTTTAGCATCAAATTTAAAATATCCCCTTTCAAAAATAAGTAAGTAAGCAAGTAAGTGAATAAATAAATAAAGCCCAGAATACATTACAAGTGTTTGCTCTTGAGGAAGAAGTTTGCTCTGTCACATTGTAAGGAAATGCTGGCAGTCTCAACACAGCTGAAGAAATATTTCTTTCTGACAGACCACACTAAGGATGAAATAATGCATGGGCTTTGTTTCAATATCTCAGTAAGTCAATGACTTCCCTAATTGCAATTTACTTCTGCATTTGCAATTTAGGGCTGAGATCTAGAAAGATTAAATAATTTTTAAAATACACGTGACTACTTTTTCCAATGGTCCTTCTGACCTAAAGCAAGAGGAAATGGAGGTTTGAAAATTGCATTCACAAGTTTAAGGGTAGCATGTCATCTGAACACACTAAATGGAGCAACAGCACATTGAAAATACAGTGCGGAATTCAGTCTGAAAGGCTAAGTTTCTGGTTCCCCATACTTAAATTTTCATTTTTGCCAGGTCTTGGGACTGTCACATTCCAGCTTGTTCATACTGTCTGAGCATACTGGGCATATTGGGCATACTGGTTTCTGCAGTCACAAAAAAAGCTGCGATTTTACATTCTTAAGCATGAATTGTAACTGGAAGCATTGTCTATCATTCTCCCAGATGGAAGCAGGTAGAATTTGTCTGATGTACAGGTGTTTACTGTATACATCTATTTGTATAGACACTTGTGTATACAGTTAATTGGCATAGAAATGGCTTATAGTCAAAGGAAAGAAAGACTGTATGAGACTTAGTAGCATAGGTAGATTTAGTCAAAAAAATGCATGGATAGGATTTGCAGCTGACAGGGGTTGCTTCTTGCCTTAGTAAGGTGAGTTTTGTTCTTGAACTCTTGCCATTGTATAAAAGAGACCAAAAGGGACTAAAAGAAGAAATAAGAAAAGCAGTGTCATGGACTGTTATATATTTAATCAGTGTTGAATACATCCATAAAATAATTATATCCAAGATCAGATCTTCTTGGAAGCACCCAATTTTCTAATTGTACTCTGAGCCTTCGAGAAAGCTTTGTTCAGTTTTAGAAATTTTTGCCACATTTTTTTTTCTTTGGAAGAGCAGCTTTGTTTTAGTAACCGTATGTTCCTGCTTGTGAACTTTCCACAGCTGAACAAGAAACTCATTCCCATTTTGTGTTCTCTCTGCATCAAGTATAAAGATTAAATTTTACCAGTAAATGTCACCCTATGACTGAGTGCAAATTTAGAGATAGTGTGATTGATCAGTGACTTTGACCTTAAGAAAGGATTCACAAATAGGTTTAAAAGACAGAGTGGACATAACTTGCACTTCTGACCTTGCAGAAGTGAATTTTTTTAGGTTTGTAGCATTCAGACTGCAGTAAATTCTCTCTCTACCATGCTGCTTCTTTGTCAGAGTCTCCAATCTTACAGTGTGGTTCTTACAAAGAAAATACATTTACTCTATGTAAATAAAAATGTTTCTTTCTGTTATATGCAAACTAGAAAGATTTCTGTTGCTATCAACTACTTCTCTGATTTTAAATTTCTCCCTCCTTATCCACCAAGGTGTTTCTGTACCTTTTTTTCTCCCTATGTCTGCTTTGTGTTAGGAAGACTGTATCAATACAATCATTTGATTAAAATCAACCCAAAATCTATGTATCTTTTAAGTGATATTCTAAAAAATATGCACGCTGTTCCTACTAATTGAATCGGATGCTGTACTTTTATTTTCTTTTGATTTTAAAAACTACAAAAATACCCCAAACCCTGTATTTCCTTTGATAATATCATTTATTCTGGTGTGATTTCAGTTTGTTTTGGGAACAACATCTACTAAAAACTTAATATCATAGCTCACACCCTTTTATTTTAGTTCTATTTCTTAAAAAGAATGGAGAGTAAAAAATAGTAATTAAAAAAAAAAGTAGAATTAAAATTCCTAATACTTTTAGAAACTTAGAAATCTTAGGAGCATAAGCTGCTTTAGCCTTTAAAAGCAGGAGGCTTAAACTCCAAATCAGTTTGAATTCTCTGAGCCAATCTTTGTCTGTTAGAAAAAAAAATGAACAGAGGCACAAACTAGATAACAGCCTTTTATGGGGTACAGAAATTAAAGTAACAGAATTACCTTTCAAAGAGATCTCCAGGGCTTTAATGTAAAAATAGCTATTATTTTATTAGACAAGGCTCTAATCCACAGTCTGTTCAGCTGTACTGCAGACTTCTATAAGATAATCAATGCCTTCACTGGAGAGTAGCGTGATTAAAAAAAAAAAAAAAAAAAAAAAAAAAAATCTTTGGAGAAGCTGGGGAGCCATCTTGTGGTGATTTTATTTAACCCTCAAAAGAAAGGCGTTTAGTTTGCATGAAATTGTTTCATTTTCAGTTCAATTAAAGGTTCCCATTGAAGATGCAGAAGTTTTTGGCTGGAAATGTATTTTTTTTTTCTGTTCTTCTGCTCTGTTTAGACATCGACAGCAAAATATATCTAGGAAAAAGGTGAAGGGAAAGAACAAAGAAGAAACCAGGCTGTGTTTCTACAAAATTTGTTTTAAAAAGCTAATATAACCCATTGTGCTGCCTATAACTGAATGATTTTTACCAGATGCCTTTTATTCATAAATATAGTATCATTAAGTAAGAGGATGTCATAAGGGAGAAAAAAAGAAGTTCTTTTGATTGAGAAATTTCCAGATCATGTTTTTATATCACACGCTTCAGTTGTTTTAATTCTTTTCTTGACATACAAACACAGTAACTTTTCTGCATGGGAAGACCTCAATAAGAAGTTGAATGTGTGTTTTACACATTTATGTTAATTTGCTGAAGACTACACAAAGACTTGGAGTTAGCAGACATAGATTCCTCTATGGAATGGCCTTTGCAAGTATACAGAGAATCTGCTTTAGAAATTCTAAAAGCAGCTGGGTAAAGATGGAAAAGATACATAGCTACTGCATTTGAGGAACCAGTTCTGCCTCAGCTGAAATAAAATAATTCAATATTAGTTCCTTGGAATATGTTTGGCTTGATCCCTACTTGAGAAGACTAATTTAGTAGTATCTAGGTTTGCATTTACTAGCTTAGATAAGCAGCAATAAACTTAATGAATCACCATGAATGTCAGCACTTTCAATGCAAGTAATTGCACTGACAATTTTCGTTATATTTGTAAGTTATGTAAGTGCAATAGCTTTTGCTAGGTATTATTTCCTTGTATCTTAAAACCAAGCAAAACATCTTGAACAATATTACAGAGGAGATAAAGGCCGCTTTTCAACAACCACATTCCTAAGAAACAATAAGCTCTTGAGTTTGTGTCCATCAAAATGTGCTTTGCCTCCAAGGATAAGCATAGTACTTGTTCAGGTTGGTTTTCTGCTCTACCTGTGTCCTGTTTGTGCTTACTGTTCTTTGTCCTTCGTTTTCTTCTGCTTCTTACATTTACCTGTAGGCATCCCTAAGTAAAGGCGGTATCACTGCAAGTGGTAAGGGGTCAAATCAGACTGAAATGGTTTCAGAGAGTTTATCCAGGAACCAGGATGATTAATATTGGCATTTTTATTCCCTTCCATTTTCTTCCCTCAGCACAATTTGTATCTTTTCTTGATTTCACATATTTTCAACATTTGTCCTGGTTAAAAGAACCATTCCAAAATTTCTGTCTACATAGAGGAGTGGACTTATTATTTAAATCAGTATTCAAATCTGCTAAGCCATTCCAACATTTCCACAAGTATACATTCTGCTCACCTTTTCTGCATGAATTTCATCTGCACAGTTTAAATTTGAATCATTCTAAACCTCACCTCACTGTCAGAATTGGTTTTGCATGAAGGCATCTAGGTAGATATTCTAGGTCTTTTTCCTAACATACTAAGACAGTCTGAAATACTGCTCCTTTGGTTAATAGATGTAACTGTGATGCATAAAGTAAACTGCAAATAAAGGCAAGTTAATATTTCTTTCCCCATTGTGACAAATTTGCTTGCCTCATTTATTTATTTATTCCAAACCTCTTGCAGAGACATTCCAGCTATTCTTAAACAGGTCTTTACAGATTACACGCCAGATCTAGATTATATTTCATTTTCTCCGTTGCCCTGTCTGAATAACACATTGGAGGTGGTGAAGATGGAAAAGTTTGAATAAGTGAAGTACATATGATGTGAATCTGAAGTGCTTTCCAGTTTCTAGATCCAGATAGCCTTCCTCACAGATGAGCTACAGTAACTGAAGATGCCTCAGACACTTAATGCAAAGGATCAGAACCTTCAGCAATGCTGTGGTGCACTTTGAGGAAGTGTTATACATACATTTTATCCTTTATAGTCAGAAGACTCTGCCACAAGTCTGTGGGAAGTATGTCTGGTTTGCCTGAATGACCATTAGTCATTAGATGCATAGAACTTTTGAACAGGCAATCCTCAGGTATAATTCAGCTATCAGATTTGATTTCAGTATCACATTAAGTAGTTGTGATACATTATCAAGTATCACTGCCCTGAAATATAAATTACTTAATAGGATTGTGGCAGTTTACCCCCTTTCTTAGCCATCAGATGAATAGTATTTACAGTATGAATATTGCTTCATGGCCTGGTAAAGCTGAAATAGGTCAGAAAATATTTTAACAAACCATGTCTTTTTATCCTTAATATCAAGATGTTTCTGTGTAGTTTCCACACAGAAAAAAACCCCAAGTGCAATCTAGAATGAAAAAGAACATCACATTCTGAAGGCATTTGTAGTAATAGAAATAATTGAGAGAAGAGGAAAAGGATAGATGTTGGAAAGAGCTGATTAGAAGATGGCAGAAATAGAAAAAAGAAATATCTGTATATGTAGAGAGACAGACATGGACTGATAGCACACCAGGAGTTAAAGTGGAGAAATGTAAAGACAAAGAGGCTTATGGTTTAACTCTGAGAATAAGAAAGAAAAAGCTATGGAAAGAAGAAAGGTACAGAAGAAAGGAAAATAAGTATAAAAAGCAACAAGTAAATGACATGAGAAAAGATGGAGATAACCTTTATTAATGGACACCAAAAAACAGTCAGTGAAAAAAGCTTGTAAAGGCAAACACTAGAGAAGAACATACAAACTCGGGCACCAAGGTGAACAGCTAAAATACTGAGAATGATGACTAAGCTTTTTATATATTTTTCATATATTTGTAGCTTTGTAGATTGATAATGGATGTCCATAGCTCCAGTACTTATCCTACCCCTTTCCCCCTAAATTTTAGAACAATAAGCTGACCTTCTAAACACATTCTTGAAATATTGTTTAGTCTTATTCCAAGTAGGGTGTGGACAGAGATGCGATGGGGTTGAGTTGTGGGCTGTAGGACCTGCCTGCAGAGGCACATGGCAGCACAAAGGAGCACATGGTGGCACAGAGAAGCTTGTCTCCATCGGACCCTGGGGGGAGGAGGTGTCACACTGCAGAGCCCTACAGAGAAGAGCCTGCCAGGAGCTGATGTACAGGTGAACAGCGAGTGATCATCCCATAGAAGGACATTTGGAAAGTGTGTTGCTGATGTAGCAACACCAGATAGGTCACGTAGTGAGGATTACCGTATAAGGAAATGCTGTGCCTCGGAAAAGTGTATAAAACCAGCTCATTCCTTTGAATAAACGATTCAGATTCCCTGCTGGTCTGGATCTGTGCCTCAATCACTATAGTAGGGGACCTAGAATAAGACATAATAAGAAGTGGGGTGGAGAACCCCT
This sequence comes from Aphelocoma coerulescens, assembly GCF_041296385.1. Classification (NCBI taxonomy): domain Eukaryota; kingdom Metazoa; phylum Chordata; class Aves; order Passeriformes; family Corvidae; genus Aphelocoma; species Aphelocoma coerulescens. The sequence continues at coordinate 54,011,920 of NC_091013.1, read as the reverse complement.
TGGACTAACCCCAAGGGGCTGACCCAAGCCTGGGTTACTGGGGCAACTGAATCTCCTATTGGACGTACCTGTTAGATATCCTAATTGTTTTAACCTTATAAAATTGTAGAAATCTGGTGCTGGGTGTGCCCATCACCATCAGGACACCTGGAAGCTTCCAATAAAGGTCTGCTTTTTACTTTACTATTCTAAAACTGTTGCAAGGTTTTTTTCTTAAACGCCACAACAAATTATCATTAACATAGCTTTTGTAGGACAGCAAAACTGTATTTGATTTCAAATAAATATTATGTAACATTACCTAAACTACTGATCTCTGCAGGTATACTGAGATGAGGATATAAGTCTTTAAAACATTTTGTATTTTTGAAGTGCTGCTTTCTCTCAGATACCTATTAAAATATCTTTTTTTTAAGCTTTAGTTCCTTATTAATTTGTCTTATTACTACTTTACACTCATAATTATACAGTCCCTTGGGAAAAAATATCCATATTATGTATCAAAAACACAATCTGTCACAATTTGGCACAGTTGTCAGTCTTTGCTTAAGGGAAGGCCAGGAATGGAATATCAGGGGGTTTGCAGGTCAAGACAGAGATGAATTGACAGAGGACTGTCGGGGCACTTGTTCATTGTTTCTTGCAGTGTACCTAATTTTGACTAATACTAGCACAGTGTATCACTTGAGGCTGTGATCCTGCAACAATTATTCATTTTATGAACATTGAACTTGCCCCCAAATGCAGTTTATAATTGACTTAACTAGTGAAGCTGCAAAGACGCTATTGTGTGTTTTGATTCTGATCATGGCAGGGTGGCTTCTCACACAGGAGCACACACCTTCGAATTAAATGTATGTCACATAAAAGTTAACTATTTATATAATTCTGCAGACACTGCTGGATGTGATAAGTTAGCCAATACTTAGATAAATATAATGTTGTTATATATAAATGTCTTTCATAACCTGAACATATACAGATATAAATCAAACCACTTTCTTTATCTTTTTAAAAGTCTGGAAAAAAAACCTTTCTGAAACTGAGCATACAATGTCTCAAATTATCTACATCATAGTTAGCCAAGAAGACCAAGGGCATCCTAATTTTTATCAGAGATAGTGTGTCCACCAGGATTAGGGTAATGGTTGTCTCTCTGTACTCAGCACTAGTGTGGCTGCACCTCGAATCCTCTGTTCAGTTTAGGGCCCCTCACTACAAGGCATTGAGGTGCTGGAGCATGTCCAGAGTAGGAGGAAGTTAGTGAAGGGTCTTGTACTGGATCTGGCTGAGATGGAGTTCATTTCCCCACAGCAGCCCTCAGAGTGCTGTACTTTGTACTGGTAGCTGGAAAGATGGTGATAACACACCAGTGCTTTGACACTGCTGGCACATTCTGCACCCCACCAGTAGGCTGGGGGTGGGCAAAATCTCGTGAGGGGGACATAACCAAATTGACCAAAAGGACGTTTCATACTATATAACACCTGCTCAGCTATAAAAGCTGAGAAAAAGGAAGAAGTGGGGACATCTGTTATTTACAATGTTTTGCTTCCAGAGCAACCACTACGCATGCCGAAGCCCTGCTTCCCGGAAGTGGACGGACATTACCTGCTGATAGAAAGTAGAGAATTAAATCTTTGGTGTCTCTCATCTTTGCTTGCATGTGCAACCTTTCACTTTTGCTTTTCTCGGCCTATGTGTTACTTTTAAGTCTTATTTTCTTCAGCCATCTTGCTGAGGAGGGGAGTGACAGAGTGGCTTGGCGGGCACCTGGCAGCCAGGCAAGGTCAACCCACCAAAAGTCTGGAGCACATGCCTCATGAGGAGTGACTGAGGGAGCTGAAGGGTCTTTTCCAGCCTAACTGATTCAATGATTTATCTCAGAAAATCCAGATATTCACAATAACTGTGCCATTCCAAATATAGAGCTTAGCACTTATTTCATCATATAAGATCTTCCATTAATCAAGATTGAAACAAAAATTAGAGATATTATGAGTTTGATACATTTTTTCCTAAGATTATTATTCATATTAATTATTCACATTATTCATTTTTATGGAGTTTTTCCATTAAAAGTATTTTCCATTTTCCTTATTTACTTAATATCTGATATAAAGCATTTCTAGTGACTTCTAGATGTGGTTGAAAAATCAGTAATTTATCCCATGAATCATAATGATTATAATGAGAACTTTCAAAATTGAGGTACTTTGAGTATTCTGGCAGTTGAAGAAACATGGAGACTATCAATAAATTTTTTCAAAAATAAATGTTTACATCCACAAATTCAAAAAGAAGTATGAGTTTTCAACAAAATCTATAAAAATTGATTTTTAAATTTTTGATCAGTTAGAATATTTTCCGTGACTCTTACTGAACTGTTGTTCAGCAACTGCCATGACAACACTGCTATGATCTTAAACATGATGAGGCAAAGCAATTATGACATAGCACTAAACCAAATAATACAATTATGATCTTGTTAGGAATATGCATGCTTTGTTACTTTAGAAACACAAAATATCCAGCAGGGAAGTGATAGGATCTATGTACATTCAAAAGGAAGTTGAAACTTTTCCATGTTTAATAGAAAAAGCAAAGGAGAGGAAAAAACCCGACAAACCTTCTTCTAGTATGAAACTTAAGGTTGTGACAAAGTACATGGCACTGAGACAGGAACTTATAAAGACAGACCAGCATTAAAATTCATTGTTATGATTTCTCCTGAGAAGAATGTATCATTTATATATATTAAAACAGGGTTTCGTTTTTGCTATTCAATATTGCATTTTAGAAAGAGGTATCTCCTAAACTGTTCTCATGTTCTTGCTTGTTATGACCATTCTCTGTTTTTGAGTCATAATTACTGTACCAAAGCCAGAAGATAAGATGACTGTACCAAAAAGAGAAGATTAAAAGTTATTATTTCTGAGATATGAAAATCAAAATAGAAATATTTTTACTTTCTGTTCCTTTTTTGTGTAATAAGGCAGGTTTCAAAGATTTTCAGCAGGGATGAAACATAAAAGCTGTGATTCAACTCTAAATTCAGGATGTCTCTCAATTAAGTTTGAAAATGACAGGCTAAATAAATACATCAGCTCCATTGGCACTGAGAATGAATGCATTGTTTGATTTGAATTAATTAGTTCTGTGAGAATATGAGAATTATATAGAATAAAAGTATCTACCCATTTATTAATCATTGGTTTTAAAAATTAGTAGAAAAACCGAATTATGATAAACTATGGATATAGAGAGTTCACTGTTCAAGTGTTTCATATTTAAACTGATTGATTTTCTTCTAAAAGACAGTAACCTTTGTGGCTGTATAGAGGCCTGCCAGTTTCTGCATGTGGCTTTTTACTACTACTTAATTTATATTAAACAAATAATAACAATGTAATATTTGATAGAAGAAGAGAAAACCTATTAAAAAAAGATCCATAACTGAATATTTTTTTCCAAATGTTGGCCTTTGCTGCAAACAGCAAAAAGAAGCACCATACAAGTGACTGCATTTGCACCAGGTTTTTATTAAGATTTCAATAGAAGAAAATTTTCTAGAAATAGATGAATCAGTTTATTTTTATACCTGCAAAATTACAAGTGATATCAATAGTACTAACACGGCTTTCAGAAGGACAATAGAAATGGAAATTCAGACTCTTGGTTTTATGATCTCCATACTTGGTTGCTGGTTTCTGTGTGATCATCATCAGCATATTCTAATAGGGATTTTGCAAAACAGGATGTACAGTGAGTCATGAGCAAGACCAGAGTGAGCACCAGTCCCTTCAGAAGCATTCACTAATTTAGTAAATATTACTTTTGTAATCTCAAATCAAAAACAGCTTACCAAATGGACTGAAAACTCTTGAGTGTTTACACAAATTAATTCTTATTACTTTAAAGTTCAGGAAGCATACTTATAAAGTTTGGAAGATTTTACATATATACTCTGTAATAAAAGTGTTCTATGTTGGGGGTTTGGTGACTGGTAATTTTTGTTTATTTGTTCATTTGGTTTATTTTTGCCATTTTACAAGGGAGAATGCCTATGATATTCAGCCAATATCCAATAATCATCACAATTCTCCTTGACTCCATGTTCTTGGGTGTTAATGATCAAGCATCAAAATTAACCAAACCGAAAGTTAGCCCAAGGCTTGTGAGAACTTCAGGTTATGTCTCTGTAGGATTATGATAAATGAGCTGTTAAAAGACTAAGCAAAGGACTGTCCAGTCACTCAGCAACATTTTCAATTGCCATTTGCATGCAAAGGCAGAATTTGCTAGAGACTTTTGGCTGCAATCCTTGATGTATCACTGCTTCTATTGTCTTTGGCATCAATCTGAAGCAAAAACTTTCAGCTTCTCATTCACTTTTTATCTCTAATAAAGAAATTATTATTGCTAGAAACCTGGAGAAAAGAAGGCTGATTGGAGACCTTATTGGCCTTGATGCCATGATAATTTTTTGCCTTTTCTTTTACATACCTTTTATATACCTTTTATATAGCTTTAATGTATCTTCAGTGCTCTTAGCATGCATACTTGTAATTCCTTAAGTCAAATCACTTAGCATTCTCCTAATATTCTGTTAAGCCAGGAGACCAAACATCCTGGAGGCCTCGCAGCTGGAGGCCAGAAAGCCCCAAGCTATCCTGAGAAACCAAGGTCTTCCCTAGAACATCCTGTAAACTAAGATAGGCCCATCCAGGGGGGATTCCTTGGGATGAGGGCATTATCACGGTATTCATTCAAGCCTCTCATTGGGGAATCGTTGTTAGATATGCTAATTTGCAAGGTCTACAAAATGGTATAATGATCTATCGTGTGTGCATTTTGGTGCATTCCACCTTGGCGAAATGGTGCACCATAAGGATCCTTATTAAATACTGAGGTAAAAACCCTTTTTCCCTTAACCGTGTCTGGCTCTTAATTTTTAAGACCAGGAAAAGGCATCAGCCCCTACAGCTCCTAAAAGGATGTTGTATCGAGGTGTGTATCAGTCTCTTCTCCCAAGACACAAGTGGCATGATGAGAGGACATGGCCTCAAGTTGCATCAGAAGATATTTGCTTTAGATTTTAGGAAAAATTTCTTCCTAAATGAAGGAAAAGGAAAAGATTATAAAGCCTTGGAACAAAGTGTTCAGGGAAGTAGTAGAGCCACCATCCCTGGAAATGTTCCAAAAACATGGGTATGGCACTTGACGTGGTTTAGTGATTAACATGGTGATGGTGCTATGTTGATGGTTGGATGTGATGATCTTATAGGTCTTTTCAACCTTAATGATTCTGTGATTCTATGAGGCATCGAATAAAACCCCAAGAGAATATGCTGGTAGCTTCTCCCTTCCCTTCCCTTCCCTTCCCTTCCCTTCCCTTCCCTTCCCTTCCCTTCCCTTCCCTTCCCTTCCCTTCCCTTCCCTTCCCTTCCCTTCCCTTCCCTTCCCTTCCCTTCCCTTCCCTTCCCTTCCCTTCCCTTCCCTTCCCTTCCCTTCCCTTCCCTTCCCTTCCCTTCCCTTCCCTTCCCTTCCCTTCCCTTCCCTTCCCTTCCCTTCCCTTCCCTTCCCTTCCCTTCCCTTCCCTTCCCTTCCCTTCCCTTCCCTTCCCTTCCCTTCCCTTCCCTTCCCTTCCCTCACAGAATACAATGCCAAAGATTTAACTGAGAAAAGACATAAAAAACCTCCAAACAGTGATAGAGCAAAACCTTTATTAAATTTCTAAACTTGAGAATAGTGTAATAGTAAAACCAACTTTCTTACCCTATGTCCTGATCTGCTAATAATGTATATACAACCATCTCTTTTTGTGCTCTTATGTTCTATATTGTTTGGTCAACTGGCAGGTTCTGCTGTTAAGAACCCTAACACCAGGCTTTTCTTTTTGTTCAAATTGTTGTATTGGTAGTAGCCCCAAAGAGGATTCAGATTTTCTCAGCCACTATTGAAGAGCTGCTCTTCATGCCAACCAAGACTGTTCATTTGGTACCTTTCAAAATAGGCACTTTTGTGAGTTCTCTCAATATTAATTCTTCATAGGGCATATAATGTTTTCTGAAAACACAACAAAGAATACAATATCCTCCTCCTATCTCTCCTTCACAAAAATGTATGTCAAAATTATTGGCAGTTTTATTAACTTCCTTTGTAAGCATTCTGATGGTCTTTAAGTACGGCAACCACTTCATTTTGTGAAATGCTGTATTCAAAGTTGCCATGGGAAGAGCTCAGTTTGTTAAACTGGTAGGTGCTTATCTATCAAAGAGAATATTGGACTGAAGAAAGAATGTTTCTTATTTTCATGCAATTGGGCAAATAAGGCAAAAACTCACAAGTCCGAATCTTGTGTTTATATCAAACACTTTAAATTTTAAAAATGGAATATCTAAATTGAAATATTGTTATAATCAGGATTTATTCAAAGTGGCATTTTGCTCAGTAAAAGAGAGAGCAGATAATTGAGGACCTCAGACTATTTTTTAACCAAAATGAAATTACATATCTGAGGGCTTGCTGTGAGGAGAACAACAGTGAGAGGTGATGCATGAGGAAATAGAAGTGAGAGGTATATTAATGTGGCAATTAAGTGTTGAGCAGATGAAACAGCTGGTAAGAATGAAAGTGAGATTGAATGGATCATGGCTAGACAAAGCAAGTTCAAGGGCTCTGGCTAACTGAAATCGTGATTTAGTGTGAGACTTTGGTTAGTGTAAGCTCAAAAAGTGTTTGACCTGCTAAGCATACTAAGTTATGCAGAGATGACAAAGCAAAGTAGCAAATACCTATGAAAATAAATGGTTTACTGAGAAAGAAAGAAGTATTTCTAGGCTATGTCTTAGTAGTAAAAAAAAAAACCAAACAAAAAAGAAGAGTAAGAAAAACCCCTAGTCTTCATAGATGTGCTTAAAATTATTGCAACCACCAATGAATACCAGTTAATATTGGATGACATACACTATCATTGACAGCTTTGCTTCTTTAGTCAGCCAGAATATCCACAGACAATTTAAAATACAATTGTTGTAATACCCTAACATAGTGTGCAAGACAGCAGAAGTTGGCATAAGGATCATACGCAGGTCTTGTGTGGTAGCCTTTTCTCAAGCACATGTATTACTGGTAATTTCAAATGAGAAAAACTTTTATATGACTTTAAACAAACAGAAATGAAAAAACTGTTGTTTCACAATATTAACAATAAAAATGCACATACAATTATTTCTTAATCATTTAATTAAAGTTATGCTCAAGGGCCTGTGCACCTTCACAAACACAATATTTTCAAACACTTACTTAGCAAGTGCTCATATACCTACTACCTTAGACACCTAACAGAGATCTTAGCAGGAGTTATTAGCAGCATATTTTATGTACCTATGTATCATCACTGGTTACACAGGAGTTTACACTTACTGAGAGACCTAACTCCCTCAGCTACTAGCCTTAAGTTGGCAGAGTGAACCGGAGCCCCAGGGCAGTATTAACACTCTTCAGCCACTTACATATTTACCAAATCTCCTGCTATGCTCTTGCACAACTGGAGTGTAGGTAGAAATTTCCCAGGGGCAGTTTCTAGGTAAGTAGGACAGTTGCATGTGTATGTATCTTAACTACGTTTGTCTGGGCTTGCAGAGTCTGGGTTTTTCTGAGCTGGAGGTTGTAAAGGAAGCAGCTGCCTTTTTTCCTGCTAAGAAAGGCAGTTTGCTGTTACCCAGCTTTTATGTGTTCTTTTCTTCTTGTAGGATGTAATAAAGATAGACTGGAATACAAGAATTGTCTTCACTTAGCTATTTTGTGTGCATTGTCATGTCCTTTGTCATTCATCCGTCCTTTAAACTACTTTAAATATCAGCATTTTCAGTTTTGTTTATCACAAATAAAATTTTGTATTTCCAATTGCTTTTCTTCATCCACCTTGAAACCCCTTGTTGTCTCACATTTTTCTAAAATATGCTAACCAGAAGTTAATGCACTAGTCCTTGTGACTGCATAAAATTGAGTTTTATAATCCTTAGTTGTGTTTTCTACTTTTTTCTTTCCCATCTATCTGCTTTTTGATAACCAGTGTATGTTAGGCAAATGCTTATTTGGGGGTGCACAAGCTGTTTTTTAAATATTGTGGTTTTATAAATCTTATTTAGGCCTGTAATAAGGGAGAGTGAGTTTTCTTGTTTGTTATTACATGAATAGTTTTTGTATCATTTGTATGATTTTTTCATTCTAAGCCACATTCTCTGGACTTCAGCATTCTTACAGAAGTCAATAAGCACAAGGGGATGGAACAGTCACCAAATATTCACATCCACACTATATCCATGTACATCTGAGCTAGACTGTTTTATTTTCAATGGAGAGCTCATATCATCACATAACAGATGTGTAAAAATACATCATGAATTATTTTGAGTAAAGGAAAATTTTCCTCTATATTTGTACAAACAGCACCACTAAAGCTACTGAAAATTGCTCAAGCCACTGAACAAGACTCAGAGCACTCACTGATTCCTTCTGAATTATCTTTCATAGCCTTGAATAAACTACAGATGTGATGATCTGAAGAAGGAACGGGTTTAGAAACATTTACTTATACATACAGACCCACTGACTTCAACTCCTTTACTTTTAACTTCAGCCATAGCTTAATATGTTCCCTTAGGTTGGGTCTTCATCATGGAATTCACATCACCTGAACACAGAAGACGTTATTTGTCACTAAACTTCACATAGCAATAGTAGTTCTGTCGTAATTGTTGTGGAAAGAGTATGTTCTCTGTTTAAAAGCCTTGCTATGCAGGTTTTCTACCAGTGTTTGTTTGATCAGGTAGCCTGATAGATTAGCAAGGTAATAACATGTTCAGTTTGGAAGCAAGACTGATTACCATTGACTCTTGTTTTCTGCCCTGTGTTCTACATACCTGTAAAAAAATCTAATTTTGACTAATGAGAAACCTTCTAAAAACTATGGTATTATTGGAATAAAATTTATCAGTGTAAATAATGAAGACTCAGACTCTAAGAGATTCATATCAAGTCTTCCCCTTCATCTGCCCTAGACCATTATTATATTCTAAACAAAATATAGAATAAAACTACAATGACCAGAAGTACATAATCATACATAAAGTATAGCCTTAATTTTGTGTTTTAGTCACTCAAGGACTGATCCCTCAAGGATTCCTTAATTGAATGCAGACTATATTGTGGGTTTTGGGGTTTGGGTAGTTGTTCATTTGTTTTAAAACACTATTTTTTGCTTACCACTAAAAACTTTTCTAGCAGGAGAATCCATGTGGTAATCAAGCTGGTATGAAATTGTTTTCATTGAATAATTTCCATGGATGTTACATGATAATTGTCACTCTAATATTAACAGCAGAGATAATTGACAGACGTCATTGGCCCTAGTCCAAGATGACACTATTTCCTACCTGAACAAGCAGAATAGTAATTATTTTTTTTTCTCCTGCAACATTAATGTATATTTGTAGCAATGAGCACTGAAAAAAAAAATAACCCTGCTTTAAAGATCAAGTCAGAACAAGTGTGAATGGTTTCAAGTGGTAACTGCCTGATTACAGAAAAACAATGCTAGCAGAAGATTATTTCTGAACTTTCATACAGTATTTTATCTACCTTTGGAGAGACAAATTAACACATTCTAATGAAAATATTTTTAGAACTAACACTGATCTTCTTTATGCATAGTATTTTTAATTTTTTTTGCAAACATCAGTGACCTTTCTGGTGTACATCAAGTGTGAGTTGCAAAGACATAAGTTCATTTCCTTTCCCTGGTCACATACCTAACTCTTCATAAGGGGATTGCTATAGAAAATATTTATATATTTAGAGCACTGGGTAGCCACAATATTTTGCCTAGTTTGTCAGGTTTCAACATGTAAGAAATTTTCATAAAGCATAAGGATATATATAGCATTTTATGGAAGTCCTTTAAATCAAAGATTACTTATATGGAGGTTTGTGATGGTACCTGAGAAGCACAGAAGATGTGCATTAGATGGTTATGCTTTTTTTGAATTAAGATTAATTAGAAGAAAACTTGTGTTTGGTAAAGACAAGAAGCTTGATATTTTATGGGTTTTTTTTGAAAACCCAAAAGAAGAATGCATTTTTAATCTCATTTCACAGAGAATGTGAATTGAAAAGTGTTTTTGTTTATGGATGCATTTCCTTTACAAATTATTTTAGCTGAAACACTGGTATCATCCTTACAAACATGAGAACATATCTTCAAGATTTGATGTGATATTCACTTTTCTCTGAAAATTAATGGATAGCTGAGGAGCTGGGAATGCTGGAGAATTTACGGGATACAGATTAGATTTGCCTTCTTGCTGAGGGTAATCTCCCTTGGTGCACCATCACCACCATAGGCCTTTTTCTGTGAACCAGCACCCGCCTTTGCATCCCTTTTGCTGTATCGGTGCACTGACTACCATGTTAACTGTGTACTTCAGGCTTATACATGAAATCTGCATCAGTCCTGGTCATTGGTATCCTCTGGTGCCAGATAAGTAGGAAGCCAGCTGTAAGTTTGCTTTGCAAGATTCTCTGCTTGGCAGGAAATATCTCACACTGTCTGCCTTGTTTCACTCCTCTTGTAATCACTGGTACTGCCACACACTGCTTCCCCCCATGCTGCTAGTCTGAAAACTTCTGATAGTACACTAGAGAAATAAACATTTCTAAAAAAAAATCCATAGAAAAGGCACATTACCACTTACGATCTCTCCAGTGCAAGTGTTGTAGCTTTGTTTTTGCAGAGTAGGTTTTCTGTGTATGGTCTTTGCTATTAGATGCAACACAGTTTACATTAAAATTTTCTGTCAGCATGCCTATACCAGTTGGGTCCATGAAAAAAAGTCCTACATGTTCACTGATAAACACAATTAATACTGCTTTGTTGGAGAAATTATTTTTTGAGGCACATAAATTTTATATTTTGTCCTTTTCCTAAGAAACATTTATCCTATGCCAGCTATCACTCTATCATTCTCCTGAACAATGCTCAGGAACACTCTGGTATTTAAAATTTAGGGACCACCTCCAATAGGGCTTTGCATACAGACATCATGGTGTGGAAGCAGACAAAGTGTATTACCTTAGATATGGACTGTTCTCTGCCAGCTAGCCTCTGCCCAGGTGCATTCCCAAGCATGCTTAACAGAATATCTGTAGCTTAAAAAAAGAAGTGTATTCTTGATGATTTAACTTTCAGGTCTTTTTTTTTGGTTTGTTTTCTGTTGGCATAGATCATGCTGTCATTTGGGTTCTGCCAAAATAGCCAAAATTGGTAATATGGCAGCAAACCCTTTTTAGAACTAAGAAAAATCCAAATAAGAAACTTTTTACGATATAGCAGCAACATTTGCAGACATCCACTTTTATGTTTGAAGACATCATCCTTTCTTTGTGTGACAGCAGGGAAGTACTTTTTGAACTGACAGTTAAAACCACCAGTAGCTATTGAGCAGGTATTAGAACAACAAATAAGTTTGTGTTAATTGAGTTGTTTGTTTATAAGAGCATGTCTTAAGAGCACAATAAGCACCACACAACATCTGGCCTTTCTAGCAGACTTGGCAATACTTAAACCTTAAGAGTTCTTAGACAAAATAATTTTTTACTAATAATACTGTATTTCTATCTTGTACCTATTTATGTTTTGAGCCAGACAGACCAATTATTAAGTCATTCCTTTCTTCCTTTTCTCACTTGCAAAATCTTTGTAAACATGTGGAAAATAAGACATAACTAAGTGAAAAATTTACTTATGATAAGGACACAAGGGTTTTAGCCTTTGTATTTGGATGTCATAAATCTGATTTCTTTGCTAACATTTTTTCAGCATCTGCTGAAATTACTGAAAATGGACACAATAAGTTTTTTCCTCTAAATCAGCGTCTACTGTGAAAGATGAGATTTTCCATTTTTAACCTTTGATTTCATGAAAAGAGAGAAACAGCAAAATAATTTTACAATATGCAGTTGCATGCCAGAATTACATTTTAACAGTAAGTTGAAGTGATCTCAAATGATGGTGTCAAATGTCTCTTGCATGCAAATGAAGAAACCAAAGCAATCATTAATGGAGGGTAATTTGACCCTAAATTCTTTACTCAAACCAAAGAGGTTTCATAAGTTTTTATAAGTGTGTGGAGGTCCTCTAGTTCTTTTAAAAAGGTATCTTTATTTGAAGTATGATATAGAGATTCTGTATTTGCAGCTAAAATACAACCTAACTCCTTGCTACTTTCCTCCCTTCTGCATGTTCCACTTGCAAAATTTTTGCTTCCTGCTGTGAAACAATCTATCAAACTGCATACAAAGTCCTTGTTCCAGCTAACCTAAAGTCATCTTTTTTAATCTGAATATGGCATAATTTGGAATGGGATATTTCCCTTATTCACAATAAATTTTAATACTACTTTCTTTCAGTCCAGTAGAGAGAAAAACATCTGTGATCAGAAGACACCTTTTCTCTCCAGTTCTTGCTTCACTGAAAAGTTAACTGTGTGGGGAGAAAGAAAAGACATTACAAGTGCAATAAAAGATTACAATACAGGAAAACAGTAGAACATATGAAACAATGCATTAGGAGCTGCAGTGAATATATCTTTGGAAATAAATACAATGGAAGAAAATATATTATTGCAAGTACTGAGGAGTCCAGTCTAGATCTGGGTCTTAGAAAATAACGATATATAAACAAATGAAAGTTCCTCTTTCCTGAAGTGGTTACACATCCTAAGTATCCAAAGGTTTATTTCAGTTGTAATGGTTTCTAATGAGTTTATAGATAAAAAAAATAAGACACTAAAGAAGTTGGTGTTAAAACTGAAGTTCAAATAACTGGATGTCATTAGCAAAAAAAAATCAGACTTTCAATTATCTCACAAATACAAATACAATCACCTCAAACACATACATATGCACAAATATTTTACCCATTTCTCTTGGGGGAAAGAAGGCAGAGTTAGTTTGAGAGTAGCCACACAAATTTAGGCATTTTTTGTTATTTATGAGACAGAAGTTATTTTTTAAGCAATCTTTTATCTCATGATAAGCAATTACAACAACTCACCCCCTAAGGCAAGGTGGACTTCCTCCTGACTTGGAATTTTACACACTGACAAAAATAGACACATTTCTGCTGTCCATTCTCAGCATTTCATAGCCATTTCTATGTACTCGAGTCTGTAAAGGAAAAAGGAAAACTTTTTGCTGACTCAGTTCTAATCAACTCTATTAGCTGACATCTTATCACTATAAAATGTTATCCAAAGTAATCATTTACTTTGCTGAATGTTCAAATAAAATTTTACTCAGTCTACAGAACTACTTTTCTCTTCTTTGGGAGGAAGAAATATAGAACATGCTGACATTTTAAGAAAAAAATAAAATCCTTTAACCCTTTTATCCCAGAATTTTATAGCCATAGGCTGCAGTGAGGGAAAAAGCAGTGAGAGTTTAGTTTTGTAAAAGTTGCATTCTCTTCTTTGACATGGAATGAGAACTAAAAGTTAGATTTATCTAAGTTTCTTGTGACATCTCCAGTGTTTTTGCTGGGGTTCTCTTCCTTGCATAATGAAAATTGTGTACCTCAGCATTCATACGTTCAGGGGAAACTGTTTTCAGGCAAACACCATTCACTCTTCTGGCCAACCAGTAGCAAAGCCCCTACAGAAGTCATACTGCCAAAATACTGAATGTGCAATATCTACACACAAACCTTACAAACCTTGGGAAGTTATGCAGTTTATATCTTACTAAATTAACAGTAATTTAAAAAGCTATTTGTATTTGTGATTCAGAAGAACACGCTGGGTGGTAAGCAATGACAAAAAGATGGAGTAGATGACACTGATGAATGCATCTCAAAACTTTTTTTTATCTTTTTCCATTTTATGTGGCTCTTTTTTTCCCTCTGGTATTTTTACCCCATGTGACAAATTATTTTGAGGCTTTATTTTGAAGTTGTCCTGTTTATAAACTCTTATTTACAAATTCAAATATACAAGCTAAAAATTCTGCTGTTAAGACTTCTTGCACGAACACAATTCTCTTCTCTCTTATATATACAATTATCAGTAATATGTGGTAAATTTTTCTTCCCCTGCAGAATCTTGCTTTATACTTTCCACAGAAAGCTGAAGAAAGCTGGAAGAATCTTGAAGAGTTAAGCAAGACAATTTCTACTTAAAGATAGAAAAAAAAGGTCAGCATCTGTGTCATATAATTTATACACATTACCTCATAAGATTTGGAGGACTGAGCAGAATGCCTGGCATCCTTATATAGCTATAATACCTAAGAATTCAACAGGGGGCCTACAAAATCTAATATTCTGGGTAACAAGCACTAAAAATTAGCCCAACAGAAATTATGTTGGAGAAAAACATACCTTAAGGTCCACTTCTCCCAGTCATCTTATTCTATATTGGATATGGATTGCCAGAGAATCATATCCTTGATACTTTGCAGTTTTACATGTAGGTCAACTGTCTCTCCGTGTCCCATCTGGAGACAGGTGAGTAACAGTGATCTCTGTAGAATTTTTATTTTAGGACATATTGGTAAGATCTTGTATTCATTTATTTCAAAGATTATTGCACAATGAAAGGGGCTGAATTGGTCACCTCCTAAAGTCTCCAAGGACCAGCTGCAAACAGACAGACACAGGAATAGACGATTAGACAAACAGTGTTGGGGAAAACCATTGTCTTTAGACATTAATGTCCTGAGGATAAACAGTAGATTTGATGGTCTGAGTTTTAGCATGGATTGGCAAGAGTTGGCAGGACGTCTATTTAAAATTTTCTGTACGGGTGAGTCATAAATAAGTGATAGCATTCACTCATCTATACCCATCCCTCTTTTACCATGTATTGGAAAAAAAAAAAGGCAATCAATAGCTTTTTACACCATTTCTAATAGCTCATAATTTTCCACATATACCAGTATTTCTGACTGCTGTATGTAAACTTGAATTGGTAAACTTAAAGGAAAAATATTTTAGTAGTTATGGCAACTAATGTTAGAAAGCAAGGGTTGGATAAAGTGCATGTGTGGTATCATAACAGATTTCAATTGATACTTAATCCTGGACAAATTGCATTGCTGTTTAGCTGAATACCAATTTAATGTTTTGCTTCAATTTCTTTAAATTGAGTTGATATGTGATATCATTTTGTTTACTAAAAAGGAATCTCAGATTTAGTGCAGAGTCACAAGGAAATACTGCTGCCATATTAATATAGTTAGTTCATTGTAGCATCAGAATTACCATTTTAAGACATTGGGGGAAAAAAATCCTTCAATTCTATAAATTGTCGACATTAATATTTAAGAAACATAGACATCAACTCATCAGAATCATAAAATCCTTGTTTAAGAGGTCAGACCATCAAGTCAAACCACTCATAAGGGAGGTTAAATATAACTGAATGTTCCTACTCAACTGTATTGAATCTGTCATTTAAAATAATCCAGGAAATAAATTCTACTTAATAATATTTTTATATCTATTAATAGGAGTAAGTTGAGTAGAAATTAAAAATCTTTAATAGTCACTGGATTCCACACCGCATGGAGAACCCTGATTAACCCAGAGAGTCTGATCTATGCAGTTTTCTGTTATTAGCATATTCTGTCAGATAAGACATTAAAAGTTCTAATTTTCTGTATTTCATCAAAGGAGGCTTGCAGAAAAAAAATTAAAAAATTAGGAATATTTACATTTATTTCTAAGTCTCTAATGCTCTTACTGCTCTATGATAAAGTCACATTAGATAGGATTAATCTGAGCAGCTGTAGATTTATCCTAAAACTGATGTCTAACATAGGTCAGATGAATCATATCACTTAGTGATTAACTGTCTGCAGTAAAAAAGGAAGCTTAGGATAACTACCTCATATGTAGAAAGCTACATTGTAAATGTTGAACGTTAAGTGAAAGTAATCCTGTCTTGTGGCTTCAAAGTACAGGACTCAAACACTTGATTACTGGTTTCATAACTAGATTAAAAAGATAAGTGTTGTGCAGCCAGTGTGAGTATGAACACAGGCAAAATTTACTGAGCTCATATGAAGTAGAGGTTAATGGCACTATTTTTTTTTTCCAGTGACCACTGAAGACTCCTGTTAGTGCTGTCAGCCTTTCCAGCAATCCTTGAGTTGGTAATTCCCATGAGGAGACATAACTATGAGTAAGCTAATTTTCAGTCTACAGAGACTACATACAGGTTGATTTTTTTCTGTCTGAGTGGCCATTTGACAGGTTGTGAAATGGGAGCTGAGTACTGTTAAAGCTGAGAATAGTTGCCTTGAGAAAATGTGTAAGTGGCAGTAGAAATATGAGAAAATTGAAAATAAACTTGTTGTCATTGAGAAGCAAAAATACTCCAAATAAACCACTCAAATACTCAAAACTATTGATGAAAATACCATATCTTTTGTATTTGCCTGATTTTTAACAGCAGATATATAATCTACTGAGGATCAGACACCATTCAGCATCTATAGCTGAGCTAGGAATCTGTTGAGTTTGATGTCACTGAGTAGGATATAGCTGTTCTCTGTTTATTTGTTTTTATTAAGGTACGAATAGAAGTCTTTCCAATAATCAAAACAACAAAACCCAGACAACATTTGGGTGGGGCAGCAGGAGAACAAAAAGCACAAAGCAAGCGCTGTTTTCTGCAGTTCTTTGAAAATATGCCTTCAATGCATCCAACTGTACAAATTAGAGAGGCACAGCATGAAAATTTTCATTACTGATGTTTTCTTTGGATTCAAAAATGGGAGGCACAGAGGCCTTATCTATCTTCAGTCATCATTCTCACACATGTTTACTCCCAAGTGAGATCTGCTTCAATAAAAGTAAAATACTTCAATTACCAGTATCTTTTTCCCGTGGAGAGCTTTTGAAGAGGAAGAAACTTTGCACAAAATATTGTTTATCAAAAACTGGTGACACTACACTGCAGCTCCTAGTAAAATGAAAGTGAATAACCATATAACTTGATGCATATTAGCAAGAGAATGACCTGCTAAACTTAATTATTCTTGGTGTATAGACAAAAACATCTTAATTTAAAATGCTCTTGATGAGTTGTAAACTATAGCTCTCTACCTTATTTTAGTTGATGTTGTTTGTGTTTAACTTGTACAAATAGGCAGGCAATACATCTTTGCTTCTGTCAAGGTAACATTCCATATCCTCAGTCCACATTAGAATTACTCTGAAAAGAGCCCTACAAAGAATTTTTATGAACACTCTATGCACATTTTATGTACATTCCAAAAGAGAAAAGCATCTAGTTGAAGCATTATTCCAGATCTTGACAACAGTAAGTCCACTGATACTGGTACTATTATACATGCATAAAAGAGATGATGCAGATTTAGAGTAATCTAATTCAAACATTTAGAAAACTAGCCTGGAATAAATTTACACTTTCAAACATGATTTCTGCATTTTGTGTATGATCATCCCTCACTGTGCATAAAATTTAAAATAGAAGAATTCAGTGGTTTGGTTTTGGCCTTGACATTTAGCCTCACAAAAAAAGCCTAGTTTGAGATTATTCTGATTATGATTATTTAATGATTGGAACAGGTTTCAGTACAGACTGGGAAATAACAAGTATTTCTTTCATACGAAGACAGAAAATAATCTCTTGGTAACTTCAGAATATATTTTATATATATCATCAGCACCGATGACCACGAATAATAGCCTTCAACTGTTCATCTACATTTCTGATTATTAAATTTTAAACAGTCTGACAGTATGAGACATAAAGAATTAATATAATTCTCTATCACTGCTGCAAAAAATGGAGATTTTTCTTCCTCTGTTGTATTCATCCAAATTAGAAGTGCAAAGTTTTTTCTAGTGTGGAATGATGCAACCCACTGTCAGATTTTGCATTATGTGATGTCAACTACCTCTGAAGGTGAATGAATGCTGCTCCCTTTTGCCATCACACTACTTTTCAAAAACAGCATGTTTTCCAGCCATGAATATAAAAAGTTATTAATTTGTGCCATTTTCTTTAGAGATTATTGAAGTTATTATGTTATTAAATGAGGTAGTTCATGCTTCCCACACCCTTTCAAACATAATCTCACAGCATAACCTGCACCAAGAAGTCTCTATTTGGAAACTATTATTTGGCAGATAAATCTGGCAGATTACCAAAACCAATCAAGCTTCTCCTTTTCAGATAAGGTCTTTGAAAAGAAAGTGAAGGAGGCAATGGTCATAACACAACACTACTGTATAAATTATGGAATTTTTTGTTTGAATGTAGAACATCGAATTGTGATGTGTAGATGAGAAAGACTATATTCATGCACATCTTTCACATTAATAGGGAACCTGTGCACAGAAATCACTCATACATATTTAAGATTGCTAATTCACCTCACAGATTTTGCATGTGTGAGGTGTCACTCACTCTTCAACCCATTCGCACACTTCAGCTATAAGGAATAGCATTTGAGCATACTGTATGTTAAATTATGTAAATACATCAATCCAACACCATGTCCTATTAGTGATAAATAATTAGATATCCAAACAGAAGAGTGGCTAACATGTCTATACAAAGCAAGGGCAGAAGTCAGTTACTTTTTATACGGATGTAGAGGTGATGTGATTTTGGACAAGCAGACAGATTTGAGAACACTCCCTTTCTTAGAAGGAACTTGAGGAATTGCTTCGATGTTTTTCTAATTGAATCTGCAAAAAGGGACTGTAAAATGAAGATAAAATAATATTACATTGAATGTATATTTCATATACATGCAGTGACTCGAAGTTCATTCATGCCTGCATGAAAGAGTAGTAGGGGATAGTAGTATCTGCCCTTGTCTATTTGTGGCACCCTCTCAGCAACATCTCGGACCTTAGTTCCCGGATGACAGCATAACTCATGTGACTCCCTGTCAGGTTGGCAGGGGGGTTCTACAGTATGTCTTAATAGATGTCTATCCACTGCGAGAACTCATCCTTTCTTGTTTTGGTATCCACTGTGTGCTGTTGATACAGTTTCTCCTTGCAGACCTTGCTGCAAGGGCTGTCTACAGCTGTGTACAGCAGTCTCCTTCCTTACCAGTTCTGTCTGTGTGGAAGCATCAGACATCTTATGGGCTTTCTACATAGAAACACAAGTTTCCACTCTGAGGCAAGTATCCACCATTATGGAAAAGATCCAGAACACTTCCTTGGGATGTAGACCTACAAGCAGGGTGCAAGGCCCTCCCCACACACCCTCCTTTGTAAATTGCCATGCCATGCCATGCCCTGGCTGGGGCATCACACTCTGCCCACTCTGCTGGCAGTGCTCCTGGGTCTGGTACTCCCTTGGGCCATTTAAATGTGCTGCACTTGCTCATGAAGAGTTGCTGGCTCCTGGTGGGGTGTCTGCCCTTGGTCATGTTTCCCTGGCTTCAGAAACTCTCCTGTAACCCTCAATCTTGCACTAAGCCACAGAACTCACCACTGCCACCACTGCATGCCTCGCTGTGAGAGACTGGAAGGATTGTTGGTTCCATATATTTTGTTTTGTGTGTGTGTTAGAAGGGACAGGTCAGGCCTTGCTCTGGTGAGGCAGTGCCCTGCTCTGCACACCCCATACCCCTGGTCTGTATCCCAGCCCCACAGTGGCTGCCAATCCCTGGCATAGGAAAGGCAATATTCCAAACCTGCCTCTGGAGCCCCTAACCCAGCTCCTGAGTGGCCACCAGACAGGAAGTCCCATCTGGGGAAAGGGCCCAGGAAGCCCAAGGGGTATTTAAAGCAGAAAACGAAGCAAGCACCTCTAGTGTTGACCCTACTTCCTCTTGGGATTACTATCAGCTGAACACTGGACCCTACCTCCTCTTGGAATCTCTATCAGCTGAACACTGCTGGAACCAGGAGTGGTAGTTATGTTTGTTCTTTTCTATATGTTTTCTGTCTTTCTCCTTCTTCTTATTCCCTCTTCTTGGAATTTTTGAGAAACTTAAAATCAAATGGGTTTAGAGTTTGCTAAGTTGAATGGGCCAAGTTAGTGCTTCGGGAAGCATTTATGTTGACTGAATGCTGCTCTAAACTTTTCACCAAAATTCTCTAATTTTCCAAAATTGTCAGTAAAGTTCTTTTTGTTGTCTTGACCTCTTGATAATGTCTTGTTGGTATTTCTCATGCGTCTAGCTCAGAGTATATCAACAACCATAAGCCCTTAAAAGTCGCATTGAATAAGTTGTTTGGGGCCTTGCACCTGACAATTGAAGGATGTAATACCAAATTGGTACAAATGACTGTACACAATTATCATCAAGTTTTCTTGAGAAACAATTGTAAAAGAGCAATTTCAGCATGGTTTAGTGGCCTGCTATGTTGCCATGTATAAATATGTCTTGTTTCTCCACGTGAAGATTTGATACTTTATTCGTAAGTGGCTTTGGGTGAGCTGGTTCCTGAGCACACTCTGCCTATCCAAATTTTACCTATCAGCTATGTAACATATCCAATAGATTGAGGGGATGATAGAAACTCCTGGAAAACTGAGCTAATGACATGTGGCTCACAAAATCATTGTCCAGTAAATTGCCTCTATAATTTTCTATCCTCTTGAATTGTCTTTTTTCCTTTTTTCTTTTCTTTTCTTGCTGTTGTGGGTTCTGACTCCCCTGATGTTTTAGATTATTAGGGTTTAGAGAAGCAGCTGTAGAAAAATCATACCATCAAACTTTTTGTAATGAATTACAGCTAGAATTTATCTCCATTGTTAGGCTCAATGGACTGTTAATAACCACACAAGGTAGTGCTCACATGAAGCAGAAGGACAGTTCTAGCTGTCAGGAAACTAATGTCTTATATTCACTTCCAAAGTCAAGCCATGTAAGTCTGTATTTTCAAGACAGTGGGTTTCAGAGGGCCATTGGTTAAGTTTTGCAATCTGAAACAATTTAAGGAGGTGTCCACATCACGTGTCTTACAATATTCAACTATCCAGCTTTGGTTATGGTAAGTTTAGAAGATTGTTTGCAGTGAAGGAGAACAAGTTGGTAAGAAAGTCAGATGTCTGACATTAGAAAACCCTTCTAGATTCCTTCTGTCTCAAGGCACTTTGTTGGACTGATTATTAAATTAGTATTTCCAGAGAAGTTTAAGACATGTAAATATTCAGGTAAATAAGGATAAAATGTGCTAATCCAAGCATCAAAATATCAGGGTAAAAAAATCTGAGACCTGTTTCTTGAAATCTAGGTTATAATACCGTGTGATTATCCAATCTGTATAAGCTAGAGTGAACTTTTTTGCCTCTGTCAAAATTCCCATGTTAATAGCATCATTTAAGTGTAAAATAAGCAATAAGTGGAAGAGAGAGAAATAGAAAAAGTAGCTAAAGGTTAACTAATATTAGTGAGAAATATGTATACATTTCATTAAAAGGTAATTACATGTAAAGGAGAGAACTTTAGGATATTTAATTAGTTCTGCAATAGAAACAATTATAATGAAAAAACATGTGTAGGAACAACAAAAATTAATCTTTTCCCAAACGTATTTAATGACACACATAACAAATGGATGCAGAATATAATTAATACAAATTACATAAAGCTGACTTCTTTTTTTTTTAATAATTATTCACATTCAGAAAAGGTTGGCCTTAATAGTGGGAGTAGAAGTATTACTGAAATCTGAACAGGACCATAGCTGGGGAGCTAAGAGTATGTACGAGTACTAAGAATTATTTTAAAAGGCACAAGGTTATCCTTCACATTTTAAAACACAAATGTAAATAAATTCCTAAAGTGGACTGGCATAATGATAAATGCATGTGCTTGAATGGAAATTTCTGGCTTTATAATTTTCAGAGCTTTGTGGTCTTCATCTATTCTGTCTAGTACAGAAAGGAGAATAAGGATTGCAAAGCATCGAAAGACTCGTCTTCCCCTTCCAAGAAGTAGCCCTGAACAGTATTTTTAGCTCCTCTGTGTTTTACACATTTACCTGTCCAAGTAATTTGTGTATTTCTGCTTGCATGGAATTCAAGTTGTACGAGCGATATAAGGGTGAAATTCAGGGTTGCCCTACAGCTATAACTGTTGTTTGGCTGGATATGAAGGGTATTCTTGTATGCACTCACAGTGCTCTTAGAAACTCTCTGGCTAGTCTCTGCATAGATGAGACAATGAACTGATTTGAAACAGCAGGCTGACTTGAAATGAGATCAAACTCCGAGGCCCTGTCAAACAAAACATTTGATTAACTGCTGCAGAAAGTGGGAGTTTTGGGCAGTCACAGACATTTCCCAGGCTATGCACAGACCAGTTGGTAGATGCTATTTGTGTACTTAATTGTGTTGGTCCTTCTGGGTGGGAAATCTGGCAGCATCAGAGACCTGATGTAGAACTGACCAAAAAATGTATAAATAATATAAAATAACTGTTTCTGCTTAGGCAGGTTTGATCACATAGCAGTACCTTGCATATAGCAAAGACAGACAACAGATGTTTTGTACACAGATTAAGATATTACAACAAGGAGAATCATGCATTTTCTGAAGTGGTCACATAGGGCTATCAAACATCTTGATTATAAGAATTCATCAGAACAGTTTGAAAGTCTCGGATGATTCAGATGAAGATACTGTTGAAAGGGCCCTTGCAACAGGCTCCGATCACCAACCAAATAGCAACCAGTTCAGTGGATTTGATTCCTCACAAGAGTTTTTCCCTATTCAAAGATGCCAAAAATTCAAAAAAAAATTTTTAAACAAGTTCTGTCTGGGAAGAGCATTGCAGGACCTTACAAGGAATGTGCTCTTCTTGCTGAATGCTATTTCTTACATTGAGACAATGAAAGCAAAAAAAAGCATTTTTATATAACACTACAACAAACAAAACAAACAAACTACTCAGGATAACAAACTATATTTTTTAAACCCTGATAGCCTCTAGTTAAGAGTGGAAACCACCACAAGTTCAAGGAAAAAATGATTTATGACTCCCCTGAAAAGATCAAGTGCAATCAAGAAAGGTTTATACAAACTGCAGGGTTCTACTTACAAACTTCTTAAATTCCCCAAGTCCTCTCTTTCTACAAAACTTACAGAACAAGCTGAAGCATTGAGTTTAGTAGATTGATGATAGGTAGATAGACAGATGGATTAATTATTTATGTTGCTGAATGGAGGTCAGATCTCTACTTTCATCTTTTGGATCTGGCTGCATATTTAATATTTTTATTAGAAAGATGGCTGGAATGCCTGATGTTAATGTACCCAATTGTTGATAGATTATGGTCTCTAGAAAGCCCCCAATGTCTCTTCTACCTGAATTATTTATAGCTCACTAATTATTTAGACCCTGCTTATTTTAAAGCACAGGAATTATCTACACACTAATTAAAACTGTCACAAAGTTTTAATACTATTTAAAACAAAACAAGGTCAGTGGTGAGATTGAGTATACAGTAAGAATCTGTCTTTTCTTGGTACTAGAGTGTCCTAAGCTTCAAATGCAAGTATTCTTTTGGAAATCTGGGGTGGAATTCCTTTGACCTTTGTATTCCTCTGTAAATACCTATATGACAGATAGTTTGACCTACTGATCTTGATAACTTTTGTAATAAATGGAGACCAATTAGTATTCATAGTACATGATTAATTCTAAATCTAAGTCTAAAACTGACTACAGAAAGGCACTTTCTAAACATGTTAATTTCTTCCTTTATGGCAAAGGAAGAATAGGATGGCAAGTCACATGTGGCCATCTGCCTTCTGGATAGCTGAAGTTATGATGACTGCTGTCTACAGGGTTATGTAGGGTCTATTTTTGTACAAAGTCTGATTGCAGGATCAGAGTCTTTAGTTTCTTTATTTGAAAACAGCTTCTTTATTTGTTTTGGGGTTTTGGGGAGGGGGGGTTTGTTTTGTTTTGTTTTTTGTATTTTTTGTTTGTGTTTTGGGTTTTTTGTTGCTGTTTTTGTTTGGCTTTTCGTTTGTTTATTTATTTTTGTTTGGTTTTGTTTGGTTTTTTCTTTTTTTTTTTTTTTTCTCTTAAAGGAAATATCAGACTACCAGAGCTTCTTTATTTGAAAATACTCTTTGAAAAAAGGAATCATACTACTGATGGTCCATGTTACTACATGAAATTCTGAATGCAATTTTGCATCATTATCTACTCATGTATAATTATCAATATCATTTCATTAGAAAGTCTCTGCAGATGAGCTAAAAGCAGGAATTTTGAAAGGTGTATTGTAGGTTTGAAAATGTTCCAGCTGAAATTAATGGTGTTTTTCTCCCTGAAGGTTGTAGGTACAAAACCAGGATAAATGCTGAGGACCCTACAAATCTTTCATTGACTTAAATACAGGTTGGATGTACAAGATCAAATCTGGTCCGATAAGGATGAACATAGCAATGTTTATCTTTCAGGCAGTTTGCAGTTTAGAGCAATTTGTAATACCAATCAAAATGGTTGAAGTATGCTCACGTTTTCAAGAATGGCGTTCACGAGGCCTAGGCACTGGATGGAAGTCCTACTTGCTGTGTTCAAAGAACAGGTAAGAGTGGAAGACAGCTTTTCAGAAAGTTAGACAATCTAGACTGTGGAAGGATTTAGTTTTATCTGCTTGAAACTCACAACTGTAAATCATATTCTGAAATTCAGCACATAGGACTTGTGGTTTTATGGTTAAATAGGATTGAGTGGGTTTTTTTTCAAATGCCAATGTTTAGGAAAAACAAAAAATAATGCTGAAAATACCATATCTTTTGTATTTGCCTGATTTTTCAACAGCAGATGTATAATCTACTGAGGATCAGACACCATTCAACATCTATATCTGAGCTAGGAATCTGTTGAATTTTATGTCACCGAGTGGGATGTAGCTGTTCTCTGCTTATTTGTCTTTATTAA
Organism: Aphelocoma coerulescens; assembly: GCF_041296385.1. Lineage (NCBI taxonomy): Eukaryota > Metazoa > Chordata > Aves > Passeriformes > Corvidae > Aphelocoma > Aphelocoma coerulescens. Next base: position 53,986,957 of record NC_091013.1, on the reverse strand, counting down.
GGTACAAATAGAAGTCTTTCCAATAACCAAAACAACAAAACCCACCCGACATCTGGGTGGGGCAGCAGGAGAACAAAAAGCACAAAATAAGCACTGAGGTAAACATATTATCAGTTGTAGCAGAATACAGGAATGCCAAGGACTCCCTGGCTATGCTGATAAATTCAACATCACTCAGGAGCTCAATCATCCCTACTGCAGAAGTGCTGGAAGCCTCCTTCACAGGCTTGTGGCTGCTGTAACTATTCACAGGAATGCTCAGAATCTGGAAAATCCATGACTTATATAGCAGGCAGCCTGTATGGAAACATATATTTCTGAGGCCTTAAGTAGCATGTGTAGGGGCTGGCCTACACTAGCTTCATGCTCAAAAATACCAGTATTTGATTTGCTAGTACAGACAAATACTAATCAGAGCTTATCTAACAATTATATTGCAGCATATACTGCAATATAATAGTAAAAATATAATGATATAGAAATGGATATTTTTCCTTATAAGCAGAAGTTAATCAATGTGCTGCCATTAAATATGTTCAGATAATACATCCTTATCTTACACTGACCTCATTCATGCTAATATTTACTTGATAGTGTTTACACTAGGGAAAAAGAAAAATGAAATAAAAAGGTACTTGGCAAAAAGGGGAGAAAAGGATAACTATGGAAAATATACAATCTCCTGGAAAAAAGTATAGGCTATGGAGGCAATACATTACAATTCCTCAACAATAGCAAAAAAAAAAAAATCTGAATACCTTTATTTATATGACAAAAATTATTTTAAAAAATTTCTAATAATGTTGAGACATATTGAACATAGTTAGTCATAGATATCTCCAAAAAGCACAGTTGGTACACAAATTTTTTATAAAGATCTTTCTACTTCTTATTGCAGGACCCACATTGTCTCCTCTAGTATGTGTCTTAAAAATCTTTTGTGAAATAGGCCTAAGCAGGAAGTAAATACCCAAATCTACCACTTTCGAAAGTTGAAGTAGAAGAAATAAACACTGATTTATAGTGCTAATATTAGCTGTAAGATACTGATTATCATATAGCCCAGATAGCCAGAGTTATAATCTGCTTGGCGTGCATCTCTAGAAGAAATTCAGCAGAATTATTCTAACAAGATACACTCTTAACACTATACATCAGCATGCATTTAAAATTGGAAGAAGGACCAAAGTTTACCTGGGCAAAATATGATAATATGTAATTAAAAACACATTGATCTTGCTCTCCCTAAGTTTCACAACCAGTCCAAACCTCCATGACCACAATAATATGGTGCCACTTCCAAGTTAACAAACTCTGCTGGGAATTAGCATTCATTTATTTTCCATCTGTGTTATGGTAGGAAGGTCAGAGATCACAGATAAGACTTTAGAATACACTATGTAAACCTACCCTATGCAATAAAACACTGAAAGTTGGGAAACTACAAATTTACACCAAAATTTGACTTAAGTTTTCCTATGTACAGCAGCCAAAGTTACATTATTTACAAATATTGACCTTTTCTAACTGGTTCTCGTATGTTAGTACAAATTATTTCTATGTACCATTTAGCTGTCACAATTAAAATCTGTTCCTTTGTTCTGTGCACATAAAACTGTACTTTTCCTTCCAGTAAGCTACGCAGGGAAGGAAATACAAACTAGTGTCTACCAATATGTCAGTGAAGTATTAAAAGCAGCTGTTTTTTAATAGAATGTTACATAGGGCATTATTCTATCAGTACTTTGTCAGTAAGATGGCTGCTGCAAGCAGGAATCTCAGATATCCCAATTATAAAGTAAAATTTTATTTTCAAATACATTTTATTCACACTGAGGAGCACTTTCTGAGTTTCAAACTGCTGGCTGAGCAAAACAGATACAAGTTTCTTTTAACTATTTATTTGTAAATCTCCTCTGAGTATTAAACATGCTCATAAAGATATGTCCATAAAGAGAATGAGTACAAATTTTATCCTGACATTTGATTTAAGCTGTGTTGGAAAACTTACTTGACAGATAGAGTTTTTCCCCTGAGCATTGAAATAGAGCAGACTGGTGCAAAGATCTGTACTTAAAGAGAAGACCTGATTTTAGAGTGAAATATAAATATGAATAACACTCTTAATCTCTGCAGATTTTCCTACCTTTCAGTAATATGCCACTAAGTAATGTCATTAGCAAAACAAAAGAATGACTACCATCCTTCCTTAAAAGGATACTATTAAGTTATTTTAGCTCAAAGTTTGACCTGTATTAGTATAAGCTCTTGGCAAATGTCCTCTGGGGGAATAAAGGAAACCATTAATCTGTTACTTGCTTAAATTACTACTCTGGCTCAGCGGAAAGAGTAAAATTAAAGTTAAAACATTCCAGGTGATATGATGGTTTTACAAAAAAAAGAAGGAAAATCTGCATAAAATAGAAAATTCTTATCTTAATTAGGAAACTGCAGGGTGTATACTGCTTTTGAATCCTCATCTCTGGTCTGCAGTAATTCAGAGGAAACATCAGTACAGACCAGTATCATTATGAGCCCAATCAAACATGGTGATAGTTTGGAAAGTTCTTTTTACAGTTGTTTTTCGGCTCTAGTGCACTCATGAATAACATTAGGTCAGTACAAAATGGAACAATTTACATATATTTTAATACAAACCTTCAATAAATGTATAGTTATCAGTTACTAAAATTATTAATAACTATCAATTTAACAATTTTTTACTGATAAGTTTATTTTCTACAAATTACTTATTGGTAGAAAAGATATGGAAATTCTTCACAACAGGAGAAAAAAAGGCATGCACATTTCCAGGTAGAAGTTAACATGACATGCTTGCTTAATGACAAATTAATAAGCTTTGTTCATCGTAGGCACTGTGTTTCGTGGTGTGTTACTGCAGTGAGCTGCACTTTTTCTGAGACTAGCACAGCTTGTTTTGGTGATGCAAAGGAACTATGTGAATACTGAATAGAAAGAAAGTCTGATTGCTCAGATCTGTTCCTGACACAGAAATGACATCTTCATCAGAATACAGTCTGTATGAAAATATTTGCATTTTTGCTTGATAAAACCTATATTACAATTTATAGAATACAGTTGTATACTGTGCAGTGTTATTATTGCTGGTACACGGTGCTCTTGTTACTGAATAAAACTCATACCTACAAGGAAAGAACTGGTTTTTAATCAATTCATGAAAAAAATCATTTTTTCATCATCATCTTTCCAAAGGATTATCACTGAAAGTAATCCTAAAACTGTTTAGACATAGATGAGGAGAGGAAATAAAGGAAACCTACAAGCTATTTTAAAAGAGTGAGAGAAGAAAAAAAAGCACCACATCCGTGCAGAAGGCTGTGATTTCATACTTGCCATGAATAGCAAAGAGCTCAACAGTTCAAAAGCAGTATGGGTAAGGCTAAGCTTCACATCAACTGAGTTTAACTGCCAAGGTCATAACTGCTTTTAGGAACATCATAGCTTGTAGGCTGAATCACATATTGGCAGTACACATTTCTCTCTCTCTAATTGTACTGAGCCTCAGGAGACAGAGCCTTTAAAAGAGAGGGATGAATCCTGACCATTGGACATCTCTTGGATGAATCCTGTGTAGAACACTGGACATCTCTTGTAGATCTTAAGAAACGGTTTACTGTTGACTCATTAATTTCAGGGAACAGTTTAACAGAGCAAAACAAACCCTTCCACAGCAGTTCAGTCACAAATTGCTGTGCTAGTCTCTCCTGCTCAGCTGAAATTATTCGTGCCAAACTGTCCAACCACAGCTAATCAGAGACAGGTTATGATTAGAAAAAAAAATATCTAACATAATTTCCACTTACTTTTTTGTTACTAGTCCTGAGAAGTTCAGAGATCAAGTACAGTCTTTTTGGAATAAACAGAACAGGGTTGGGTTGGGAACTTATTTTCAGAAAACTCACTCTGAACGACTAACTTTCTGCACTTGTGTTTTGGCAGGTTCAAAGCTATGAACAGTATTTTTGACATGTTTTTCTTGGTGCATAGATATGAAATATTAGTTGTTCTAATGATTACAATTTCAAACCATTGCATTTGAAAGGGTCAGTGTTTGAAAAGTTGGTATTTGTAACAGGCCTGTGTGCTCACTTATGATTACTGTTTCTAAAATGTTGAGCATACCTTTTATCATAACAGCCTTTTATAAATGCATTTTATGCCCTAATAACTTTTAACTATTTTTTCTGTGGGTATATTTTCCTATCAGCAGAGAATTTTGTTTTCTTTTTAGTTGATCAATTACTGTCTTTATTCTCTTACTGAAAGAAGTAGACCTTTCTTGTAAAATTTCCAGGATGTTTGCTGGACTATGTTTCACAGTAGATATACATTCCCTGTTCCAGGGAATTATATTGAACACTTCAGTGACATTATTATTAGCAGTTGATAATTAGGTTCTTTCATATATTGGAAGTTCATTCCTGATATTGAATCTTCACCCCTAAGAAATATTTAAGAATATAAATATGGCATTTGTTTCACTTAAAAAAATCCAAACCTCTTTGCTCTCATAATACTATATTTTGAAATCTTTAAGCTGGAGAATCTTCTCTTATTCATAGTTATTCTTTCAAATTCACTAAGATTATTTAAATTACTATTTATCAGATAAATACAAAGTAAGAACAATCTGACCAATTTCAAGAATAATTTATTTAATCTTGTAGGGCATGTTTAAATTTTCCTTATCACAGTAATGTTCTGTTATTCATGCTATCAATGAGGCAGCAACAGGTCAGAGTTTTTGGCTTGTAGTATGTTCCTATCAAAGACCTTGCAAAAGCACATATCTCCTAGAGAACTTGGTAAAAAATTACATTTTTATGTCTTTCTAGCAAATATCTATCAGTTTGAAAGACATAGAAGGAATTGTTTATCTTGTGTGATGATAAGTAGTAAATTATTTCTCCACAAAATCAGACTTCCTTTTATTTTGTGGGGGGGGAGGGGAATGGAGATTGCTAGACAAGGTGACTTCATAGTAAAGATAAAATATATGTTGGGAAAACAAGATAACTGACCAGGCCAACAAATGTATCTTTGCCTGGAAAGATAGGTCTGCTATGGCAACTACTGAGTCTACCCAATCACAGAATCTCATGGCTGAGATTGGAAGGGAGCTCCAGAATCATCTGGTCCAATCTCTGCTCATGCAGGAATGCCTACAGCCAGTTTCCCAGGGCCATGTCTGCACTGCTTTTCAATATCTCCAAGAAGGAAGATTCCACAACCTGTCTAGGCAACCGGTGCTGGTACTCAATCACCCTCAAAGTGAAAAAGTATTTCCTGGTGCTCAGATAGAACCTCCTGAAGAACTGTTTTCCACCCACTTTGCACCATCTCTTCAGATATTTAGAGTCATTAATAAGTTCCCTTCCTGCCTATCCCCCATTTCTCCCCCCACATCAGCTTCATGGCCCTTCATTGTACTCTTCCCAGTATGTCCAGGAGTCCAGAACTAGACAGTCTTCCAGGTGTGATGTCACTACTGCTGAGTAGAAGGAGGGATTCACCTTGCTGGACCTGCTGGCAGTGCTTCTCATAACGCAGCCTATGATACCATCAGACTTTATTGCCAGTACACTCTGCTGGCTCAGGTTCAGCTTGGACAATAGGTCATTTTCTGCTAAGCTGTTTTCCAGCTGTGTGGCCCTAAGCATATACTGGTGCCAGAGATTGTTCCTTCCCATGTGGCAGGGCTTTGCACTTCTCGTTGTTGACCTTTGTGAAGTTCCTGCTAGTCTGTTTTTCCAGCCTGTGGAGGTCCCTCTGGATGGCAGCATCACACTCTGGTATAATCAGCCACTACTCCCAGGTTTGTGTCATCTGCAAACTTGCTGAGAGTACACTCTGTCCCAGTTTATTAGGACATATCTAGAAAAAGAACAGCGGAGTGGGGGAGAAGAGGTCTGAATCTAACCTACCCTTTTAAATTCTAATGATAAAGAGACTCAGCAAGTGCAAAATAACACAGAAGAAAGAAAATCCAGCTATCAGCAGAAAGCCAGCTGAACTGTTGGTGGTAAAGCATCACTTAATCAAATAAGTTATTTCAAAAAATTAAGCAGACCAGAACAGAAGCTTAAAAGCTAACACTGACCAAGTACCAATCAACATTATCAGCAAACATTAAATTGCTTTCCAAAACAAAATCCACTTACATGTTCACTTGACAGGAAAGGGCTACCTCACCAATACATAGCAAGACAGATGTATCCATCAGCAAAAGTGCTGAACCCCAGGACAGTGATTTCAAGAGTAAGACATTTTATTTTGATAAAACTCTTGTCATCGCATTTGTGCTAAATATTGTATTCAAAGTTAAACCATTTGGTACTGACAATGACATTTTTTAATAATGCAAGGGCAATCTTAAGGAAAAGAACTTTCCCAAATATATGAGATGTACAGATGCAGAAAATAACAAGTTTACTGTTTAACTTTCCGTGTGCTGTTCATTTAATAATTATTTTGATTATTATTTTCTTAGGTAGATGTAGTGGTTTGGTCCAAAATACTCATTACTTGCTTATTTACCTTCTGTGAGATAAGAATTAGGAGACAGCAAAGCAGGCACAAAACTTAAAAGAATATAAAGAAGTTTATTAACAGACCTGAAAGGAAGAGAAAAAAAAAAATCAGACCAAACCTTCAGAACTCTCCTCCTCCCCCCACCTTTCTCCCTTCTCCCACTGACTATGTAAAAAGACAACCCTTGGGATTTTCACTCAGTTTACCACTTCTATAATAACCTTTTTTCAGTTCACTTAGGGAGAGGAGTCTCTCTTGCTCATGCTATGGAGACATCTCCACAAGAAGTTCTCTCATGGCTTCAGTATCACAGCAAGACAGCTGCCTAGGTTGGTTCTCTGCTCGCATGTGAGAGTCCCTTCCCCCGACTTGCAGCTTTCCCCACAACTGCTTTCTAGGGTCCAGTCTTGAGCTACTGGGGTAACATGTAAAGGTTGAGCTGTTCAGAAACAAAGGTTCTCTTCACTTATCTCTGGGAGCATCTTCATCTCTAGGAATAGAGACCCTCCCCCTTCCCTGGGAGAAAAGGGGTCCTCATCATCTTCATCTCTAGGAATAGAGGCTCTCCTCCTCCCCTGGGAGCAAAAGGGGCCTCATCAAATTACAGCTACTGTCATTTGCTTATTTCAGCACAAGTACTACTACTCACAAGTACAGTTTGAACGCTCCAACCCCCCATGCTTTCATGAAATTACAAGGGGTACTCTGATATATCATAGTCCATTGCCACCATAGCTTTACAACAGAATTTCAGCTTCTAAGCATCTCCTCTTTCTCCTCCCTCAGGGTTTCAGCTCTTCCATCTTCACTGACTGGTGTCTCTACGGTGTTTTCTTCGCCTTCCCTCTTCCTCAGGCTCAGAAGAGAATTAATGTCTGCAGGCTTAGTTTGTTCTGGAGGAAACTTACAGCACTAAAAGGGTTAATCTCACCTGCATCTGGAATTCACTTATTGCTGTTGGTCACATGATCTTTGCAGGGCAGTGGGCAGCTTCAGCTGAATCTTTGGCCGCACTGGAAGGGGAAGGGGAGCATAGAGCCGGGCCGCGCTGTCTGCGCGTAACAGGGCTGTGGGGGGCCGCACGGGCTCTGCCCAATTACCTGTCCCAAGGCCGGAAGCAAGGGAGAGCTTTCCCGGGGTTTGTCCATTCTTAAATGTGGACCACAGAGGCGTGTCAAGCTCTTTAAGTGGCTTAAAAAATTGTCAATATTGAAACTAGCCAGTTGAAAGGTTCTGTTAAGTCATAGAGGAAGCTGTAAGAACCCCTTTGCAAAAGAATCACTTCCGTAGCTATGCTAACCCATGACAGTAGATTTTTCAGAATTGGTTGCTCAGAAATACAGGGAAAAGTACAGAACTGAGTAGTTTAAGTTTCAGTCTGAAGCAGACTCAACTATGCTTATGCCATTCCTGATAGATAACTTTCTTACCTTTCTAACCTCCAAATAGGTTTCCCTAGACAAATCCTCATTTCATGTAAAGATTGCTAAACACAGGATTTGATGTGATAAACTTTATATCAAATTATAAAATTTTAATTATTTTATTATTATATACATATACTTACTGTATTTTTTTTTTTTTGCTTCTGATTTTCTTTTAGCTACAACAGCACTGAAACTGGAAAACGACTAGTTATATTTTCCTCAAATATTGAAAGCTGAGGAAAATTAGTCATCTGGGAAGAAGAAAAAAAATTTCCTTTTGATTGGTATCTCAGCAAGTTGGAACCTATGGAGGAGCTAGTAATGTGGTGACATAGCATAACTAACAGGGTGCCTCATCAAGCAACAGCTAGTTCAACAGTGGCAGAATAAACTGTAGTGAGAAATAAAAAACATCTGCAAGGATCATATAAATCCTTCTTTCTTGTTTCATCACAGTGGCTTCATTTGCAGTTAGGGAGCTTGTTTCCTCTTTTAAGATTATTTCTTCTTTCAAGTAATTTAAACTCTCTGATTATGTTCCTTAAAGCATTAAACCAGCTATGAAAGAAACACCTGCAATGAGAGGTTTAGATTTTTGGTGAAGGTTTCCTTGCTTTTTTGTGTTTTTTTTTTTTTGTGGTTTTTTTGGCCGGTTGATTGGGTTTTGTTTTTGGTTTGTTTTATTTTCTCTTTTACAAGAGTCTGAGTAACAAAGACTAAAATGGAATTTCCCAATTAAGAAATAAATTTTATTCCTACTTTATGTATTTTACTTTTATTCTGAGTATCTTAGATAAGGGGAGCCATTTTGATCTGATGCAAATCACAACTAGGAGTGAGATTATGGCTTCATTTAGGTTACCTGGCTTTTGTGTACATAAAGCATTCAAGAGATCATACAGAATGAACATGGCAGGAAGTCGTAAACACAGATTGTGAAAAAGGAGGCAGTGTTCCTGAGCTTTATTTGATTTAGCTTCAGAATATTACTTTCATGAGTCTTCTGTAAAATCTAAGAAAACATATTCAGAGTAAATAGAAGTCTAAGAAAACATATTCAGGGTAAATAGATAAGGCAGAAGCCCAGTTAATAATATATATATAATTATGAATATATATATATATTAAAAATGAATCTGAAATCGTGGAGAAGAAATTCAGTACAAAACATTTTGAAGCATATTATATGCTATAAATGAACTTTACATAAGCTGTACTAGGGATTGCTATTCAGAGAGGATTGTGGACCCCAAAATCACCCTTTCAGAAAAAGAGCAAGAAAATGAGAAAAGCTGACCTTGTAACAGGAAAATTTACTACTGCCATTTAACCCAACTCATAAAGTAGATTGAGGCAGTTTGAAGACATGTAGAAGGAAATGCAAAGCAAAGGTCAGCATTTTGTGGCAAATGTAATAAAGACTGGGACTGGATGGAAGAAATTCATTGCACACAACACTTAAAAGCCTATAAAGAGTGACTGATGGGTGTAGCAGAGGAAGGAGTGGCATGACAGAAAGAAGGTCCTGACCTGATAATACGAAGGAACAGCACAAAGGCCTGAGAAACAAGAACTTTGACCTTATCAAATCTTATTTAACTGTATTTTTGCTCATTTTCATCTGTAGAGTAAATTTGGCATATTCTAAGAGGCAACATCCCTTACACAACTGGCTAATCCATTTTTTGTGCCTACAAGTGTCAGAGTGCATTGGAATAAATACTTACCCCCACTGCACACACTGCCTTGTCTTACTCTTTTGGGACTCAGCTGGTTGACAAAAACTGGAAGTATTCCTTTTATCAGCCAACCTGACTGGGAAGTGACAGCAACCTTCAGCTGGTATGCAGCATCAGAAGTGGAAATCAAGCACGTGCACACACAAACAATGGAGACTATGAAGATAAGGAGAAAAGGAGATTAAGTCTTACTGATTTGACACTTAATGACACTCTAAACTATCTGGATACTAAAAAGGCAACTTTAACTGATACTTCATTAAACAGAGTGGAGTTCAGTCTGCTAAAATTGTATAGTATTGACAAAATTGTAATTATGTATCTTTGAGGACAATCCAGCAAACTGAAAAAATAGAGTACTTCCTTTTCCTCAACCCCCTCCCCTTTCTTATCTTTTTTTTTTTTTTTTCATTTTTAAGTAATGGAAAATTGGTTTTGGCCATTCATACTCCTTACATAACACATCTCTTAAGACTACAGAAAGTCAGTGGATGTGGTGAGTGCTTCCATTTACTTTCCTCACCCCTTTGCTGATAATATTATTAAAATGAAGTCAAATTATTTTGGAACTATCCAGAAAAAAAATAAGTATCTGCATACTCTAAACTCTACTTGCAGGCAAACCTAATCCATAATTTCTACATATCTGAAGGCTTTCCTATTAATGATAATAAATGATCAGAGCAGGGGGATCACAAATTATACATACCAGCATGGATTTGTAGCACTGCTTCTGAGACACAAATGCATTTTTTGTTAGGATATTGCTATCATGTCCCTTTGACATGGATAAAAATAAAAGTAAAACCTAAATGCCAAATTGCTGGGCCAGAGCTAGGAAGAAGAAATAACCATCAAAGTTGAGACCTTCTGACAGGATGCAGCAAGGTGCTTCATCAAAGGAAGATCCTAATTGCTATCTAAACTGCAGCTCAGCTCTCATAGATAAGCATAGAACATATTCCAACTTCTCTACAAGCTAGTGATTTTGGCACTAGAGGTACAATATTTATGAATTCACTTCATCTTGAACTAAATGAAACATAAGAGGATTCCCAGTGTTCTCCCCTCCTGAATGACTGCTTTAGCTGTCAAGCTCTAATGTAAAAATGAAAATAGATTCATTTTTAATTTTAATCTGTCACAGCTCACTTTAACAGGGACCTAGAATTTTGTCAGAATATGTACCTTTCTGTCCCAATACTCCACTTTTGTCCATGTAAGGAGAAACATTGGCAACTTTTCCAACAGTTCCCAAATTCACTAAGGTAACACCTGAATTTAGAAATTCATGAATAGCCAGTCCTGGAAACCACATCTAGAAACCGAGAAAATTCAGTACTGAGGGAAGATGTGCTAACAGTCTCACAGGTCAAAATGAGTTATATAAGACAATAAACAATTTATTCAGTTTTTTAATTAAAATAATAAGAAGGTAAAAAGTCCACTTAATTTGTTGCAAAGAGGACATGCACAGTACTTGTTCAGAGCAGCTGGGAAACTAAGCTAGCAACAGGAATTAGTGCTGCTGAAGGAATAGCTCAGGGATGAGGAACAGCAGTTTGTGCTGTGGTAAGCAAACTGATCTTTCAACAACAGCAGTAATAACTAACCTCAAAATCCCAACAGGAAGAACAAACTCTATTGGTCTAGACACAATTCACATTCCTCTCATTTGGCTCAAAAATACTCCATCTTCTGATTTAGTTGCAGTAGCAGACAGCACCAAACACCTTATCTTGATGATAGAAACATTCAGATTTGCCTGCTTAGGTGCAAGGCCCTGAATCAGCTCTGCTGAACGCCTTAAGTTAAAAAAACATGCCAGACATCTACTTACAGGTGAAAGAAAACTTACAGCTTCAAAAGAAAGAAAATTTTATTTTAATTACTTTTTTCTAAGATCAGAGCTGTAAACACTCCTACCTCCATTCCAGAAAAGAGAATTATATTGTGGCAGTGCAAGTGGCTGCAGCCACTCTGACCCCTGAGGATACAACCAACACCAAACTGTGGTGGTCAGGCACCAAAGCTTAATGCCGCACTCTGTGGTTAGGCTGAGAGCCCATAATCCCCCAGTTCCACAGTTTACATATTTTCGTATGATTGGTCCATGTTTTGCCCTCCTTATTTTATGTATAAGGTCATGTATATTCATTTCCCTTAAGTTAATATGTATTAGTTTTGGAAAGTTCTATGATACTCGACACCCCATTGGCTCCTTCCCTTAGTCCATCCTATGTGTTAATCTTATTGGTTCCCTTGCTCTGAACCCCACCTTCTCTCCCATATCCAATTGGCTGTATCCCTTATCCCCGCCTTTCCCATCCCCACTATAAAATGCCTGGAAACGCTCAGCTCCTTGGCTTTTTGTCTCTATCCCTTCACGTGAGTAAATTTCTTCGTGGAACCTATACGAGGAGTCTCTTCTCTCTGCTTCTTCGCCTCCACCTGCGTGCCCTCACACCCAGCTCAGAGACAGCTCCCTTGGGTGAGGAGCTCGTTCCTTTCTGCCTTTGTTTGAAGCCGCTGTAAGCCAGTCAGGTGGCAGCTGGACCTCTGGGCTTCTCTTTGAGCTAGCGCGCAACGTGACGTTTTATCTGTTCCTAATTCAATGCACAAGATAGAACAAAAAACACAATGAGAATGTTAGCTACTGCTAAACTATTTTCTTCTACCCCAAATGCTGCCCAGCTGTTGTGAGCTTAAGGAGTCACAGGTGAAGTCAGCAGGAGAGGCCATAGGCTGTGCTGCTCTGCTAATGAATGGCCTGAGCAGAAATTTCAGACTCACTCCAGGCAAGAGTGTTAAAGTGGTAGGAACAGAAATGAGAGCTAATAGAAAAAGGTTTGAAATTTGTAGGCATAGTGCACATATGTAGATGCTTAAAGGTACAGTTAGTTTAGTGTTTAGGTTTTACCATCTTGCAGGTAACAACTATTTCTTGTTTTCTCTTTGTTTTTGGTTGGGTTTTTGGGAGGGTCGTTTTGACATCTTGGTTGCTAGATGGATGAGAAGAAAATAATGCTTAGGAGATATGGCACTACAAAAGGATTTTGATTTTTTTTTTATATATAAATGAATGCTGTATTTACCCTAATGTATTTTCTTAAATCTTGAGGGTTTTTTGCTTTTTAAATCTTTATTCACCAATTTTTTTATATTAATATTTTCAATAAAAAAAGTGATGATGTATTCATTATTTAAATGGCATTTTGATGTCTTAATTTCAACTACATATAATATAGGTTTATTATACAATATCTGCTGGGCTGTACAGTTTTTCTAAATTTGAATATTGAGTACAACTTGTGGGAGGAACGTTTGCAAACAAAGGGGATTTTCTTCTTCCTTCAGTACTAATCAATATCTGAAGTAGTACAGCTATTTCGTTAAAATTTTGCAGTGGATAATTAGTGTCTCACTGTTTGTGGCTGCCATATGAAGAATAGTCCTTTATCAGACAGGTCTTGTATGTTATGAAGTTCTCTTGAAATGTCTGTTTCATGGTCCTTATCTATAGAAAAGTCTGGCTCTGTGTAAATGCTTAGTTTAAGAGTAACATTCAGATTGTACTCTCACTTTCTGTAGAACTAGAAGTAGGATAAAGAAGGCTTAGAGAGTGTGTGTGTTTATAGAATTATATATTTTATATCTATATTGTATAGATTTTTTTACATCTTTCAAAAGAGAAATGTGATAGATGCAGAAACATGATAGTAGCTGGGACTCTGAAGTCTTGATTGTGTTTCTTAAAAACACAAAAACAAGGGATCTGCTTCCATGACTACTGGTCTCTGTTAGAGGAGCTTCCAAAAAGTAATGCACAAATGACCAATTTAAAATGAAATTTCTGATCCATAAGCATTGAAATACAGTTTCTTATGTAACACACTATTCTCACCTGAAAGAGGGAACATTCAAGGTTTGTCTCTCTCATTCCTGGTTTGTCCAAACTGATGAGGACTGTACATGCTTGTCATACCATTCTGCATTTAAAAGGGGGAAGGAGAGGGAGCAGGGGGGAGGGAGTTCTGTTTCCTTAGAAAATTAAATGATATTAACAAAAAACTTGTGTTCCTGGTGTAATTATGACTGAATGCTAAGAATTCATATTCTGATACGCTCAATTTTTATTGACAAAAGTCTCAGTTTTGCAGAATTGTACATGAGCCATGTATGAAATGTACATTGGCATATTCTAAGAGGCAACATCCTTTATACAACTGGCTAATCCATTTTTTTTGAGCCTACAAGTGTTAGAGTGCATTGGAATAAATACTTACCCCACTGCACACACTGCCTTGTCTTACTCTTTTGGGACTTGCTCTATCTCTGCTTCAAGCAATACAATGACAAAAACCTCTATGTCTTACATTGATGCCATATACGTAGGGCAAAACATAGGGATAAAAAGTAAAAGTTGAATTTGCTCCTCTTGACTTCACAATGCTAAATAATTCTACAGCGTAGAACTTCAGAAAATTAGGAGATATCCTGACTTTAAAATATTTTTATGGGTTTTTTGATTTATTTTGGTTTTGTTCATTGGTTTGTTTGTGGAAGAAGTTAAAGAAACAGGCTGAAAAAAGGCTTAATGTAGCTCAGACAACATTCATTGACACAAATTTTTCAATAGCAATCTCTAAAGAAGGCATCATTGGCCCCTCAAACAATATGAAACTCTTGCAGTACAGTGGATGTTTGTTCACTGGCTCAGGTAGATAGATAGATAAATTATACAATTTTTATAAAATATTTCTATGACAATAAATTGCTTGGTTCTGCCTCAGCCTGCTGGGACTTCAAATGCATCCTTGCAATTACGCTGATACATGTTAGTTAGTATTTTGCAAGTTATTTTTAGAGTGGGAGTTCTATTCATTTAACTAAATATTTCGTATATTATAATTACGCATAGAATAGCACTATTTTGTATTAGTCAAAGAAAAGTTATGAGAAACTTTTTGGATGGTAAATTATAAGAAAGGACAAATTTAAAACAGTTGTCCTTGACTGCATTATGTCTAGTGAGGGAAAATAAACTTTAGTGATTTATGATAAGAGAAATAATGACTTTATTAAAGACTTGTTCAAGCTCATTTTTCAAAAAATATATTACATGTGTTATTTATTACTGATTTTTTTTAATGCTTCAGTGGTACCATGCCACACACATCATTTGCTTATCTCATTAAAATTTTCTCTACAGAAAGAAAATATCAGGTCATCAACCTAATATCACAAATTCTTTAAGCTAGATTAGAAGAGTGAGATTGAAATAACAATGTCTTTGATGAGAACTGCTGCTGAACTACAAAATATTTCTTCTTGGTGCTTAACTGTTTAAAAGGTCTTGTCAGTGCTGTCTTTTTTGCAATAGTTCTGGAATTTGTGTAATGATGAACAGTGAGTCAAGAGATGTAGTTCACTGAAAAATAATTTAAATCTTTTTCCCTAAATATTTTCACTAATATCTTGGTTTTCATTACTGCAACGACATAGTTTAGTATTAGGTAGACTCTGTGAAATTCTGATTTTACAAATAACCTTTCATTGTCTTAATTTACTAATGTGATAAGTTTCTATCATTTCAAATAACTTGTCAATGTCTTTTATTTTTTAACATTAGTGTTCTACATCTCCCTTAAAATAAATTTCTGTTCTCCTGTGATTGCAGTCTGCTACCCTTAGCACTTTTACTCTCTAGTGCGTCCTTGACTTCACCTTTTCCAGAACATTTTGCCCAATTCTTTGCAGTATTAAAAGCATTCACCTACATGGAGTTAGGAATGCTTCAGCATGTATATATAGACTTTGGTTGTACCTGCAGAAATATATACTCTATGCTCCTATGCAGCATGTCTTATGTCAGTGAAATTTATCAAGTCCAGCTGTTGTTGCAAGATATGACTCAGGCTCATCCAGTATAATTCCAAATATTTATTCACGACACATCATTTAAGAGACTAAGCATCCTAGGCTTCCTCAAATAGTCCTGTGTCTTAGGTAATTTGTGTCTACCTCAATACATATTTGTTTTTATGAATATCATAAATAGTGAAGGGCACTCTGAAATGTGTGCTTGAGGTTAGTAGGATGAACCCATAAGTCTGTTTTGCAGCATGAATTCTCCAGGTAGGTAAAGTGAGTGAAAAAGGCAGGTGAAGTTCACCAATAGCTGGTTCTATAGAGTTCATACATGTAATAAAAGCTAAAGTAAGCATCTTGCTGTAAGTGTTTCTGGTGGTTCAAATATAAAAAATCTGGAGACAATGTAGAAATTAGTTCTTTGTTAGAGAAAATGTCTTTTCTGGTCTGTATAAACCAGTATGCAAATGTATAGAACTCTAGAAATAGTTTGCCATTATCATGTAACAGTAACCCTTTTATTTCTGACAAAGAAATATTTTGAATGCAGTTTGAAGTAAACCATGTTCCATTCCCCTTCCTTGTCAGAGTGTCAAAGATTAATGCATTTGGATGATGAATCTTGACTCAAAAAAAAAAAAAAAGGCAAGAAAATATAAAAAATCCTTTTTATTTCTTGTTTTGAAAATAAATTAATCACAGCCAATCTTGCTTGGGACTGTGTGTCTTTACACACACACAGACATTGTTTAGGTTTTAAATATCTGAACATAGAAAAATGAGTTTACTATTCATGTCCAACTGAACAAAATGGTGCATGAAAAAAATTCATTTTACAGAGATCTCTTGCATATAGTTTCAGAATTTCCAGTCCCATAAAGTTTGGCTTTCAACCAACCTTCTTCTTAAGCCATGTGTTGCTCTACACCTGTCAAATAACAAGGTGAAAAATCTCCAAAAAGAGAAAAAGGCAAGTGGAGAAGTTTGCCAGACAGATAACTCTGTCTGGATGCTGTGATTTGACTGAAATTGAAGGAGTCAGAGCAGGAAAGTTGCTTTCCCTTAATGGTAAACATTAACCATCTATACAGAAAAAAAAATCCTGTGAAGCCTGATTATGTACTCTCTTCCAAAGTAATGAAGCAGCAAGCCTTATGGAAATAATGTCTTCACAGTACTCAGAAAGCTCCTTGCCAAACCTATTTCCATTCAATTTTCAAGCCTAGAAACACAGATACAATGCTCTTGGTATCACAGTAGTTATGCAGCTACCAATGAAAACGATAATGTACAGTAGTTGTTTCTATTTATCCTGCCAAAATAGCATACTAGAGCTCCTGTAAGTAGTACATCTCATGAGTTTTGCATTAAAAAAAGACACATTTTAAAGCTCTACATGAATAGGTTAGTCTGAAATACTTGAAAAATCCTGTTATATAAAGCCATGATTAAATCTTTTCCAATAAATTATTTAGGTTTTAAATAAAAGGTGAAAATTATTTTTTTAAATGTGTGATTAACTTAAAGAACTGAGCAGTTTCCTTCTGTAGAAATACAACTAGAAAGGGAAGTACTCAGATATGATTAGCTTATTCAAGGAAATACTTTTTTTTTTTTTTTTTTTTTTAAGTAGTACCATAAGAAGGAAGAATTCTTATATGTGTGACAATCCAGAAAGGGGGTGAAGTGGACCAACTCAGTCAGATACATGGATATTCTATTCTGAGAGGTTTAAGAGAGGTGTTACATGCTGGCACATTCAAAGTTGCAACTTTTCATCAGTCCCTGATATGTCTTTGCCTTGTGTTAAGAGTTAGAGAAGTGAAATAGAAATGGAATAGAAGGTATTCAGGGTGTTGCCTCATTGTCAAGTATCCTACAGAACGTTAAATAACTCTGAATGTGTATGTTTCTTGTATAACACAAATGTAAGTACATCACTGTTTTCCTTCTCTCGGGTCTTTCTAATCTGCTTACTGTCTGCTGTGATCATTGGTGGATAGAGAGGGTATATTAAGATTGTCAAAATAACTATCCAAGACGTGCAAATGTTAAATCAAGCAGCTTTCTTTCTCTGTTTTGGTAAGTCTGCTCTTGACTAGGCTATCTACATGATGTGTGCCTGTAGTGTACAATTCTTATTTCTTTTGCAGTGTTAGATCTATCAGTGACATGCTAGATACGTTGTTGTGAGAGATATGTCAAATATGTTATTCTCTCTCTCTACAGATGTTTGTGACCACAATGGTTGTCATTTTAAAGTGCAAACTTCAATTTGCATGAATTCTGAAATACAAGAAATATTGCTGAAAAAAAATAGTTTAAGGAGCAGATACATAATGAACGTAAATTGGAAGGACAAGCTGAAGTTACAATGTAAGCATCTATTTCCTATTTCAAATGAAAAAAATAGATATGGATACTAAGTATCTGAAGCCACTATGTACATCAAATGTAGGCAAATTTAATTTTTGAAATTTCGGAATTTTTTGATTTTTTTTTTTTTTAACTTTTTGGTCTTTGTAACTAATAGGTTTCATGGGATTATAATCACAACATAACCTTTATAAAAATAATGGTCTACATATTGTTATACTTGCTTACAACCTTTTTATGTTTTATTACTAACTAGGATGGCTCCTTATCCATATCAGAACTGTATCTTGATCTGTGGAATGTGGAATTTTCAATACTGCATTTTAATTCACCTTTCTTGATATGTTCTTGATAAAGCTAGAGATGTTTTTTTATAGGTGTTATCATTCATTGAAACTGGTACATCTCTGCAAAGGCTGACAAACACTGAATAAAGCTAATTCTTTTTCAGAGGAGGGTCATATATATTGAACCTTTTTTCTCTTGATTGCTTTCAAATTGGATTGTTTTCATAGCTACATCTTGTGCTTATTTCTGTGTATATCGCTTTCTGCAGGAAGCACATTTTCAATCTTCAGAGGCAGTGTTTATCCATTAACAGAGACATTTCAAATGCTTTTAGACTTAGTGAATATTGTGTGTCAAGAAAGACTTCACAGTGTCTGGGCTTTCACAGTAATGTTCTGTAGCTGCAAATATACATTTGAAGGGAATCTGCAGTTCCCCACTTGGATCAGAATGCAGATGTGAACCATGGAAGCACATAAAAGTGTATTAGATTTTCACAACATTCCCAGATTCACTAGTATTCATTTAACTCTATGAAAAACATTTTGGTCAAACAAATACAAAGATAGCACCATGACAACCTCCTTTTGATTCATATTGATGGTATATGCTTTTTTACATTAGAATTGGGACTAAAAATATGTAATTCTATCCTCTTAAATAGTTTATGATAAATCTTTTGTCAGGCACTAGAAATATAGAAATGAGTTAAAACCCTTACTCATTAAAAGTGGTTTGAAGCAAAGTAGTAAATTCAGCTGAGAGAGAAGATACATGATTTTCTTTCACAGTATTATTCCAACAAGTTTCAATTTTTTTCTTCCAAAAGCCTTCTCTCAAGTAGCTGTATTCCTAAGTTCTTTGAGTTGTAAGACCTTCTGCTAAGGCTGCCAGCAACTGGGATAAGTGAAGGCAGTTGTGATGGTGTCTTCGTAGTAAAAATGTCTGTCTTTTAGAAACTGATTCAAGATAAAAAGTTAATTATACATTCTCTTTTTTCAAACATAATGCAATTCCACGAATTCTGTGGTACTTGGTGTGTCATAGCTACTGGGAATATTGTTATACTTGCTTGAACAGGGGATGAAAGAAAATGAAAAGAAAGGTTCAACCATAATGTCATGGTTTAGACATTACTTACATCGGCTCATACAAGGTCATGGCCAGATGGCTACAGGAACCATGTCCATCCAGAACAAGATGAGTCCCCCGAATTTAGTGCAATTATGTTTAGGTATTTTTATTAATATAACTAGAAAGAATAGAGTGATGTCTAAAACAAGAAGAAAGTGGAAAAGAGCTAACCACGATAAAGAATCAAAACAAATCACACTATATAAAAGAATAATTTAGAAAATTTAACATCCATAGCTGTCTTCTGAAGAAATTAATTAAGTCATTAATCATCATTTTGGTTACTCAGGTTACTTTGATCAACATCATGGTACAAATGACAAATCAAGAAACTTTATTCATGCTGCTCAGAAAGAAGCAAAGAGAAAGAACTAAATAAGTTGTCAGGAAAGACTGGGCTAATGCTTTCAAAATGACAATTTTTTGGAGGGGGAGGTTTTGGGGGGTTTCATTTTGAGTTAAAATTTAACATATACCTGTGTGAAGACTACCTCATGAAGACGGAACTGAGGTTTTTTTTGGAGTGAATGATTTTAAGTTCTGTCATTATTAAATACCCTCAGTAAATAAATTAAATGAAGATTCGTCTTATTTGATGTAAACAGTGTTTGTGTCAGGCACATAAACTCCATGAAAATTATCTTTAGTGTTTTCTGTTTTGCTCTTGAATCTTTCCCAAGGGGATAAATAAGTGAAAATGTTTTAACATCTTAGTTATTACATCACACTCATTTATAAAAGATTTACCTTGTAAATGTCCCTATACTAATTAGAGTTGCTTGCTAGTAATTCCTCTGAAACCCATAATTCATTTATGTTGTTACTGTTATGCAAGTCAGTATCAGTTGCATCATTAAGAAGCAGCACTTTATGTTAAATCTTAAGAACCTTATAAATATATATACGTATTGTTGTAGCCCAAAGTTAAAAAAAAAAAAAAAAATCTAACATATACTAATAACTTTTCTGTAACTAGATGCTAACAATTTGGTGAAAAATTACTGTATGTGCATTCAATTTCTTTCTGTTTTCAAATACTTTTTTTATACTGAACCACCAACGCCTTTAGAATAAGAATGTATGAGCAAAGAGTCACACGTCTGTAGCATGTGTCCCCAGGAGTGCAAGATAATAGGAGCCTTGAAATTACAGCGCCAAGGTAATACCAGAGAACACAGATCCAGATTGACCAACAAATGATTGCTTTTCTGGTTGTGTAAAAAGCCTGATGAAGGTGCATTAGCTGGCAGCATAGTGGAGCTGTCTGTAAAACATGTGTAGCACAGTAGCTGCTGTTTCATATTCAGGTGTGCTGTACTGTTCTCTCTGATACTCTACACTGTACTGTCTCATATCTTAGAGTTATTATCATTAAAGGGAATTGTTTCTTTGCATTTGATCTAAGGTTTCATTGCTTGTGCTTATCTGCCTTTGAGAAATGGTTGTTAATTCTGAATGCAACTGTGGTGGCATCACTACACTCTCCATCACAAAAATGTCCCCTTATTCTCTTTAGTGCAAGATGGATATTTGTGTCCTGTGAAGGAGAGAGAGGAGATGAGATAGCCCCTAATATGTCAATTATTACAGCCTGTCTTCAGATGGAACAACTCAGTTTCAGAAAAACTGCGCCTCAAGGCCCTGAGCTTTGAATGGCTTATATATTTCATTGAGTTCTAATGGGTTATTGAAATCTTTTAAACACATGGAAATGACTGACAGGACTTCTATTTTCAGGCAGTCAAACCTATAGCCTTTTTCTAGGGGACAACTATCCTAAATGAAAAACTCCTCAGCTGCTCTGTTTGGAAGCTTTCTC
The DNA here is from genome assembly GCF_041296385.1 of Aphelocoma coerulescens. Taxonomy (NCBI): domain Eukaryota; kingdom Metazoa; phylum Chordata; class Aves; order Passeriformes; family Corvidae; genus Aphelocoma; species Aphelocoma coerulescens. Next base: position 53,965,730 of record NC_091013.1, on the reverse strand, counting down.
CATTCCTAAAAGAAGAGATTATAAAAGATATTATGCACGGGGGAAAAAAACCCAGATCTCTATTGTATTCACTCTATATCTGATGCTTTGGTAATAGAGAAATAGACATAGAAATTTGGATCAGTATATTGTCAGATAGCGTATTCACAAAAAGCTGCTCTGCATTTAGATTATGTTAGTTTGTACCAAGCCAAAAAAGTGCATCTGAGGTTTTGCCTTTTAATGTTGTTTTCATGCAGTTATTTCCTGGAAGACAATACTGAAAGAGCTTTCCAAGTCTTTCAGTATGCATCAAGAACATGTTAATGTAAAAAGATTGAGAAATGGAAAGTCTTATTTGAGCAGGAACCATCTGTATGGGGAAGGTATGTTTTAAAAAGGTAGTGCATTTGCAGTTTTGCATAGCTGCAAGTTACACAAATAATGCCAGTGGCAGCTATTGCTGTTACTCTGGAAGAGAGGGTGTGGTGGGTTGACCTTGGCTGAAGGTCAGGTGCCCACCAAAGCTCCTCTATTAATTCCCTCCTCAGCTGGACAGGAGAGAGAAAATATAACTAAAAACTCATGGGTTGAGATAAGGACAGGTAGAAATCACTCAGCAATTACTATCACAGGCACTATAAACTTGGGGAAAATTAATTTTATTTATTAAAATCAAATCAGAGTAGGGCAATGAGAAATAAACCTGAATCTTAGCTCCTTCCCCCCCCCCCCCCCCCCCCTTCATCTTGGGCTCAATTTCACTCCTGATTTTCTTTATACCCTCCCCCACAGCATTGCAAGGGGATGGGGAAGGAGGGCTGCAGTCAGTTCATCACACATTGTCTCTGCTGCTCCTTCCTTCTTGATAGGATGACTCCTTGCACTCTTCCCCTGCTCCAGTGTGGGATCCCTCCCACGGGAAAAAGTCCTCTATGAATTTCTAAAACATGTCCTTCCAAGAGGCTGCAGTTCTTCAATAACTGCTTCAGAGTGGATCCCTTCCATGGCATGCAGTCCTTCAGGACCAGACTGCTCCAGAGTGGGTCCTCCATAGGGTCACAGGTCCTGCCAGCAAACCTGCTAAAGTGTGGGCTCCTCTGTCCACAGGGCCACCAGTCCTGTTGAGAGCCTGAGAGGTCAAAGCCTTCTTTGGGCATCCACCTGCTCCAGCATGGTCTTTACCAGAGGCTGCAGGGCAATCCCTGCTCTGGCACCTGGACCACCTTCTCTCCCCTCCTTCTTCACTGACCTTGGTGTCTGCAGAGCTGTTCTCTCTCACATACTCTTGTTCCTCTCTCTGGCTGCTGTCACAAAGCAGGTTTTTTTCCCCTTCTTAACTGTACTAGCTCAGAGGCACTACCACTCTTGCTGATGGTTTCAGGCTTGGCCAGCAGCAGGTCCCTCTTAGCGGCATCTGGCACTGGCTGTGTTGGGCACAGGGGAAGCTTTCTAGCAGCTTGTTGCAAAAGCCACCTCTGCAGTCCCCATACTACCAAAACCTTGCTGCTCTCACTGTGGGGAAATTAGGAAGGAAGAGTAACTGAATCTTGATGTTAGATATTAATTTCTTTAAGCTTTCTGAGAGTTTTAGTTAGATGTTGCTTGAAATAAGAATATCTTTGGCCTATCAATTGATTATAATGAAAAATAAAACCAAAAAACATATACAGCAATGTAATTTTCCTAGCATAAAATATTTCTCTTCTCCTTTTTACTCTTCTGAGATGCAGACACCAGGAGAAAAGATTTGAAGAAATACTATGAATGCTTCACTGTACACTTTGTGTTAAAGGAGGGGTTCTGCTAGCTGTAAATGATTAAAAGATGTTAGTCTTGTTCCTAGCATGTTTTTGCTTTTGTGAATTTCAGTAAACTGAGACATAATATGCTGCCAACAGTCTGTAGAACCTTATCCTTACTATAGAAAAACTTCCTTTCAGAGTTTTATCTTGACAACTATGTAGCCATGTAACTGAACCAGATTAGAAATGATTGTAATGGTTCAGAAGACAAATAGAAATAAAAATTATAAGCTAAGAGCAGGGCTTTTACTTGATTAGTTAAAATTCACCACCATGAAATACATAAATAAGAGTTTACTCAATGGGCTGTTATGTCTCCTTAAGGCTTGCTGTAGTCTAGTGGTTAAGTAATACACAGGTTCAAAAATTAGAGATGTTTTTCCCTTAAGATCAGAAGAGATATGTTAATTATATGCATAACTATGATTAGTACAAATGGCAATTACAACTCAGTGCTGGCAGAGTCTTATGCTTTAAAAGACATAATATAAACATTTTTTTTAAACTGTAAAGAATAATAACACTTTAAAAAACTTTTTATCCTCTAAAAAACTTTATACCTGTCCAGTCAAAACTTAATTTCCCTAAGCATTGTTTTTTGGGGTTTTTTTTGTTATTTTGGTTTTGGGTTTTTTTTTGTCTTTCGGTCTTTGTCACTTTCCCTATTTTTGTTTATATGTTTGGAAGAAAAACATGTTGAAAGCATACTTTTGAACTGGTGCTGTATTTTCATCATTGTTTTTCACTGTCATAAATTAAAAATTTTTATGTTAAATATATAGTTCTGTTATTTTAAAACTTGGAGCGTATCATATATTCTTCCACCATGACTCAGAAACTATTGTCCTAAGATTTATGCTTATAGATAATAGAGAGAGAGGAGTTTAACACATTGTGGGCTTATTTGTATGCTGCCTAGAAGAAAAGCATATTACATTCATAGCTTTCTCCCATAGCCAAATGGGAGAAAAAAGAGAAAGGAAATAAATAGAAAACAATGTAGACAGAAGTAAAAGAGTAATGAGTACAGGTAAGATTTTTAGTGTCTCAGACAAGATCTGTCACCTGTCATGGATTATCACTGAACTGTAAGCTTTATTCTGACACAGAGTTAAGGTTGTCATCGGTTCAAAAAAGCCTGATCATGACACTTAAAGAACAGGAGACCTTTTTTTTCACTATTTGCAGTCACCAGCTCTTTCACTTAAAGTGTCAATTGACTCAAAGCTAATACCAGTTCATTTAAGGTTTGACTAAATCTTACAATAATTTTTGTTTAACTCTCCTTTTCCAGAACTTTCTGTGATTCCCTTACAGTCTTTCTTCCCTTTTTTTCCATGTATTGTCACAACAAGCTATAAAACAGCAATTATGTCAGTGGGGACAGGTTTCTGTTAGTAAATAATGAATACAGATATGACTATAAATGGGAAGAGATTACTTATCTGCCCTGATAACTTTCTTCTGCTTTTTCCTATCCTACATTGAGATATCACAGGAGGATAAGCATGGAATGGTATAGTTTCGGACATGGCAGTAAAAGAATTAGGGAGATGCAAATGCTTAGTTGCTTGCTTGGGTTAAACAATGACACCATTCAGTATTTAGAGGAAGCTTTTAAAAGAGATGGAGGAAGACTTATTAACAAGGCCAGGACAGGACAATGTAGGGACAGGACAATGGGGAATGGTTTCAAACTGATAAAGATTAGATTTAAATTGGACATGAGGAATTTTTTTTTCTTTCTTTTTTGTCAACAAGAATGGTGAGACACTGGACTGGTCTGCCCAGAGAAATTGTGGATGCCCCTTCGCTGGAAGTTTTCAAGGTCAGGTTGAATGTGGCTTTGAGAAATCTGATCTATTGCAATATTTCCCTTACTAAGGCTGAGTGGTTAGACTAGATGATCTTTAAAATCTCCTTCCAATCCAAACCATTCCATGATTCCATTAATCTATCACTCTTTGATTCTATGGTTTATGATTCTATAACTATGGTTCCTGTTAACTCCTTGAGTAATATATATAAAGACTTGTTGAATTCAGCCACATTTCCTTGACCAATTGTTTCACTTTGTATTAAATCTGGATTCAGTTCAAGTTTGGGAGTCCAATCAAAACATTCTCATATATTTTTATTTGGGATTGCTTTTAATCAGCAAATTCTTTATCCAGAAATAGATTATCTGCTCCTTTTTTTAAGACATATTTTTGAAGCCCCTGGGTTTTGTCAGAGAAAAAAACATAGAAACTTTTATATTTCATAAAAAAACTGGAAGTTCATGGAAGAGAAGTAGTATCAATTATTTTATTTCAATATATTGAATAAAATCACAAATTGTGCAGTTTGAAGTCCTTTGTTTCTAAACCAGGGAGAAATGCAAATTTAATTGTGCACAGCTTGAAATATGTTGATTATATAAAGTAGCAAGGATAAGATGAACATTGTTTTTGAAAGCACCCCTTTACATTAAAATACTTTTAGCTTGCTTTTTTTTTTTTTTTTTGGATTGCAGCACAGTAACTAATTTAAGTAAAAGAAGTCCAGAATCATTATTGTTATTTTGGTTTCCATATAAAATCTGATCTGTTTCTGCGTATTTGTAAAAGGGGAAGCAATTTGGCCTTGCAAGGAAAATAAATATTTAAGTGCTCTGAGCTATAGGTAAACACCAAAATGACAACTCTTCAGTATTGCTCAATGTCATTTATGCCTTAGCAACAGCACCACATCAAATGTCAGAGAAATCACTGTTCAGTTTTAGTTCACTAGTTGGAAGGAAATTATGGCTGTCATGCTCGTATGCATATATTAATCATTCCCAACAAGATTTATCAATGGAAATTTAAGTGCAGTACAGTTAATATTTCAGAAATAATTTTGCAGAAATCAGGTTTATTTACTACACAAAAACTGAGCTAAAATTCAAAACTTTTTCTTGAAATACTCTCAAGAATCATGGTGAATCCATTTAATTCAGCAAAACATTTTATGTACACGATACTATCCAGAAACTGCCTAATATTCCACACCTATTCTTCCTTTATTTCTTGGTGAAAAACTCATAAATGAGACACAGTCAAGTTGCTTCCTGTCATCTAAAGTATTTCCAGATGGATTCAGTTCCACATGCACATAATTTAGACTTAAAATTTGTTTTAAATTGCAAGGCTAGTAAGTGCTAAGATCACTTAGAGAAAGAGTCTGTAAGATTTCAGTTTCACATTGGAACAGAGTTATGTTTTTAAATGAAATTATCTTTTTATGTGTCTGTCCTCTTGAGGATCTTAGTGTTTTGACTCCCCCTTCCCCAGCACAGTTAATATAAAAAGTACATTTATAGTAACAAGCTTAAAAATATGCTGTGATTTTATTATCTCAACATTTTTGAAAGCAGCACTTTTAAGAGCATGAGGCAAAGGTGCCTAAAAAATGTTTCGGCTTTAGATTTTTCAAGGGAATTTTTTTTATTTTCAGAACACATTTACATAACTATTTTTGTGACTTTTATTTAAATTATGCTTTTTAATTTGACAGTTGAAATAATACACAAAACATGGTAATAATGTGACCCAGAAGGTCTTTATGTTCTGGATTATAATAATACCACAAAAGGTTAAACATACAAGGTGGGGAGTTCATAATCCATTGGAAAAGCTGTTATTTGTAAAAAAACAGATAATTCATTCTTATAATGTAAGTTGTTATAAACTTGAGTTCTATAAGTTACAATTGCTTATATTTCCTTCTGGAATTAATTCAGTCTGTTAAATTAATGTTCAAGTTACTGTTCCAGTAGTTGCTGATGTCTTTCACATTAAATCAGTTGTAGATTTGTCTACATGCATTTATGCAAATTTAGTAGACACTTCCCCCTACCTGGCTTTTATTTCTGGTATTCTTTCTCTTGTAAGATAAAGTTCAAAGAATTCATATGAGATTTTCTAACTGTCCATAAGAATTTCTGTTTACTTTGTAGAAAACTTCTAACAGAAGTCTTCAGCTATAAGTTGTAAAACTAAATCTATGACAGGTTGCAAGGATAGAACCATGTGATCAAGAGTTATACACAGAACAGACATGTCTCCTCAAAGAACAAAATGTGTTGTGCCTGACACTGACTTATTTTGAGGATATGGGCAACCAAAACGCTTCTCACAAGAAGATATCAGTAAAGGATAAAGATGTTTTTGTTATGAAAGTGAAATACTGAAATGCACATTTGATGGTAATATGAGGCAGAATCACAAATTACAAATAATGTAATTTTCAAAATTAAATCCATTCTCGTAATACAATCCTTTAAGAGCTGTCCACATCCAAAGGGAACTATTCAAAGAGAATATTTATATCTAGAATTGTTAATTTGTATTTATTTGTAATTAAATAATTAATTTGTATCAATACAAAATTTAATTTTGTATCGATAATACACCAGTGTTCTGGGTATGGCTCAGCAGTGCCTGCACATCATGGCTGTTTCTCTAACCAATCTCTCCAGCACCCAGTGCCAAGTGGAGTAGGCTGGAAGTGGTCAAGAGATTTTAAGATGACATAGCTGGGACAGTTGACCCCAACAGACCAAAGGGATATTCCAGATCATAGAATCATTTAGTCCAGTTAGTCACTGGAAAAGACCCTGAAGATCATTAAGTCCCACTGTAAGTCTGACACTACCAAATTGAGCACTATCATTTGACACCATGCTCAGCAATAAGAGATAAAGGAAAGGAGGAGTGAGGGGAGGGGGCATTCATTATTAGGGTGTTTGTCTTCTGAAGTAACTGTGATGTGTACTGAGACCCTACTTCTCCGGAAGTCTCTGGACATCAACTGCTGATGGGAAGTAAAGAATAAATATTTTTGTTCTGTTTTGCTTTACTTCCACAGAGTCTTTGCTTTTCATCATGAAATTGCCTTTATCTTATCCTACAAGATTTTAATCTTTTCTCCCCTGTAATGCTGAGGAAGGGGAGTGATAGAGCAGCTTGGTGAGTATCTGGTGGCCAGCTAAGGTTAATACACACTATCTTTCCTTATTCCTCTGTGTTGTTTTCTTCTTGAGGAATACTCTCATCCCACAGAATTTGTGGTCTTTCTATGTGGATTCCTTCTGACTTTAACATATATTGCTCTATCTTTCAGAATTACATTAAACTTTTTCCCCTGCAATTATCATGCACAAAATCTGACCCTGCATGATTAAAGTTAAAAGATTGTGCCTTTGGTAAACCTTTCCTTTCCTGTTTTCTCCTCTGCATCCTTTATGTGTGTCTGTTTGGGTTCTTTGTTCTCTCTTACATCAACCCCTTTCATGTAAGAAATTGAGCAAAGGTACTCTTATCAGAATTACTCAATGCATCCTTTCTCATTAGAAATGTAGCAAAGTGAGGAAAATATTTGTGTCGAAATGTTCTAACAGAGGAAACAGATTTGGATTAAGAAAAGGAATGAGAATAAAGGATTTTCCATGGGTTGGGGGTTTTTTTTACATGACTTCACAATGTTGTTTTCTCTGTGCCATGTTTTTCTAATTCTCTTTAGATCTTCACAATTTTCTTTTTGAGCTTGGGAGACTGAAGAAAAAAGCTGGTGTCTTTTTAGTAATAAATAGCTTGGAAATTTTCAGTAGAAAAAACTTGGAAGAGAATGTGCTATTATAGCTAATCAGAATAAGGAGTTTAACATATTTACAGTACAAGAATTTTTTATATAACTAGTCAGTGATTATTTTCATAGATCCTTAAGAATACACCTTCTTATTGTTCCTAATTGTTATGTAAATCTGTGAATGGCTAGCAAAAACTGCCTTAGTTAATCAGTTGCACTCCTAGACTAAATGTTTATAAATAAATATCTTCTGATTGTGCTGATGAGGCCCCCTTACTAAACTGAAGGAAAGATAACAGAATAAATATTTGTTCTCAGTTCTTGATTTATTCTTACCTTGTTTTTGATTAGATAGTATGTTTGTGCCTCAGTTGCTTGGAAAAATAACATCAGTATGAAATAAGATAATTTTATGAAAACAGAAGAACAACTAAATAATGTGCATGAATATGTATGTACATAATTACACACACACATATACACACAGACACACATATACACACACACATATATACACATAAAAATTAGAAAAGTCTGGTACAATGGAGATGATCCTCGCAGTTCTTTTCTTAAAATATCACCACATTTACAATATTAATTTCAGTAATACTGAATTAACCTCATGAATTAATTTCAGTCCTTCAGTATCTAAATGATCAGTTTCTGTAATGCACTATAACCTATAAATCAGATATATGTTTTGTCTATGACCCTATGCAAATAAATAAATTGTTAACGATTAAAATACTAATTAATATATTTAAATTAAACTTGTGTAGATAAAGCCTTAGCCTAAGGCTTGGAAACAAATTCATGTTTTGGCTGTGTTAGAACAATTGCAATTTTGTGCAAGTCACAAAACACTAAAAGTAAAGATGCTTATACCAGGAGGAATTTGGAAGCACTCTTAGGTCCTAGGATTCCCACGATATAGTAGGACATTCAGATAAAGATTTAATTTCACGCTGAAAGTTAAGAATCGGGTCTATCCTTCTCAAAATTAAAAGCAAATCACTGCAGGTTGTAAATTAGAATTAAGCTGACCCATGCCCTAACTTCATATATTTAAAATCATACATATAATGGAGATATATCAAACAGTAAAATTGTTCCTTCTATTGCTGTTATATTTAGCAAGTTAGAATATATTTTTCTATGTCATTTTGAGAATTTTGTAAACTTGTCTTCAGTATTGATGATTGACTTCATTTCTTAATGTCAAGTTTTAATGGGAATCCAGTGAAAACATGAATAAGTAAGTAGGAACTGAAATTCAAATCATTGTACTTTTCAAGAAAAGGGATAAAAATATTACCAGCATAAAAAAAAAAGGTAAAATACAACAAAACACAGTAAGATAAATAAATAAAGAAAAAGTATGTAAAATGTTGAGATGCATTATTATGTTGTTAATTATTGAGAAAAGTAAAGGTGGATGATGGTTTAGCTATTTAAATTCTTCAGCAGCAAAGAGACAGGGTTCATCAGGAGAACATGCCTTAGCCCATGGCCAATGATCAAATTTCTTTTAGAATATTTTGACTGAAGTGTTTAAACACTTGAGAAGTTTACATTACAAATGTGAAAAATCAAGAAAAAATAATGGGTTTTAAAAAAAGGGAAAGAGGTAAATGTAAAGAACAAAGACAAAGACTTTATGAGAAAATAGGAGAAAAATCTCTTTGCACTGGTAGTTCAGATATTTTCCTCTCAGTGAGCACAAAGTTAATAAGAAATGTGAATTTTTATGTATATTCCCTCAAACCCAGGAAATTATTTCTCCCATACCCGATCAACAATTTCTCCTTTATAAAATTCTTGTGATCTATGTTGACTGAATGATGAAATTAAACTATTTCCATGATTATGGTCCACGTATTGATTCATGAGTCATACTTAATTAGAGGAGAATGGGGTAAAAAGACTTTTGCTTTTTCATTTAAGCTGATAATTATTTTCTTTTTCCAGTTCTTCCCTCATTCTGCCAGCATCCTTCCTTAATACTATCTAGCCTGTTCTTTCACTTTTTCCCAAACAAGTATACTCCACCATTCCGAATGAGTTCCAACTTATTTCCAAATGTCTTGTTTTTCTTTCTACTAATGATATAGAGCCTGTAGGTTTACAATTGTGAGTCACACAGTGCGCATATGGAAGATGCATATATAGTCACAGTGGGATTTTTTGGTATGTATTATACGGATCTTTCACTCACAAAAGAGTCTTATCAGAGATTCAAAGACTCTTCCTCTCTTTTAATAAAGAACTCTTGGGAAATGATGGCAATTTTACATGCTTCAATGACCAATTTTTTTTTCAAGCACATTAGAAAATGTACTTTTTATTTAGAAAAAAAAAGAGTAACATTCTCTGCTTCTCAAAATTGTAAAAAGATTTGGCATTCACAGCTGCAGCAGATAATATTCTAAGTATATGTACAAGTATAAAACTATAGTTTCTGCTCTTGTTTCTGTATATTTTTAATTCACTTTTTTTTGCAGGCAATGGAATAATAGAAATTTCAGTAGTGGAAATAAAAATAAAATATCCTGTATACAACTGAATTACCTTTTTTATTATATAAAGAACCAAATAAAATAAGCTCATTTCACTTTTATGTATTAAGAGGGATTTTAAGATGGCTGGTATGAGTTTCCAATATAATTTAATGTCATTTTGATATAACTTGCAAGATGTTGTCAGGTCAAAACCTAGTTTTTATTTTTTCTTGTCTTGATGCACATCATATTAATACCTCAGAAATAGAGTAGAAAAAAGGAAGATAAAATCCTGAGCCTGAGTGTGTTGTACCATATCTTTGCATACAGAGTGTGCCTGCTGTTCCTCCCTGGGGTAGGGCCAGGAGCAGCACTGGGGGTGTCCCATCTAGCATGTGTGCTCTGATACAGGTGCTTTGCTGGTAAGTAGAAGGGAAGGAATTCGGAAGGAAGGAATTTGGAAGGAAGGAATTCGGAAGGAATTCGGAAGGAAGGAAGGAATTCGGATGGAAGGAATTCGGAAGGAAGGAATTCGGAAGGAAGGAATTCGGAAGGAATTCGGAAGGAATTCGGAAGGAAGGAATTCGGAAAGAATTCGGAAGGAAGGAAGGAAGGAAGGAAGGAAGGAAGGAAGGAAGGAAGGAAGGAAGGAAGGAAGGAAGGAAGGAAGGCAGGCTAATACAAGACAGAAGCAAGAAGGTAAGAAAAGCTCTCAGGATTGCTTTGGGAGCAAGAGAGTTTCCTGGTCTTAACTTATAACTGATGAGAAAACATTCATGATTCTTGAAACTGAGAAGGAGGAACACTCAATTCTGCATGACTGAATAGTTTGGTTTGGTTTTGTTTCTTTTTTGTTTGTCTGTTTATTGGTGTTTGTTTGTTTGTTTGTTTGTTTCTTGGTTTGTTTTTTTTAATTTTATGGTTTGTTTTAATTTTTTTTGTTTTTCCCCACAGTAATTCCTTCTTCTCTATTCGAGGGAAAGACTATGGTAGGAACATTCATATGCAGTAATAGAACACCTGGCTGCATATCTATTTGGCCTATTAGGCATATTTGGGTGAAGGAGTATACTGGCAATAGATTAAAATACACCTAAAAAAGACAGGTAAACCCAAAATTATTTACCTAGTAAGAAAAGATTTAACATGAATTGACTGGATGATGGATACAGAGATCCAAAATTATATAAGACAAGGTTGTCATGGAATAAGAAGAACTCGTATTCCCCCTCAGAAGAGAGGACATTCAGCAGCTCTTTTCAACCATCTGTACAGTAACACAAAGTACTTCACAAAATAAAAAAGAAGAAGTAGAAATTTTTGAACGGAGATGAGTTTATGCAACAATGGGAATCACAGAAACTTGGCACAAAAGCACAACAGGTGCTATACAGGAATGAGTGTAGACTGTTAAAGAAGAACAAAGATGGAGGATTCTGTGTAACACAGCTCCCTGCCTCCCTTCCAGCATGAAACCAGAGACATACTTGTTTAAATCTCTAGATTAAAATCAGAAGATTCTGGTCAGAAGGCTGGTTTTGTTCATGTGGCAAAGAGGATGGACTCAAGACGTCAGGCAATTTTGGAAGATAGCCTATTTTACTGAGCAAGAAACTTTTTCATGAACTGAAATGTAAAAAGGAAGCTTACAGGAAATGATCTGACAGCAGAGGTGGTAAAAGGTCTGTAAATCATAACTAAGCATTTTAATTTTTTTGAGGGTTTGATCATTTAATTCACCTGAAGGTGTTGAAAGAACTGACTGATGGAATTGGACTACTGCTGTCATTCATTTATGAAAAATCATACTTTCCAGGAGTTATGACCAACAATTCAGAAAATCATGCTGTATCTATTTTAAAGGAGAGCTTAGGAACATAAAATCCATTTAATTTCACTTCAGTCCTTAGTAAGATTATGAAGCATTTTGTCTCAGAGTGCATTCACAAATGCATGATGGACAGGAAGGTAATATAGTTTACAAAGCCAAATTTTCTTGACCAAACTGTGTGCCTTCTGCTGCTAAATGATGGGGTACCAGGAGAAAGAGACAACAGGTGTCCTATGTTGACTTCAAGAAGTATTTTTCCTACATCAGTCTCATGTGGAAGCTGAGGAAGTATGGGCTGCATAAACAGAGACCTGGAGGAGCAAAAATTTGGCTTAACTGTGATATCTTCACAGGATTATGAGTTACAACACAGAACACATGTAGTTCTGGATTCACAGATGGGGAATGAGTGAGATTCTTCAGGGTACCTCAGTGACATGAGGTGCCTATATGTGTACAACTGAATCAAGCTGTAGTTAATCAGCTTAGACTCATAAATGCCAAAAGTGAAGTGACATAAATTCCACTCTTCCCTTCTGTTTCAAGCACTCTTTAATATGAAACAACAATGAGACAAAAATTATAAAATGGCTAAAGAAAGGACTGAAATAACACTCCACATTCTGCATTGTGGAAATACTTATATTTGTTACAATTTTCTCTGGCAAGGCTCAGAACCATCATTTTCAGTTGTATTAGAAAGGCATAATATTCTCTTATTTTATATTAGAATACAGTTTTTAAAAAGAATAGTAACAGAGGGACATTAATGAAGCAGTTTCAATGAGTTGGAGTCAACTGAATTCTCTGAACAATTTCTGAAGTTCACATTTCTTTATTGGTCTAATTTTTTGTGCTGCTGAGACTCTCCTTGGCTTCTTATTCCTAAAAGGTGCAGATTTATGTTTCCACCTGGAAGTTGTTATTTCTCATTTTTTAAATAGATTTATGTATTTTTAAATGGTGTAAACATCACACCTCTGTGTTGTGAAAATCCTTGAAACCTGTATGAAGTCCAGGGAACTACCATTCTTCCAGCATTACAAGAATGATGGAATAAGTGCACGCTATAAGATTGTCAAATCTCTCTTGGCTTTTGGAGCCAGAGAACTGAAATACAGATGTTCTCCAGAATATCTATACATGCCAGGCTGAGTTTTAAAGGTTCCCAAAAGTACCTATATGTCCTCTTATGATCCCATAATCTGCTTAATACAATTTTATCTTTCTCTAGTTTTTAGCTGACAAAGTTAAATGATAGCTCAATGTCTCCCTTTATGTATTTCATGTAATGTTAAGTAGAAATAAGTTTTATGTTCCAGAGCTCAGAAGGACATTATGTTGCTGGTTCATCAAAGGATTAAGGCGGCTAGCTGCTCTTATTTGATGCTTGCCTATTGAGTCTGCCTAATTGTTACAAGTCCCTGTGTACTACCTGAAAAATATATAAATATGCTTATCCAAGATTTAATGTGTCTCCTGCATCAGCATCAACATACAGGGAGAAAAAATGATCTGCTATCATCTTAATTTTTAATTCTCACTGGGAAAAATCTCAAATGATTAAAATAAAAATGAGGCTGAAAAAGCCCCAACAGTAGATCATCTTTTATATCTCTGTCTCAAGCTAACATTATTTATTCTGAATCTCCCTGATGATGAGAAGAAAACAACTTACTAACTACTGTAATATCACTCTACTGCATACCTTTGCCTGCTATAACAACCATCAGAAAATAAAGTCCTCAACTTAGGTGCTCTCAGCTCTTTTTTACTAAGATCCAACGTTACTCATACCTCCACATTAACAGCCAACAGGATGCCATTCTTGTTGCCACCAACAGCTAGTCTGATAGCATCCTGCCACTCTATATGCTGGGTTCTAAGCATGCTTTAATTATTCATTATTTCAGCAGAGAGAACTCTCCCGCTGTCTGTATCTATAGGCACGCACAAACACCATGCTTAGCACCATTTGCTACTGCACCTCTTCCCCTCAAAAGAGATGCTGAATTTTCTGCTTTTTGAATCAATTGATGCTCTGCTTCAGCTTTATCTTCCATTGAAAAGCCAGTTCCCTGATTTTCTTGGTCTGAAAAGGGAGAGGCAGCATTTTTGCTTGTTTTAGATGCTTATGGTGGAGAAATTGCTATTCACTTCAAAGCTCAAAAGTTTTATTTGATGAAACTTCTGTAATGAAAGAAAACCATGTTAACTACAAAAGGAAAACATCTCTCGTAAAAAGAAAAAAAATTTTTTTTTTATTTCCTTATAACAGTCTTTGAAATTTCCCCATGGAAAATGACCCCTATTTTTTAACATCCATTTCTATTTATTTGAATATGCTAACTTGGCCTCTAAAAAACTACCATGTTCATAATAGATGAATATTGAGCATTTTCTATATGAAAAGTCTTTGCATCTCCCTGTAAGGGCCAGTTCTAAAGAAGAGGTACAAAATCAATACTACCTGAAATTACAATAGTACCTGAAATCTTGCAGTCTTATGGCTTATAGTATAAACTACAGTGAGAAGTGAGAAGACCTAAAATCTGCTGATCAGCTTCAGTATAGCTTCTCTATTTCTATGACAATTAGCTAAGCCTTGCTTCAGTTTGAATTTCTGTTTCTTTAATGGGGCTGATCAAAATTATAAGCACTATTTTAATGCCTTCTGAAACGAAACTTGTGTTTTTTCATTTCTATTGAAAATGTTGACTGATGCACCATGAACTATGTATATCCTTTTATGACGAAATTATATTGATGATTTATAGCTATTACATAAAAGACCAACAAAACCCCACAGTCTTTTGAAGGTGGGTGTAAACAACCCCACTGTGTGTCACTGTGCCCTACTAAATACAAGTTAGTTCTAAAGAATAACAACAAAAAAAAGACATTTCTACATACTTCCTGAGCTAATAATCCTTTGTGTGAGGAGAAACACATTATTCCATGCTCCAGTCTGGGCTGAGAGAGAAACACTGCTGATTGCAAGTGGCTCATATTAGGAATTCTTAGAGTCTGTACTTGGATTTGACTGCGATACCAGTAAAATCACCTCATGCCCACATGCAAACAAACAAACGTGATGATAGTGCATAATCTTATCTTTCAGTATTTTAAAATATCTCCTTGTTCTTCTCAATAAACAGAAAAAGGTCTTGATTAATCAATTGCCAAATGATCTTGATTGGTTTAGATCTTTCCTAGCTCCCATTTCTATAATGTAAGCTGCTACAAAATCAAGCAATTATTTCTCCGTAATACTCTTATTCTCCTTTGTATTTTAAATTGTTTTAATCTTGTGTCATCAAAAAGATTTGTTAATATATCCCTGCTGCCTTTTTTCCAGGTTAATTAACAGAAATAATAACACTTATTTGAAACTTATTTGAAGCTTACCCTTGATGAATTTCACTGTTAGTATTTCCCTATCCCTGTATTCTTTAATCATGCAGTAAAATTTATCACTGCTCTGTTAGCCAATAGTTTCTTATTGCATATAATTTGTAGGGCAGGAATATATCACATGCTTAAGTTCAAATAGAATAAATCTACTAAATTATATTTAGCCAGGGGAAAAGTGTGCCTCCTCCCCCCCCAAAAAAACCCCTAGCAAACCCCCACAAGGAACTTTACTTTGCATCTTTACTATGCAGATGCTGTTTTCTAAAATATCTAATTTATTAAAATTTGCCCTTTTGAAGAACTGCAGCTGCACCCCTACATTTACTATGGCTGCCCTTTCACATGAATCAAGTCACAGATCGCTAGAACATTTTGTTTTCTATGAACAATTCTACATAATACTCTTTGTTTACTAAAAACAACTGAAATACTTCAAAAAATTATTAATACTATTTCTTAATTAATCTGTTTTTTAAATTACGGTTTTAGCACCATGTCTGCTTCCAGTAATTTAAAAAAAATAAATTTCAATATGTCAATATCTAAATCTGAAAATTACTCTTTTTTGTCCTGGTTCTTTGTCTTTTGTGGTACTTTTGTGGTTCTAAAAGTAACCTCATAAGTCTCCTAAATGTAAAGGTCTTTTTACTATGTCTATTTTCACTCCTTTCTTTATGTTTCATCCATCCATGTCATGCAGATCTACACTTTTCAATTTATTTGCATTTTCCTGAAAATTTTTTCTTCAATACCTGTATTCCAACTGCAACTGCTAGATTACTGTTTTTTATCTTTTTTGTAACACTCAAGTACTGCTCAAGTAGTTTTAGTTTTTGTGAATGTCCTTCTAACAAAGTATATATTTGGGGAGTTTCTTTGATGTGTATATACATGTTTCATTTTGGAAAAAACAATCTACCCAACCAAACCAGACAAAAGAAAATACCTAAAAAAATACCCTCAAATCTTTAGGAGAAGTACAATACCTTATTTATTGTAAGAGAGGAGTATTTTTAGATTTTACAACACCAGAAAGTTTGTTTCTGAGAGTCTACAAAAGCTGACGCTGTGTCACAGAGATTGTTGATTATATACATTGACGAACAGGAATATCTAGGCATCCAAATTCACAGGACAGTTTAGAAACCATGTCAGGGAAATTCAAAGCTCATAGACCCAGGGCACCAGCTATAATCCTAAAGTTTTAGTACACTTATATTTTGCAAATGTATAAGACAAATTTGTCATTGGGCTCTTGACTGATCAACAGGCCCTCCTCAAAGAAAGTTTTAGGAATTTGAAATGAAATGCAAATAGAAAGAAAAGGAACAGATGCTGAAGTTGTCTTGATGGGAAGATAGACAGTGTAAAAACTGTCTGAAAGGCTGGGTTGAGGGAGTGACAATCACTGGAACAAAGTCTAGCTGGAGGCCAGGGACTAGCGGTGAATCCAAGGGGTCAATACTGGCTTCAGTCTTGTGTAACATTCTTAAGGATCTAGAAAATGGAGCAGGCAGCTGGCTGAGCATGATTCAGCATGTGCCCAGGTGGCCAAGAAGGCCAATGGCATCCTGGCCTGTATCAGTAACAGTGTTGCCAGCAGGACCAGGGCAGTGATTGTCCTCCTGTACTCAGCACTGGTGAGGTCATACGTCAAATCCTGTGTTCAGTCCTGAGCCCCTCAGGGGAGACGGTATCACTCTACAGCTCCCTGGAAGGAGGTTGTAGCAAAGTGGGTGTTGGCCTCTTCTGCCAGTTAACAAGTAACAGAGCAAGAGGAAATGACTTTGAGCTGCACCAGGGTCTGTTCAGGTTGGACATCTTGAAGAACTTCTTCACTGAAAGGGTTGTTAAGCATTGGAACAGGCTGCCCAGGGATGTGGTGGAGTCATCTTCCCTGTAAGTATTCAAGAAATCACTGGACAGGACATGTGGAAATGTAAAGTTCCTACATTTTCAAGAGAACTTGGGTTTTTAAATCTGGAATTTTTGGCGGTTTTGTGCACTGAAGAATGACCTTAACCAGTTATGCTTTCCTGCTGACTTTCAACCACTGTACTTGGATGTAGAAATTCCTTGTTTCTTTGCCTAAACAAATTTAATTACACACTCATATTCACTCAGTCACTCTCAGTTGAGAATCTCTGAGTAAGAGATACTTAGTGACATTCCATCCTTATTAAGCATTGAGCATTGTTATTGCGAATTAACCACATCCATATTCTAAGTGCTTCAGAGGGAAACTTCATCTCTCATGTTGTGAAAATCTTGTTTGTATTTGAGCTTCAGATGACCCTCTTTAAATTGCTCTACTGGAACTTAGAGAATGGCCTAAGGAAATTTTGTTGTGAATGTTCAAACCAGGCATCAAATTACCACATAAAGAACCCCCAAAATATCCAAAAAGTATTGCAAAATTTCCAGCTAAAACCTACACACTCTTATTTCTCATAATGTAGAACAGAGATTTATATAAAAATTAATTTCAAACTTAGAAAACATCATTAGTTTAACCAAGTCTAAAAATCAGTAGTACCATGTTTCAGTGTTCCAGCTAATTATCTGGTTAAAAAAAAGATATGGAGAGACATTCAGTGGGAGTGACTTTTGTGTGTATTTAACAGAATAAAGGACAAGAAAAAAATTGAAATCAACCAAATTATTACTTGAGCTGTGACATGCATAGCAATATTCATCTTGAAAGTATTGTAATATTTAATTACCTAGCAATAATTGATTAGTAAAAAATTAAAGAAAATTTAACTGATTGTGGAAAATCACTCAAAACTCCTTTGATTTCTTTAAGCTTAGAGAAGCATAAAATTTCTTCCATCATTTACTTTACATTCTGCTGTACTGCTCCTTAGCAAACAAAGCCAACTTTTTATCTCAAGGGACATATCCTTAATGACATAGCAACAAATTTGTTTTACTTTCTACCTCAGGCCACAAAACAAGATTAAGTTGAAGATGTATTTTTTTATTTACTTCTACTTTCCCCTAGATTCCTACCAATAATATAAACAGGGAAAAACAGGAGGAAAGGAACCAGTTTTAAATAGCAAGAGACAGATAAAGCAGCAAGAAAAGTGTGTATAAGTGCTTAATACAGAAAAAAAGAGATCTACTTCAAATTGGAAAAGGTATGAGGGTGTTGCATTGCATTTGTAGATTAGGCAAGTATGAAAAGGTAATCTGTGATGAGGTGTATAACACAGTTAAGCTTCACAAGGAGATGGGGATTCAAGCTGGAGTTTGCGGGGGGGGGCACGGAAAGAAAATGCACATATAAAAATCATATTAAAGGATGGCTTGGTATGGCATCTGTGTTCTGTTCCTGAGGGCCCAATGAAATAATTCACCAGAGCTTGCCAAAGGACTTAGGAGAAGTCACTTAGAAGCATTCCAGTATCTCTAAGAGCTCAAGAGAATAGATGGGGGTCACAGAGGACTAAGAAATTGAATATATTTTTCTATGGTGTTTGGCAGGAGATGGAGATTTATTCTTTTTCCTAAGAATAGATGTGACATATTAAAAGCACAGAATGATTGACTCCATCCCACAAATCATCTCAAAAATAAACTCAGTTCTCATTTGTAGTCATTCAAGATGGCTGGAAAATGATTCTCCAATAGTAGTTATCAATGTTTTGGAGTACAACTATGAAGCATCTTAAACTGAAAAAGAGTGTCTCTTACAGTCAGGTTTTCATTAATTGTATGATAGAAAGCAGAGTGGAACTTCTAAAATTTGCTGATGACATCTAGCCTTTAAAAGAAGGGTCAGTTTGATAAAGAGGCTCAGACTTTAAAATGGTTCTGACAAATTTGTGCAGGATCTGTAGTCAGGAAGATGAAATTCAACCAATACAAAATTAAAATGCTTTATTTCTCAAGGGGGGGACAAATACCAATGGGGAATATCTGGGTAGGCATCAGTATAGCAGAGGGGAGTTCTAGCAGTAATCATTTTTCATAGACAAAATAAGTGCCAAAAGTGTGACATGGCTGCAAAATGAGCAAATCTCATTTGGGAATATAATAATAAGCTTCTTTATTTTAGAGGCATTCTAGGTGTGGAAAACAGGCTGAGAATAAACTTATCTCACAGCTAGCTGTGAAAATGATCTATCTCCCAGAATCCAGCTCAATTTAGATAGTGAAAGAGTGTGAGAAAGTTTAAGGACTAAGCCATCTGACCTTGAACTTCCTGCTTGATTTTGGTTGAAGTCTAATAAAAACCTAAAGAATAAATCCAAAGCAGATACAACCGTTTCCATATTGAGGACACACCAACTACTTCTTAGATGTCTGTCTAGACATAAATTTCACACTTGAAAGCTAAATTGTCCAGGGAGTAAGTTTTCAGTCAGTTTTGTCACAACTGTGGACAACTAGCAACAGTTGTCTGGACTCCTCTTTGTAACAGTGTTTTAAAGGTGGAACTAAAATTCAAAGGAAATAAAAGAAAAAGAAAATCACCTCTAACCAGGGTGAAAAAAAAAAAACAGAAAGGGATCTTCTGGTATTTGCTACAAGCATGTCACAGTTGGAAGGCATTTGTGATGAGGTCCCAATTACTTTTGAGTAATACTATAATACTATACTATAATATTATAATGTTGGGATCTAAGTCATGTACTTCAGTTTCCTATGCTTTTCCAGAGGCTGAAAACCTGCTATTACTGCTGTGAGCATCTAAGAAACAGGCTTCAGTGGAAAAACTGAACAATGAAGTTAATGCAAAAAATTGACTGCTGTAAAAAAAATTGGTCTTTTTATACACATTTGAGTATTTTTTCAGTCTGATTAACCAGATTCTCTGTGCCACTCTCAGCTGCTTTAATGGCTTATCACCATCAAGGAGACACAACCATACTGCAGTGATTTCATTGTAGGTATCCAGTGTTTCCTGATGAACCATATCATGCATTATAAATAGGGATCTACTTTGAAATTATACATAATTGGACTTATTTCTCAATAGATATGATTTATATGCTAAGACTAGGACACCATTGCAGAAAACACCATGGAAGATTTTTAGACCCTTTCCCACAAAGAAGATGGGATAATAGCAGAAATATACAAAACACACAGGAAAGATCTAAGGCAAACCAGCTTTCTCCTGTTCTCAGAATCTGATTTGTAAGTATGGATAGAAGAGAGATTACATGTCATATGGGAGAGCATATCTGCTGATAAGATCTTATTCTCTATGACCACTGTTGCTTTCTTTATGGAAAAAGCAGAATCATATTCACTTTAATAAAATCATGTACACTAAAAAAAAATATTCAGGGTTATTATCTGATCTCTTAAACAAATCATTTTGTTTCATAAATCTGCTGTGCTATTTTTATACCAAGGGTATAAAATACATTCATCACATTATACCCAAGGGCATATTATGTCTGCTAAATGTGTAAATACATATAGGAATAAGATTACAGTACCTCAAAGTAATTTAAGAAATCCACACTGTTAAATGCCCTTTAGGCAGAAATCTGTGTATCACTGTTTATCGTGGTAAATACAATTAATTTTTCTATAAAATGAAAATAGGACCAACATTGTTAACATTTTTTTGAGCTACAAGTCATATGTTTCTTTTATTTTCTAGCTGAATTGGAAACACAGAGTCAAAACAGACACTGTTGGCATTCAAGGTCTTGCTCAAAACAGCCAGTCCTGTACATTTTCTTGTCTGTTTGCACAGAACTCACATTTGACCTTGGCTAAGAACTAACGTACAGAATATGCACTGTTAATTTGTAAAAGGCATTAAAGAAGCATCAGAAAAGTTAGGCTTTGACACTTCCTGGATCTTAATTGGATGGAATCAAAATAATATAGAATAATTCATATTTGTTTGATTTGTTTTAATTAATTTTATATCTGCTTTGTTAATTTTATATCTGCTTTGTTCACATGATTTTGCAAAGAAAGATCAAATAATTTGGCTTAATCGTGTGATGTGCTGCAAAAATAACATAAATACTACAAACTTCTATTTTTCTCCTTTTTTCAATATAACTGTAAGACAAAGTCCACTGACTGAAAGGTGTAAAATTTAGAAATACCAAGTTACCTAATTAAGCAAAAAATATTGCATCAAAAGGTGAGATTCAACCAATTTTATTTCTGACATCTGCAATATAGATAGCTACAGGAATCTATACTTTAGACTCTGTACTCAGGAAAGAGACATTTCAGGGCCAAAGTCATGTCCATGTTCAGAATGAGATGAATCATGCTTTGGACCCAATTGTCAATATTAACTAGATCTTACAATAAACCTCAAATTATTCTCTCAAATAGGTCTGATGTTAGTTGAATCACACAATATTATTGAAGTAATGTTTTCTCTTCTGGGTGTATCTTGCGAACACAGATTATGATAAATCACCAAAAAGCCATAAGGGAAACCACTAGAGGGAAATGTTAGTTTAGGCTTACATCAAATATTCTATTTTGGTACGTCTAGAGAAATATTAGTGCCAGTATATGAAGAAAGGTGAGATTTCATTTAAAATTTTGTGCATCCACATCAAGAAATATGTAGAGTATGTGAAGGGAAGAACAGCAAAAGTTGACGGGAATATAGACATTTAAATTGACTAAGTTTGTTTTGTAAGTTATTCATCTGTAATATTAAATTAGAAATTAAAATAATGTTTCTAGCCTCTGAAATGTTGGTAATTTCTCAACCCAGTACGATCATGATTGACAAAAAGTCATTTTAAGCTAGGACTGACCACTTGATGAGAAAAAGATTTTCTGATAGGCATGCTGATACTGATTTTCTTTTAATAACAGTAATATTAATCCATGTGTTTAACTATCTATATTGAACATATATCCTAATATCAATATTTTTATTGAAAAAAAAGGTAACTGTGCCTAGAAAAAACATCATGTTGTCTTCAGAGGAGCTTTTGTTTAAAATCTACCTCTTCTATATTACCAAATCTTTTCCTTTAAGTATCATTATTTGCATTACATACTAATATTTGCTTAAGTATGAATAGTAATGTTTGCCGCTTATTGTTTAAAATTTGATTGTTTAAAAATCAATATATTAACTATAGAATTTTAGCACCAATAAGTAGTTTTCTTTATTCAGAAGTGAGCTTATTCCATAATCATTTGCAGTACAGACATATCTATCATTTGACTTAGCTTTGTCATTCTAAACATATTAAGCAAAATAGCCAACAGTAAGCTATAGATGTGTTTTACAGATAAGTCTTATCAGTCCCAACAAAATACCTTGTAATCTTATTCACTTATATGTGACTTTCATTTATTACCTGAACTTACTTCCTCTTCTGCAAATCCATCTTAATACATTGTTTGTTTTCTCCTCTCTTGATTGATCATGGCTAATAAGAATTTCTAACAATCTTTACTTCACTAATCTAACTCTTCCTTACACTCATGTATTATTTAGATAGTTAATCTTCCTTCAAATCCTTTCCTTACAATTTCAGGTCTTCTCTCTCCTGTCTCTTTTGCAATTGTGATTGATTATGCTTTATCAGGGGAATATTCTCCTCTTTTTCTCTGTCCCTTTGGGTTTCTAATGCAGTCCATCTTTCAAAAACTTTTCATACTCATGGGTGCCACTATCAGTTTAATATCTATTTTGATTTTTCAAAGATTAAGATATAGCTCTAAATCTGAATATGATCTTGATTTCTTCAATGATTTCAATTCTCATCCTGCCTCTCATATTTTTTCTCTATCACTTAACTGAATATGACCCAAAAGGTTTCCTCAGAGCAGAATAAATTAATGACAGTCAATGGAATTGGAACAATATGATAAGAAAATAAGTTCAGAAATTGTTTAAAATACCTGTGTTTATCACATTAGTATATGTACAATACTTATAACAAGAAAAAATGCAAATGTTATTGTGGATGATTTAACGTTCACTTCTGATGTTCATTATTTACACAGCCTAATAAGCTTCATAGTATTGGACAGAAACTAGTGTTTAATTAATCACAGAACCATAAAATTCCCTGTCAGAGAAAGTGTTCAAAGTCGGGTTGGACAGGGATTTAAGCAGTCTGATCTAGTGTCTTGGAGTGACGTTATGATGTGTATCCCATATCGCTGCCTATGCCCAGTAATTAATTTTTTGTGCCTTTCTATGCCTCTAAACTGAGCCTGAGAGGGGGAAGGAAAAAAAAAAAACCTGAGCAAAACTTTCTCAAAGCAGTTTGCAGCTTGTTCAAGGTCACAAAAAGATAGGAGGTTTTTTTCCCCAGATGCTGCAGGGGAGCGAGGAAGCACCCGGCTTGCTGTGTTCCAGTCAGCTTTTGGCCAGTTGTTTCAGTTTCTTGTTCTCCGGAGAGAGACCGAGAGTTGGACTTTGCTTTTCCTTCTCTGGAATTCTGGATTTTCTCCCTTTGCTACTGGACTGCTTTCAACCTCAGAGCACATCAGGAGGACTTTTCATCCGGCACAGAGGGCCTGGCCCTGGGCCAAGCCCCAGCTCCGAGGAGACCAAAGGGAGGACTCTTAACACTTTCCCAGGTTTTTCCTCCACAGCGAAAGATTTTACCATTTAACCTCATTCCTTTCCCGTGTGTTTGGTAAATAAATAGTTTTATCTTCTTCACTTTCCTTCGAGGAAAATTTTTTTTTTCCCAAACCTGGTGGGGGAGGGGTGGTTGTGCCTTCTCTCAGAGGATATATTTCTAAATTTGGCCAAACCAGTACATCTAGTCAAAGATGTCTGTGCTTATGGCCAGGAGGATGATCTGGTGTCTGACCTTTAAAGGTGCTCTCAATCCTAAACCATTCTTTGCTTCTAAGATTCTAAAATGTTAAACAGTACTTGTCCTGGTTCAGACCCCTGAGGGACATCACCTGTTACTGGTTTCCCGTTGGACACTGAGCAAGGTAAAAGGACTGTAACTTTTCGGACACAGCCTGTGTTTGCTGTCTCTAATCCCTTCCGTGTCTTCCATATGTCTCAATATACATTACTCAGCAATCTGTTCCATGATTTTCTAGTCACAAGGTGAAGCTGACTTTTGGTAGTTCCAAAGGTCCTCCTTTTTGCTCTTTTTAAAAATTATTTTGATGTTTCCCTTTTTCCAGTTGCTGACTGATATTACTTTTTAAATATGATGGATTTATTTTGAGGATTATGACACCAAGGAGGTTAAGGTGAGTCAACTCTTCAACAAATGTCAAAAAAAGATTGTCTCTCAAAAGGAAATTAAGAAAAAGAGATGCATGTTATATGGATTATAATAAATTCTTGTTAGTGTTAGTGATATAAAAGAGAGTCAAGAAAGAGGAGTTGAAATATAAAACCAAGCCGAGATTCAATACTGTTTAAGTGCAATTAACTAATACATACACCAATCTCCTGGAAATTAAGGTGTACCATTTGAGGGAAAACCTAGCATTAACCAAGAAAATACAGTGTGGGAGAGGGAGGGCTAGTAATATGTCATAAAAAGGTCAAGAAGCGTGACAAATACCATTAAACTTCAGTTTACTTCTAAAGTAATCAAGTCTATATCCTAAAATCTAGATTGTTTTTTTTTTTACCTACAAAAACTGCTAGCAAAAGTAACTCAGATTGAAAATAACTGTAGCTACAGCAGCCACAATAGAAAACTTATTTCTACATGGGAGTCACTTCTTGTTTAGAAGAGTGGGATTGATTCTGATTCTTTGTCTGAAGACTCTGGGGGTAACTGCTGCTGTGCAAGGGAGAGAATCGACACCACTAGTCAAAGTCTAAACAGACCCCTCCACTTTAGTATTCCTGTTCAGACTTTATTGGTTTTGACTCCTGTATTTATATCACTTTGCCTATTCTATTTAAAAAATCCATTGTGGTTTCCTGCAAGGGTTTTGCTGTCTTTAAATAGTCAAATTATCATTCTAATCTTCACTGTAAAATGCAAGTAGTTGAGCTTGGAAGCTGATTAATACATTTCCATATAAATCAGGAAACCTTTCAAATAAGTAGATATTAAATTTACATTTCTGTAATCACAAGACTAGTAAAGCATGGAACCAGTGCCTCATTAATAGTTTATGTATTATCTTTACTGGATAACCCCCAAACTCCACATCCCAAGAATCATGTGGTGGACACTCTTAACTTTCAGGAAAATGACAGCAAACATATAGGAAATCAGACAGAGGAACCCCTGTGAATGTAAGAGTTGTGCTATTCTGGAAAACACCTTCAAAAAGCTGTCTTTCCAGTAATGCTGCATAAGACTTCTGTATTCATAATGCTCATTTCTCTTATTTGTCAGTGGATTTGGATTATACATCAGAAGAGCTGTTATCCAACATTCAGCATAATACAAAATTTTTTAAAGGACATGTAGGGCAAATTTTATTTATTTGTTTGTTTTGTTTTATTTGAATACACTGAAAAGTGTTAAAATTTTCATAATTTGTTGTCTGTTTAAGTTTACACCATTAATTTACCACTTATTTCTGTTGTTCTTGTCCCTCGAGGTTTGTGTTGGTCATTTTTAGACACTAATCTCTAATTAGTAATCATAAAATAGTATAATGCAAATAGCAATTTGAATTGCTTTAAAACACCAAACGCTCATTGTCACAGTGAGGATGTATAACACTTCTGCATTACCAGAAGATAACATGGTTGTTTGCTAGGGCAACTTTTAGCTCCTGGTTTCTATTGTTACTACCAGAAAAAAAATCTACAGGCTGGTACTACATGTCACGGAACAAGAAGGGCACTGTGTTGCAGTGGCTGAATAGATAACACGTCAACAGTGAGAAGTAGAGTGATTTACTTTAATAGAAACATTTGAAGTTGCTCTGAGTCACTTATCAGTGCCCAACAGCTTATTTCATTAGCATTTTCATATTTTCTTATGTTTTTAAAATCAGTCTGAGCAAACAGCAAGATGTTCATGTGTAATTTACTGTGGTGCATTTTGTGGGATGTATTTTTTAGAGAGAAAAACCCAGAATTAATACTCTACTCCGTTGAGCTATGAGTTGACTGATATGAAAAGTATAATAAAATTCTAATTTCAATGTTTTAGCTATGTCGTGGGATGCATATTTGAAGTTATAGGTTTACATAAAAGTGCCTTTTGGCGAACCTGGCCAAAATTTGGAGGACACTGAAAATGTACAATGGCAGTATAACGAAATGCTTAAGGCTTGATAAGAATAGTGGAGGCATGCTGATTGTTCATCACACAGCTAAAGATCTCCTTGAAGGAATAGAATTTTCAAGGATAGGTCTTACATTATGTGAAAAAAAAACCAACCTGAAACCCCTTAGTATTTGCAGAACAGAAAATAATGCAAAAGAAAGCAGATTTTAAGCAAAAGAACCTTCATATATTTTTGATAAGGAGAAATCTGCATTTTTTTTTTAATAATAAGTTACAGTTAAGGATTAAATTATGCTAAGTTGTGTCTGGTTCAATTTGCTTTTAGACATTATTATTGTCATCATCATTATTATTATTCAATACAGTATGCTGTGCTCAGATTATCTGACATAAGCAAACTTCTTCCATTCTTCTGGTCTCTAAGATCTCCTACCTCTTTTTTCATCTACTCTTTCAGTCTGATTCCACTATAATTTCTATTACTAATACTGATATAATTAGATCAGTATTTTAGTTTCATCATACACTACACACACAAAATATTCCCCAATATAAGTGAACCTGAAACAAGTGAAGTTAAGATTTGGAATCTCCAGGTCAGAAATCTTACTTTTATCTCTTTTAAGTCAAGCCTAATATCCACTGGCAAATGCATTTTACTTAACTTAATTGTTACACAGTATAAAATAAGGTGTAACTTGCACTTGTTTTTTATTTTATTGAGGGGGGCAGGGGATGTCCTTTAGAGATAGAACAACAGATAACAAAATTGCAATTATATGTTAAAATCATTCTTTTCTGGTTCTTTAGTGCATTTGGTTTTGTTGGAATAGAGTTAATTTTCTTCACATGTACGTAGCTCAGTTTCTAATTTGTTCTGAAAACACCCTTGATAACATAGAGCTGTTTTTGTTATTGCTGAGAGGTGCTTACACAGGGTCAAGACCTGTTTTGCTTCTCATTCCAAACCACCAGTGAGGAGGCTACAGTTGGGAGAGGGCACAGCTGGGACAGCTGATCCCAATGGGCCAAATAGATATCCCATACCTTATGGTGACACACTCGGCATATAAATATGGGGGAAGAAGAAGGAATGGGGGACCTTTTGAGTTATGTTACTTTTCTTCCCAAACCACCATTACGTGTGGCATTACATGGTTATAAGTTTTCAAATAAAAAGAGCATATTCTTGAGAGAAAATAAATTGTCCTTTCTTATGATTTAAAGTTCTTAATACGAATATTAGTCTAGTTTTTCCATATTGAGATCTTGTGTAACAAAAACATAACCTCTAGTCAAGTCTGAATTCACAATTCTAGATTTTGAAGTACTCTAACTGATGTACACCATTTACGTTTCCTTTAAGTTGCCAGTGCTTGTAGATTTGTCTGCTGTGACTGAGTGACCAGTTGCAATTTTGTCTTTATAAATGCTGGAATTGATTTTCGTCACTTTTAAGGTCTTATTGTGAAAATGCAGAACATATCCTTGACCCTAAAGTGCAGCTGCAGCAACAGTTAAAACACAGGGTATGAATTTGTTTGTGATCGAGCACATCAAGGCGAGCAAAGTCTGATAAACTGATTCACCCACAGCCACACATATACTGCTTTTCCTGACTAATATGTAGTGGAAAGGCACAATTATGTTTACTGAAGAGTAGAAAACTCAATGTATCTACAGAATACATAGGACACAATATATCAGACTTTACTTGGTTAAATAAATCTTTGCCTTGTGTTACTTTCTAATAACCCAACTATAATTACATTTCAGAAAATAATACTGTCTTTTTGTTAAATCTGCATTTCAGTTACTTTCCATATTCTTACCTTGTCCAAGTCTCCTAAAAGTAGTATGCCATGTCCTGAAATAAACTGATAATACATTCACCCCTAGTGTCTGAATCAAATATTTTTATGGTAATTATATTCATATTGCAAATAACAGTAGAGCATTAAACCCCCCCAATACATCTGAGGTACAGAATCTATGCCCTTTCTTTCAGGAAACATGTAAATGAAATCCCTCTAATGAAGCAATAAACTAGATTGTGAAATTCATTTGTTATCTTGTTTTATTCATTTATTACTACCAGTTGGAATTTAATACTGTGTAAAATCTGTCCCACCAGTTTCCTTAAACACATTTCCTGGTGATGAAAAACATTTTCTTTCCTGCTGTTACTTTATAACAGGGAAGTATTATATTAATTTAAGAACAAATCCTTTCATTCTCTCTATTACATTGGTCACATACAAATCCAAATCTGTGGAAGAAGCAATGTCCCCTACCTCAAAAGCAGTTCTCTGTTACAATGGGAAATTAAATGAAGAGCAAGTAGAAAAGCTCCAGTTGTGCAAGCAGAATTCTGTGTTGCACCTCACAATGCACGTCATTTGGCCATGAAGATTAAGGCAATTAATTTTTTATTGTTTTCCACACCTGAAAAATCAATCAGACAATGATATAATCAGTAACAACAAAGGTTTAATGGAACTGACAGTAAGCTAGACTTAATCATTGAGCTCTCCCTATAGGGGGTGCACTCTAGGCAATTAGTCTATAAGGCACATTAATTTTGCCTCTTTTTATTTTTTGTGTTCCTGTAGAGATTTCTATAGCAACTGCACTAAATTATAATAGCTACAGACTTTTATAAATTTATAATGCTGCAAAATTGGTTTGTCTGGAGATAGACCAGCTTTCCTCAATACCCAGAGAATGCTGAAATAAGAGTAGTAGAGGTATAGAGACAGTATAAATGTAAAGGACATGAAACAGCTACTGCATTTGTTTTCCAAACTAGTTCTGAAGAGAAAGCTACATAAGCACTTTAACCATTGTCCTGATATTCTCTGAAAAAGGGTTGTACTGTTCTTTTAAAATATAACACACTGAATTGTGCAAATATAGTAAAGCATGAGTTAGTTTCTTGTAATGTTGCTTCTGCTATGAAAATTTGATTGTATATACACATGACCGAAAGGTGGATATGGAGCAAAGAAAGCTACCTATTACAGTCTGATCCACGTCCTGTGAGAGTTTAAGTGTACCATGCAAATCCCTGTAGACTGATAAAATTCAAAGGTGCTATGCCTACTATAACTCTTTGAAAGCCATGCCTCCTATTAAATCTGTAGGTGTGGGTATCATGTGGTTTTGATGTGACTGCTGTAAGAGCTGGTGTTGCAAAGGTTCTTATGAAGGACTCAGATGAGTAACTTCTATTTTTGTTTCTCAAGAGTAAATCTTTAAACCTTAATTTTCTCACTGAAGTACCTCAAAATATAAGAATGACAGGTGAAGTTGCTTAGAGGCTTATAATTCTGTTTATGAGAAAATTAGAAACAGTTTCCTATTAATATTTCAGTGTAAGCAACTGTGATTCCTCCCTGTTCACAATCAGAACAAAATCAGTTTCCTACAGGGAAATTTTAGAGGACTTAAACAATAATTTAATAGCTGAAATCAAGATGACTTCAAAAAATGGCAGCTCAGATTGGTGTATGGAAAGCAGATTTATCTACTATCTTTTAAAATGAGATATAATGAGAATTTAATATAAATAATAGTGAGGATGTAGTAGAAGTAGAGACTGTAAGGCATGTGTATGATTCAGTGTTTTGGAATAAAGAGACTAGAATGCTATCAGTATTGTAAATATTAAATGAAGTGAAAACTGACTCACCACTGGTTTCAAAATTGGAGTTATCCATAGATAATGACTGCATGTGTGTAACATGGGCTTTATTCTTGTCCTGATTCTTGTCTTCTGCTAGTATCAGTTATATGCAAAAAGGCATAAATTTTTTAATGAACAAAATTGAAAAGAAAAATTAAAGAGGGGCAAATTAGGAATGAGACCATTTACTGATATCAGTGACCAACTGTAAAACCAGTAGTGAATACCAATTATTGAGGCCTGCTGTGAAGCCATATTTTCAGATTGACAATATAGTCTGATGAGTATTGTGGCAATTGGTCTAAAGTACTTCAAAAATTTCAGAACAGAGAATAGCATGGAAAAGTAAAGAAGTTACAATGACAACTGATTACACTGTCACTTTTAAACCTGAAACTCTGCTTAAGCTACACTGATTTGGAATAGAAGATTCTGCACCAAGTATCCTGTCGTTTCAGACTAACAGGCTGAGGTACAATGTCTTGTGCCTGGATGCTGGCAAAACATTAATTTACATTAGAAATGCAGAATATAGTTTTAATGGTGATGATAGTTATCTGCTGTACTTGCAAGCTGTGGTGGAGAATTAATCACTAAAAATGTGTGCTCTACTGGAAAAGTTTATCTAGTTCAGAATCAAGTAATTCAAAGAATCAATCTGTGACCTGTGTTATGCTGAATTCAGGCTGGATAATCAGTGCCTCCTTAAAGTTTTGTAATCTGTGGATCTGTTTATTACAACAGGTGGTCAAACCCCAGACTGGAATAACACTTCTGGATAACGAGAATGATAGAATCCTGATTGCAAACTGTAAAGTCGAATTTCTTGCCAATCCCATAATTTTCAAGAAAGAAATAATTACTCAGGCTTTCTGAGAGAGATTAATCTCATCCAGGTTGACAGCTGTCATGGAGTAATCCCAATGGGCAGGTTGGCACTACTCAGCTGCTCACTGTCCTTCCCCCATCACCCTGAGTAGAACACGGGAAGAGGAAAGAAATAATAAAGCACGAACAATTGTAGGTCAAGATTAAAAAAGAAAAAAAATGTTTAATAAGTGAAGGATAAATGGAAGAAGATAAAAGAAAACAAAATAATACGAAGTGATGCAAAGGAAATAGGCAGTCACAGACTGATACCCTGACAGTTCCTGAGCAAAAGTTTGCAAATCCTCCTAAAACTGCTTCTCCCTAATTTTGTTGAACATGAAATTATGCACATGGAATATTTCTTTGCTTAGTTCATGTCATCTGTCTGGTTGTGTTCTCTCCCAATTACTCTGCTCCCCCAATTTATTCACTGATGGATAAAGTAAGAAACAGAGAAGGCCCTGATGAGTGCAGACACCCTTCAGCAAAAGCTAGAACACTTGTGTCTTATCAATTTTTTTTCGGTCAAAAATATAAATGTCACTAATGTCACCATATGTAGCGCTAAAAAGAACATTTTCTCTGTCATAGCCTCTACAACAGATAAGATAAGAGAAATGGAGGTTCTATTAATTTCCATGAACAGTTTGTAGTCCTGTCAATTTCGTTGTGGACATAAATTTCACAATTTCAAACCCAAATTATTTTCTTGATATTTCAGGTAGAATGTCCCAGAATATCTGTATTACATTAACACTCATGTACACACTTCAGCACTGTTGCTATGATGTTTCACTGACTTAATTTAGGCTTTAGGAGTCTTTAAAGAGAGTTATTACATGTTCAGTATTTCCACAGAAGGCTAACGATTTAGATATCTATACTTGGCTAGCTGAATAGGTTTCTAGAGTTTTGACTGTATTTCTTTTGATTGTTAGGCAGCTGACATTCATTTAGATGCTACATTCAGACAACTAAAAGCAGTTATCTCTCATTTGGAATTCAATTCACTTCCTTAATCATTACTGAAATATCTTTAGTGCTGACAACATCATCATTTATTCCATGTCTTGCCAAATTTCAATTTAGCATAAAAAAACTTCTGAAGAGATTAACTTTGTATAACCTCTCTGTAACAGTTTTCAGTTCATTATTAGAATTATTGTTTGTTTTTCATGCTATTGTTTGATTTATATTACTGTACTGTTAAAGTCCCATTGTTTCTTCTGATACTGCTTCACCTTGCTGCTCCCCACGTCCAGATATTAAGACTCTGGATTACCTTTCACCAGGTAAATGTCTAAATTCAAGCTCTTTATCAGATATATTGGAAGCAAGCAAAAAAAAAAAATGAGGTGGTAAGATACTGATCAATATATAAGCCTTACTGGCAATAGATTTTCTATACTCCTCAAGAAGATTAGACCATGTTTTAAATACTGCACAAAGGTTTTATGGGAAAAGCTGCTCCACCATTTGGATATCTTGGGGTTTTTTAAGCAGTTTTGGATCTTAATGATGAACTCAACTTGCTCATAAAAATTGATGTAATCCATGTAATTTTCATGGGTGAATTTGGACATAAAAGGTCAGAATGTATATATTCAGAGAAACCTGTTACAACCTCATAAACACTTTCCTTAAGACCAGGCTTCAATGCCATTAAGATTAAATGGCATAAGCATCTCTTATAAGGGGAGAAAGAAATGTGATTATTCATACTGGAGAAGAGAAGGCACCAGGGGATCTTATCAATGTGTGAAAAAAATTGATGATTAAAAAAGACCCAAACAGACTTCTTACTGGCCATCACTAACATGACATGACACAATCAGTGTACACTGAAAAAAACATAAATGTCACCAAAACAGTAAAAAATTTTTGTCTGGGGGGTGATCAAACACTGGAACAGATTGCCCAATGTGGTTGTGAAGCCTCCATACTTAGAGATATTTAAAACTTTTCTGGATACAGTTCTGAGCGACCTGCTGTAGCTGTCCCTACTCTGAGCTGGGGCACTTGATTAGACATCCCTCATCCCAGGGCATTGGGCACATCTGTGAAGGTGGTACCAGGACAGGACCAGGCCAAGACATCAGCCCATGGCTGAGGGTCAGGGTCAGCCTGGTGAAGGGAAGCAGAGTCAGACACAAAGTTGAGAAGGCCAGGGACAGCTTTGGGGATGAGCAGAGATTGTGTTGGGATGTGGTAATGTGAGTGGACCTGGCTTGGCAGGGCCCATGGATGGGCAGGGATGTAGGGAGCTGGCATGCCTGCTGTGGCATCTCTGGAGCATGGCCAGATGGCCCTGGGCATTAAAATTGTGTCCTGAGACATGGGCAGGCTGGAGGAGGCCCCCAGACATCAAAGTCCATTAGTGTGCTGACTAGTGGTTTTCCAGTAAATATAATGGGATCCTAGACATCTGGTTTGCACAATGATAATTTATTTTAGACAAACTCGTCTTAATGTCTATAATTTTAGTTTACTCTCACCTAAATTTAACCTGGACATTCAGCTTTCAACAACTTTTGTTCTAATCTCAAAACTGTAGGGTAAATGCATTTTCTTTTAGTTGGACTGTTTCCATTATGTAAAAATATGGGTAAACTTTTTGTCGGTATTAAAGTCTTGTCTGTACCATTCAGAATTCAGTACTACAATGAGATCCCTTGCTTAGCAAGGTTTAGTTTAACTTTTTTGGCTTAATATTATGTCTGTACTCCTAGTTTGTCTTAGAGGTCTCAATAAGCAGAAAAATTTTCTTGGCAGTAGAATTACACTACTGTGTACCTCTGATACAAAAGATAGTTTGTTAAAGGCTAGTTTAGAAGTTTTAAACTGGCGCTCAATTATTACAATTAGACATATAGACACCGTGATACACATATACACAATAATGTAGCTTAGAGATCAATCCTAAATCTTGGAAAAAGGGAATGTGGGTTCAGGCCCTTAGGGCCCATAGACTTTGAAATAGATGTCTCTTCCTCCACTGGTAGCTCTCATTTTGAAGACCTTTCATGTGTTGTTTTACAGATACTCAAAAGAAACAGTATCTTTAAGTTCAAAATACTGTTGCAAATAATCAAAACCAAAAAACCAGTGTGTAATTTCCCCAAAAAGAGTAAAAACTGTCTTTCCCCACTCCTCCAAATCTCTTCAGCTGCTGCAGCGAGAAATCCCTAAATTATCCCACAATTGATAAATATATCAATTAAATGTTAAACCAAATCCATAGATGTTATTTTTTTCAAGTTAAAAAAAATCACTCCAGGAGGAAGGATATTCTTTATACAGTTAGGATTAAAAAGATACCACAATGCCACAAGTCAGTTTTTAAGTCACTGCGTTCTACTTGGCCCAAAGGCAAGGCTACCACTGGTCTTTGAATCAGTTAATATATAATTCAGGCTTTAAAAATTCTGATTCTAATACTAATACTATTTCTATTGTATTTTTTATATTATATCATTGTTATCAGTAACGTATATATTATTTTTATGATCAATGTCAGGCATAGATCTAATTTAAATTTTTAATATCAATGTAAATATTACTGCAGAAACCTCTTATTTTGATACCTTCCAATAGCAAAGTTTAAAAAAGTTTTAGAATTCTGTAGCTGAATGAGGAATATTATCTGACGTGGTTATTTAAGACTTGAAATTTGATAACATAAAGAAATGCTCTCTTGAGGTATTTCAACTAGAAGATTGCAGATAGTCCTTCACTGAAAAATGTAAGTAATGCAACAGGGGTATTTTTGTCATAATATAATCATATCCCTAAGGCTGTAAAAGATACGAGATTTAGCAGACTATCTGTAATTCCCAAGGGGAGTGATTATCTCCTGACAACGACCCACTAGATTCGCCTTGCTGCTTTTATAATAAGTCTGCATTGTGTGAGATAATGCAGCTTAATTTCCTAAAAGATAAAGTCAGTTTGACAGAAGTTTCAGCATGTTTCACATGAAATAATCTGTCATTATGAAATAATGTAACATTAAGAATGTTCTCTAGCTATTGAGAGTCCTCCCCCAGTTCAGTGATCTAGTGTAATAATAAAGATGAGCAAAGTGATATGTTCAACAACCTAAGGATATTGGGACCTTACAATAATGATTGGGAAATGTTATGGAAATTTCACTGTCTGTAGGAAGTTCTAATACTTTTTGTGGTTGTTTGCTTGGTTTTGGTTTGTTTTTGGGGTTTTTTTTTCCAGAATTTTATAGTAAGTAGAGTTCAATACTGTGCTTTCAAGAGTACAGATGTAACTGGGCTACCTTTAATCTAGCTCTTTGAGTAACTACAGTGAATAACAGCCCTTAACTTAGCAATGCCAAATACAGTTTGTTTCCTTGTCTGATTTTGAAGTCCTTTCTAAAAAGTCACTGCTAAAAAGCTACTGATATGCAGGCTATCAATTAAGCTTAGTTTACTGTGTCCCAGTGACTCTGTATTATGGCAGTTTTGGTTGAAAACAAACTGCAGAATAAAGGAAGAAATACTTAGCATAAGTGACATATTAAAAGCTAGATATTAACTAATTATCTAAACTCGTCCCTTAACCACTGACAGGAAAAAATGTCTCCAGATAGTATATCTTATTATCCCTCTCTCAAATTTAGTAAATTTTTTATTGCTTTTCCCCCCAATATATATATTCATCTTTTAAAAACCACCTTTTCATTATAGTCATCCATCTCTAGACTCCAAATTGTGAAAATCTTCATTGAAGTTACATTTTGCTATTAGTATAAATATTCCAAAAAGTAAAACCACTGATGCAATAAGAGATCATTCTAATACTTAGTATCCCAGTACCATACTTAATTGAACAATGTATATGTTAGAAAAAAACAAAGAAAAAAACAACCCCACCCACCTGCTTAATCACATCCAGAAGACAAGATAACAAAAACAGCAAAAAGAATCTCAAATTCGTAAAATTCTATTTCATTAAATTTAATTAAGACCATTAAATTTAAATGACAAAGAATTTATTACTCCTTTCCAAATTGGCACTTTCAAAAGAAATACTCATAAGAATAGTATTTCCAAAAATAAGTAACAAAAGATTTGCTAATAGATGTAAGTTTGTGTCTTTATGCTGAATATTTCAGACACCATCACTAAACATGAAAATGAATTAATTCTTATTCATACTAGCACATTATTTTTATTGGCTCAACAGGCTTATCTGGGTTGCATATCAGTATTACAAATTACTTTGAACAATGTTAGTTGGATTCAGGGGAAGGACTAGTAGGATATTGGATTATTGGAAAGCTAGAGTGACAGAATAATGTTAAATAAACAAGAATACTTGTCAACTCTAAAAAATGCATTTCTTTGGCTAGCTTCATGCTTTTTTGGCTCTTTTCCATAGATGTTTACAGCAACTGAGTTTTACATACACAAATTATCAGAGAAACTAAATTCATCTTATGTGCAAGTAATATTGGTATAAATACATTTTCTTTTTGTTCAGACAGAGAACAGAAACAATAGTGTACAACCTACTTGAACAAGCAGATCTTCATAAGAAAAACAAAACAACTAGGAAAAGGAGCATAAAAAACTGCAAAGAATGGCTGGTGGGAAACTAAGCAATGATCGCTTTAGAGTAAATTTGAGTAAATGAAATAGAAGGGAACACCATGACATCCTTGCCTTAGTCTTAAAAAAGGAGAAGACTCAAAAGGTAGGAAACTAGCTCCTAAAAAGTATTGATAAAAATGGTTCATTTAATTATGAACATTAAATCAACCTTTCTCTTGGAAAAGGTCAGAATTGCTCAACCCTAGCATTTAGTCCTATGGGCTTATAAGAAGAGATAATTTTAGATAACTGTGATTATTAAATTAGTTTATCAGCCTTGAGAAACAACGGATTGCGAAAAAAGGACAAGATGGTTTTATATCCAAGATGGTACTGGAAAATTAATGGGCTCGTGGACTGGGCACTTTATATAGCATGTATCCAACAAACCAGATTTTCTTCCACACATGCAGGTCAGCCATGCAAGACATATGCATTTGAATTACTATAAATATTTTAAACAGAATAAATTCACTTTCAGGCCCTGTTTCAAACCAAATCCCACATATACCCACCTCAGCACAAGACATGTAACTGGAAGACATAATGCAGAAATGCTAGGGAAAATTCACTCAAGATTTTGCAGTCTGAAACTGAAAATTTTGTGCTTCATGGAACTTTGTATCAAGAAACCACCAATATTTCTGAGAATCCTAAAAGACCCTTAAGTAAATCAAAGTCAAGTTAAGCTTGATTCCAGCAGAGTTAAAAATGGTGGCTCTCAAAGGGTCTGAATTCCTTCCATGCTTTCTGGAAAACCAAAACTATCTGCAAGATTGATAAAGAATATTTTTCAATGCATTTGTTACTTTGTGAAAGCTAAGGTTTTTCAAAGACATATCCTTAGCCATGAAAAAGTAAAGGAATTTTAAGCAGTTTGTAATTCAGATAAGTAAGAACTACCTTCAATCTCTACAGTATCCTGGCTAATTAATGAAGCATTTATTTTACATCTTTTTCTTCCAAGCCTTTGGCATTGTTTGACAGTGCTGTTTATATGAACTTATTTCTCCAAACAATATTCTTTCTCTGAAGAATAATTATATCTTTGTTACACAGCACTGTACATGCCTAGACAGAAACGAGTTCACCCTTAAAAATTCTTGTGATTTACCTCCTGTTGTCCTGAAACATGGGTTTGAAGTTTGGCAATTTAGTAATGTGGTGAAATCAGAAGTGGGGGGAAAAAAAAAAAAACAACATAGAAAGTAAATAGCAATTATTTTGGTAAAATGAATGACATTTAAAGAGTGATTTTAGAGAAGAAAGTCTGGACTCGTGGGTTGGAAAGGGAGATGTTCACCTCTCTTCAACACAGTTCAGCTATATTTTGAATTCATAGATAAGATGAAGGATTGTACTCAATGCATATTATTATATATGCTATAAGAAAACTACTTATCCTAGCATTTTTGCAGAGTTAACTTTAAAAAGTTGAGTTGCACTTTCTTAATTAAAGGCACCACTAGTATTTGGAATCATTTCTAGGGCATCTTTGAAGGTTTACTTTTTAGAAGCATGAAAGGAAGTTTAATATTAAGACAAATGGAATCACTAAACAGAAATCAATTATTGGAGAGTATAACATGGCTCTGAAGCTCTTGTTTTGTAATATTTTTTCAGTAATAGTTTTGCCACAGAAAAATTTTAGGTTTTAATACAGTTGAGGAATTGATGTATTCTGTTTGCTAGAGAGATACTAACCTTGGCACTTGTGATGTGTAAGAAATTTGAGTACTCATAAAATGCAATTCAGAAGGAAAATATGTCTGATATTCTGACTAAATGTTTCAAATTAAAACCATAAATAAATTTAGAATCAAAGTGAAACTACAAGAAAACAAAATGGATTCATTACAGAACTTGAATTACCCATATGTAAGCTCTGTATGAGTCTCTAGGTCTCGGTAGAAAGAGATACTTTTTCAAAACAAGAGACTGACAATGTTGACGGGAAACAGATAGGAAAAAAGCTATAGGAGAATAAAGAAGTGATCAAGAAGATATTTCGCTCTGAACAGAGGAGAACTCACACATCATCTTCTGAAAACATGGTTTATGCATTCTCAAATATTTTTAAGGTATTCTGTCTGCATAATATATATATTCTTGAAATTCAAGGCAGGTTTTCATGCATTTTGATTTTTTTCTTATTGAAAATAAGAACAGTAAAAATAGCCTTTTACATCTTGTCTATCCTTGAATCTTGTCTGAATTCAAATTAAGTTATATAGATTATACACTCTAACCTCCACATTTTTAAAGGAACGTAAAATTGTGCAATATTTTTGCTATGGGTGAACTCTTAGGGTGATGTATTTCCAAAATGAAAAAAAAAAAGTAGAAAATATATTCTTATGTGTCCTAAGTACTGATACTACATTGAAAAAAAATATTGAGACTGTTATGAAAATGTCATCCTGGCCTATTCTGACTCAATCATTTAGTCTTAATTTTTATTTTAGGAGTAATCTAATTTTACAATGAATACCAATCTTCAAAATGGGACTGGAATTCTTTTGCAAGGAATGAAAAAAAAAAAGTGATAAGTGGCTTGTAATGTCTCTAGTTAGGTCAAATACTCCTATAAACCCTTAAACTTTTATGGCACAAGACTCATATAGCTCTTAATTATTTAGAATAGCAGGACTGTAGTTATTGACAATGTAGGAAATTTTGTGGATAAAATTAAAAATAAATAAATATGCTGTACTAACTGTGATCCCATAAAGTTCACAAGTGCAATTTAGGATTCTAAATCCAAACTGATAATCTAAAAAGTCTTATGGAGCTGCTATTAAACTGACTAGTTATTTTGGCTAGCCAATTTTTGGATTCCAGCTTGTTGATATATAAATTTACTATTTTCA
Organism: Aphelocoma coerulescens; assembly: GCF_041296385.1. Lineage (NCBI taxonomy): Eukaryota > Metazoa > Chordata > Aves > Passeriformes > Corvidae > Aphelocoma > Aphelocoma coerulescens. The sequence continues at coordinate 53,926,418 of NC_091013.1, read as the reverse complement.
GTTACCCTGACACCTGAAGTTTATGGCCCAATATATCCTAAATTTAATTCTTCTGGAACAATTGGAGCTTAACTCACAGTCACCCAGCCAAGACCTCAGGTGTTTTGGAATCATTGCTAAATCATCTGCAAATATATGCTATTAGCCACAGGAAGAACAAATGATCATCTGAAAATATTAGTGATCAAAGCTTTCTTTCAGGATACATGAAACATGCCATCCCTTTTCCCATGCTTCTGCCTCAGGTAATTTAAATTTGTGACTGCAGTCGAAGAATCAAAAAATCAGAATATCAGAAGATTACAGAATGATTGACCTTGGGAGTTCCAGGTTGCTCAGGACTATGATCTGTTTCATTCTGAATATCTTTACAGATGGAGATTCCACAGTGTCTCAGGACAGCCTATTAGTGTTGGCCACTTTCAAAGAAAAAAAAAAAAAAGCTTTTTCCTGTGCTCCGATGGAATTTTATCCCTTTTTATTTGTGCCCATTGTCTCCTGTCCTGTCAGTTGGCACTACTGAGAGAAGTCTTGTTGCCATTTTTTCAATCTCTCCCACCAGGTATTTATATGAGATCACCCATGATCCTTGTCTTCTCTAGGCTGAAGAGTCCCAGCTCTCTCAGCCTTTCCTCATATGTCCATCTCCTTAATGATCTTATTGGCCTTGTGATGTACAAGCCACATGAAGTTTATATCTTTCTTGTGCTAGGGACCCCCTAACTGGACACAGCACTCTTTATATGGCCTTACCAGTGCTGAGTAGAGAGGAAGGATCACCACCCTTGACCTGCTGGGACACTTTTCCTACTGCAGCTTTGGGTACCATTGTATTTCTGTGTGACAAGGGCACATTGCTGGCTCTGGTTCAATGTGCTGTATGATAGAACCCCAGTTCATTTACTGAAAAGCTGCTTTCTAGATATTTATGGGCATTACACAGCTACAGAAAAGCAGTTGATTTTAATATATATATATATTTATATATATATATGTACGTGTATATTTATATGTGTGCATATATATGTATGTATACATACATACGTATATACATATAGTTATATGTATATTTATACAGCTATATTTACATAGTTACATTAATATTCTTGGGAACATATTCCATTCAGCTATATCAAACTTTATTCTGTGCCAGATTCCTGCCCATCTTGATATAGTTGACTAATTCCTATGGTGTTCTATAAAGATGTCTAGTCCTCTTAAAAGAAGAGCATAATTTCACTATGCTGGCAGTGAAAAACAAAGACTAATTGTTCAAATGGGGATGTGTTTTTCGTTTTAGAAGGCAGGATACTTGACAAGGGTTCTGTATTAAATTATTGCTTCAGCATAGTAGTAAGGGCTTTATAAACACTGTAAAGTTTGCAGATTAAGTACATTAATAGATCAAGTATATTAATCACAGCTGTCTACATACAAACTAAAGTCCGAACGTGCTAGACAGGGAAGTGGGCTCTTGTGCCCATGAATGTTTTCTTAATTAACTATTCGGCTCAAGAGCTATTGTGAACAAAAATATTTCTAACTTCTCTATTCAATCACACAGAAGACAGCATGTGTTAAGCATCGCCAAATCACTGAGGAAGAACATCATACTGCAGGTGAACTGCTAGTATGCAAAATGCCAATTTGATGTCCAAGGATCAGACTTCTGTAAAATATAGTCAATGTAAACATATTGGCATTTTTTTGCAGCCAATCATAGTATTCTCAGGTCTGAGAATTCTGTCATTTGTTGACAAAGCTGTTTTTAATGTTATTTTACAATAATTATAATATTTTTGTGAGTTTTTCCTTTTTTAGTTTACACAGTGGATGTACAGGCCAAAATGGAACCCATGGAAATGTTTCTCACTCAAAGGCTTTTGGAGACCTAGATCTTCTCTGAGTCTTGTATAAATATGCCAATTTCACTAGCACCTAGACTTCATTGGTCATTTTAGAATAATTGAAGATAAAATGTTCATTTGGCTTCATTTGCTAGCCCCAAAAGAGTGTTTCAGTATTTCCCTTTTTTATTTTTTTTTTTTATTTATTTTTTTTTTTTTTTATTTTAGTACTTTCTTGTATGTCTGTTTCTTTGTCCTTTTCTACTAGCATTAGTATAATTTCTCTTCCGGGTTTTTAGTCATTCTCTTGTCACATTGTTTTCTCAGCTTGCTTTGACTTATATGGCTTTATTTAGGGCATTTATTATCTCTCTAATTAGAGAATTAGTGTATTTGAATACCAATATTGTAATACAATATTACAATGCATAGTTTGTTCCTGTAATTTTTAGCTGTCAGAAGTATGTAAACAATAAAGTTGTTATGAAAGTGGTATGAATAATAATGCATTTACCTGTTATCCTGAGCTGATTCCTTGTTGTGATCTAGATTTTATGAGTATGTTTCATAGTGTTATATGCAGAATTAGGAAAGAACCACGCAGTTCATTCCTACCTTTCTGAGTGTTGTGTTTTGTTTAATGATGCCACAAAATTAAAGATGACAGATTAGCAGATAAAACACTTAAGATCCATCACCAGTCAAACACATTCAGCCAATGCATATAATTAAACCTTATGCATATAGGTTAAGGACAAAAACTGTCCTTTATTGGTTCACAAAGTCTGGGAATATCACATATAGAACCATCGATATTGGTCATAAATGTTAGAAAAAATGTCTTTATATGTATTTGAGGAACACTGCTGAAATGGTAGAAACTAAATGTGCATGTGTTTTTATCTATGTATGTTTTAAAAAAGAGAGACACTAAGAAATGTGACTGCTCTGAAAGTATTTCAAACAGATCAAAGGTGGTGTAAACTTTTTAATGCACGAAGACAAGTCACTTAAGTTTATATAGGGGGTTCAGACCCAGTTCTGCACCCAGTCAAGACAATGAGAATTTAGCCACTAATTTCAAAGAGATTTGGACTGAATCCAGAATCAGATTAAGAAAATAAATATTGCAAAATATTCCTGACTTTTTTTTAAAATATCCATATGCAGTTCACTCAGTGTGACCCCAAAAAACTTAGTGCAGAAACAAAAAAACTAGCTCTGTAATTTGATGCCAAGTTAATCCACCTGGACCAATTAACCCAGAAAAGGCTTCCAGACTCAGCAATGTAATAGCAACAGAAATAAAATCATAAAGGAGAAAAAGGTTGAGTGAAGAAAACTTCTTAGGAAAATCAGAAGAGTATGAGGGATTATTATAAAAAAGCCTGGGATCAAAGATCTTGAGGATAAGTTCTCATCAGGGCTCAAGATAATACAAATTGGTTTATGATACTTGCTATTCACTGGTGCACTGAGAAGAAGTTGGCAAAATACTGTAACTCTATTAAAATCTTTGATTTTCTTAGTTTTATTTTGGTTTTGAATGGGGAAGAAGAATGATTTCTGCTAAATTTTCTGGTATTTTCATTACCTAAAATTAACTGGAACACTTGTATCCCTGAACAACTGCAATTCTACTAAAGCACAGTAAAGAAAATATTTGATGGCTGGAATAAGAACTGTACATTTATACAAGTGTGTGCTTCTGTTGCTTACTGGAAACCTATCTCCTTTAATTTTTTAGCTATTGAAATGTTGACATAATATAAACATGGAGAATTAGAAACACTCGTGTTTTCCTTGAAGAAAATTGAAACCTTTCAAAATGCTCATATTAGTAAAAACAGCATCTGAAGTAGTTGATAAATTATCCACCAAAGCCCAAGTTGTGTGAAGAGAAGCAGAACCAATACCGGCCGAATTCTCTTGACCAGTTATGAAGCCGTACACGCTAGCATGTGTGAAAATTAGAAGGAACAGTTCTAGGTTCATGCTTCATAACTCCTCATGCATAAACTGAATGGTGTTTTCAAATCTCTTTTTTTTTTCTTCTACCCTTTTCCTTTTCACCTTTTTTTTCTCTCTTGTTTTCTCCTTTTACAAAAGGTTTCCTAGTATTAGTATACTCTAGATTTCCATTTTTAGTATCAGCAGCTTCACACTTACTGTTGTTCACACTGTTTGCTGGGAATGTCTGTTCTCCCTGCTTACCAGATAATGATGAATAATTTACATACCTTAAAATCATTCCATATTAAGTGTAAACTATGCAACTATTCCAAATCATTATGAGCTGGAATAGAAATTGAAACTCAGAATATAGAATCTTAATATACACATATCCCAACAGTATTGCTGGTATAAGTAGTGCTTTCATGAATACAGAGGGCGAATACAGGCTGTTAATGTCTCCAGAAATTCATACCTCTGCATTTTTAACTCAAATAATAGAACTGGTGATTTGTATTTGGACTAGTTTCCAAAGTGCTTTTTAATGGAAAATAACTGTAAAAATTAATTTTATTTTATATGCATTTGAGTGTACATTATACATGGTTGTATTGACTTTTTTTTTTAATTGAAATAGCATTTCATATGAAAGAAAGCGAGAACTTCTCCCAGGCTCGTTATAATCCTAGTCATAATTGTATCATCCACACACAGAATTAATGTGGCTAAATCTTCATTTCATCAAGATTTTCAAGTGCACTAATTTGCATGATGCAAGAATAGTAACTGTAATCTTCTTTCCTCAGGCAGATTCATCAATATTTGGGACTTTGTAAGTGAAACCAAAAAAGAACAAGATAGAGAAAAGGAGACAAACAGTTCTACTGTGATTCAATCTTAATAAGAAATTGTCAATTCTTAATAAAGTCTTTTCCAGTCTACTTTCTATGTCTCTGAGGCATACTAGAAATTAAAATTGTATTTTCAATGATTTGTTCCAGTATGTTTCCTTTAATAGAAATTAAATAATAATTTAGTATCCAATGTTCATAGCAAATATTCAGTGACAGATAACCAATAGATTCATGCTGAAGGATGGAAGGACCTAGAACTAGATGGCTGAATGTGTAACTCATGATGGGAATCATTACAGCTTTTTGTAAAATACAGTGAGCTTGATAATATCTCATAGTTCATAGATGTAGCTATAAGTAAGGAAATTCAGATGTAATAGCTTTTGAGAAGAGTTGAAGCTGTCCATTTCATAGCATGTTTGTAATTGAGATTTAATTAGGTCTCGCTCTGCTGAAGTTTCATTCAGGACAAGAGACAGCAAAATGGAGTTTGGTGAAATTCAGCAGTTTTGGTTTGGTTTGAAGTCTGCAGTATCTTTGGCAGTTTTCATAAATAAACTAAGCATTGTTTCATTGTGTATATTTATCCAGTATCACTGCTCTTGGGAGAGGTATGCAATATTTTAAAATCTTGTCTAATTGCTTCACCCTAGGACAGTCTATGGAACTTTTACTGTAACAAGTAATTGTAATCCATTGCAGAGAATGCTACAGAGGACTTGAGGAAATTTGGTTCTCTGACACTAAAAATCCTTATGAGTTTTAGGAGTGTGCTGCCGGGTCATTCAGCCAATATTTTATGCCTTTTAATGCCTGATGACTTGCATCAAATATTATAAGGAAAAGAAAGAGCACATAAAGGAAATTAAAAATTCTTCTTTATTACATTTTTTCAAGACTTCTCGACACTTATCAATAATTAATGGTTCCCCATTAATCCCGGGATGTGATTTTGTTATTGTTTATATCTAATAAAACACTCTCACATCAAAGTAGAAGTATTCAATTAATTACAAAATAGACAGCTGTAGGTAAAACATAATGGTTATTAGGAAATATTTGTTACAACTCTCTTTCTTTGTATATTACGAGAAGTATTTATAATTCTAGTTGTATTTCATACACTGAATATTTTTTTCTGTAAAGCTGTAAATGGGAGTTTTTGATCTAAAAATAACCTTTTGATTTGTACACTTTTAAAGGAATTTGTTGACTTAGCTCTAAGACAAAGCTGTCCTTTCTTTGACATGTCTTGGTAGAACATTTTAATACAGAATAATATTGCTTCTGTAAAAAAGACCCCACCATTCTAATTGTTTGACATTTGCATGTTTATTCTTTGATGCTTCTGTTTTTCAGTTTCTCTTACTGCTTAATGCTTTCTAGGGATTATGAAAACTCTAATTAGGTGTTGTTTTAAGCCTATTAATTTTCTGCTTTTGAGAATGAAACTCTAAGGTCACAAAATTGTCACATGCTCTATTTTTCCCAATCTTGTGATGACATTTCTATAAAATTCATATTTCCAGACTGATAAAAATGTGCTGTTGGAAACCAATACTTCCTGGCACATGGTACACTTCTGGAAAGTGTAGTTTTCAAGTACCATTGGCACTAGTCAATAAAGATGAAATTGGAAGAATTTCACCTCATTCTGGTCTATTCCGTTTTCAACACTGTCCCAGAAGCTTTTGCATGCTTTTACTTTGCAACAAAAACATTACATTTCCATGTTTTAAAACACACTTCTGCACTTGGAACAAAACCTGTGCATCATATTAAATCCTTTGCATTAAAAGTATTAAAATACCCAAACCAGCAAAATAATACTATTCTCTTGACTCAAGAGGAGATACACAGCTAGGTGAAGTGGGGAGACAGTCTAGTTAATATGCTTTAGAAGGTGCAATCACAGAACAGTGCTTGTGTGATCTACTCAGAATAATTTTTTTGCTGGCTACAGGTGTCTTCCTTGAAAAAAATACAATAAGCAGTCTGAACATAGCATATATTAATCAAGCCACAGAACAAACATTATTTTAATTTTATTTTAATAGAATCTGAAGATTATTTGAAGAATGTTCTGAGGGCTCATTGCTTTTTAAAAAGATGAGACATTTACTTAACAGAGAAATTTTCTTCTTTCAACATGAGAGCAACATTTTGAGTATATTTAGGTGAAAATTGGATTTTTAAATCTAAAAAGAATTAACTTTCAATTTGTTATAGGAATTAAACCATTTCTATGACAACTTAAGTCCTACTTGATCTTCCCAGATATCTTTTGCAGATGCATAGAAAAGTAGTCCACGGATTGTTCAATGTTCACAAAAATTAACTGCCCAACAAAGCAATCCTTCAACTACCTGAGGTCCACAAATAATTCACTTAATTCAGACACAATGAATAAAAAAATTCTTTCAAAAGTGCCTTGTTAAAATGTTTTTTGAAAGCCATTACTTCCCTCTGGAGGGAAAATGGAGAAAAATGGTACCTCAGGAGAAGACAAGGAATTATTGATCTTACATTAGATGATAACACAAATGAAACTTTGCCTCATGCCTAAGACAACCATCTAGCTAAGGCTGTGATGTGATCTTTCTCTAAGAACTGTTTTGAACTATACAGTTGTAATAGTTATAAATTACAGGAACGTTGGGAAGGATCACAGTCAGAGGAGTAACCAGAAAATCCAGAGGAGCTATTCAGCTCAGCCTAAAATAGACATCAAAGGCAAGACTCAGTTGCCTAACTGTTAGTATTTACTATCATATTAGTCACTGTGATGCCTCTAACACCTACTCTGGAAGTATTTGGTTCTTAGAACTCCAGAGTCATGCATATCAGCCTTCCACATATGTCCTGATTGCATTATGGCATATGAAATTGCATCACATAACTGTTAGGATATAATCACATCAATTCCCAAACTTCATATGAATGTAAAGGCGGTTGAGAAATCTAGACCTCCTTGTAGATATTATCTCAAGATTCTGAATCTAAAAATACAACACAATCTTTGTTGCTGAGTTAGTACAAGATTCAATTTGTAAACACAGGAATTTATGTAATTTTAGGCTCCATGCAGTAACCTGGTTTCATTCCAGTTAACATTCCAGAAAGAAACATACATCATATATGGCCTAAAATATAGTCCACAGTCTAAGATGGCTTCACAAAGGGAAGGTTCCGTTTAACTAATTTGGTATTCTCCTATGATAAAGTCAAACAGCCATTGGATGAAATGAAGGTAATAGAATCACAGAATATCCTGAATTGGAAGGGACCCACAAGGATCATTGAAATCCAACTCCTGGCCCTGCACATGACCACCCCAAGAGTCACAACTTGTGCCCAAGAGCATTGTCCAAGCACTCTGTGAACTCTATCAGACTTGGTGCTGTAACCACTTCCCTGGGGATTCAGTTTCAGTGCCCAACCACCCTCTGGGTAAAGAACCTTTTCCCAAAATCTAACACAAACCTCCCCTGACACAGTGTCAGAGATTACCTTTCTGCAAGAGATACTGCAGGAAACAATATTCACGCTTGGTTGTTCATGCAATATTCATCAGACTGTCTCTCCCTCTACTCACAATATTTTATATCCACTTTTTAAAATTGCATACAGTATGTAGAGAAATAGTTGTTTTGTAGCATCTAACAGTACAACCAGGCTGGTTTTCTTTGGGTAAAATTAAATGTCATTGTACCCCAGCTTGGAGCATAACTTATCCATGTATTTCTTCACAATAAGTGAGCTGTTAACATCCATTGCTGCAAAGACTTAATAAGATATTGCAGGCTTTCCACATTGTTGATTCTAAGTATGGTAATTAGACTCAGTTACAATAAGCTTGTAATAAAACTAGAAAGACATAGAGGCATTTAAGAAAATGCTGTAATTCAACTAGACAAAAAGCTGAAATAATCAACATAGGTAAGACATACAGAGAATATACAGAGTCGGAAGGGACCCACAGGATTTCACTGAGTCACTGAACCAGAATACATTTAACAGAAGAAGATAAACAAACAAAACAAAACCCAAGAAACAACAACAACAATAAGCAACAACAAAAAACCAACCAAAAAAAAAAGCTCCTAACCAAAAGAAAACCAAAATCTGTAGTCATTATCATTTCACTTTTATTGCTTTACAGGATATTTTTTTCAACAGGAGTCTTCTCTATTAAAGGTTGAAGAGGTAGAACCTTCCTACTTCTCGACTCTGCTTTTTAGTTCCAGTTTAGTGTTTTCACAGTCTTTTCTAAAATGTGCTTTCTATCTGTGACAGTTGGGTATCAGTGGCTCATGGAATCTCACACAGAACTCCAGACTGGGGTTCATGAATCTGTCACTGATCTAAAGTAGCTGAATTGTTATATTTCAGCTCATAGTGAAAGCATTTTTTGTACTCATCATCCCTCAAGACTTTCTGTCATTGTGACTAATAGAGATGATGATTTGTATGGATGAAGACCACATTCTTTAAAAAAAAAGTCCTGTACTTTTTAACTGGTGTGTATAAAAACCTACAGTGACTCAAGAAACTTCTTCAAGGGCACCCTGAGGCCATGCAGGATTGAATATAAATTACCAATCAACTCTTGGACTCTTAAGTGCAAACAGGAGACAGTGGAATGCCAAGGTGATAAGAAGTCCTAGGATCCTCTAAGCAGAAATAGAATGCTTTTACTGAAAAATATGAAAGATGATACACCAGCAACAGTAGCACCAGACGAGGTTACTTCCTGTATAGGACTACCCAGTATTTGATAAAAAAATTGCTGAATAAACTCAGATTTTACAATATTTCTCACACTTCCTTTGCTTCATCACTGAGTGTCACTATGGCACAATCATTTTCTGTCATGAGGGGCTCATAATGGTGATAAGAATTTCTGTCATATGTATAAAAAAATTTCAGCTGCTTCTGTAAAGAAGGAAACAAAGATTTCCCTTAACAAGACCCTGAATCCTAACAGACTTATGTAATGTACTACATTGACTGTGAATAAATTAATGCTTTTTCCTACTTTCCTTCATTTGTAGTCTATTTCACTAGTTCCTATCTTTTTTTCTTTGTGACAGTCCACTATGAATTAGTAGCTAAAGAAATGTGGCAAGTTCAATATTATACCTCAATATCAACAGTTTGCATCTGTCTGTCTGATAAATGCTTTGTACATGTTTCACTCTTCCAAGACCTACTTACACAGTGTTCAGCTGCCGGTGTGTGGTTTCTAATTTCATTTTTCCAATAGCACTGTGGCCAAGGCATTTTTTCATCCTTAAATTTTTATCATAATTTTAAACAATCACATTATTAATACTGTAAAAAGTCAAAGTAGGAAGAATCCCAGTTATCTTTGAATTGAGCAAGAGAAGGGAGAATACAAGGACCCATTTTCACACAGTACAAAACCACTGCTCCTAGTCACAACTTTGCTTAATGATAAACCTCACACATCACCATCATTTTTTATTGTTAGTGCAAAGCAATGTTTATCTAATATTCTTCTTATCTTTATGACTGTTCCATACGTAATTTGCATAGGTAATTCCAAAGTGAAAAATGGTGTATGTGATGGTAATTACACCTAACTTTCAGAATATAGTTAAGTAAATTTAATTTACTTTATAATAACTTTCAAGACATTTTATATTGCACATTTACATGTAAACATCTGAAAATATAAACACAATTATGCCACTAGATAGAAAAATATTTCCTGAAGGTCAAGGTGAAACAATAACTGCTTTGAATGAAATGAATTAGTTTCAAGCAGTCATAATCATTATTCTTCTTACTGTAAGTAACTAGAATGGTTGACTGATGTATCTGATAAACTTTGACCTATTTCTGGAAAGGGAGCAGCAAAAAACCACAGTGGAAATTTCATGATTCACTGCACACTGACATAACCATCTGCTGAAAGATACAATGGCTGAGTTGTATTTGGGATGAGCACCTACATCCCACCCGGGACCCTTTTTGAATTATCTTTTTTCAGTGGTTAGGGAGAAGTTGTAATCTCCTGGTGATGTTCTTTTGAAATAGATGTGGCATCAGGAGAAACCAGTAAGGGTGTGAGGTTGGAGGAAAGAAATATTTTCTGCTCAATCTTAACTTTACTAGTAAGCAAGCAAGTGATATGTTTTGGGTTTAAGACTTCATTGTATTTGTGATCCTATTAGTAAAGTAAGAATTATGCATCCTTACTTGTACAAAATAAATCACTCTCAAAGGTTTTTCTCAGACCAGATCTGTAGTGGCCTAGATTAAATAAATTCCAGTGTGAGTATACTGATGCTATGACACTTTTTAATTGTGTCCCATGTGAATAGATGTATAAATAATGACTTTATTTACATTATCATATCTATTATGGTCCTGATGTTCTGTAGTGGCTTAAGTCTTCATGTTTGTAGTTGGTTTTGGGTTTAGCTTCAAACCTAACAGGGCAATGTCATGTCATACTGCTAAGTATAGATAATACCCAGAGATGCAAATCCAGAATACCTTCTTGTGGCTGTAACTGTATATGTAAAACATTTTAATCCCCTCTGTATCATATGACCCTGTATGATATCAACTATATCTGAGTCAAATAACTCTAGGAAACTCTACTAACACTGCTAGATGAATTTAATACAGAAAAGACAGATAAATTAAAATTTGGGTTTTTTTTAATATCTGACAATACCAGCACTTTAGCATCCCAGTCAGCTAGATAGGGCAATTTCCCTACTTTCACTTTGAGATCTCCAGGGTTTGACTAAGGAATGGGAAGAACAGGCTCATGCCTAATGCTATGTCTTCTATACTTGTAACAATAAAATAGTCTTCCCTTTGCTGAAAATGTAAGGCCTTGTGATTGCAAAAGTTTAAACTTTCAGTGAAATATAGTATTAGAACTATCTGTGAACTGTGATTTGAAGCTGCTTTATGAAAGTTGTAGACAGATCAAGACATTTGGACTCTAAATCTGTAGAGATAGAATACAGTTCTAAAGAGATCAGCAAATAATTATTCGGTCTTATTGAGTCTAGGGTTTTCTACTCTTTTTATTGGTTGGTGGTGGTGAGTGAATTCCCTTTTAGTAAAGCTGCAGGTTTCCCTTTGATTTATAGGTATGCAGCCTGAAGAATCACAGTCTACCAAGTGAGACATACTTACATAAATATGAGAAATTCTTCCTATAAATAATGTTTTTTTCTGATTATTTTTAAGTTTATTCAATTTTAAGATGTAAAAATATTTCATTTTAATGCATGTTAATTTATTTTCTTTATTTTAAATAAACTTTATAACTACTGCCTCCAGCTGCCTTGTGTACACATTTAGTTACCCACCCTATTTGTAGTCATACCACTTCATCTGTCCCTGCCTACCTCCCAAGCTACCCTTAAAGCATGAGTCTTCTGTAGTTATTCTCTTCAGGAATTCTGAAAATAAAACTTAGGATAATATTTTACTTGGAGTTGTAGTCTTGCACAAGACTATTAATTTAAAGCATTGAATATGTTGCCACGATAGGCTTCTTGTTTAACAAATAAACTTAGTAAAAGTAGACTGTATGCAAAATTATGTAGCGAGAATTTGAGTGATATGCATGTTCTCAGTAGTTATGATGGAATCCTTTCTGCAGAATATCACATGGATATGTTAATTGTATTGATTTCTATTTTTGTAATTGAAGATTATTTTCCTCCTTAAAATAAGGTGTGAAATATTTCAATCTCACTGAAGTAATGAATATTCAAAAACATAAAGGAATTTAGGTGGAACAAGATTTGGAATTTTTTTTTAGCATAGAAGAACTGGCAAAAGTACAAATGACTGAGATACAAACATGCATCATTTTCTGCTATCAAATCCAAAATAAAAAACAAATCCTCTTTCAATATGGCAAGCAGAGTGTTTCTGTATGATATAAAATATTCTTCTGATCTAGGATGATGCTATAGGGAAACATTAGAAGTTCTAAAGCAAAAAGCGATATGCACTTTAAAACTTAATGCTGTTAAAACACATCAATGCATTCAAGCCACCCAGATCTACAGTCACTTTTTGCCTATAATCATAAGGATCCTTACAATGTTCTGTTACCTTGGTCTTCATTAGTGCCACCTAAAACCTTAAAAGACTTTTGGATAGGATTATTACAGAAATTGAACCTTAATTGGAACTTAATCTCTATAATTATGCATAATTACCCATGTTTATTACTCCTATGATGAGCACACATTTTTCTTTAGCTGTAAGGCAAAATGAGTTAAAGCTTCTAGAAGCACTGGATAATATGATTTGTATGCACTTCACTGACTTTATTAGCCTGTATGGTTTTAAAATTCAATTAAAAATATATTTTCACTCTTTGGCCTTTGACTTTGGTAAGGAACATGAATGGAAAAAAATGCAAGTCTTGATGGCAAGTGACAGCAGTGCATTTCTTTTATTTCTTGAAATATGGGCCAAAAATGATGTAGTATTGTCCTTTGCATGACTTCTTTCCACTTTGAAATCCACAGATGAACCAGTGTACGAACACAGGGGAAAAGAAGGGCACATTTGATCCAGTTGTATTATTTTTCAAAGATAAGTATGATTAAATCAGACTCTCTTAGCCTCAGTCTTTACTTGAGTCTATTTAAACTACAAGTCATGTTGGTTGTAATCCTAGGGAGTAGATTTGCGATAACATGGCACAGTCATTTGTAAAACTACTCTCCATAAGTAATGCAGCTTGCTTGGATGAGTTTCACCATTTGTAAAGAAACAGCCACATGCCGTGACTTTGCTTTGTGCATATTAATTTTCCTGAGCTCAATCTTTTAAAATTTGATAGCTGTGTCAGCAATATTTATAGTCAGTGGCCACCACCACCATCAATTTTGTGAAATCAGTTATGAGGTTATATCCATTTATTTTTATGGTCACAACCATCATTGCACCTGCCTCGGCATTACTTACAGATATCATACCTGTTGGAGTTCCATGGATAGGGAAACACTATGGCTGTGGAAAGTGCTTAAAATACACTGTGACATTTTTAAAATTAAATGAATGGTAGTGCTAATAAGGGATACAAAGTCAGTGTTGTTTTCTTTTACATGTTTCTACCAAATCAGATACTGATTACCATTAGAAAACCAGGCCTGATTTAATGTATATTGTATGTTATAATGAAAGATGACAGTCATAAACCTGTACATATGTTATTTAATTTTTTATCTATATTTTTTGGCTTGTGGTGATGATTACCTGAATTTTCAGTATCATATATTATTATTGAACAAGGAAAAATACAGATATGCAGCAAATTCAGGTAAAGAAGTTAGATATTGGTATTAATTATGTCATTTAGATAGATGCTAAGATGTCACTAACCAGATTCTGGAGGATAATTATATATATATGTATATATACATATATATGTGTGCGTGTGTTTGTCTGTGTGTGTGTGCATCTGTGTGTGTGCACACTTTTGATTTTGTTACCCAACTTGTACTCCTGAAATCTGGAGACAATGAAAGAAGAATGTATATATGATCAAGATTGTCACAAGGAAAGCTGGAGAATCACACTTCATCACATAGAAAGAACCATATACTAAAACTGTTAATCTGTATCTGAAGAAAAATAATCCCTGATTAATGTTTCTTTGATGACTAGATCATCTAAACAAATATACTTTGAAAAATATTGATGCCTAATTCTTGTCTTTCAATTCCATTTCATGAACCAAACTTCTAAATTAAAGGAAGGAATCATTTGAATTCATTTATTTAAACATATCTGCCTGTCTTAAGTTTAAAATTTATTAGTCACCTTCAGCTTTTCAGATCCCAAATATGAAAAAGACACAGCCATCTCCAATGTGAGTCACTTTCCAGTATTCCCCATATCCCTACATTACATCCAAGCATAATGTCCATGTCTATTACTAGTACACCTGTATCCCTTGCCATTCACCTGGAAAGTATCAGGTATGGTTTTTGTTGCAACTTTTTGTTACTATGATTCCATGATTCTACTTAGTCCCAATCTTAGTTTTGTATTTTACACCATACAGCAATTAAATACAAGAAAATGGCAACAGCATTAGAAACAAAGACCAGAACTCCGTGTGTTCTTTTTTTTCCTGGAAGACCCTGATCAGTGTTACTTTCTTTCTCTCTTTAGTTCAGTGATTGCTAAGTCCATCTGAGGGTATTTGTGAGGGGGTTGCTTAGTTCCTACATCACTACTGTACTCTGGAAGAAAGTGAGCAATGATTTGCAAAAATTCAGAGGATACAGTCATAGCTAGATCTCTTTCTATTTGTCTAGCTCTGATGCTAAACAAGATTTTGTGAATTATGCCCCACCAGATTCAGACATCTTCTGAAAGTTTTCAGGTTTTCAAATGAAACTCTTGAATTTCAGTTTTGTAAACCTCAGCTTCACTTAACTCCTTCTCTTGGGACCTTTTCATTATATTAGATATAGCATTAGATCTGTAATTAGGACTGAGAAAATGGTTTGACAGTCCATCATTTATTAAATAATTTCATCGTTTTCAGTGTATGAAAGCATCATTAATATTTTTGTATTAACAAAATGAGCTCATATAAATTATTCAACAAGGACACTCTGCATATCAATAACCATCTTGGCAAAAGAATCCCTTGTTCAGTTAATTATCAACATTCACTGCAGCCACCATCTCAAATAAAGGAGTAATTTGTAGCATACATGATTACATGCATCAGGTCAGTTAATTAATAGGACGGGTATGGTACTGGTTGCAAGAACCTCTAGAGAGCCTGCTGTGATACTTATTTGGAAAAATACTGAAAAATAATAATAATAAAGACAAAACCCAGACAAAAAAGCAAGTAAAAAACCCTGTTCCTCTAACAATTTTTTTAAACACTAGCTTCACTTCTGTTAGCTTGCCTAACAGATACTAACTGCACTAACATAAACAGTATAAAGAAAGGGAGTATGATCAAGATTAACAACAAAAGAAAAGGCTAAGAAAAAGCAAATACCTCCACCACCATTTAAAAATAAATAAATAAATAAATAAATAAATAAATAAATACATCAAAACCCTGTAAGAAGGCAGTCCTCAACTGCAAGTTGGTCTTGTTTTACATTTATAACTACACTAAACTTGTATTCAAATTTTCAGTATGTAGCTAGCGATAAAAAAATCTGATACTAAAAGTAATAATGATAATTTGCAGCTGTGACTATATGCACATAATGATGACTTTTCTGCTTAGGAATAAAAAAATCATCAAAGATCATAGACATAGAGAAGGAATGAATATACTGAAAATTCCTCCAATAGAGTAGAATGACAAAGAGTTAAATTGACACAGCATTTAAGAGCCAAATTCAAGTGAATTAGGAAATCAAAGTGAAATTTAAATTGATTTTCGATTAAATTATTCTTATTTCATTTTTTACAAACCACTTCTCATTATCCCTTACTCAGATTTATGAGGTTTGAAACTCATTCCAGCTTTCAGTAGTTGTCAATTCCATCAACTGTGATTTCAAGTGATTTCATAATATCTTTCTCAAACATTTTTAGTAGGATGCATTTGACAGATATTTCCTCCTCAAAGTTCTTTTTTTGTTGTACAATGATGAATTTATTTTAAAAAGTAAATATCTTTTAAATAGCAGTATAATATATTGGACAGCTGCATAAATGAGAAACCTTATTTCATTATATGTCTTAGGGAAATTAGTCTCAGAATTAGAATAAACCTGATGGTAATCTACAGTATCCATGCAGGATTGCTGAACAATCCTTTAGCTAAACTGTGAACTATTCATATTTCAAAAATGTTTTATGTAAAAATGTAAAAGGAGTGGTGGAATATCCTTCAGTAATACATTTTGAGCAAAAATGTAATAAATCATTTGTTTAAGGTACCTTAGTAATTAACTCACAGTTTTTCTTAAAGTTGGTATGTAATATAGCTGAGACCTGATATAAACAGGAAGTTGTCATGCCTCAGCTGATCACAAAATTATTTTCAATCAGTGATATTACTGAAACAAATCAACCAGGTTTCACAATATCCTATTTCCCAGTCATAATTATTTTTTTTCACAAGCTTTAAACAAGTTAAGATACTGAAATAATTTAGTTATATAAATTTACATGCAAATCTATTTTAGCTGTCTGACAGCAGTTCACAGGTGTAAGGAAAGATAAATAGTTTATCTAGTTACATGATAATTAATGCAAATGTTTTCACAATGCTGATGGGTTAGGTTTGCATCATTAGAATCAAAATACATGAATTAAATGTTTTTATTACCTTCATTAATATTGTTAAACTCAAGAAGTACAGATATTACATTGTTATCATGTGAGTTGCATATTAGGACTAGCAAGAACACATTTCTGTATGCTAACACTTTTAAATTTTAGTGCCTACTAATGAAAGCAATAAAATCTATGTCTGGCTTTTCATGCCTTAAATATTGTAATGTAGCTATAAATAGTGAAATGGGAGACGAAAAGTATTTTCATCTCTTTAATTTTCATCTTACATATATATGATACAATTAATGTACTAAATAGACTAAAAGTTTTCAAGACTTTAATTTAGAAAAAAAATTAGACAGTGAAGGACTGCAAGACACACTCAATGTACTCATGCTTAGAAAGCTGAAAGGCTTTGTAAATTTGTGCTGTTATTAACTTCTTCTTTCTTAGTTTTCCTTAGATACCAGTTCAATATTAGTAAAAGGTGTTAAAAATTTTCCCAAATATTCTTTGTGAGTTTCTAGTCTTCAGGAAGTTGGTTTTATTTGTGTATTTTACTGAAACAGCTTGCAGATTATCTGTGATTAAGTGACAATAAATTATTATTATAGGTATTATTAGTAGATACATATGCTATTAATTGTCACATGCCGCAAAACACCAAACTGATTCAGTGCCAGTCAGAAAGGGACCTGGGGGTACTAACAGCAGGCTGAACATGACCCAGCAGTGTGCCCACATGCCCAAGAAGGCCAATGACATCCTGGCCTGTCAGCAGTAGTGTGGCCAGCAGGATGAGGGCACTGATTGGCCCCCTGTACTTGGCAAGGAGGGGGTGAGGCTGCACCTGCAGTGCTGTGTCTGGTTCTGGGCCCTTAAATTTAGGAAGGACATTCAAGTGCTGGAACCTGTCCAGAGAAGGGTGACAAGGCTGGTGAAGGGTCTGGAACACAAATCTTATGAGGGGCAGCTGAGGGAGCTGGGGGTGCTTAGCCTGGAGAGAAGGAGGCTCAGGGGCACATTATCACTCTACAACCACTTAAAAAGAGGCTGTAGGCATGTGGGGATTGGTCTCTTCTCCCAGACAACCAGCAACAGGACAAAAGGACATAAGCTGCACCAGGGGAGGTTTAGGTTGGTCATTAGGAAGAATTTCTTCACAGAAAGGGTGATTGGCCATTGGAATGGTGTGCCCAGGGAGGTGGTAGAGTTACCATCCCCAGAGGTGCTTAAGAAAAGACTGGATGTGGCACTTAGTGCCATTGTCTAGTTAACAAAGTGGTGTTTGGTCACAGGTTGGACTTGATGGTCTCAGAGGTCTCTGTAAACCTAGCTGACTCTGGGATCCCATGAAAGCATAATTGTACTGGATACTGCGCATTCAGGGAAATGATTCTCCTAGCTTAGTTCTATCTTCAGGATTGCCATAAATAGCACAAAAAAATTCTCATGAGGAAAATTAGAAAATTATTTTTGTCAGAGGGGATTCCTGAGTAAAGATTATCTTTGAGGTTACCTTTTCAACTGTGTGTACCTACACATATTTTTAAGTTTACTCAAACCACTCAATTCCTTTCTTTCCAAAGATCAGACCACAATGAAAGCTATGCAACCTTTTAATGGAAATAGGAACTCTGAAATTCATCCTAAAGTCTTCATTTTGCCACTGAGTTGTGTGCTTTCCAGTGCTACGAAAATTTTAAAATCAGAAAACATTTATATTCATATTTTGATCATCTCAGCTAATTTTAGACACCTGTAATATAAATCTTCATAACAAGATTACAACTCCACATATTAGGCTGGTAACATTTAAGGTGAGTTATCTGAAACATAGATACTAGGTAGTCGTCTACAGTGAAAAAAGTTGAATCCTCAAATTCACTTCAATTTCCCCAAAAAGAATGACTCACAACCCAGCACAGAAATTTACAGAAAAATAATGATGTAAAATCATACTTTGGAAATGTTATGACTTCATTTTCAGTTTGGCATGGTTTTGGACTACTACAAGTAAAAATATACAAACATTTCATCAAATATTAAAAAAAAAACCCCTCAGATATTCCCAAAGGGCACCTATTTAGCAAGTAATTCAGTTGAAGAGGAATAATGATGTTCATTGTAATAATGTCTACTCAATAAAAAGATAGAACAACTTCTGTCTCTCAATAATATTTTTATAGTCTTTCTCTCTCAGGAGAGGTAGAAAATTACTAGTAAATATATATATAAACATTTCCTCTGGATGCTATTAAAAGTCTCCAGAGAAGCACTATTAAGACCTGTGCCTAAATGAGAAATGAGAAAAAGTACATGTTGGGCGCCACTAAATTTGTACCGGTTTGGCCAAATTTAGAAATATATCCTCTGAGAGAAGGCACAACCACCCCTCCCCCACCAGATTCGGGGAAAATAAATTTTCCTCAAAGGAAAGTGAAAGAGATAAAAACTATTTATTTAACAAACACACGGGAAAAGGAAAATAATGCTAAATAATACAAATCTCTCGCTGTGGAGAAAAAACCTGGGAAAGCGTTAGAGTCCTCCCTTTGGTGTCCTCGGAGATGAGGCTTGGCCCAGGGCCAGGCCCTCTGTGCCCGGTGGAAAGTCCTCCCGATGTGCTCTGATATTGAATCAGTCCAGTAGAAAAGGGAGAAAATCCAAAATTCCAGGGAAGGAAAAAAAAGCTCAACTCTCAGTCTCCCTCTGGAGAAAAAGAAACTGAAACAACTGGCCAAAAGCTGACCAGGGAACCGCAAGCCGGGTGCCTCCTCCCTCCCCTGCTGCAGCTGGGAAAAAAAGTCACTATGTCTGTCTGACCTTGAACAAGCTGCAAACTGCTTTGAAAAAGTTCTGCTCAGTTTTTCCTTCCCCCTCTCAGGCTGAGTTTAAAGGCATAAAAAGGCACAAAAATTACTTTCTGGGCATAGGACACATCATAAAGTCACCCCAAGATATAAGATAATTAGGGTTGGGAGAGATCTAGCTCAGCCTTCTGCTCTAAGTATGTTTATCTGTGAGGTCCAACTGACTTAGTCTGGTCAGATCTAGAAAATCTCCAAAGCTGGAGACTGCACAATCTCTGAGATCTGTGTGATCCATTGCCTGGCTGTCCTTTCAGGAAAAAAGTTTCTTCTTGCATCTAGTCTGTCTCTTGTTTGAACTTGCGCTTGTTGCCTCTAATCCTCCCATCATGCATGGCTATGAAAGGTCTTGGTCAATTTCCTCCATCTCCTATATCTATCTATTTCCTATATCACCTATCTCCTGTAGTTACTGAGAAGCTGCTACTAGGTCCCCTTGAAGCTGTCTCTTTTCCAGGCTGAATGAGCCCCTGTTTGTCAATCTCTGGACAAGTGCTCCAGCCCTGATCATTCTGATAGTCCCCTGCTCTACTTGTTCCAGCTTATTTATGACATTTTTTTGCAGTCAGCAGGCCCAATGCCAAGAGATGTGGTCTAATGATTGCTGAGTAGAGGACGATCATCTCTTCCCTTATTTATTGGCTATTATCTGGTTATCATAGTCCCTGATGCTGTTGACCACCTCTGCTGACAAGATACACTATTTGTTCATTTTCAGCTCTCTGCCCCAAGGACCCAGAAGTTTTCCTCAGACCCACAGCCTGTAAGAAAGCCAGAATCTTCCTTCCCAGGGTAAGATGCAGCATTTGTCCTTTAGCATTTCATTAGTTTACTATTAGCTCCTTTCTCCAGCCTGTCGGTCCAGACAGGCATGCAAACCTGTTACTACTCTGGTTGAATGGTATGGAGAACAATCTATTAACCATAGACTTCTGAGCCAGATCATCCAAACAGCTTATTCTTCATCTGGTTGTTCACCCACACAGTCCATAACGCATTAACTTTAAAACTAGGATGTTGTGGAACACAGTTTCTAAAGCCTTGTTAAAACTGAAGAAGAAACAATGCCTACTCTACCCTCACCTATGAACCTTGTTATAGGACAAGAGGAAATGGCCTCAAGTTGTGTCAGGGAAATTTTATATTTAATATAAAAAAAAAAATTATTCTCCAAAACAGTTGTCAGACATTGGGATAGGCTGCCCAGGTAAGTGGTTTTGTCACCAACCCTGGAGTTATTTAAAAGACATATGGATGTGGCACTTACAGGCATGGTCCAGTAACAGACTTCACATGCTGGGTTAGTGCTTGGATTTGATAATCTTAAGGCTATTTTCCAGCTCAAATACTCAGAAATTCTATGATTCTATGATCTGGTCACACAGGACAAACAGGATGGTCAAAAAATTGTTTAAATTCACCAGCTGCAACACAAATGTAACCACAGCCACAGCCACTTCAAAATACACCTGCTCTGGTGTGAACATATTCATGGCCACAGACTCTTCACGGTGTCCTACTGTCATGTGGAGTTATCCATAGGTCAGACTTCCTTTGACTTCAGCTGACAATGGAGTTCCAGTGTGTTCAGTAGGCAGCACAGAAACAGCAACAAGACCCTGGCCATTTGCCAGTCCAGGTGCATCTCCACTACATGTTATCCCCATGCTGTTCCCAGGCACAACAAATTAGGGTGATCAGCAGCACAGCAGCACAGTGAGCAGCAAAAGAACAGTGAGCAGAAAAAGCAAAAAGCGGCCACTAACGGGCACTAGGCTCTAATATACAGTAAGCCATGAAAGTTCTGTGGCAAGCACAGGAACCTGGCAATCAATAGCTACACAGGAACAATAGCCGAGTCCGTTCCAGTAAAGCCTGCTGTTATCTTGAGCCCTTCAAGCTGGATGCCAAAAAGGACTGCCACAGTTTAATCCCAGCAAGCTACTAAGCACCCTCTAACTACTTTTTCAACACTCTCAGCATGTGCGAGAGAATCAGAAGAGTAAAAGTGAGAAAACTTGTGGGTTGAAATAAAGACAGTTTAATAGATAAAGCAAAAGCCATGCACACAAGAACAGCAAAACAATCAACTCATTCACCATTTTGCATGGGCAAGCAGGTGTTCAGCCATCCCCAGAAAAGCAGAGCTTCTTCATGTGGAATGGTGGCTTGGGAAGAAAAAATGCCAACACTCCACTCCCACTTCCTCCTTCTTCTCCCCTCAGCTTTGTATGGTGCCACATGGTCCTGAATATCCCTTTGAACAGTTGGGCTGTGTCTGTCTGTCCTGGCTGTGTCCCCTCCCAGCTTCCTGTGCACCGCCAGCTTCCTTGCTGGTGATGTGGGGTAAGAGGCAGAAAAGGCCTTGGCTTTGCTCAAGAACTGCTCAGCAGTAAAAAAAATTCCTCTGTTAACCAACACAGTTTCCAGCATAAATCCAGAATACAGCCACAAAGCAGCTACTATGAAGAAAATTAACTCTGTCCCAACCAAAACCAGCACACATAGCCAACTGCCTTATGTAATTCATGTTTATTATTTCTTCTAGTTTTAATTCATCATGAGGGTACTGGGTCTGGCTGGGATGTAGCTAACATTCTTCAGAACAACATGTATTTTGGCTTTTGTGTTTTGGCTATTGCTGAACAGACTTTCTCTTCATCCCACTCTGTTACCTCATCATGTGGCCTGGAGGTGAGCAGGAAGTTAAGAGGAGACATGGCTAGGACAGCTGACTCCAGGTGGCCAAAGGGTTATTTCATATCATACAGTGACTGGGATACTTTTGACCTGGATTCTTCCAGTATATCAGTTTTATATACCAATCAGTTAAAGCCCAGTTAGAGACCATGGGAAAGTTTTGGGAAATTTACTGTGTAAATGATGGCATAATTCCACACAAATGCAAAATTCCTGCAGTAATTTCATATGGTACTTTTCCTCTCTTGCCCCATTTATTGTATACTCTGTATAGCAGAGTGATTTGACATTGTATCAAGAGCTAAATATTAGTGAATAAATGAATTCCTATCAATGTACTATATAAATACAAGTGTTTATTAACACCACATGGAGGCTGACACTAACATAATTAAAATGATAGTCAGATATATCATAAAGTCCTACCTTTTTATTTTTGCTCAGACAGAAGAAATTTATGGAAATGACTTTTTAATCTGATAGCATATATGTTAAATTAATGCTCCCCATGTTTCATTTTTTCATAATCATATTTAAACCTCATTTTTGTAAGTCTAGAATATTAAATTCAAGGCATACTTTCTGAATTTAAGATAATTTCAGTATAACATTTATTTAAGATGAAGCAAAAATGAATACTGTGAATAATTTTATGCTGATGAAAATCATGCTCCTCTTGAATTGTTAATATCTAAGAACCCAGATTTTAAAGGAAAGCCTGCAGAAACAGACTATGCATTTAATAATACAGGAAGTGTGTGTAAAACTTTTTTGCAAAACATGAAATTAAGACAATCAATAGATCTTTCCCACTGCACAGGGCTTCAGATGAGAAAGCTCATCAGAATCACATTATATGAGTGTGAAGGCAATCTGGTCTATCCAGTAAAAAACCACTATGTGATACTGTGCTTTTTTCACCTGAGGAATATTGCCACCTATTTTTTTTTTTTTTTTTTTTTGCATTTTTATATTACTTCTACATTGTTTTTTACTAGGTTTTCAGTAGGCATGAGTTCATGGCTTACATATATGCATGTTGTGGTGTGAGTTTAAAGCAAGTATACTGCTACTGTTAATACATTGAAATTATCTCAGCCATATCAGCTTTCTTTAAGGCTTTATAAAAAGTCTTTATATTATGCAACACAATACACTGCAGTATTATAAGGAAAAAGGGGAATAACTAATGGATTTAAATGATTTTGTAAATGACACCTGAAAAAAACTCCAGGTATCCTAAAATATTTCAGATTTGTATTTGTTGAAGGTTAAGAAGCTGAAATAAGTCCCTTCATTTATTCAGCAGAGGAAGTTTTCAAATTTTCCTAGGCTTAATTCAGTTGCCTACACTTAGACTGGTTTTTAGCACTGTTTGAAATATTATAAAGTGTTGTTCCATTTCCTGAACTTAGAAACCTGGTGGTATTTTAAAAGCACTACACTAATCCACCTAACTCCATCTGGTTTTCTAAAAAGTTCATGTCTCCCAGAGGTCCTATTCCTTAACTTCCAGCCTCATGGAGCATGGATGGCATATTTTAAGACTTCTCAGGAATTTCAGGTTCATCACTTGAGTCATGACTTCTTCATTATATACTCTATTTGCCCCTTGGTGTCTGAGACATCCTAATAGAAATGACAGTTATGGTTCAGCATTTCTGAAAGACCAGTCCCCATATAGAACATTTTGGGTGATATCCTAGTGTGCCTGAGTAGACACATTTATTTCCCTCTACATTTTTAAAAAATGGATTTTCTGAATGTGAAATGAACAGAATTTTATCTTATTTTTTTATTTCTCAGGAAACAGGAGGATTCAGATAATGTGTGAAACTAATAAACTGAGAATTCTAGCCATTAGATTTTATGACATAAACATTCATTTTCCTTACTGTTTTGAGTTTAAGACCAAATAATGTTAGTAAAAGAGCTCATGTATGGGTAAATTAGGAAGGGGAATATAATCCTATACTAATATTCAATTTTCATAATCAATGGAAAAAAAATACAAGTAGGGTAATGAATGATAGATTTCACAAGTAAATTATACTTCTTTTTGTATTATTTTTCTCAGTTTACCACAGGGAAACTATCATTACAGATGCATAGTGATGCACATGACACACAGAAGTATCTAATCCAATGAGAGTCTTTAAAAATTTTGTTTTTTCTTTCTTTTTTTAGTGTGGACAGATACTTATACCGTTGATGCCTTGGGTTGTAACTTTTATATTTTTCAAATTCTGTACTGCTTATTGGGTAACTGAAGTTTCTTGTAGCCTGTTAATTTCTGCTCTCTCATGCTAGGTAGACATAACAAAGCCTCTCTGGGCCTGGTCTTCAAGGATACCCAGACTGTCCTAGGCCTGAAAAGTATAAACCAAAAGCCTCTAATGGGGGCAAGTGAGTGGAATTACATCATTAAACTGAAGCTTTAATTGGAGAATTAACCCTGATATGCAAATGAACCAAACCTATAAAAGTGTGAAGAACTCGTGACCTGTTGTCCATCTTGGGGTCCATCTTGGCAGTAGCCTCTGGCTCCCCAGGGTGTATATTTGAAGGCCTTTCAAATACCTACTTTTTTTCCCTTACTCCTGTTTAGCCTCTGTTTCTGAAGAAATTACAGAATAATGTGGCAATACTTCTGATAATATTATGTGAATCCAGTTTGCTGCAAGTAACACATATCCTTTCTAATTCACTGTGGCTTTCAGCACTTCTCTGACAGAAAGTCTCTACCCTTAAAATGCAAGAGGTTTGTCTGTGTCAAGAAATGGAATAAAAGTAGTTCCTGTGGGGAAGTGCATAAATGAGTCCAAATCCATGCTGCTGAATTACTCTGTCCAAGAAAAGATCCACAGTCTTTAGGCTGAAAGGTACGAAGTACCTGGAATTAATCTTAAAGTAGATTGACTACGTTGGTAATGCATAACATTTACAGTTGGGCCTCTCAAGCCCTAAAACACCTATTACAAAGTAGTTCAAGCAGACTTAGTTAGTGTCTTTGAGAGTTTTGGGACTCGGTTAGGATTTGGGTGAAAACCCCAAAACCAGCAGTTTTCAGTCATGCCTTTCGGTCTCCTGATACGTGACCAATGACTTTGGGAGAAGCTGGAGGATGGTTTTAAAGATTTCTAAGGTGGAGAAAAGCGTAGTTTCAAAGTCAAGTGTAGTTTCACTAACGTGTCCTCCTGAAAGTGATGCTTGCAGTCTTGGTGGACCAACTAGTTTAGATCAAAACACAACAAAAGAGCTAAACTCGTGTTTACACAACACTGTGCTTGTCCCAGTTCTGGCCACCCACTCTATCACACTGCAGTAACATTACATTGGTTGGCAAAAGTAGTGCTCTGTTTTATGAATGAACCGTAAAATCATAGAATATCCTGGAACACACAAGGACCATCAAATCCAGCTCCTGTCCCTTCATGATATGAATCCAAAAATCATACCATATGCCTGAGAACATTTTCCAAACACTTCTTGAACTCTGTCAGGTTTGGTGCTGTGACCACTTCCCTGAGAAGCCTTTTCCAGTGCACAACCACCCTCTCTGGATGAAGAATCTTTTACTAATACCCAACCTAAACCTCTCCTGACTCAGCTTTGTGCCATTCTCTTGGGTTCTGTCTCTGGGCACAAGAGAAGAGAGATCAGTTCCTGCCCCTTCTCTTCCCCTCATGAGAAAGCTGTAGACAGCTATGAGGTCTCCCCTCAGTCTCCTCCGGGCTGAGTGACCTCAGCCTAAGAGGTAAGACCTAAGAAATTTTGCAGCTTTCTGTACATACACTTAAAACACAAACACTGAATCTTTGCTCAATTTTCTCCAAAGCTCCAGTCAGAAAACCCCAGGAAATCTGCTGTCATAACACAGAGGGCATTTTTCTGTAAGAACACACTAGCAAGTCTTTGAAGAGCAGGGAACAGAACACCTAACTTATTTCAGTACTTTGAGATCCTAAATCAAAGGGAAAAACTGTATGGGAGGAAGATTAAATTGGAGGAAGTAGAGATTAGTGTCCACAATACCAAACAAATGATTAAGGCTTCCTTACATAAAACAATTTTATAAAGAAAACAACTGCTACAAATAGAGATTAACTAGAACATCTTAATTAGATCATCATGATTACTTGGCTAAGCATTTAATTAGAAGAACTACAGCTACAAAGAGCAATCAGAAAATCAATTAAGATTAGAAGCAAATGGAAACCTAAAAAATTTGAAAAAATTGCCATGAAATCCATGAAAGGGACAGTTAAAACAAAACTCTATTCAATTGAGACAACAGTGAACTCAGAATTTTGTGCAGGATGCTGAGGACCAGGCTTGTATTCCTCCACTGATTTTTATAGTCACATTGTTTCACATACCTGTGGATGTGGCCTTAAATATATTTAGAGAAGAATTTACTTGCAAATATTAAGTTTAAATATTTTATCTTAGGTTCAAATTAGAAAATTTAGAACTGGTAAGAAATCACTGGTCCAATCCCTGTAGCACTGAACAAAAAATTTTACCTAGAAGAAAAAGAAATACTTACCTTTAAGTGAACTGCATAACTTGAGCTCCTCTTTTTCTTTTGAAAGATTTTTAAATTCCACAAGTAATATTTAGAAGCAAGTTATTTATTCCTTGAATAGTTCTCCAGATTTGTCATTAGTTAAGATCTGGTTGTTTTATAGTTCTGTAGTTGATTAATTAAAATTAAGTTCTCTGAACCAATTACCAAAGTGTATTACAGTGTTCTTTAGTGCATTTAGTATGATACAGTTCACCTTTCCTAAATAACAGGTCCTTAATTTTACAGTTCATTTAATTTGCTGGCCTACTGGAATCTGAATTTGTTGACTTCCAAGATGCTTCATCAAATCTCCAGCATAGCCAGGTTGAGGATGCTGTTTGTTTTTTTGTGGTTTTTTTTTGATTGATAATTTTTTTTTCCTTTGTATTACATATTCTTATTTCATTTAATAGATGAGCAAATTGTGAACGTGCCATTTAACAGCTACATATTTTGTCATTATTTTTTTAATGCTAGTAGAGTATGTAAATGCAGTTCTAGAAGTGGATTAAATGTTAATAAAATGATTTGAAGAACCACCTTAAATAATTGCAGCATGTTATTATTCTCACCCTTCTGTATTTTCAAGTTATGAAAAGGCTCATTGCTGTACCTAATTTCATAGAAGAACAATCTGTTTTCAGATTTATTTGTGACTCCAAAATTTTAACAAAGAAATATAGTAATTTGAAAATGAACAAAGAATCATCTTGGTCTTTGGAGATTATAAAACACAGGATACTTCCCCACTACTCTCCTGGAATAGCTTCAGGCTCTCTGGTCTGGTCTGCAGACATGCCTTGGCCTCGTTCTGACATCATGGAGGTGAGAGGCAGGCATGAATCAAGATTCTTTCTTTCCTCTTTCCCCTTAAGTCTTTAACTGAGCACAACAAAACCTGGAGATTATGAACCTGACAAGATGCATCATTGACTCCAGCTTATCTCCCTATCTGGAGAGACCAGTCATATCCTGAAGTTTCTTAAAACTGTGTGTGTCCACTTCCTTTTAAAAATATGTCCAAACATATAGATATCTCCTGAAAACATTTGTCAGACCTTGAAATTTAGAATATCCTTATACACTTCAATACAGTCTTTTTTTCTGGGTTTAGATGTTTAAATGTGACTCCAATAGAAATTAGTGTAGATTTGAAACAGAAGAACAGGAAACCACTTTCTAAATATTTTTTATGGTCTTCACAAATAAATAAATACAAAGATACTTAGGTCTCTATTGAAATGACTTATATTTGTGAATATGTTTTCATTTTGTTCTTTCATGACAGATGTTTGAGTAGGACCTATAATTAGCGCATGACACCATCTAATATCTCTGAGTTTTTGGTTTTTTAAAGGCTATCTTATGGAAACAAGTTATTCTTTTTCATTTGATTCTTCTTATTTTGAGTTGAATTGACTGCAATAACATAACCCCCAAATTACTTACTCCATCAGTTTCCTGTGAAAGTACATTGCTGGTCACCTCAGCCTACGATAACCTTCTAGACAACAGAGCTGATATATAGCTATTATTTTTTTTCATTGTTATCTCTCTGCCTGTTAGTAGAATTGTAACAACACCTGCTGGCTGAAAAATTAGCAAAATGAACCCTTTCACATCTGTTTCTCAGTAGGCTAATGAGAAAATGGGTCTGACATCCTCACTTTTTTTTCTTGCTGAGCAGTCCCATCAGTGGGAGAACTAGAAAATACAAATTTTTGTTGCCATTTAATTCCATTTTCTTTAACTCTGTTACAGTGGTATGGCAAGGTAAAGCTGATATTACATCCAATTACACAAAATATCTCATTCATTTGAATGAAGTTCTTGCTTCTAGCAGAATTTACGGAAACAAATTGAAAATTGACAATATAATAACCAGCTCTAACAATAGCAGTACACCCCTCCTTTGGCATCCCTTTATATAACACATAAAATCAAAATTAATACAAGGCTGTTATTTCCAGTCTCTGTTTCATGAGTCAGAAAAAAATCGACTGACCTTTCCTATGCCGGTAATTCCAACTTTCATTGTCACAGAATTTTAAGCAACATCCAATTTTCTTTTTATGCTACCCTTAACAGTGACGGAAGCACTTTGCAAACATCTACAGTGATCTCAGTCCTTTAAAATCCAAGTTTTTTTAAAAGTTTGTATAGTAAGTTAACTGCTTTAAAATCAACTATATACTATACATATATATATGTATATATATATATATACACACACTATATCAATATTTCCTCCATGTTTTTCATGAATTAGCTTGCCTTTTTCTGTCTCCTCACATTTCAGTTCATTGAGTGTAGACCATCAAATATACACTTATATACAAATATATACACTTCAGCCGTGCTGAATAACATAGAATTTAATTATTATAAAATTATGATTAACAGAGTTATATTTTCTGTATTGGAGAATTAGAAATAAAAATTAAGTTAAAGACATTTTAAGAAGATAGCCACATAACATCAAGTCCTGATTCAGTAAATTTTTTCTTTCTGGCTGTAGTCCAGAGAGCATTCCCATAAGAACGGATAAAGCAAAAGTATCAAGAAAGAATTAGAGTTCCCTCATGCCAGGTTTATCATTTTATGCTCCATTTTATTTTATATTCCTAAAGAAAAGATGAGATAATCTACAGATTACTAATGGCCTTAAAATCTATGTACTTAAAAACCTAAAAGGTGATTTATGATCCAGAATAATGTACATTTTGGAAAACATTTGGTTTCTTAGGGTAGATGCTTGTGGGGTCAAATACAAGGGAAATGCATTGCATGTGGCTCCTGAGTATGACACAAATGAATACTAATGTCTTTTCAACAGTAATCCCTAAATAATCTAAGAGTGTACACCAAGATTTACTAGGAAAAATGAAAAAAAAAAATTACAGTATCTCTAGAATCAACATTTAAAATATATTTAAAGAAGAAAAGTAGAAAATGTTTTATTTCAAATCTATAAGAATTTTTCCTTTTAAAAATATTCTAAGAGAAGTAATTTTAGTTTCTTTTCAGCTTCCAGTAGCCACTGGAAAAATGCTGCAGAATGGTAAACCCTTCAAAACCCCTACATTTTCATTAGTTGCTATCAATCTTATGAAAAAGAAAAAAAAAGAATCCAATTCAGACTATGGACTATTCAAACTCTCCAATTATGTTTCAGAAAAAAAAGCACTTCAACTAGTGCTTTTGTGTGAAACATTCTTCCTGAAAAAATGCAAGTGCACACGAAAATAATCAAGAGGATGTGCATGACCATACAGTATATAATTATGTCACCCTAATTAATCTAGTGAGCATAGACAATACAAGACAGGCATATGGTTTCATGGTTTTGACACGAGTTTGGAGAGCTAGAGAAAACGTGTAAACAAAGAAAATAAGATGGAGGAAAGGATTTAAGTGCCAAACCTCAATTTTGTTATTGTATTGATTAGCAAGACAACAATCTACTACTGATGTAAAATACACTGAATACGTATTTTTTCAATAACAAATATTTCATCACATTCCAGCAATTTGGAATGAATGCTATTCAACTTCTCTTATAACTGAAAAAAATTCTGTGCTTTCACTGAGGTTCCCAAATACAAGAAAGACCTCAGCTCCCACAAGTCTAAGTGGTTCACTGTAGCACTGTTTCTTCTAGGAACTAGCTTCTTTCACTGAGATTGATATTCTTGCTTCTCTTCCACCCTATGCATTGTGAGTCACCTCTGTCATAACTTTAACTGCTGTTACCAAATCTTAAACTTAACCTCTGAACAAGGAAGATAAAAAGGGTTGTAATCTTTTCCTACATATCCTGGGATAAGAATTCTTGCCGGTCCTTTTGGACTGACTGTTCTGGGACTGTGAAATGGGAGCTGAAAAAGCTGAATTTCAGCAGTTTCAATGTGAATTAGCTCTCTGGCACTCTAATCTTGTGGCAATTCAGCAGTATTCTAAGTACTGTACAATCCTCCTATGTTATGCAATCCTTCTCTTTATTTAATCTTTTGGTATAATATTTTTTTTCCTATTTCTCTTATAAAATGTTTCTATAAGTCATTATCACCTCCCTTAATTCCTTAAATTGCTCTGCTACTAACTTTAACTTGATCCACTTCTAAGCTGGAACTAAACTGGCATACTTAAAAGTTGGCCTTGTGCCTTATTTAATTTCTGATTCCATTTTTAACAAAGTGGAAAAGCAGATCCCTTCACTCTTTTCAGTAAGATAGCTGTGAGAATAGACCTATATTGGGTTTATGTGGCAAGGTTTAGGTAGTGGAGGAACCACAGGAGTGGCTTCTGTGTGAAGATGCCAGCAGCTTCCCCTATGTCTGACAGAGCCAAAGCCACCCGGTGCCAGGATGGACCCACTGCTAACCAAAGGTGAATCCATTCGTGATGGTGGTAGTGCTCCTGGATTAACCTATTTAAGAAGGGGAAAAATTTGCTGTGCAACAGCACATGCAGCTGGAAAGAGGAGTGAGAATATGTGAAACACATCTGCAGCAACTCTGCAGGGACCAAGGAGGTCCTTCAGGCAACAGAGCAGAGATTTCCCTGCAGCCTGTGGTGCAGACTGTGAGGAGGCATCTGTGCCCCTCCAGCCCATGCAAGGCCATGGTAGAACAGAAATCCAGCCTTGGAGGACCTCACTCTGAAGCAGGCTGCTGAGTAGGACTGTGGATCCGTGGAGAGAGCACCCCACACTTCAGCAGCTTTCCTGGTGAGACTTATGACCCCAAGAGGGACCTATACTGGAGTAGTCTGTTTCTGAAGGACTGCACCCTGTGGGAGGGACACACGCTTGAACAGTTTGAGAACTGAAGGGCCCACATTGGAAAGGTTCATGGGGGAATGTTTCACATGAATGGTACCCCACACTTGAACAGGGGAAGAATATGAAAAAACCTTTCCCTGAGGAGGAAGCAGCAGCAGAGGCTAACCACTGCCTCCATTCCTGGCCCGTTTGCTGCTGCTGGGGGGAGGAGGTAGAGAAATCAGGACTAAAATTAAACCCAGAAAGAAGCATGGGGGAAGGTGTTTTTAAGATTTGATTTTATTTCTCATTACCCTACTCTGGTTTGATTGGTTTGCCCATGACAGTAATTGTTGAGTGATTTCTCCTTATCCTTGTATCAGCTTATAAGCCTTTTCTTATCTTTTATCTCCCCTTTCCAGCTGAGAGGAGGAGTAATAGAGTGATTTTGGTGGGCACCTGACCTCCAGCCAAGGTCAACCCATCACATGATCATTTTTTTACCTGAAATAACTGCTGTCAGGTTGTAACTGCAGGTGAATTTTAGCCACACAGGTCAGGCAAATTTAAAAGATCAACCTGAGAAAGACTTCCTGGAAAAGTTGCTTCATAATTTGTAGAAAAAGAATTTCCAGGTGATTCACTAGAAAAAGGTCCTCTCTGTCGCAAGAACAGTAATCCCTTGCATCTGAACATGACATTTCTTGCCAGAACAAGAGAAGAATTTTTGTTGGATATTTAATGAAGCAGGCTTTTTAATGGGAATTACAAGACAAAAAACATGATTATTCTTTAGACAGTAAACAAAAACCTGGCAGAAATAATATACCCTGATTATGCCCATTATTTTGTTGACTTTGTTTTCTGCCACTGCATACTGATTTCAGAGTACTGACTCTGTTGGGGGTCCAAAATCTCTTTCCCCAGTTGCAGCTGTCAGATCTGGTTTCATAAACACATGGATATTTTTCAGCAATTTTTAGTTATGGTTTTCCTAATTATATTGATTTGTGTTTATTCATGCTGAAGTTTATTTGAAAAAGCCTAGACTCATTCATAGAACTGGAGATTACTTTGGACACTCCTTTTGTCAGAGTGGTGATAGTGATGCTGAAATTATTGATGTCTCACTGTAGCTCTTTTTAAAGATAGGTCGCACACACATTGGTCACCAGTTCTGCAGTTTTATATTTGATGGTTGCCAGATATCTCAGGGACATGCTGTGTAGCCCTGATGACTTACTGTCAACTAACTTCTCTGCTTGGTCAAGTGCTTTCTATGTATTTCAAACTGACTTATCTTCTGTGAACTATCTTATAGAAAGGATATGACAGCTATGGGGATATACCTAACAAAAGATCCTACAGAGCCTTTCTTCTATGAACTTTTAATCTCCAATTTCCATTTCTACAGTAAAACAATTGGAAGAATTATTACTTGTAAGCTATTATGAAACAGTGTTCAAATTGAAATTCCCTTTAAACTAGGAAAATGGATCATAGCTCAGCTCTCTTTCTTCAGATTTTGTTTTGTTTTGTTCTGTTCTGCTTTTAATTTGGAAAAATGATACAGGCATTCTTCAAACATATTCAAGAGCTTCAGTTTTTGAAAACAGAACTCTACTGCTACTGCTTGGTTCATTAGCCATCCACATTCATTTCCTTTTGAATGACACTTTACAAAGATGCTTACACTAATCTTCAAAAAATGCCCAACCAAAAGGTTTGCAGAGCTGGAGATAAGACTGCACAAATGTTATTGTAATTTAAGGAACAAATACTTTAATGGCTATTTTTTTCCTCTGTTAATATAACTGCTAATTATTTTTTTAATTATAATGTTTGGTAGTAACTGGAAAAAAAAAACCTGGTTTTCTGTGAGAACTTTGATTCATACTTATGTGTTATTGAGTAATTTCAATACTGCTATATTTAAAAGAACTCCACAATTTGATATTTTACTCTTTTTTCTTTCCTAGTAACAGGGGTCTTTTTCCTAGTAACAGTTAAGCTGTTTCCTTAAGCAAATGCTTCCATTATGATAAGAAGTACAACACTGCATTGGCTTCTGCCTGTCCTGCCAAGGAGGTGAGTAAGCTGAATAACACTGGTCAAGAAATTCTACTCTGTGTCTCACTTTTCCCATGTCTAAAAGACAGAAAACTACTGTCTTTCTATACAAAGCACTCAGATTCTAATGGAAGAGTAATGTGAGTACTCCATAGAATATGGTCAAAATCATTTGCTAGCACAAAGAGAAGCAAAAATAACACTTTTTTGTAAGAAAATTACACCAGATATACGGGACAGTTTTTATGTATACATTTTATTTCTCTGTAAGTGACTGAAGGGAATTAGGTATTTTCTCCTTTTGTTAGGAAGAAAAGAGGCTGTGGTTGGTGGGAACTTTATTGTATGGGAAAAGCAAGTATAGAATTCGATAGAAAGGAGAAAATCATAGCCTGACAAGCAGTGCAGTTCTACTTGCCCAATGAAGTGGGAATCCCTCTTGGTTTGAATCATTCTATTGTTTCCAGCACTCAGATGAGGCTTCATGCAAGTGTAGCTTAGCAGTGTAGGCCAATCTCTCTTGCTCTGTCCATACATCTGAATGGTTTCACAAATTTTTGGAAGGAAGACATCAAATGAAAAAAGATAAAAAAGAGAACTGAATTTCATCCAGGAACAGGTGAGTTGAATGCATATTCTATTTAGGGTATGTTTCACCTCATTCTGACAGAACAACTCATTTCCTGTTGTCAAGTCCTCTGTTTCATAGAGAAGAGACTGGTATGACTCTGGCATCATCCTGCAGTGCAGTACTGAGCAAGATGCCTTGTCTGCACTCCCATAACACACCAGGATATAACTCCATATTGGTATTCTTACCAGAGTAGCAGAGACAGTTCAGTGAGTTTGGGTATTGCTAGTTTGCCGTCAATTAGGTTGTTTCACACATTGGAAGGACTGTCAAAGCATCACCATTTAGTAGAATGCTGGTGTTTGAAAATGAGTTAAGCAGAGCTTGAAAGGTGAGCTGTGATGCACAGTGAAGCAGCTTGTCTGCTGTGGCTCTGAGTTTGGCAGCTGTTATACTGGGTAAGGAAATAAGAGCAAACAATGGCCTAGTACACACATCAAACTGCCTGCATGTTAGTGTTTGGGTTCATTTTGCCTTATTTTAAACACTTACTATGGGAATCCTTCTGGACTTCTGGATTTCAATCTGCTCACTATATTCCAGCCTCCTAAAAGCTATTAATGAGCAATCTCCTTATTACATCTTTCTTTACACAAATATGACATTGATATATGTTTGTTGGGAAAGGTGTTGTATTGCATGTATGTCTCATGCAGACAGCAGGGAGTGAATCCAAATAAATAGAGATACTGTCTGATTTCCAATGTTTGAACTAACTCTTCTCAGATTTTTTGATCTCTTTGGAGAAACAGACAACCTGACACAAAGAGGAAGTTCAACTTGTCCTAAGATAAGTCTGTGAGTAAATTAAAACTAGTGACATAAATCTTGGGCATTTAAGCATGTAGTTCCGAACATGAAATTAGTTTCCTATTTCCCCCTCAAAAAGGATGGACATTTATTACTACTTTCAGTTCATAGTTCCACCTTTTTTGAAAGAAAGAGAGACTGTACACTTAAAACTGTACATTACTTCTTGGTACATAAATGCCTTCCCTAGTAACCTCTTCTGTGGAAAAAAGACAAAGAGCCATTTATAAAAATCAGTCCTCTGATCTCATGCTTTTTAATGTGGTATTCCATTATTTTTATCTTCATTTCTCTACAACCTTGTCCTCAAAGACTTCGTTGACTTAATGTTATTTAGCACTTTAAACAAAAGGAATAAAAAGCTTAGTTTCTGTTTTTCTATATTGTTTTTCTAAATTTATGTTATTTATTAAATAATTTATTTCTGATGCATATATTTGGAAACTGAATGTGTTTGGATATGAAATAATATATTTTTATGGGGGTTTTTTTGGTCAATTCATGGACAGTTTCTTTTGATTCCATAAAAATCCTTGTGATGTTAAGTACAATGGTATAGTACTATCCAAAAATATCTGAAATAGTGACCATCAATGTAGCAAGGTAAAAAAGTGAATATGTGACAAACTAAGTCATCAATGCTGATATCAATGAAGTATCTACACCTTACAAAATAAGATTTATTGGTCAACTAACAGTAGAACCTAATTTTAATCTCATGTTGAGGGATGTACCTTTCCCTCTGACTAATGAAATCATGAATCCTGATTTCTGTTTTCATTGCTACTTCAGTTCTGATCAAAGCCATTTACAGTGAATAAATCAAAGCTAAACAAACAGCATTTAGAGGGCACTGGAAATACAGCTACATTTCTGGCCAAACAGCAATCTTTTGTTGGAATGTTCTTGGTAAAATATTCTCCAGAGTACACTTTTTTAGAAGAAATTTCAAAAAATCACTAGAATTTACTCAAACATACACATACAAACATAATGCTGTGGAATTCTTATAACTCATGTAAGATATTGTATTTCACACCACAAATCACTTTTCTTTAATAATTCCTGCAATATAAATAGAAAAAAAATAGAAAGAAATAGAAATAGAAATAGAAATAGAAATAGAAATAGAAATAGAAATAGAAATAGAAATAGAAATAGAAATAATAGATAAAAGAATAATCATCTTGCTTTTAAATGGTATGAGTCTCTAGTTAACAATATTGGCCTGCACCTGTGCTATACTCAGGGCCAAATTCATGTGCAATTTCCATTCTTTCATATACAAATAAGTGTGTACTTCTTTTCTGAAAACTTGCAAAAGCCATCTCTCAAATGACAGTAAGTATCTTATTGTGAGGGATTCTTTTACAGTTTCCTCCTAAATCTCTTGTAAGTAGCAAGTTCACTAAATAGAAACTACCTGCAAGGATTTGACAATGTAGTCAAAGAATTCATATGTAAAAGATACTATTGTTACATTAATGAAGCTTAATCATATTTTGCTTTGCTAAGTCTTTTTGAATGCACCAGTTTTGTCTGCTCATACTAAAGTCTACTAAGTAAAGGAGGTTTGAAAGTGGAGTATATTGCTTCGTGCCTGGAGTCTTATCCTCTTGAGACAGGATAAAGCCTGAGGGTGGGCTGAAAATATTGTAAATGTGCCATTAAAGGGATAGAAGTCATGTTCAGTTAATTTCTTAAAGTTTCAGTCTTTCACCCAGCCTTTTCATGGGTTGATGTTGCATTACTGTGATTTTCTGGGCATTATGAAAAAACAGAATTTGTTAGTGAATTTCTGAAACTGACAAGGGAACCTTTATTTCAGTAATTTGAATGCTAAATTACAAAACTCTCTCTGAAGAGACAACTTTCTTTGTATTGCAGAGTTAAAGTAGATGGATAGGTAAAATGAGTCTAGGAGCATTTTCTGTATGTCATCCAATTTTTCATTTCTAGTAACAGAGATGTGCAGTGTAGATACTAATTAAATATTTTATTAGCTAAAATTGAACCACAAGCAAAACCTATTCAGAAGTGTTCACAAATTTTTTTTTCTGAAATTTTTAGATTGTGACAGCGTCAAAAGTACTTCTGAAGATCCAAAAAGGATTACTATCTGAGTAATGCAGAAGACCACTTTCCAAAAGTCAATTTTGTACTGCAGAAGGAAAGGAAGTAAATGTAAAGTGATGACCTACTCATGTCTTCCTGGACAGAAAAATCCTTTTTTTTCTTTTTGGTTCACTGTCCTGTGCATTCTATTATGTTTAATATACTCCTGATAAAAGAACCAGAGTTCAATCAATAGTGGTTGCTTTTACAAAGGTACATTAAAAGAGCATTTGAATTTTCTGTTCCTTTACACATAAACAACTATTTTCAAATGGAGATACTAAATTTACTTTTTATCTCTTTTTTTTCACTGCTTTTACTTAGTACAGATATCTGCTGTGTCACTTTGCTCTCAAGCATTTCCAAAAAAGAAATAAACACACGATATTCAATCGCAAGAATATATAATTTAACACATCAACAAGAATAATTGCTATTTTTCTGTTAACAGAGGACAAGGGTGCAGTGGAGCAGAGGGCTAGTGTAGTCTTTTAGGTGTTCCTCTGAAGGAGGGGAACCTTACTATCAGTACCCAGCATTGCCTTGCTCAGTGAGGATGGAAAATGTTCAGTTAGAGATTGCTCATGGCTTTCTTAAATATAATAGCAATACAGAAGGGCAGGGGATACAAGACTCCTGCTTCCCTGAGGCTGCAGAAGAACATTAGCTCTTCTCTTGCTCTGAGGATTTTTCACATAATTCTTGGTGTTTGCTGAGTACCCAGAAGAACTAATGAATTTGAGCATGTGAATAATCAGACTTCTTCAATACTTTACTGTTGCTAAAGCCTTGTGATACATAGCTCTATATATGCCCATATATAGGAATTTTAGACATTTTTGTTTCTTCAGAATATTTGCCTTGGAAAAGGCTCTTCCACCTGCAAAAATGTGTTCTTTATCTATTAAATATGCCTTTTATTTCTAATCTAAATCTCTGACCATTAAATATCTTCCGTAGTTCCTTTTCTTACCAATCTATAGTACATTTTGCTTAAAATGGGCACACTGTGCTTTGAATTTCAGTTCTAAATGATCTATCTAGGCATTAAAGTTGCATTTAAGCACTTTGTAGTGCTGGATAATTGATGCCTTAACTTTCTACTGCCTTTTTACTAGTGGTTTCATAGAGTTCATTTGAAGGTAAAGCACCATCCGTGAGAGGTAATTGGGAGGTGTTGGCTGAGAGCTGAGCCTAATGTAACTCACAAAATGTATTGCTCTAAAATCCTGAATACATTTCCAGGGAGTTCTGCCAAGGTAACCAATACATGGTCTCATTATGGGTGCTCAGAAGTAGAGCTCTCTATGTTGTGTTAAAATTTCCATAGGTAAAAAGAACATATATACATAATTCAGGAAATAGTTACTATTTCTCAATTAAAAAAAAAATGCTAAGAGTTCCAATTTGCTCATACTGTGGCCACAGGAAACAAAAGGGAAAATATTAATCCTTTTAAACAATTAGTGACAGAAAATATCATGACATCCATTGTAAAATGGTACTGAAAGCCTGTTTAGGGTGCATTCATAATGCATTTTAGATTATATTGATATTCTATAAGTATAGCCAATTAAATATAATTATAATATAGGAATTACTATAGCACTGTGATTATAATAAAAATGCTTTAAAGTTACCTTGGGGGATTACAATCTTTTTCAATTAATAACAGAAGTGTTACAGAGTGTTTTTTCCTGCTACATTCTGCAGTCAATAAGTACATCTCCTGACAATAATCAAAAAGAAAAATTTGTCTCTCTGGAAGTGACACAATTCCTCAAACTTAAGACATCCTGCTTGTTTTCAGATGCTTTAGACTATCTGAGACTTCCATCTAAGCTTAATAACAATGATTCAAGGCCCATGATTTTCTGGAATGGCAGATAAAGGCCAGACTGGATATCCTGGGACATCTAAAACAATAAAACTTTATCTGCTGTTGGAACTTAATCCAGATGAGACATCCATAAGTTTCCCTATGCAGTGACCTTCAGGCTAATGCACACTGTTTCTTAGGCTTTGCTGCTGACTCCATCTATCCAAAGACTCAGTTTAACCTGAAATGTTTGGGTTTTACCATTTTTCTAAATATTTCATTTAAAGAATGTGACCTTTTCATAGTATGGAGACTCTGGTGAACTCCTGCAAGAATATCTAATAGGAATAAGTGGAGCTTGGCTTATTGATTTAATAATCCCAGATATATCTTATTGTGCATCTGGAAACACTTGTTGAGGTGAGATTGCTTACTTTTAATTTACCAGTTTATAGTTATATACTATATTTTTTAGATTTTACTACTGTCCCTTATCATAATTCCACTCAGAGAAGAACTGCATGAAATTATGATAAAACACCTGTTTACATTATGCACTCTTGCAACACTGTCAGAACAGCTGTATTTAAAAAATCAGATCTCTTTCAGTACTTAGGGCAGTGGAAATCTACTTGTATATTCAAAGTTTTAACAGCCATTTTTAACAGCACATTCTGTAATTGAAGCACATTTACAGTTTTATCTTGAAATGTTCAGGTCTCCCACCTTGACTTTTTCTTACCAAGACTACTAATAGCATTAAAATCACTTCACAAAAATTAAGAAGCAGCAAAGAACCTGGCTAACAGCAAAGATGATAAGGATTAAATCAAGTCCTGGATCCTGCTCATCAATATTTTTCTTTAGATATTCTATTAGTAAGCTTGTACATTCAATAAGCATACAAAATCGTTTCCTCATTTCTTCTCCCTTGTTTTTGCTGAGAGAGCAGCAAGAGAGATCTGAAAAACTAAGCAGATTCTTATTTCTGCAGCATCTGTCATGGATGTTTGCTAAGTCTGTCAAAAGCAGAAGATGCAAACTATAGAGAATTTGCACTACATACAGACAATAGGCACATTGGCTGGTAGACAGGTGGCTAGAGACAGCACTAATCCAGAAAAGACCCTCGTTATGAATAGGCATGCCTAGGATTGTGTGGCAAATTTTTCACTAAGTCCTCACACTATTTTCCTTACATTAACAATTAAAGTCATTTGATAAAAGGGAGAAAGAGAAAGAAGTAGACTGACATAAAACTTTTCATTCAGACATGGAGGTTCCACAATTTTGGAAAAAGAAGGTAACTCTGTAGGCTTTCTAACCAGGTCTTTTTAAGTTCTGTTATTACAAAATATTTCAGTAACTTTCCAGAATTTGTACTAGCTAAATTCAATAAACGAAAGTTCCCCAATTTTTATTATGTGTATTTTGCTTCTTTTGGATGCTGTATGCAAGTAATTTTGCTATACCTGTACCTTTTCCCTGAATTTTTCCCTATATATCCTATTCCACTGTATTCTCATGAAATTTCCCCGATTTTACTCTGCAGCTGACGAATACAGAAAGATGGGTATTTTAGAATCATATTTTTCACAGTGTGTTAACTTAGATAGCACTATTTTTTTCACTGTGCCATCACAGCACATCCTTTTAATGAAAAATTGGCTTCCTTAAACATTTCAGTCATAACCCAAGCCCTTAAAAGCTGAGGGCAGCCTTCTGTGAGACCTTTGCCAAGATCAAGGTATAAAAGGGTCAGGGGAAAATCTCTGTAATGCTCACCTGGGGAAAATGAAACCTTTATTCTGACAGAAAAAAAAGAGTTGTGGCTAGTAACTGTATGAATGCAATGAATCCGTTGAATTTATAGTGGCAGCTACAGAACCATTGAGCTAATGCTGAAATGTGGTATTTATACTGGTTTTGTTATTTTCCTTGAATACAGAATTCTGGAATCAAAGAATGGCTTGGTTGGAAGGGACACAGCACCACAGAATCACAGAATCACAAAGCAGTTAGGACTGGGAGGGAGCTCTGGAGATCATCCAGTCCAACCCCTCTGGCAAGGAAGGGTCACCTAGAGCAGGTTGCACAGGAACAGGTCCAGGTGGGTTTTGAATGTCTCCAGAGAGGGAGACTCCACAATAGCCTATTCCAGTGCTCTGGCATCCTCACTGTGAAGAAGGTCTTCCTCATGCTGAGGTGGAACTTCTTGTGTTTTAGTTTATGGTCATTACTTCTCCTCCTGCCACTGGGCAATGCTGAAAGGAGTCTGGCACCTCTTACCTTTGAGATATTTATATATACTGATGAGATCCCATCAAAACCTTCCCTTCTCTAGACTAAACAGGCCCAGCTCCCTCAGTCTCTCCCATAAAAGAGATGCTCCAGACCCCTCATCATCTTTGTAACCCTCTGCTGGACCCTGTCCAGTAACTTCTTGTCTTTCTTGTACTGAGGAGCCCAGAATTGAGCACAGCATTCCAGGTGTGACCTCACTAAGGCTGAGTAGAGAGGGAAGATCATCTCCCTTGATCTGCTACTACACTTCCTGATGACCTTTAGAGATCGTCTATCTACATCACTGTCCAGTATAATCTAAATCTAATCTCTTTCAGTTTAAAACCACTGTGCCTTGCCACATCACTGCAGGCCTTGATAAAAAATCTCTCTTCACCTTTCTTATGAGGCTCTTTAAATACCCAAAGGCCACAATAAGGTCTTTCTAGTGCCTTCTTCAGGTTGAAGAATCTCAAACTCTCTCAGCCTGTCTTCATAGGAGAGCTGTTCCACTTCTCTTAACCATTTTCATGTCCTTCCTCTGCACCCACTCTAACAGGTCCATGTCATTCTTGTGCTGGGTCCCACATCTGGATGCAGAACTCCAGGTGGGGTCTCACCAGAATGAAACAGAGAGAATCACATCCCTCAGTCTGCTGATGACACTTCTTTTTGTTCAGCCCACGATAGAGTTGGCTTTCTGGGCTGAAAGCTCACGTTGCCAGGTAATATCCAATTTTTCATTCACCTTTGTTCCCAAGTCCTTCTCTCCAGGACTGCTCTGAATCCATTAGTGATTTACATATCTCCAATACAGTGGCAAAAATGTTGAGGGAGACAGTATCTAGGGCCTTACAGAAGTGCAAGTACGTGACCTCCATAATGCTTCCCTTGTTTCTCCATCTTAGAAGGACAATAGATAATGGGGCATGATTTGCCCGTGGTGAAGTCATGTTGCCTCTCTCTAATCGCTTCCCCATCTTCCCTATGTTTTGAGATATCTTCCAGGAGGATTGTTTCCATGATCTTTCTGGGCACAAATATGGGGCTTACTGGTTGTTAGTTCCCAAGGTCCTCCTTTTTACCCTTTTAAAAATGATCATGAGGTTTCTCTTTTCTCAGTCACTGAAGTCTTTGCCTGACTTCCACAACTTTTCAAAGATAATGGACTATGTGATGGAATATGGCTGGACAACTGCATCAGCCAATTCCTTTAGGAC
The DNA here is from genome assembly GCF_041296385.1 of Aphelocoma coerulescens. Classification (NCBI taxonomy): domain Eukaryota; kingdom Metazoa; phylum Chordata; class Aves; order Passeriformes; family Corvidae; genus Aphelocoma; species Aphelocoma coerulescens. Next base: position 53,883,635 of record NC_091013.1, on the reverse strand, counting down.
TCTGAGATGAATCTTCTCATGTCTCTTGAGCTTGTACATGTTCAGGTTCCTCATGTGGTCCCAAATCTGATTTTCACTTATGATAAGAGACTTTATTCACCCAATCCTTGTCCCTAATCCTTGAGGATTAGCGATTTGAGAGATGCAGGAAAAGAGATTACCATTGTAAACTGAGGCAGAAAATTTGTTGATTACCTCAGCATTTTCCATGTTGTTTGTCACTTGTTCTCCTGTCTTATTTAAGAATGTGGTATACAAATTCTTTATTCTTCCTTGACTGGCCATGTACCTGGTCATATCTCTCACTAATTTCAGCCTCAACTGCCTTAGTTTTCCTAATCCCATCCATACACAGTCAGGCAGTGTCCATATATTCTTCCTAGAATACATGTCCCTGTGCATTTTCTTACACTTTAGTCCTTATTCAGCTACGCTGGATCTCCTGCCTTCCTTGTCTGCTTTCAGAGCTCCTAAACTCTAATAATAATCTCCTTATTAAACTGTCAGCTCTGTTCAGTTCCTTTCTCCCCAAGGACAGTTTCCTAACGAGCCACATCCAAGAACTTCTCAAACTAAAAATTTGCTTTCCTAAAATTCAGGGCTCTGACTGTACCCTTCATCTGGCCCATATTCTTCAAGGCTGTGGATTCCACCATAACCTGAGCATCCCAGGTGGACACCAGTCTTGTAGTCTCTAATTAGTATGTTCCTACCAGTGAGCATTAGGTCCAGTAATGCTTCTTCTCTTGGGCTGTCTATAACCTGGGTTAAAAAAATTGTCCTCACCACATTCCAAGAACCACCTGGATATTTTACACCTTGCTGTGCAGCTTTTCCAGCAGATGTCATGGTGATTGAATAAAGATTGAGAAAGCCAAGAGGTTAAATAGAAATGCATATTATATAAACTGCTGGAAGGTTTGTCATTTATCAGAGGACAGCAATGAAAGTAAAGATGGATTTTTTTCCCCCAACATTATTGACCAAAGCTTACTTTGATAAATCTTACTCCACAAGTGGTTTTGTTTTTCACAGTTATCAAGGATGAGACAGACTGATATTTAAATTGAAAAATTAAAAAGAAATGGAAACAAAAAGAGGTTAGTTAATCAAGTACAAAGAAATAAGGAGGGTATCAACTGACCACTGACATGATGAAGATATCTCTTCAAATGAAGATAAGCTGAGAGAGTTGAGGTTGTTCAGCCTGAAGAAGGGGAGACTTTATTGTGGCCTTTCAGTATTTAAAGGGGACTCATATGAAAATCAGAGTGAAACTTTCTGCCAAGGCCTGTAGTGATATGGCAAGGGGTAATAGTTTTAAACTGAAAGAGGGTAGGTTTAGAATAGTTTTTCAAGAGGAAGTTGAGGATGATCTTTCCCTGGCAGTGTTCAAATTGCAGCTGAATGGGGCTTTGATTAACCTCATCTGTTGGAAGGTGTTTGTGCCCATCATAAGTAGTGTGGACAAGTTGATCTTTAGAAGTCCCTTCCAACCCAAACCATTTGATGATTTGATATTCTATATTTGTTTGTTTGCACTAAATGGTATACATATTTATAATTTTTTTTTTCATTTTGACAGAAGAAATAGAGAATATTAAACAAATTATAAATTTTGTAGCATTACATGCATTTTAATAGACTATCAACTTTATTATAGCACTATTATAAAATACAGAAAAGCAAATACATCTGAAATATGACTCAAACTGCCTCATTTGATATGCTTTATTAAAGCATTGCTTGCTTTATTAAATACTTTGTCTAAAACTAACTTTTGCCTAAGGAATAAGTATTGCTCTATTGGAGAAATTGTTTACTTTTTATCAGGTTTAGTATTTTGTTTATTTTCTTTTCATTAAATAATAAGCAATATGGTAGCACTTTTTTGAAAAGCTAAAGGCATAAAATAATATGAAATATTCTGTCATACCCTTTAATACTGTTTATAGTGAATACTTCATGAAAGTTTTGTGGACAGAAGTTACATACTGAGGAATGTAATTAATTTCACAAAATTCATAGTTCATCTTGAAGATGTTTATATTTAAGCTAGTTATTTATATTATTTTACAATGCAGTGGAAGCAATACAGGATATTATGGGAATAAATTAAATGTCTAATAAAAATCAGTAACTCCCCAAAATTAAATGATGGTCTATGCTTATAAAAGAATATATAACCCGTAATACTGCTCTATATGTGGGACTCAGGCTAGATCTCTAACTTAATCCTAAACAGTTATATGTTAAATTTATTGTTAATATGCAGTTCTGTCTCGTTTTTTAAGGATTTTCCACTGGAATTTAAGTGATGGATACTGTCTGTGCTTCATGTCCTTGATAAAATTTAAAATTTTAATTCCTCTAGCTCCTGAATCATGAAGGTTGAATCCTGGAATTCTGTTGCAAGTCATTCAAAATTTTGTCAAACATTACAAAACTTAAAGGGAATAAGCTACAGGGGTAAGAGCAGAGCCTGAGATTAAATCAAGACATTTCAAAGTTTCTCTTAGAAAAAAAACTTTAAAAGTCATAAAGAAAGACGAAAAAAGATCCCATTGACTAATCACAGGTTCATTTTATTGAGTTGTGTATCAAACATAAAACTGCTGGATGATGATGTTTTCAGTTAAATTTACGTTTTTTTAGTATTTGAAGAGAATCAAGCTTACTCAAGACAAGAGAGGAGGAAAATGATTTTTGGAGAAACAAAACAAAATGCCCAAAAGCACACAGAAAAAAACCCAGTTTGCTTATAAAGTACCCTCTCTGGTGGAGAGCTTTAATATACCATAGTACAAGAATTAGATGTTTCTGATAATTTGAGACAAAAATGAGATAAAAATTAACAGTGCAGCAGCATACTCATGCCTTTAGAGAGTAAGAGAAGAGCTGGAAATGAGAAAATAGCTGGAGGGAGGAGGGGGAGGGTTATCTGACTACAGAAAATTGTCAGTTTAACAGGAATATACAACAAATGATCTTACAATGTATCAGAAAATGTATTTCTACTAGAAACAGTGTGTTTAATGAAAAGTTAATGAGTTCTCATCTAGAGCACGTACTAGACTCTGTGTTTACTGTTGTGTATTCTTAATCAGCCTTCATTTCAGAAATGGGATATTAATAATATAAGCACTGTCCAGGTACTTCTTGGGAGCCATGGAAGTAGATAACTGGGATCAACAAATCATAAAATTTTAATCATAAAAATAACCAGCTGACCTAGTTTAGTTATCTAACATTCATTGGCTAAACGTATATGAGAGAAATCCTATGATCGTAATTAACCAAACAAACCCCATTAAAATATAATTTTTAAAGACTCATCAAAATAAATACAAAAACTAGTCATAATTTTTGTTATCAACAATTTACCTGGGAGATGTTCTGTTCCTGGAATGAGTAATCATAGCAATAGATAAGATCATAAGTGGAACAAAATGCAGGGATAAAAAAAACTCCAAACCAACCAAACAACCACCACCACCAAAATAATCCCAATAAAATGTTTTTATCAAACTGGATATTTTGGCCAAGAACCAAAATCTGGTGGGTTTGATCCCTTTTATGGTTACTTTTCACTCCCACTAATGGTCAAATTTCTGTGATTTCATGACTTTGAGTTCTAGAATTGTTTAGTTATAATAAAAGAAGGAGACTTAAAGTATATAATTTTCTGGTGAAGAAAACTCTTTTTTTGAAGAAGGTGTTTTCTATACTCCAAACAGAAAGATAAGCTAGGAATTCATCATTTCTGACCAAACTTTCAGGAAGAATTTTATCAAATGTCTGATTTCAGCAAGTCAGCAGCTTGAAGTAGGATATAAGTCTCAAAAAGTCAATTTATCAAAGTTAGTTATGCTACTGATGTTTCATGATAGCAAAAATCCTCTAAGCTTTTTTTCTAGGTGTCTGGATGGCTTGTGTATTTAAAGACGACATGCTAGGATGTTTCTAAGTCATCCCTTCAACTTAAAATTATAAAATCTAAGTGACAAGGGTTAGGGTTAGGGACAAAGACCTTCACATAAGAGAATGTTGTAAAGATCCTTGGAATTATCTTTGTTTGGCCCAGGGGAGGAAAGAAGTGCTATTAAAAAGGTTTCCTGTGATTAAGATAGTTTCACATTATGTTCATGGGTTTATGTACCTTCCTGTATTTTTGATAGATAAATGGATGAATAATGGTTCACTATCGTAGTATAGTGAACTAATTTCTATATTTTTTCAGCTTCAGTGGAGGAGAAAAAATTTTATTCACTAAGCAAGATATTTTTGAGTTTTAGCTAATGTTAGAAACTCACAAGCTTATTTTATATAAGCAATAAAAGAATAGAAATATAAGAAAAATCTGCTGAAATAATAACTTCTAAAAATGGACTTCACATGAACTAGCAATTCTGCAAATAATTTTAATTTAAATGATTACACTGTGATTTTATATGGAAAAATATATAAAGTATTTTTTCTTGAAGATTTTCATTGTAGTGATTTATGTCAACTAAATAAGTGAGAATATCTTCTTTTCTTATAAAATTCTTTATGCCAACTATACCTACTTTATTCGTAGGCAATGTATGAAGGCAAACTGAGAATGGCATTTACTTTCTCAGTAATTAATTATTTGTATTTCCTAGTTTTGTTCTAAGAAACCATGTTTTTTACATTCAGAGGCTTTGTGTCATGTTTTTAGCAATTTAACACCAAATATGTTAAATAAAATAATTTTATACACATTTTAAATTTTACATTATGGTAGGCAGAAATACAGATAATGTTGATCATTCCATTTATAAAATGAAATTCTACTTTCCACACCTGTAGTCTGGGCATCTAAGACTCAGACAGAAGTTTTAGAGTTACTTTCTGTATGATCAACAGATTTCTGACTAATTTATGCTGGCATGTTGGCATACCCACCATCAGATTTTTTTTAAAAAAAACACGTATTTCTATGCTACACTTTCTTTCTTGGTACACAAAAATTTGGAAATTCCATGTAGAGTCAAAATTCAGAAAAGATATAAAACCAACCCTGGTTTTCTTGGTTTACCTTGACTTATTTTTCAAGGTTTTGTTATTCAAAATTTCTCTAGGTACCCAGATTCCCAATATTTTTAGGATTCAATAAGACTAACATTTTCCTGTTCTTATATACTCTTTGACCTTCTTACATAAGAGAAAATACCATAATCTATTTTTTTAAAATATTCTGTTATAAACAGTCTAGCAAAATAATCAATGCCAAATCCACATACATGTGAATTGACAGAACTCAAGGTTAAGTTAGGACTAAGAATGCAGGCTACTGATATCTCATATGTTTTTTGCTTTTTACCACAAATAGTAACAAGATTAATGTGAAAAAAAAAATTAAAGCAAGTAATGACTGTAGTAACAACACAGCAGAAAAGCAAAACAGGGGATATAGAAAAATACAGGGTCAGGTATGTGGAAATCATATGCTGTTTCTAAGTTACCTTGTCCAACCTAGAACATAAAACATGTTCTTGCTTAGAAGCGAAGTGTAACAGTAGCAAACAAAAGTATTTAACTGCTTAGTTAGCTTTCAATTGCGAAGCTTAAATAAATAAAAAACTGCCAGATCATAAGAAAGAAAAAAAAATAGGATAAAATAGTGTGGATTGAATATAAAGAGCTGGCAATAAAGCAATGCTAATACAAATCTTGGAATTTTAAATCAATTGGACATCTAAATGGCACATTTTGCCCTGACATGCATCTGACGGGATAAAGGCATGGGCTTTGAAGGACTTTGCTGACATCATTACAACACTACTCTTTCTCGTCTTTGAAAGACAGAAGTATCTTGATGTCTTCAGAAATGAAAATATCACAGAGTCATCTACAGGAGTGGCAATAAGGAGAATCTAGAGAAGGTGATCAGTCTCATTTCAGTACCTGGGCATTCTTTAAGTATTAATACTGGACTGGATTCTCTTTACTTTCACTAACAACCTGAGAATCAGAAGAAAGTACATCAGCAGATCTGCAGAAAATATTAAACTGGTAGGAGTAGAGAAACAGAGAGATATTACCATCTCTGTTTAAATAATGCTAAATTTGTCTTAAAGCATAAATATATGCAGGAATGTGGTTGACACTTTCATGGGGCAAAATGGAGATAATTCTTTAATGGAAAGATTTGCTGAAGAACAATTTTAAAGAATGGTTAGACAGTGGAAAAAACAGGATTCAAACACAGTAATGGAAACAAAAAAGGGCTATATTTAAATAAGAGCAAATTTAACAAGGCTGAAGGCAGCCATCCAGGAAAGAAAAAGATGAGGTACTTGCAATTAGAAAGTAATCACTAAACAAAAAATTACTATGGACAGAGTAATTTTATTAAAGCATAAGGTATAGAATTTGCTTCTGGGAAGAAAGTGGATATCATTGACCAAAAGAAACTCAATACAGACAGTATGACAAAGCATCCAGTAATGATAAAAAGAATTGAAATATAAAAAGATGTAAAGTAGAGTGAGTATTTAAGTTTGTAAAGCATATATATTTTCAGTTTGACATGAAAGATATTGGAGCAAAGAAGTGGTAAAGAGCAGCTGATTACAAAACATACCTAAATCAGAAGAAAATTCTGTAGGGCAAACAGATGAAGTAAAGAAGAAAAAATAGTTATAATGTTAACTGTATATTCAGAAATGTAAATATCTGTGGAAAACATGATGCAAAGAAAATCTCTTTCTGAGAAACAATAATGGATGAAAAAGTACTGAGAACAAGTTACACTATTTTATTAAAACAGATAAGCAGGAATACTGAGAGAAAAAAAAAACCCGACATACTTTTCAGCACATGATTTTACTTAAAAGAGATTGGCTTAAATGTTCAAATCTGAAAACAGTAGCTGAAGGTGTATTTAGCACAGATCAAAGGTGATTTCTCTTGTTCAAGAAACTATACAGTTCACTGTTGAGTCATAGCCACATATGGACACATTATTTTCAAAGCCCATAAAAAGAAGATTTCTAAGACTGACTTTTCCCCTTTTTATGGTTTCTTGTTTTTTACTTTTCTTGATTATACAGATGTATAATACTTCTGTTAATTCATTCTGAGTACTGTCAAGAGGTCATGATAAGAAATTAATGTTTCAGTATAATGTTGCAAGTCTGTTTCACTGGACTAATCAAAGAAACCCCCAAAAGATATCTAAATAACTCATAAAAATCACCAAAAGTATTATCAATTTAATCTGTGGTTTGCTTTTGGGGGAAGGTTGTTTGTTTGTTTGTTTTGGGGGTGTTTTTGGGGGGTTTTGGTTTGTTTTCATAAAGGAAATTCAGTGTTTAAGTGCATATGCCAGAAGTCTGACCCTCCTGCATGGTATAGAATGTTGCTTATCTCAACAAAAATTCAGCCTAGCAAAATGATGGTGTAAGGACTCTTAAAAAGTAAATGTGACTTAAACCCCTAGTGTTCACACCATCTGCAAGAGCTGAATGACTGTGTGTATTATATGTGTATTGTGACTTTGCCCAAAGACAACAACTAGGCTTGAGTTACCATGTGCATAACTCTGGTCTCCCCTATTTTCAGAGTCTTGTATTTAGCTAGACACAAATTTCCCAAAGGATGTACAGTGCCACCTTCATTTTTTTCAAATGGTAAATTTTGTCAGTTAATTTTGTTGTCAGGTAGAGGCAAGACTGTGAATAAAATAATTCATGCACAGATTATAAATGTGTTGTTTTCAAGGAATCTCACTATATCTGTGTTGTACAGCATTAGGTCAACATATGGTGCATGGAAATGAAATGCAATGTTATCGTTATTACTATTTGCTGTTTCTTCTCAAGGACTTTGAATCCTACAATTAAGCTTGACAATACAGATAAAATATTAATAATTTTAAAGATTAATTGACCGGAAGCGATCATAATTATATCAGTTGAGAATGTGTTTCCTCTTCTCCTAAGTAATGCTGGTACTAGATGTCTGTTACAGTGTTCCACCCCTAATTTCTCTTTTCAGAAATACCATCTGTGTTGTCACTGCACACACCACTTTTGGTATCTTTCAGTGCTTTCTGCTTAAAAGTCAGTGAGCAGGAAGGAGCTCAAACAGGCAAAACAAAGAGTCCAAGGACCGAGATTTTGAAAGCAAGAAAGACTAAAGAGGTGTTTGTGTGGGAGGGGAAGAATCTTAAAATAGATTTGCAGTTGTAGAGTTGAAGAGCCTTTTCCCAGTACCACCACAAGTGCTGTGCAGATGCTGTTATGCAGCAAGGTGAATACAATAAAGTCAAGTTGCAATGTAATGGCTGAATCACCATAATAAATTGCAAGACCTTCAGACTCATACTCAGATAATGATGTTACAGCTATGGTTATGGCTTATTTATTTAACCAAGGGCAAAGTTGTTGAGACACATCTTCATTTTCAAGAAAGGCCTGACAAGGCAGATGGCAGTAATGGCACAGGAAAAATGAACTTCTTCACTAGCCAGCCAATACAAAATACAGCACAGCTCAGGAGGACAGTGTGTGCTCTTAAGAGGAAACATAAACCAATGAAATTAAATACCTACAGAGCATTAATAAACCCATTAGTGAGCATTAATAAAATAAAAAGGCTCATTCCTTTACAGCCTTGGGAGTCAGCAGCTCCATTCTCTGTGAACTATTTAGTGGGGCTGGAAGAATGATTTGAGGGGGAGAGCTGGGAAAAGAGTAAATCAGAAGGTGCATTTTAGTTAATGGGCAGGGACTGAATATAGCTAAGGGCTGAATCAGCTGAAGTGAAGGTTGGAATGAGTCTATGAGGAAATTAATAATTCTGTGTACAAAGAGGGGTTTCAATATCATGCAGTAAATAACACCTAGGGACACACACTGAACAATGAGGATGAAACAAATCATGGAATAGCTGCAGTTTCCTGAGCCACTGTCCTTCAGCCTGAATGAGGTGGGGATATAGTAGAAAAAAAGGTCTTTAATTAAATACCATATCAGAATGGGACAGTATCAAGGCTGCATAGTTTCTTATTTGGTGTTCCCACTCTTGTCTACTTGTCTTCCCAGTCCTGACTTGATTTCATTTTTCCATGATAGACTTGGTTATTTTCCTCTCCTTTATGTCTCCTTGCCTATCTTCAGCCTCTTTGACACAAATTTCCTTTCCAAATCCTGCTGTATGAAGTGCTAATGAACTGTATCCATATTTCCAATATATTCAAAATAAAAAGGAAATATTATTCAAAGGAAATAATAAAACAAAAATTCAAAACAAAACAAAACAAATACAACCCAATCCAACCAAACAACAACAAAAACAAAAAAACCCAACCCCAGACCAAACCAAAACAAAAAAACTCAAAGAAGAAAACTGCTCAACTCAGTATTAATACAATAAGTAGTTCACAAACCTCCAGTAACCCATAATTTTAAAATGCTTGTCATGAAGCTCTGTCCCTACTAAAAAGCCAATATCTCTGTGCCAGGAACAGAGCTGCAAAAATATAGAAGGTTAAAATGCATTAGAAATTGACATACACTATAACCATATGTATTTTGTGGATCTTTGCCCTCTCTGATGTTTTTTTGGTATTTCAACACATCAGAGAATTATAACTTGTCTTTTAAAAATGTGCTTCCACTTATCCTTAAAGGCAAGCATATAAAAAATTATAGATGTACCCTACTGAAATTTACATGCCTCACTGAAGCACCAAAACAAGGAGCACGGCCACTTTTTCCATAATCAGTGGAAACCTAAAAATGACTGTTTAGTGAGCTGAACCATCCTCTGGACTGTCTATCTTCATTGTTTACAAATGACATGGAGAACATTTGGCATCCCATTAAATGTATTCAATTAGAAAAAATTAGGAAACTTTAGATGTCAAAACTGTTACTGAGCAATCTAAATGCCATCATAATGGTTAAACATTTTTACCTATCTTTTTTGCAGACCCACTTCTGTGGCAAGAAATAAATTAAAATATAGGAAATATTTCTTGTAACTAACTGATTAACACTACAGCAAATGGCATTTTGTGGTATTTGGCTGAATTCCATGTTTGCAATGCCTCTTTATTTTACATCTTTATATATTTTATAATTAAAACATTTTTATTGAATCTTCCCTTTTAGTTCGTAAATATGTGAATTGCTCTCTAGTATAGAAACTTCCTGAACACATTATGTCCATAGGCATACAGCATTTATCATGAAGATGTTTGTATTAAACAACCAAGCAAATAAAGAAGTGCCCCAGAGACTCTTATCATAACACTGAACTGTCATTCTTCATTTATTGTTATAAAATTGCAAAGATTGTTTATCCATTCTTGCTCTATTTATCTAACACCAACTTCTTTAGTGTTCAAGGTCACAGAGAGAGAAGAACTACATTTCTAGAATATTTCCCAGTTAATTGAACAAAAACGTCTGTCTCCAATGAAATTTTGTAGAACACATTCCATTGTAATGCAGGAGTTATGTTGCAAGTAGAGGTTTAGAACAAGTATGTCATCACTAATGATATGACTTTTATATTCTATGAATTGCAGACAAGGTTTTTGGCAAAAATTAAATTTTATTTAGCATCAGATTTTCTTAGCTTACTTGTTTTTTAATTTTTTTAGATTTAGTTTTTAATCTTGTTTTAATGTTATCAATATAATATTTATTAATTTTTAATCTTCACATGTAATAATTTCAAAGGTATGTGAAATGTCACAGTTATGTTCATTTGCTTTGTGGTTACTTGCACAAGAAAAATAGTTCCATTTATTTTCCACATTTTTTGGAACTGAATGTGTGTAATGATTCAGATACAGAAGATACAGAATAGGTTTAAGTTCTTAATATAAAAAGGGGCAAGACTGAAGGTCCGTCTAGCCTAAAATTTTAGGTTTGACATGGCAGCAAAAACCAAGTATCTAGGTAACAAAGCAAGAAGAGGGCAAGGATACATGACCCCTCAAAATATGCGTCCTCTTAGACACCATCCATTTCCAGATGACATTTGCATGTAACTATCAATAAGCCTAACATCTTGCTAGTATATAGTAACAGAAAGTTAATATTTTTTAAAGTAATGAGAAGTATAAAATTGGGAATCCTTCTTCCCATTTATTTCCCTTTGTATTGTATGTTGAAATATTTTCACTTATGAAATCTGACATAACTTTTCCAGCAAATGCATTCTGAACATCAGCAGCGCATGTATCCTAATTCTGCTCTTAAAACATATTTCAAGGAATGAGTATCAAATGGTAGCAGATAGGTATCATACCCATTTATTTTTTGACATGCCTGCCTATAAAAATATTGTGTATTACAAGAATGAACATTAGATTTAAACCATGCTTTTTTTGTTGTTTTTCTTTTCATATGGACTTCTGTACAGCGAGCACAGAATTGAGATACACTTGTGTTTTTACATAAAATATCAAACAACATACTCCTGAGACTATGGTTTCCAGGACACATACACACCGAGCATGATTTGTTTCCACTGTGATACACTATTAAAAATGAAGTTATTAGGAACAAAAAAGCCGTCCTTTTAAACAAGATTTACCATGGAAACACACCCTTCTCTCAATCCCTACAAAATAAAACTGAAACAGTCAAACTACAAAACACTCTATTGGCAAGGTAAAGTGTAATCCAACCTTTTCTACAGTTCTAAGAAAAGTTATCTTGAAGTAAGATATTTGGTACTCTATACTTCTTGTCTTTTCTTTATACAATTTTTTTCTTGTTTTTGTTTGTTTGTTTGTTTTGGTTCTGGTGGGGTTTTTTCTTTTTATTTTAATATTTTGATTGCAAGGCCTTCAGGAGAGGTCAGTCCCTCAGCAGGTAGTTCCTTTCTTCTGAGGTTAGCCATCTAGAGTTTAGTTATCTAGTGAGGTGGTCAACTAATGAGGAATGATAGGGAGAGAGGGAGAGAGATGATTCTACTGAACAAAGAGATAAATCTAGGTGACTAAACTTCAAATGGCTGAAATCAGATGTGATGGATTCCATCCATAAGAGCTTCATGCAGTTCCTAACACACTATAATATTTATAGAAGACTCAAAGCCACTGAGATACATAAATAAGAATGGAATAGTGAAATAGGGGCTGTTCAAGGTAAGAACCATATGATTCTAATGCTTCTTGGCCTATGCTTGACTCTGTATTTTGGTAGCAGACACAAGCTTGCCCTCAGTCCTTTGGGAGTAAGATGTTTAGTGCCACTTGATACGTCATCATTTGTATGATCTCAGAGAATCAGGCAACTTAAGATCCCATTGTACACTTCATTAGACTAGTTCCTGCTGTCATGGCTTCATTCCAGCTTGGGTAAATAGGTTCTATCTATCTACTTCTCCTTGGGTTTCAACTGAATGTGCTATTCTTCTAGAACTTCGCCTCAACTTCTTATGTAATGGCCTTGTGTGTTCTTCAGTACTTGCAGAGGTAGGTGAAGGGAAGGCTGATAACACCTACCACTCTCACAGGCTGAATGAACAAGTCCTACATAGCACCTGGAGTTCCAGCAATGAGAGAGGTTACAAAACTGGAGAGCAGATATCATTAACTCATCCTTAATCTTTGTTGGTTGGTGTTCACAAACCCAAATATGTGAGTCACGTAATGTTAAATGTTTTCTTTGTAATGAAGGACTATGACACACTGTAGAGAACAAGTAAGCAAGTATATATATGTATATGCATAGGTATATGTATATGCATATGCATATGTATATGTATATGTATATGTATATGTATATGTATGACAAGATAAACATCTCTTGGTCCAATATACAAGAAATGAAACACTAGGCAATTCTTTAAAAGGTCACTGCAATTCTTTAAAAGGTCACTTAAGCCGTGACAACCAGTGGGGTCTGTGATGACTGCATCCAGCTTACTCTGAACTTTGGGGAACCGATGACAACATTTCCAGGGGTTGTCTGGATGCAATGATCCAGATCTCTTGTAGGTATGCAAATATAAGTGAATCATTAATTTGTAACTAGTGGACAGCCTGGGCCTGCTGAGCTCTCCTGCACAGCCCTGGGCTTCAGACCAGGATGTCCCCTTGACTACGGATGCTTCTCAAGGTTATTCCTTGAGGCTGAGACATTCCTTGATACAATAGATTCCCAGATTAATAGCCTGTTTAATTTGAAACCTTAACTAAGTTATATAAAGGATTGATTGTGCACATGTAATTTTATAGACATAAACCATTGACCAGCTTTTGGCCTAGGATTGGATCCAGCTACATCTAGATGCCTCTCTGAGATGAGGTTTACAAAGCAAGGGCATCCTTCCAGAACCACAACTTGATGGGTGGTACTCCCTGACAGTTTTATCTGACCCCGTTCTCTGTGCAGTAAATAGTCAAGTGTACCTTGGCATCAAACCTTGTTAAACCTTTGTCTCATTGATATTAGATTTTGTTAAATCACTACTTTGTATCAGCAAAGTACACAGTCTCTTCTCTCTTGTGAGTTAAGTCCATTACTCCATATGCAACAGCTGGGTATGAAACAAAAACATATTATCTGATAATTTACTGAAATAAATTAACTCATTTTCTTGAACAAACAGAAAATTCACTTTCTTACTGGAGCTGAAAAAGGTGGGTTTTTTCCCCTGATACCCATAATAATTTATAGTTTGTGAGATTTGGTATGGGTTAACTATTCTTCTTCAAAAAGTCATTAATTTGTCATTATTGGAAAGAGCACACTGAACTAACTGGGACAGTGACTTGAACAGAGTATTAGAATCCAAGGCCAGAGACACTGTTAACTGGTTTAGTCTGATCACAAGGCAATGTATTTCACCTAGTGTCAAACATTAACAATATTTGTTTAGATTCTAAATTCCTAACTCATGTGACAGTAAACCACAGGAAGTCAAAGGCTCTATTTGCTTCTAAGAGGTAAATAATTTGCTGCTCTGTACTGCTATAATATTCTGTTACATTTCTATCAGAATGTTAACATAAGAACACCAGCATATATGCACTGGTGCACCTTCCCCCTCTGCTCGGATTCTAAGCATTGCTTAAACTTAAGAAAATATTCTACAGTATTCTGCAATCTCTTATTTCCCTCCAAAAACCTCAGCATCTTTTCTGTGCCAGTAGTTAAAGATTCAAGATATCTGTAGCCTGAAACTTGTACACCATATCCAAGCTACCAGATACGGAAAAGATTTCAAGCTCATGCCATCCTCTCCGACCATGTCCTGACCGTACATTCTCAGGTAAATGCACATTAGTGCTTTCATTGTCAATTGCCTTTCCCTCTTGAATCCCACAGCTACATCTCTTTCTGATTCCTCAGGTACACATGTGTCAAGGAGCTATGACACACTCCTTCTAGTCTGGACATTTGGGATGAGAATCTAGGGGTCCATATCAGGAACCTAATAGTACAAATATGGCCCTAATTTATTTTGTCTTTGGCATTTAAATGTTTACTATAATCAGATAGAATCATCTGCATGGGAAATGGAAAACATTAATCCAAATGTTTAGTTTTCTAAAAGACATGATGAAAACTGACAGAAATCACGGAGTAGGAAACTGGAGAAACAGTTACTCTCTCATTGCAAAAATTAGAAAAAATTCATTTCTTTTGTGCGTGTGTGTGAAATTTCTAGTGCCATAAGGAGTTATATTTTCTGAAAAGATATTGAACTCTCTGAAACTCTGAAACTTTTCTGAGAACACTGACATTGGATATAAAGACTTAGTTAAAAAGAAAAATAAATCCAAGCAGTATAAGAATGACATTTATTTTAATTTACTTTAATCTCATCATTCAAAGAAAAATATGGAAAAATATGAAACTGAATAATCTTATAACTGCATCATGTACAGTATTTTGTCTATATAAATTACTTTCGAAATCTATTTCAAATAAATTACTAATCACATTATGTCTGTGAGTGTGCCTGAACCATTTTATTAAAAGGCCTTATTTCATTTAGAGGTGGTTATAGGGTTTGCAGCACAGGACTCGGTGATTTTCTCAGAAGTGTCTCATTCTCCTTTTACTAAATGCACTAGAGGCAATGCTGGAAGCTTTAATCTTTCAGAGGAAACCTTACAGTAGGCCACACTTAGTAAATTTCTCTGTGTGAGTCTTATCCTCTGGGCCCAAAATCTTCAAGCTAGAGCATGACCTACAGTAAAGTATTGCCTGCCTTGACTTTGTCCCTTTCTCCAGGCACAGATGAATGTGATATGATTAAAATAGGTCATTTTAAACTGGAAATATTTCTGTGAATGAGCTATGAGGGAACCCAGGTGACTGTGTCACAAATTTCTTAAGCAATGTCAAATAAATCTCACACAGACTATCCGTGAAGTGCAATCACCTGTTTTAGACCCTTTTCACTACTTCCTCTATAGACACTTGTCACTGTTGGGGCGGCACAACACACAGACAGGGCCTTGGACAAATGGCAAAAACCTGTTTATTAAACAAAGCAGCCTCTTTTATACACCTTTTGTATGTTATCATTCATGTTACAGATTCACTGGCTGCTAAATAGACTCATTGGCTATTATTAACGTCAATATACTACCATTGGCTACCTATAGCATAAGCATTCAAGCATTCAGAAAAATAACAGGTGCAGATATGTTGCTGTTTTTCTCCTTCTATTTAACTTTCATGCTTCTATTCATACTACATTCTCATGGGTGAAAACTAATTGTTTGTCTTCTCATGGACTTTTCTCACAGTCCTCCTCTAGCCGAAGTAACAGGCCTGAGCCATAATTTTACAAAGGCAACAAGGCCTTAATTTTATAAGGTTTTACTTAAATGCCACAGACACTAAGTTGCCCAAAAATCCTTTCCCAGAATATGCTGGCATAATGAGATACAATTTACAGTGACATGCAATAACTGAAGAAAAGTTGATATTGTGTTTTGAAAAGTGGTCTCAAGCTGCTTTTTTTTTTTTTTTAAGTAGCCCCAAGCCTCTTCTAAAATTCTAAAATAGCTTGAGAAGATAGCAAAACAACAAATCATAAGCGTACACAACCCAGTGCCTCAGTTTTCCCTGTATCACTGTACATATTGAAGATGAGAGGAATTACTCAACTTTTCTTCTCTCATCTATCCCTGGCTTTATATCTCAGTTTTAAGATCTCTTCATTATTTCCTCTCTCTCCTTCCTCTTTACTTGGCTCTTTAGTTGCACAGGATCCTTAGAGAATGATAGCTGAATTCTTACTTCCTCTCTCTTATGCTTCCTTTATCTAGCTAGTGCAAGAACACTGTGACACAAGATGAATTGACTATCTCAAATAATTTCCAGCATATTAATACTAAATTTAAACTGAGCATACTCTTGTGTAAAGTGCCTTACGAAGAATTGCTCCTCTCATGATTTTAAAGTTGTGAGTACAGGAGAAGCTGGTGGGAACTTAGACTCCAGCTGGCTAAATAGTGATTTCCCTGAGCAAACAAAGTCTTTTTTACAGACTCTCTCTCTTGAGTCTGTGTCAACATTTGCTTCCTTCTTTTTTTTGGAATATTTTATTCTTTTTAATCACATTCCTACCTTTCATTTTGCATAGTGATGTTGAAGTAAAACGGTTTCTTTCAGGGCACAGCTAATATTTTAAAGTTCTAATGGTATTTATCAAATAACACCATAATACGCATAAATAGTAATAGCCTTTTTTGATTTTTGTAACATAAGTAACATAGAGAAATATACATAAATCTATAAGAATACCGAAATTTCACACACACCCCCTGCAAATCAAACAAGTAAAATATACAAATCACACAGGTTTAACTACTGAAAATTATCTCAATGGACACCTACCATCTCTTCCATGCAGATTCCTGAAAAAAATCTAAACAAATATGTACGGTTCAGACATCAAATCACCCTCATTTGTTTCACCAGCCTTTGTCACTTGTGGACTATGCCAGAAACTAGGCCACCAAAAATTGTATCATATCATTATTTACTACCTTTAGACTCTTTTTGAGTAGTATCATGAAAAATTTTAGAAAATCTGTTTCAAGCCTTTCCATGTGATCACATGGATGCTATATTTGTAGGTTTTGTTGCTGTTTTCCTTTCTGGTTGTATTGCCATGATGATTTTTTGCCTCTTCTTTTATACCCCTTTTATATACCTTAACTTTTTGTATTCATAGTACTTTTTAGCCTACATTCTTATTTTGTTAAGAGACTAAACATCTTAGAAGGCCCAGAACCCAAGGTCCTCTCCAGAACACATTCTGTAAACTAAGATAGAACCATCCAGGGGAAGGCTCCTTGGGGAGGGGGGCTCACTCAAGCCTCTCATTGGGGAATCTTTGATAGATATGCTAATTAGTAAGACCTATAATGTTACACCAGATCTTTTGGGGTGTGCATTGCAGTGGGCATTGGGGTGCATTCGACCTGGACGTAGTGCACCTAAGGATCCTTAAAATAAATACTGAGGTAACACCCCTTTTTCCCTTCTAACCATGTTTGATTCTTGATTTTAAGACCAGGAAAAGGCATCAGTTGAAGAAACTAAAGACAAACAAATTTTTCTTCAGAGTGAAGGAACTAAGCACATATACATATTATTAATCAGAAGGATTGTATGTCTTTAATCTCCTCATCACTCCAAAGAAAAGCAGTTCTTTATATTTTCCTTATTATGTGTTTCTGCAAGATCTAAATGTACCACCAACTCTGGAAAATGCTTTATACTAAATTTAAAATAAAATTATGAAAATAACAAAATGCAGAGTCTGTGAGTATGCTGAACCTCAGATTTTGTTACACTACTCTCTAGAAATAATTTCAAAGACAAAAAAGAGCAACATACAATTAGCTTCATGCTCTTTAATATGTCTTACATAATTTATTTCAGAAGAGGTAAGTCAAATGTCATCTAGTGTAGAATTTACTCTTGAAAAATGAGCACAATTTTAGGTTACAGAATCACAGACTGAAATAACAAAAAATGAACAAATGAATGTATGAACAAAAATTGTATAACAAAGGTAATGATTAGTAAAGGTAATGATAACAAAGGGAATGATAATACTGCTAGGAGAAAAATAAATTGGAGTTTTTAATGAATTGCAGGAATAGGTTCTTTCATGATAAGAAAAAATGCACATAAGAACAGACCATGCAACTTCAGATAACAAGAATTCTTCTTACATTAAAAAAGCAAATTCATTCTGGGACTTACTTAAAACAAATAGGATGGATAAGCAAACACTAAATTGTCTAAGCAATTTTAAAAATGCCATAAGGAATTGTTTCCAAAAGTTCAGCCAAGAGAAGCTGCAATTTTACCATACTTAAGTGGCAGGACTTCTTGCTTTGAAATCAGATACAAAATCAAGTACTTTAGATGAAAACACAAATTTTGTTCTCATTTTCACTATATTAAAACAGAACAATAATTACTTTTACTGTCT
The DNA here is from genome assembly GCF_041296385.1 of Aphelocoma coerulescens. Taxonomy (NCBI): domain Eukaryota; kingdom Metazoa; phylum Chordata; class Aves; order Passeriformes; family Corvidae; genus Aphelocoma; species Aphelocoma coerulescens. The sequence goes on along the minus strand of NC_091013.1, from coordinate 53,865,170 downwards.
AGTAGCTTTTGTTCATTTTTCAGGTAGCCATATATGAATAAAATCTCACAGTCAACCAGATTCTTCTCTTTACAATACAATGAGGCATATTTCAGGAACGTGTTAGAGAAGGACCCAGGTGTTTAAGAATGATTTGAAAGTTGATAACTGGGGAATAAACTGATTTACAATCTATTGAAATTACTTGCTTTGTACTTCTGTCTGCTCTGACACATTTGATACAGGCACTTAGTATCTGTTTCTGTTGTCTTCATTATCTGAGCCTGCTCAGAGCCGAATGAGTAGCTGGTTGAGGCCATAAACAGGAAGATAAGTTGGATGTCCAGCTAGTCGAACAGCTGAAAACTGCAAGGATCAATGTAGTAGTACAGTAGTACAGTGTTATAGTTCATAGGATATGTGAGGCAATAAAGTTATCTTACCTGAGTTGTTAGACAATGATTATATCTATGAGAAAGCAGCACACTGTAGTTCTGCAGGGTTTCAATGAGAATAAGAAATAATATTAAGCCTTAACAACTCTGGATCCATGCAGATGCAGTATTCATTCTGATAAATGTAATACAGGATATTATATCTTTTGCTCAGAAGAGGAAGAATGCCCCTCTAGAATTTTAGATTGTGAGTCCCACAGAGGGTGGTATGGTCAGTTGAATTTAACTGAATAAATATCCTGTGCAGTCAATGAACAGGCAGACAACCTAGATGAGATGCAGGGGTGAATAAATCAATCCATATAATTTTGATTCTTTGCCTTTCCACTTAATGTATCTGCTCTTGCAATGCCTTCAGAGAACATTGTTTGTCTTTGGTTTCTACTTCTTCCTATTGGAGTACAGAGGATCACAGGAAATCACAGAATCACAGAATGATTTGGGTTATAAGCACACCTGAAAGATCATCTAGGCAATTCCACTCCCTTTACCATGGGCAGGAATACCATCCACTGGATCAGGTTGCTTAGGACCCCGTCCAACCTGGCTTTGGACACTTCCAGACATCCACGACTTCTCTGGGCAATCAGTTCTAGTGCTGCACTCTCCTATGAGAAAAGAATTTCTTCCTAAAAATTAGCATAAATCTCCCCTCTTTTAGCTTAAAATCATTTCCCCTTGTCTTATCAGTATCTGCCTGTGTAAAAAGTTGTTGTCCCTTTTCTTTGATAAGCTCCCTTTAGGTACTGGAAGGCTGCTATAAGGTTTATCCCAGTTTTTTATGTGTACACATCCATTTGTGATCTTGGTCCTTCTGTGAGACTGGCATATAATGGAGAAGTGTGAGTGTTTTTTCATAATACTTGTACAGTGAAAGCAGTCACTCATGGATTAGGAATCTACCTTCTAATGTATGAGGAAGAGACAGACACAGTTTAGCTCTCCTATCCCACAGCTGAGTACCTTCTCCACTAGATCATGAATATTGTAAGTAGAAATATTTCTAGTGCCACCTGGGATGATAGTATCAGAGGTATTTAGGAACAGAGAAACAAATAAAAGGCAAATTATACCTAAGGATTCACCTAGAAGTGAGAGAAACTTAAAATTCTGAATCCATACCTGTAATTTTAGTTATTATTCAGTGACAATCTTATAGGAAATACATACCTGGTTCAAAAGTTGCATGAGTCTCAACTGTCTGTTGTACTATATCAAGTGTATTTTACATGAGTTAAAAAAAAATGCCTTATATATGGAAATAAGAATTTAGCATTCAACTAATAAAAATAAGATCTGAAATGTTTTGCTAGTTGATTCTCTCCTGGAGTGAATATACAATGCTTTCTCAAGTGTATCTCTAGTTTTCTTGCCTCTATGTGAAACATGTCCACAATCAGATTTTATGGGAAGTTTGAGTTCCATATAATGTCCACACACAGCACTAATAAAGTCCTTAATCTCAGCCCACAGTGTCAAGGCAATTTTCTAGTATCTTTTCATCTGAAAGTTCTAAGAGAGTAAAATAAAGCAAATAATTAGGTGTGTTTTATTATCCATGTACACAGCAGAAACTCTGTTCTGTTATTTCTAGTGTTAGTAATAAAAAAAACTGGTGCAAGTATTTTTTTCCTCAATAAAGCTTGTATTTTAAAGCTCCTTTCTTTACATAAATAAATTTGAAAAGCATAATGATTTTTACAGTGTAGATTCCTACTTGATTTTTTAAAACTAAGAAGTTGAGTGAGTAAACAGAGTTCCAAAGCATTTGAAAAGAAGAATTGACTTAAATAAAAAGCTGAGTACCATTGTTTTTTACAATACATTATACATATTCTGAACAGTTCTATTGCCATTTTATAAAAAGCTAAACATAAATGTAAGTTGCTTTTTATGTGTTGTGGAGAAGTTTAATTAACTTACCAGTAGGTGTCTAGCATTCCTGAGAATATGTACTTGAATAAAATCAGTTCACTTCTAATGAAGGATCTAAAAGGTGATGCAAGATGTAGAGGTCTGTGTTTTTGAGGTACTGATTTCAACAGAAGTTTAGTTCATTACACTTGAGAGAAATTTGAATAATGTTTAAGGGAATAATGCTGGAAAATCAATTACGGGACTAAAAGCAATTTAAAAAAAATCATGATGGGATTAGATTTTGGTTAAAAAAAAATGAACAAGAACACAAGCCTCTGGGACTCAGTCATGTGCATTAATTACAAAACCATACTCATACATTGAGAAGTTTTTGCAGAAAATGAGAAATACTTAGAAATCTAGAAAAAAGTTACTACATTTTTTTCCAGAAAAATTTTGTATTTGACTTTAAAGTTGACTGCATTGAGGTCCCACTTAGGAAACAGGGACATGTTTCTAAATGTATTTTCCTTCAAAAAAATGATCATCTTTCTGGGTAGTTTTCAATTACTTGAAATAATAAAATTTAATTGATTTAATCTGTTTTGCAGTGTTTGAAAAATTATTGATAAAAGTATCTGTCATTTTGTTCCATAGTGTTTGCACACAAAGCAGATTTTCATTGTATCATATTAACTTGCTTTTAAAAACGTTTTATCTTGAAAACCAAAACGAGGACATATCAGATTTTGACTTCATTTTTCTACCTAGTTATGAACCTTCTTTGCTTTTAGGGTCATTTTCTTAATTTGCATAGCTGAACCCTTTGCTGATGTTTGTTGCTAGGGACAAATAATTTTATTCTCTGCTCAGAGTGCTGTCCACTTAAATCGACATTGTATTGCTCTTCGAGCAAGTTCTTCCATTTTAATTTTAAGATTGATCTTGTAAGGCCATATTTCTAAGAAGATAATCAAATCCAGCTACCTTAATATTCACCCATGGAGATACTGAATCATAACAAACAATCTGGGTGGTTTTTTCTAATGAACCAGACAGGCACAGGGAATTGAGAAGGAATTCCACTGACACTGACACTCCTGGGAAGACAAAAAAATTATCTGTAATGTAGGGAAACAAATAAGCAAGAATTGTTTCTTTTGTACATTCTTTTTTCTTATATTAACCTTGAGATGCCCTCAGATCTTTTTTGAATAGCTAGTTTAAAAATAATCATGTATAGCAGACTGAGTGCTCTAAGTAAAAAATCGTCATGGTTGTATGCAATCACAGGGTTTTGAAAGCACCTTGGGTGTACTAAATTACATGATGACATGATTCCTATTTCTTCAAAGCTACAGAAAGCTTATCTGTGCAAAGGACATGAAAATACATTTAGAATGAAAGTAACAGTAAATTGCTAGTCCTGTAATAAAGATTGCAGCAAACATCGGAAAACATAAGGAGGATATCTGATCTATTATAATAGAGGGAAACAGTCCAACAGTGGAAGAACTTGGGTAAAGGATGATATAGCAGCACCTTATTGATTAAATCGATGTTAATACTGTTGCTTTATAAGAAGGATTTGGGGTTTTTTTTGGTTGACTCAGACTTTAGCTTCTGGTTTAGTTAAGAGCTTTATATCCTAGATAAAAAATGGACAATGCTCCCTCCTCCCTCCACCAGCCCCATGACGCCCTCCCCAGAAAAGCCTTATCTGGAAAAAAATTTTTGCAGACAATGTGAATTTTGCATTTCTCATCTGCTTATGACCAATAAGATTCTTTCTTATTATTTTTTGGTGGACTGTATTTGGTGTCCTCAGAGAAAACATTTGCTTTTAAACCATTCAAAATAACTCATATTCTGTTCATAAATAGATTATATCAAAATACCAGCACATCCATATGAGCACTCCAATCTGGATATTAAGAATATAGTTCAGTACAGTCAATAAGTGAATATATTGAAAATCTGGATTTCTCAATAAATTTAATAAAATGTGATTTAAGAAATTTCATAATCACATTTAGATCTAGTCCAGGGGTGCAATGTCTTATCACAAAACTCAACTCCTTTACTATCAGGTGACAATTTAAAAAATGTATTTCTTTTTAATCAAGCTGCCAAAAGAGAAACTTCTGTACTTGATGTTTTTTGGCTTAATGACACTTTTCCACACTTGATCAATTTTAATACCTGATTATACTTTTCAATGGCCAGGAGCAAAACACCTACTGAAAAATGGGGCGTGACTTTTTAATGTGTATGATAATAGACCACACAGGTATAATCGAAATAATCTACTTTCCAGGGAGGATAGTTACTCATCCTGTAAAAATTTCTATGATTTTTTTATTTTTCAGCCAACTGTACCATAATGATCATAATTTTGTTTAACTTATGTGAAAACAGTTTTTTAATTTGTTTTAGTATTGACTGTTGAAAAAGTCTTTAAATACAAAACATACAGACAAATAAACAAAATACCACAATCATTCAGAGTGAGTGATAACATAAAAAGTCAAAATGGGAATCCAGGAGGAAACTGATTATTATTTTTTAACACCAAAGGCAGATTTTTCTAATAATAACCAAGAAGTCTGCATTAAACTAGAGAAGCAGCATAAACAAATAGGTATGAGCATAAAATTTAGATTCATAAGGATACATTTGACTTTAAAGATAGTAAATATTCAAAATAACAGAAATGATGTGTACATACATATTTGCTTACTGTTTACATACAAAGCAATAGTTATTGAGGAAAAAAAACAATAATAAAATAACAAATAGTTTATAAAATTAGGTTAGAAGTTGTACTTAGCTGCTCAGGAAGGTGATTTTATATTTAAGTGGATTCACTTGATGTCTGAAAGAGACTGACTATAAGAGGAAAGAAGGGATCCTAATATAGGTTCCCTGCTGAGAAAGCTACCACTAAGTAGGAATTCTCAGAAAATTCTGCAGAGCCCTGCCAAAGACCACCAGAAAAATCTTACACGGTATTTATGTAACCACAAATATCTCTTTAAATTTATGATTTTCTACTTTTGTTAAAAGGAACTGAGGGGAGGCTATGATCAGAGTCTATCTATTTCACGTAAGTCTCTTTAGTGCATAAAGACTTCTTGTACTTTGGCCTTAGCTAGACTCATCACAGCAGATGTTCTGCTTAAACATGACTGTCTTAATTTAAAAAAAAAATTAGTTTACACCAACTTAGGAAGCAATGAAAGAAGATAAAAAAATTGACACTTCACTTATTAAGAGAACAAAATATTAAAAGCCTTGCCCCCAACTTGCATAACAAACTAATCAATATATCTGTATTCAGAAGCCTACTCTATTATTTAAAAAGAATAATATCATTCAGGAACCTTAGAATGATTATCTTATTTCCCTGAAGTGTTGTAGCACGTGTTTCAGAGCAAGACTGATAAATAAAAGACAGTAACTTAGCTGAAGTTAATGTCAAACCATTTTCACAAAAATCTTTTTGACCTTAGCTCTGGTTCAGTTGGTCCAATGAAACATGAAGATTAATAAACCTGTCAAATATTTTTTATTGTAAGAAGTACTAAATGCAAACAGGAAAAATGCAAGATGATTATACATTTGTTTCAGAAAGTTGTGGGAAAGAAGGAATTTAGATATGAGTTAACTACCAGTGCAATACAGTTCTCTCTGTAATGCACATAATGAGATAAATCATCTGGAGCAATTAAAAAGGAGAAACAACATCACTTCCATGGGAGTATATTATTTTCCTCATGGAAACAGAAGGGATGGTGCACTGCTAGTTAAAATGTTAAATAAAAATAGAATCTGAAAAAATCCATTAAGGAGAATATATAGATAGCCTTACACGTTAGTGAACCTTTTGCCCTACTGATATTTAAAATAAAGTGTAAATTGGTTATGACTGTTTTCCAAGGTAGTATGTGTAATTTAAATTTTTTGTTGTTGTTGTTTATTTTTCAAACTATAGCATCTACAGAGATTTTAGGATGCAAATAATCCTTGTTCCCACTGACATTAACATGAGATTGCCAGCATCTATCAGCTGGGTGGTTTGGGCCTGTAAGGACACATTACACATTTTCCTCTGCACAGATAAAGTACAATATACCAGGTAACACATTTTAAACACAGACCTATTTTCCTTTTCCGGTATGACTTTAATCAAGAAAGCAAAAGTAATGTGCCTTTTGTGGTTCTACTCAGTAAAGAGGGCAAAGAAAAAAAAATGGATTCATTTACAGAGCTTGAAAAGTTGACAATATGCAAGCTCTGTGAGCCTGAGCATAACATCCATTCCTCAGAATTTAAAAATCACAGAGTCATAGAATTTCCTGATTAGGAAGAGAGGCAGGAGGATCTTCCAGTCCAACTCCTGACTCCATACAGGGCAAAATAAAAGTTAAACCCTATTTCTGAAATGTTTCATGACCACCAACCTTGTTGGGACCATGACCACCTCCCCACAGAGCTGGTACCAGTGCTTGACAATCCCATCACTGAAGAGCTTCTTTCTGATATATAATCTGAACTTCCTCTGTTGCAGCTGCAAATCAATCCTTCGTGTCTTATCAGTGGTCACCAGAGAAAAGAGATCTGCACCTCCCTCTGCTCCCCCTCATGAAGAAATTTTAGACAGTAGTGAGCTCACTCCTCCCTGCACCACCCCACCCCCTCCTTGTCTCTCTTTAGTTTTACAGATTTTTTTAAAAAAAATCTGCAATTCTTTTGTCAATTCTCTGTGGGGTTTGGGCTTGCTTATAAATGCCAGAATACAAATACCAGGTCATCTTCCTTAGAGGCAACAAAATTTCAGACTAAGTAGGGAAACAATACATTTATATGAAGTATAAATTTCAAATACATCCACACTAGGTCTCCTTCACTTTTCTTTATTTTCCCCTTGGCTTGTAATTGGTACATTTGCACCATTTTTCCCTTAAGTGTTGGACTCAATGATCCTTCTGGGTCCTTTCAACTCAGACTATTCTGTGATTCTGTGATTTTTGCAGTACAAATTACTATACTAAGAAGAAAGTGACAAGATTGGACTTAGACATTGGAGTCAGTGTTTTCAGAGTTCACTCCATTAGCACCTTGGAGAAAAAAACCATAAAAGGTACATTTGGATATAATTTATCCAGTGTAAGTTTAAAGTTCATCTGTATCAAAACACAGATGAAAAATAGAGTAATTTAAAAAGATTTAGTAACGTAAACTTCACTATTTGTCCTTAAAATAAGTACTTATATTCTTATTGACTGCAATACTTCATTTTCTGTAACCATATTCTGGCAGTAAATCTACCTAGGATGCATTAGATTCTGATGGCAACTGAAACTTAGCTGAATATCATTAGCATTAAAACAGTCAGTATGATTTCTTTCTATATTTCTTTCATTCTAAAAGGAAAAAAATAGATACAATGCAAAAGACAGGGGAAAAAAAAATCAAAGAAATGTAACTCACACACATGTTATTACAGCACAGCATCTGTAGGCTTCCATTAGAGTCAAGTGAGGTATACTAGCATGGAAAGGCTTTCCTCTGCAAATTGCTGTAGCAATATGACTTTATTTTACGGTTTATTTCAAACTGAAGGTGTGTAAATACTGATTGCTCTGCCTTTGATCTCTCAAACGTTACAAAAGATTTTTCAAACAAGAGCAGGCTTTTGGGGGTCTTTGCAGTTACAGTTCTGGGAAATGTAGGTCATACAAGAGAAATGTTAATTAGACAGGGGACTACAAAAACATTTTGAGCTCTTTAGCTCTGTCATAACCATCTATTACAGAAGCAACAAGTTGATTTCACTAGTTGTTGAATTATAAAATATTGCAGCAAGGTAACCTTGAGTCATGATTTCCATAACTGGCTCTTGCTTGCTGTGTATTAATTGACACATGCATTTGATTACTTTTCTTTAAAAATAAATAATTTTAAAGAAACATCTAACGTAAACTTCACATTAACATTTCATTTCTTATTTTGCCTTTCTTCAAGTAGTCAGATTATGGAGAAAAATTACTCTTTTCATAACCTAGATATCACTGAGCAATGTAAATCATAGAGTTATTTAAAGGGAGAAAAAAAGGAGACATGGAGTTCTAGGTATATTTTATTAGCTTTGAAAAAATAGGCATGACACTTCTATTATTTTTTAGTAAGAATTAATATTCAAGTGCTTACTTTTCTGCTATAGATCAAAAGTTAAGATTTTTTGAAGCCAGTTAATTTCAAGAGAGAGACAGTGTGATTATATCTTAGAAATGACACTTCACAGGGCAGAATGTCTGTTCTCTTCCATTAGCAACTTAGTTCAGTCAATAGATCCAAGTAAGAAGCTCTGTTTGCCCATGGCCTTCCAAAATTAAAAATTGCAATGGCCAGCATTGCCTTAGGTTACCACATGACCATTTACATTCTGAAATGTCCAGTTGACCTCTCAAGTTAAATGTTACCTTGCTTAAGTGATACTGTGTTACTGAATGTAAAATGTTTGATTGGTTCCAGCAGTAAAAAGAGAAAGCAGGTCATCCTACCTATGTTTGAAATCATCGTGTGTGAAAAATATGGTGGTAGTTTAGATTCTGTTGCAACTATTTCTGTGGTTTGATATATTAATTTATTGGCTGTGTTTATTTGTTCTAATAGATAACTGTCTTTTCCAGCAGTATATTCATGATAAACATTAAAAAAAAAAAGAGGGTTTTTCTATTAAATTGATATATTGGTATGAGAATCTTATATTTAATTTACTGATCACCCAGAAATATATAGTGTATACATATATGTATATATATGACTACATCTAGATAGAATTTGGAATTTGGATTAAGTGAGGCTAGGCTCCATGCTGAAGTAGGAGGGGAAAATCAGGAAAAAAATACTTGGGAAACAGTGGAAAAACATAATTGTTAAGACTGAAAAGACATCATATTTCTCCTAATTTATACTGAGGCCTAGAATAGTATTTAGAGAAATGTAAGAAATATGTGAAGTTTAATTTGAACATCATTCTGGTTTCTGTATAACAATCCTTATAGATCTTTTAAATTTCACATAAACCATCATCCCTCTAATTCTGAATTTATTTGTGGAAGTTCTCAAAGAGCACACAGAATAGATAATGCCTTCTGAAGTGCAGACAACTGACATTGCTTTATTAAATGAATGTCCCTTGCAGGTTGAGCTTCAGTAGGGGTTTGAGCTAGGGTAAAGAACTGAAGAATGGTTCTTCAAACTCAGGTTTAGTAGAGATTTTTGTTTTTCTTCTACTGACTTTCATTAAAGAAAATTAATACTTATCATATGTGTATCTATTTGTCTCTGGTACAGGTGCTTTCTCGATTTAGATATTCCCATATAATATCATTTTACATGTTCTGCAGCATCTGAGACATCTGCACAGATCTGGCAGATAGGATATGATTTTTGGAAGCTAAGTTGACACCCAGTAGCTTCTTAAAAGCATGAGATGATTAAATCAAGTCCTATATGTAGACATTTTCATTTAGGTTTTTTTTTTTTAAATATGAATATGAATCCTCCATATCAAGGCAGATCAGAGATTCACAATGAGTGAGGTTGGTAGACACCTCTGGGGTTCACCTGGTCCAAACACCTTTCTCAAGAAGGACTTCCTACTGAGAGCTGCCCAGGACCATGAATATCTCTAGGGAGGGAGATCACAAACTCCCTGGGCAACGTGTACTAGAACTCAGTCACCCTCACAATAAAAATGTGTTTCCTGATGTTCAGACTGAACCTTCTGTGTTTCAGTTTATGCTGATTACCTCTGGTCCTCTCAGCAGTCTGGCTCTGTCCTCACTGCACTCTCTCTGTGGGTATTTCTATGTATTGACAAGTCCTGCTGAGGTGATTTGGACTGCACAGTCCCAGCTCTCTCAGCCTTTCCTAATATGAGAACTGCTCCAGTCCTTTCATCATCCTTGTGGCCTTTCTGTGGACTCTCTCTTGGGTGTCTCCACCCTCCTTGTGCTTAGGAGACCAGAACTGGACACAGTATTCCAGGTACAACACCACCACCAGTGTTCGAATAAAGGGGAAGGATCACCTCCCTTCATCTGCTGTGACAGACTGAACTGCAGAATAAATTTATTCCTATTTGAGAGTGGAGAAGGTAGCATTAGAAAAATTGTCATAAACACAGCTACCTCCAAGTTAGTTTATTTCTTTATATTCAAGAAAATAGAGTTTTGATTTAGAATTACAGTATTCAGACAGTTATATAGGATTCTAAAGAATGTTACGTGAGACTAGATGTACTTGCTGATTGAGTGGCAAAAAAACTGAAATATGAACCTTAAATTTCCAGAGGAAATAATCCTAAAATTATAGGATAAAGTTACAAATTTGCTAAGAACATAAAACCTTTAACTGTATGGCATATTTTTATTTACCTTCCTGAAATCCCCTTTGGAGTTTACTGCTGTAATTACTGTTTGTCAACCACAGAAGCTTATAAGTGTCTGGGACAGGTGATTTCTAAGATAGAGTACTTACACATAGGCAGGAGGAATTTTAAACACATAATTTGTTTACCTATTTATTTTTATTTTAATCTTTGTGTTTTTTTCCCCTCTAGTTTAAATGCTATCAGTCCTTAAGGACATTTGCTATTTTCTTAACAAAGGTCCTGTGCATTCTACCAGAAAACCTCAATCCTATGAGGAAGAGGGCACTGTTTAAGAAGTCCAGGAAAAGCTTTATCTTTCTCACGTGGTCTTTCTTCTTAAGACACACAGTATGTTCTTCAGTGTCTTGAGACTGTGCTTAGCATTCTTACACTGACATTGCCAGCACTAGAACAAGGAATCCTCTGTTCTGCATAATAATCACAATCTTCATTTTGTTACTTAATTTTCACATATCACTGACTATTTTTTTATTGCCTAGTATTGTGTGTTTTTTCTTCACAGTATAAAAAGTTGTCCCTCATGATATCTAATAAATATAATTAGTTGAAAATTAAGCTAGTTTAGGTAATTCCTTTATATTAACATATTTTACAACACGTCTCCTTAGATATTGACATATACAACCAAAATATAGGCAAAAGAGTTCATAACAGGCCAGTTGAGGAGCAGTAGTATCTTTCTTTCCCTTCAACAAAAGCCTACCTGTAAACACAAGTTCTTTCAAGTGTCTGAATTGTCCAATTGTGAGATATGTCCCTGAGTTGTTGAAAGAAACATGGAAGAGTGTATTCCGTTAAATGTCATACTGCAAGCAACAGACTGCCATGAATTTTCTGTTAGCTTCCAAGGACAATTCATGCATTCCAATAAATCAGTAGGACAGCTTATAACCTGTAGAAGTTATTTAAGACTACTACATTTATCCATTAAAAAATTTAAAACAGAACTTGTTCTTTCTCCCATTGTTACAACTAAAATTAGTACTGTATTTCATTGGCACAATTTACCCACCAATAATTGCTCTATTCCACTGAAACTTTTAGGCTGATATTCAGCTCCTACACAGTAGGAATCGAAACCACTGTTGTCTAAGCAGCATCTAAACTCTCCTCATGGCTTTATAAATATCTAACAAACACAGTTGTCAGAATTTAGAGAACTAGTCAGCTGTATGTGAAGCACAAAGACTTTTTCCTGGCAATGTAGCTCTCAAGACTTCAGTGACTGGGATTCAGTAGGCAAACATGAAATTCAAAGCTGCTTAGGTCAACTGGAAGATATATCTTTTCCAAAATTGACTTGAAATTTACATTTACACCTCCTGTGCATTTTTTCTACTTAGCTAGGATTTGCAAGTAGATGAAAAACCAATTTATATCATCACCTTTCTTAACAATCTTAAGAAATCTCATTCGTTGTTTGCCTGAAAAGGCAGTTAGTAGGAAAACTTAGAGAAAAGTGAATAACTTTTAGAAACATCAAAATTCAAATGATGGGTAAGATTTTCAAAGAGACTTAGCCATGGGTCTAGATCGGCTCCTTTCAAATTCTGTTTTACATATTTGCATGTTGCCTCAGAAAAAAGATTTCTAAGCATCAGCACTCCATGGAAAACTTGAAATGTGTCCTTTGTCATATTTATTATTAATTTTAAAACGTCTCAGTTCACTTCATGTGAGACAGCTGTTTTCAGCTCAAAGTACAAAAACAGTGTGAATTTGAATATTGGAAACTTAAGCAGTTAAACCATATGCACACCATGGAAATACTAATATAAGCAGTGAATACTGCTTACTCAATGAAAAATGAGCAATGGATAACATGGAAAGAGCCTTTTAGGCCTGTTTTTGACTTGCTAAAACCATAAAAATGTGTCTGTCAGATTGCATTGCCAGCAGATTTACCTACACAGTTATGATACAGAACTGATAAAACTTTATTATTCATAATTCTCTTTCAGAAGGAAAGAAATTAAGACTAAATCTTTAATAATATGTAAAGTGTTTAGGATAATCTAATTATATTGTTTGATTGCATTAGTTCAGGAAACAATCACTTACACTGGTTTAGGACTGAAAATAACCTGCTATAAACATCCAGCCAGGGCCTCTATTACCTCCTGTGTAAATCATGTCCTTCTCCAGGAATCTGATGGATGAGTCTCTGCTGGAACCCTTTTCCATGCCTGCTTGAAATACACATTTTTTGAACACATTATAGCCGCTTTCCAGGCCATAAGTACCTGGCACTCTGTGAAAAGTGAATACATCTTTCCAACCGCTATTTGGCTCTGATACGAAGAAATTACTGTCAAGGTTAATTATCCCATTCAAAACCAGTTCTCACCTGAAGGCTTTCCAAAATGTTTTTGAAGTACCAGAGAGATTAATTTGCCAGAAAAACTGTGTGATATGTATATAAATGTGTTAGTATAAAATCCATCATATACTTCAGATCCTAAATTTTCCTTTAAATGGAAAAATTAAGGCATATATATTCAGCATTTGGAGATATGTATGAAAACTCAATAAGAACAGGAAACTGGTATTAGAAGGAGCTAAAGAGTTGCAATAAAAATGCTTCTGAAAATATTTTACCAAACCCAAACTGGCAATCACTTTCAACCAGTTTGGTTTGCTGTACTTGAAGCTGTTACTATTTTTACATATCAGCTGGATAAGACCTGGTTTGATTCCATACATTAACTCTTTCTAATTTTATAGCTTTAGAATTATTTTTATATGCAGATAATAGTACAATCAAATTCTCATGTTATATAAACCTAAAAATTATTTACAGTATGATTTTACAAACAAAAAAGACTTTTTTTGCTAAAAAGTCCAGCACATAATCCCCAATTATTGCACAATAGTTTATGTTAAACCAATTAATTTATTATAAACCAATTTTAATACCTTGAAATTTTCCCTTTTGTATTATGAAGAACAAAAATTAGGTTTTGAATCATCATAATAAATTATAAATACATTCAAAATATATGTTGAATATGACATTTGAAAGCAATCCCATAATTTTAGCTGCCATCAATTTGGCTATAGTGATGCCTCAATCCTAAACCTGCGGATTCCTTAAAAAAAAATAATGTGTTGAAGTTCAGCTGACTGCAAAGGATGATCTGGTTTGAGCATTGCAAGAGCATCAGGGTGGAAATGGGTTGCAATGAACACAATATAAATATGTGGGTGCTGACATGTACACAGATGCCTCAATACACACAGTTACACTCGCAGTTCAAGCAAATAGGATGCAAAACATTATAAGCTCAGCAGCGCAGCCAGTTGTATATTGTGAACTTCATTGTGTGGCAGCCTGTAAGCTATAATCAGGAGTTGTATTTTCTCAAATGCTAAATTCTCCAAAGGAATAAGGAGCAGAGACTGTATAACTCACCTTCAGTAATAAAAATTTCATCACTTCGCCTAAGTTCTGCTGGCACACAGCGATTGTTATGATTCTGTGAAACTCAGTCAGCATAGTGGTTATTGGAGCGAGCATACACAATCCTTCAATTCACAGCGATGGCATTTTTTGTTTGGAGAGGAGATGACATTATGCTGCTTTGATTACACCCTGTCATCAGCTCTCACTGAGATCAGTGGATTCCATCTGAACACCCACATAATGGAGAATGCGATAGGTTTATGAAAATATTGTCTGGAGGGTTGTGCTTCGATTTAGCACAAATTTGATCAAATTATTTTCAATGCAGTCTGTACAGACCACTGAACAAAAGCAAATTCCTGGGGAAGGAGAAAAGGAAATGAGACAAGGAAGAAAGGGGGAGAAGAGAGACCTGAAAGGACATCAGTCTTTCTGTATTTCATTGTTCACTGACCTCACAAGCCACAGCTCCTCTATCACAGCTCCCACAGCTCTCCATAACTTCCTCTATCACTTTCAATACTTAAATTTCTGCAGCTATTCCCTTCCAAAACCTACTTCTGAGAACAATTACTCCAGCTAAACTTTCCAAGCTCTATCTCTGAACAGAAAGGGTTCATTTGATCAACTTATAAATTGGAGATTTTTCTACTGATTTTACAACAGGATTTTGCTACATCTAGGCTAAAATTGTGTTTATACCAAAGCTTAAATACTGAAATTCTTATTGAAAACTACATCAAATTATTCTGGCTGTTTCCTATCCATGAAAACTATGCTAGAGCCCTAAAAAGAATTGTATTTTGTTCCATTTATGTTTTTCTTTGGATGTCATGTGCTCATTGTAGTACCAGTAGGATTTCTGTAAATAAAATAACGATGACATTTATAGTTCGGGCTTAACTACAGCTAAGCTCCACACAGGCACTTGTTCACTCCCTTCTGGTGGGAAGTGCAAAGATAAAAGTGAGGAAACTAATGGATTGAGGTAAAGACAATGTAATAGGCAAACTAAAACAGGCACAGGCAAACAAAGCAAATGAACAAATTCAGTCACTGCTTCCCATCAGTGGATAAGTGTTCAGCAATCTCCAGGAAAGCAGGCATCCATCATGTTTAATGGTTACTTGGGAGGACAAATGCCATAACTCCAAATATTCCACCTTTCTTCTTTCCTCATGGTTTTTGGGGGATTTTTGTTTTTTTTTTACTGAGCTTGATGTTATATGGTATAGATTATTCCTTTTACCAGCCGGGGTAATATTTTATTAGCATATTGCAATTTCAAAGTATGAAAATTATCTAACCAACCTTCACAATAGTTTTCCAGGGGTTGCAGATACAAAAACTCTAAGCTGTTAGGAATTAAGTTTATGCCCGGAAGAAAAAACAAAAGATTTAAAAAAAAAAGACAAAATATAGTTCTCATGGGTATTTCATTTAATAGTAGGTGAACTTTGTAACAAAGATTTACAGAGGTTTTGTGACTTTACACATCTGTTTAGATGTCTTGTAGAGTGAATGATTATTCTGCAAATCATGCCCCGCTGAGAAAGTTTTGGTATAAGGCCATTTCTCTCAGGTGATTTGTTTTATATATATCCAATCTCAGGTGGGTACACAGCCAGGTGCTGCACTAGTGGACAAGTTCTACCTCTTATTACATCTACATAACTAACATCATATGCTAGACTATTTCAAATAAACTCATATCTGTAGATTTTATATTCTGTGGTGTTTGAATAGAAATTTTACATTTGCACAGGCCTAGTTTTGTGACTTGTGCAAATTTAGCCAAACTCCTTCTTTCAAATATATTTTTACATGGTTTCAATGGAATCCTCTGAAATATTATTTATTTACATTTATAATATTACTTCTGCCTTACCAATTTGCCCATAATTTTGTTCCTTAATATTTCTCTGAGTGGTTACCGATCTTACTCTTCTTGGAGATTCAGGACAATCAAGTCAAAATTGTTGCTACTCAATATCCATTTTTCTTCTTTGAATATTTTCAGTCATATAGTCATGGGGAATGATAATATACACATAACGTCAGCTAGTGATTTGTAAAGTAACCCTTTTTCAATATTCCTTGTATGGAAAATCACTCAGGAAAATTACTCAGTGAATATTTAATCATAAAGAAATCCGTTCATTTGCAAACAAAAATCAGAAAGGAAAAAGCATTCTAAGATTCTGTGTTTCTTATTTGGAGTCAACCTGCTGTATTTCTCTGTGCTTCCTGCAAGATTACTTCAGTCCATAGCAAAGTCGGTTTTGAGGATTGTAGCCTTAGGGAATAATCTGAAGAAATGCAGTTATAGTCCTGTCTGTGGGAACATTATTTATGGGTGATGATGTACACGGACTAAAGAATGCAGACTGACTGAAAAATCTTAAAAGGAAAATTATTGCAGATTTTTTTTCTTCAACTAAGCAAATTGATAATATGTAGTTACTAATAAGAGAACCAACAGGAGTACAGAACATTAAGATATAAAACTAAAATATTTCTCTCTGAAAGTTAAGGGATCTCTTAGGCCTAATGATCCCATTAAATTAAATTTAGATTATGCAAACTGCAAGTATTGATGTGACTCCAGAAACCAGAAAAACTAACCAACCAACCAATCAACCAACCAATCTAATAATAGTAGTCGACCCTAATAATCAGTAGACCCTAATAATGTCTACTTCAATAAAAAATACCCAAAATATTTGTTGCAATTTACGAAACAGTGATGATACTATACTAAATGATTAAAAGGTAAAAAATCAATGACTATATTTTTTTTTTTTAGGAAATAAATATTTAGGGCATGATTCTAGCAAAGTTTTATGTCATTAATTAGTACCTCAGTATTAAATTATGTAGCTTCTCATTAACTTTTCTGAAAATAAATTCCTGGTGTGAAAAGTAATCTTAAATAGAATAGTGTCTTAGTTTTCCATTTTGTATTTTAAAATAAGGGGTTTTGCTAAATTGGGACAAGTCACAAAACTAGGCCAGGCAAATGCAAAATTTCTATTCAAACACAACAGGACATAAAAAAAAACCCTATTAAACCTAAATTATATTATAAACTGTTTTAAAACAGGAGTCCATTAAAAATACAGAAATGATAGTAAACGTAATAATGCTTACCATGAAAATATAACCATCAATTGAAGAAGCAATATGAGTGGGTAAACATATAGTGTGTTTTAAAAAAAAATATAGTAGTAGAAAGTGATTACATATGCAAAAGACTGGAGAAAATAAAAAATATTATTAATATTAATTTTTATTAATATATGTTTAAGAAATCTGTTAATTCAGTAAGAATTCAGTTAATTCAGTTTTCTGGTTTTTTTAATTATCTTCAGGTGGTAAAGGAAAAAACTAAACTATCATTTTTATTATAAATGTATGGTTTATCCTTGTATATCTCTATACTCTCATAATTTAAACTCTCTAAATCAGTCTAGGATCTCAGTTCTATCTTCAGGAATGGTTCATTAATTATAACACATACTTACATTTCTGGGAGGAGGATGCCAGCCTTTTTGTTCTGAAGCATATCCTAACTTCAATCCAGTGAAGAGAATGCTCTAGGGACCGCCTCTAACTGTCAATAAAACCAAGAATATATGTGTCTTCTGTGTAACATCCCCCAACAGTATTTCAGTGGTATTTCCACCTGAAAATATACTTTAAGTCAGGTTTTATAACTTATGTCATAGTACATAGAAACAAACATCAACAAACCAACCAACCAACCAAACCCAAACAAAACATACCAGGAAGCTATTAGTTGAACTGCAGACCTTTTCAGAAACTTTGAATTGGAAAATGAGTAGGTTGAAAAAAAAAATTGTTTTAAGTGTTGCTGAGTATCATTTTGCACTTACAGGTTTTATTTGGTAGAATACGAGATAGAATTCACAGCTTGGTCTGGAATTAGGTATCACTCCTTGAGGCAAAACCTTAATCATTGACAATGTAGACACTTAGAAAAGAATTTATTTTGTATGGAAAAACCTCCACATAATTGGAGAACTCCCTTGCCTGAAAAAAATATTGACAATATAGTCATTTTCTTTAGAAAAATTTTAGTCAGACACTATTGTCCTGCCCACAGACTACTATTTGATCATTCTCCATGACAGTAGGTGAAATTGATGCACACATCAGAGGAGATAAATCATCAAATAACTCAAGTTTGAAGGGACCCATAAGGATCACAATTCCCTGTTCCTTGCAAGACTACATAAAATTAAACAGTATGACTAAGAGCATCATACAGACGCTCTCTGAAGACAAGAGGTGCCTTAAACACAATCAAATTAGGATATTTTGAACAGAAGAAAGATCTCATGCTTTATAATTTCGTGGTTTACTACTAGGAGAGATAATATTTCCTCTTACATTATCAAAGGATATTGCATCAAAAGAAGTATGACCAGCAGGTCAAGGGAGATGATTGTCCCACTCTACTCTGCCTTCATGAGACCCTGCCTGAAGTTGTGCATCCAGCTCTGGAGTCCACAGCACTGGAAGGACATTGAGTGGGTTCAGAGGGCCATGAAGATGATCAGAGATGTGGAGAATCTCTCCTAGGAAGAAAGGCTGAGAGTGTTATGGTTGTTCGGCCTGGAGATGAAGAAGTTTTGAGAAGACCTCATTGAAGCCTTTCAGTACCCGAAGGAGGATTATAAAAAGGAGGAATAGGGACATTTTATATGGCAAGATAGTGACAGGAAAATGGGAAATAATTTTAAACTGAAAAAAGATGTTAGGAGAGAATTCTTTACTGTGAAGGTAGTGGGGCACTGGAACAGCTTGCCCAGAGAGAAGGCTCAAGGCCAAGTTGAATGGGACCCTGAGAAACCCGATCGAGTGAGTGACATCCTTGTCTATAGCAAGGAGTTTGGAATTAGGTGATCTTTAATATCCCTTCCAATCCAAACCATTCAACAATTCTATTCCATTCAATTCTAAATTCAGTCAAATTATAATGAACATTTTAGGTGGGATTCATCTGATCAGATGCAAACAAGTACCTTGTTCTTATAGATATCTGAGTCGAAATCTAAAATATTCAGGTCCATCTCATTATGAAGTGTTAGTTTCTCCCATCTGATTGCAAGTCTATAATGTGTCCACATTTAAATCAGATCTGGTTAATCATCTTTGTTAAACCTATTTTGTCTTACACTGAAACATTTTAGAGCAACGGGCTTTACATCAATGTTCTTCTGGTTTACAATGAGAGGGAACTAAATTTTTACCTCTAAACATCTTCAGCCTCTGTCATCCCTGATACCTTGGATCTCTGATCCTCTTTCTTTGTAAAAAGAGATTATTCTGTCATTTTCATAACTATCAACTGTGGTAGCTTGTTAACCCCCTGATTCTGTGAGGTTCCCCCTGTTCCCTCCCTAGCCTTGGCCACTCCCTTGGTTTCTCCCTATTGGTTCCTGTACCCCAACCCTGCCCAGGGACCACCCTGGAGTCCCTGACAAAACCACCCCACACCCAGACCACACTGTCTCTCTACCGCTGAACATCGCGGGGACAAGATGTGATTAAAACCATCTCAAACCCTCGTGAGAGACCCTTCTCTGCCTTCTTTACCACCCACTGCGTTGTAACGCTGCTGGCTGCCGGAGCCAGATCGTGGGGCTGTCCCAAATGGACTCCGGGATGTGACTGATCGCATGGCCCTGGGAAACCCTCACTGAGCTCTCAGGGAGCAGCAGCCTGCTAGGCAGAGTCCAGCGGTTACAACAATCAACAACCACTTTGTCTGTTGAGACTTTTTTGTTTCATTTTGGAATGGTTGAAACAACTGATTCTTGGGAATTTTGTTATTTTAGAAAGTTCTGGAAAAATATTTATGAATTTGGTTTTTTTATAGTTATATTTTTGGCGAATCTATAAAAAAGGAGACCGAAACTGATCTAATCAATAATAGCATAATTTGATTGATCAATTGTTCCCTTTGCTACATGGCTAATCTACCTAAGACGTTTCCATTGCTGCACACTCCGTAATAGTTTAGTGCAATTTCACATAATACTGATTCTTTTTCCAATCAGAAAGCAAACCCAACTGCTCTTAAATGGTTGTAACAGAAAAAGTGTTGGACATAGTTCTACGTCACTGATAAGTTCTAAGTAAAAAAGAATGAGGCATACATTTCACTAATATATCTATAGTTCATAAAAGGATTTCAATAAAGGCAGGAACATTGCTTCAGGCCAAGTTCACCATGAAAATATATAGAAGGTAGGCATTTTCTGTCTTATTTATATTTTTTAATTATTTGTTTATTAATCTATAGAACATAGATATCTAAACAGCCTCCTAACTAGACCTAGAAAAGAGCTTGACTTGAACCAAAAGATAACAAAACATTCAGGAAAGAAAAAAAAATCTCCTGATGTATAAAGGTGAGTAGGTAACACACATTTCAAAAGGATGAAGGTGATATTTCCACTGATGAAACAAACAGAGAAAAGTTCAAGAAGAAACTGTCTGTCAAGGCAGAATAATAGAAGTCTGCTGAAAATAAACACTTAAAAATATGTTAAAGAAAGAGACAGATTGAACTTAAGATGTACCTAACATTTGCTGCCACAATGTTGTGTGGGTGTTAACATGCAAGTAAAAGAAGAATGAAAAGAAATTTTTTTTCCTTCAGAGTTGAATGCCAAGAGCAGTACTCACATTTTTCTGGGTACATGATTTTACACAATGCATTCTAAAAGTTGTAGAAAGAAAGGAAATAGAAGTGCATTAATATCAGGAAAAAATTGGTAGATGAAACAATGTGGTAAATAACTTTAACCTGCCTTAAGTAAAATTAAAATTAAGGATGCATGAAAATAAAATAAGAAATTGCACATAAAAATATGTTATTCAATATTATTTTCATTTTAAGTAGTGCAAAGAAAAAATAAAGAAAAGGGGAAAGGAAAAGTCAGTGAAGTTATCTCTCCCAAAAGGAATGGACAAAGAAGAGACATATTTATTGCAAAGAGTAGACTCAGAGTAGTAGCTACACCTCACAAACTGTGTCTGCCTCTAATACCCTTCCACTCAAAAACAAGGCATATGAGGAAGAAAAACCAGACAATGGCAAAAAATAATCAAAGAAAATTCCTTCCATGTGATGAACAATTGAGCAATTCAGGATGGTTCCATATTCAGAAAAAAAAGATAGCTTAGAAAGATACAACATATTACAGAAGATGTTAATATGGGTTGTTTGTTGAAACAAAAAATCTAGGGGCTTGAGATGAAACTGTTAGGTGGAAATCTGAAATGAAATTTAGTGGTTCTTCATCACTAAGTGGTAGATCTGTACAGCTTCTGGAATAACCACAGATTCATAGATCATAGAGTAATTTATGTTGAAAGGGACCCCTAGAGATCCTCTTGTCCAATTCCCCATTTGAAGCAGTTCCTATCAGACCAGATAACCCAAGACTTTGTTGCAGTCTTTGTAGGCAAGCTCACAGCTGCTGCTTAACCGTACTTGTGATTAAAAACCCAACCAAACAAAGAAAATCAAACAAAAAAACCTCAATAAAGCAGTGAAGAAACAAAGAAACCTTTACTTTCTATCTGATTGGAAGTCTCCATGTTCCAAACTGCATTCAATACTTTTTGCCCTCTTACTGTGTGCCTTACAGAAAAAGTGCCCTTTGTACCATGCCATGAAGACATCAGTAAGATCTCCTTTAGCCTTCATGTTAAGGATGTAGAAACCCAGCCTCCCAGCAGCAAAGTATCCACTGCAGCCATCTGTGTATTGTCACCTTCAGAGATTAAATGCTGAATTAGATGGATTTGCCTTGAGCAAGTATGGACACTGTGCACTTTACTACCCCCCTGAGGCTATTGGGAAGGAGATTAACAAGGTGATAAAACTGTGAGAACAGGCAATATTGAAAGAAAATGTGATGAGATGTCAAAAGAAAATTATTAATTTGAATGATAATTAAGAATTTTTCATTTTCTCATGCTTTGCCTTCCCAAATCTGTTTGATATTAATAAATTCAATACATTTCTCTTTCTGTAATATAGTTAATGATATCTTATATTCAAACATACTGTAAAAAGATTTATATGTTTTAGGGGTTTTTTTTTCCCTTTTGAAAATGCTTCATGCAAAATATTTTAAATTTCACAGGATTTCATTAGAAACTGACATTGATTGTCTTTTGATTGTGCTTTTTCCTCTTATTTTTCCCCCTGATTTACCACTGACTTTTCAAAGCTCTTCAGTTTAGGACAAGAAGCGAATGAAAACAATAATGGAACTGTATTTTTGCTACTTTAAAGTTTTACAAAATATGTAGAACGAGATCAAGAAAATTTGTCAGTAATTACAACAAAATAAAAATCAATCCAAGACATTCTCATTTCTTTTAAACTCGCTAGCAGGAACAGAAAAAGAAATAAGAAAGAATAAGACTAAAATGTAGGAAAAATAAAAGAAATGCAAGTAAATTAAATTTCAAACAATTGAGAAAGAAAAATCAGAAATATTAGTATAATGAATCCTATAGACAACTTATAGAAAATCAGTTTTCTTGATTAGTTTGCTATTTGCCTCTTTGAGGAGTAGCAATAAAACACTTTTTCTTTCAAGATAAAATTCTATGTTTTTGAAAATCAATCAAGTGTTTGAATTTGAGACTTGCTGAGGAATGGAACTCTGCTATTCAGCCAATGTTCAATATTTTTAAGTATTGAAGTTAAGTTAAGAAACCCTGGTGAAAACAAAGGGAAGCAAAGTGAGAGTATTTGGTCTCTTCCTGACCAGCTCAAAAGAAAATCTTTTAGATCAGAGGTAACAACAATTTTTTGTGGGTTGTTGGGGTTTCAGCTTGTAATTTAAATTGGTGTTACACTGAAAGTGAGCTGGTTCCATCAGAAGCCACAGAGCCTAAAAGAAGACATAAGAATGTAACAGCACAATATTTAGGAACTCTCCTAGGCTTTATCTTTCCCAAAATTGACCTTGGATACCAAGATTCCGTTAATTTTATTGTTTTCTGAGTCCAGAAAGGAGTCAAATTTTGACTAAACTAGTCCTTCAGGAATTCTCTGGTCCAGCATGGGCCCCCAGCAAGGATCACAAGTCCTGACAGAAAATCTGTAACAGCATGACCCCCTCTCCACAGAACAATAGGTCCTGCCAGGAGCCTTTTCCAGCGCACATTCTCTGTGGGTGTGCCTTCTTCAGGCACACCCGTCTGCTCTGGAGTGGAATCATCCATGACCTGCAGGGGAGATATTTGCTCCATCATGGAACTCCATGGGCTGCATGGGGCAGACTGCTTTGCCATGTTCTTCACCATGAGCTGCAGGGGAATCTCGGCTCCAGTGCCTGGAGTACCTTCTCCCCGTCCTTCTTCTGATACATAGAAAAGACTCCACTACTGAAATAAGTAGTAAAGTAGGTGTGTTTATTCCAGTGCTGGGGCACACATGGATTGCTCCACCAAATGCATGTGTGCCTGCAATACCATTTGGCTGGGTATATATCGAGTTACAAGCTGCATATTCATTAAGCTTCCCAATGTGTCTATACATATTCATTTCCTAGCCCCGCCTAGACCTGCTTTGTATTATAATGAGCCCAAAGTCATTTCCATATGGCTTGTGCTTGCGCAGTGCCTCGTGCAGGGGTCTCTGGGATGGAGTAAGAAGTCTTCCTCGATTTGAACTTTTCACTTTGCTTCCGTGCACATGCTCCCTGAGTCCCTGGCTCAAATTCAAACCCCCAGGTTGGTTTGAACCGGTTCCTAGGTCCAAAGCAGGATCTTTTGGTCATGGCTGCTTCTCCTTATCAGTAGTCTTTTATCTTCCCTTTTCCTACTTGACAAATGTAATAAATATTAGGCAAGCTATATGCATTGTTTTGGCAAGCAGCCCCTTTAGTAATTCACTTAACTCTTGTTTCCCTGACTCACTTCCCTGACCTTCATGTCTGCAGGGCTGTTCCTCTCACATTATGTTGCTCTTTTCTCCAGCTGCTGTTGCACAACAATTCTTACATTTTCTTAAATATGTTGCCACATGGGTGCTACCAAGGTAATGGATTTTCTCAGCTCTCACCAGCAGCAGGTCTGTCCTGGAAGCAGCTTGAACTGGCTTTGCCTGATGTGGGGAAAGCTTCTGGTGTCTTCTCACAGAAGTCACCCCCGAAGCCCCTCTGCCAGCAAAAATCTTGGTGTGGAAACCCAATTTGGTGTGTGTGTGTGTGCGTGTGTGTGCACATCACAGTAAAATCACTGAAACGGGTTGGTTTAAGTGAAGGGCAATAAAAAAATCATCTGTCTACATCTTCTGGAATGCAACTGAGCTGTGAATTATGACTGTTGTAGCTGATGTCACAATATGTTTGCCTCCACCAAAGCTGACTGTCACCAATTTTTAATACGGACATATTTATGCAAATCTGCCAATATAGTCTGAATGTCAAGTTATGTACATGAGGAGAAGGAGTGATATATAACTAGAAGGCATTTTTTCCTTGTGTAAGTCAGTGATGAGAAGGAGTAAATCTGTAATAGCACTTCAAAACACAGTCCTGAGTCCTGAAGTGATTTGTTGTATTTTATTTTAAAACAGATCACATGGCTGGTAAAGCTCCACAGAAGAGGGGTCTGTAAGAAAACATGTGACCTCAGTTACATACATTAGGGTGACTCATCCAAACATATTTGTATCTAAAAGGTGATTGTGGAGCCATGATTAGCCATACTTTGTTAATGATATGGCTTTTGGGCCTGTAATCAACTCAGAGGAGAGCAGTTCTGAAGTGGTGTCCAAATTTGTGGAGTTGCTATATAGTTTAAATGATTGAAACCAGACTTCATTACAGAAGGAAATACATAGGAATAAATATGATATGTGATGAATCAACTCACCAGTTCTCTGTATTTCCCCTCAAAACTTAGTACATTATTTTTCACTGCAACTCCTACAGAGACACAGAGTGAATAAATAGCTTCAAAATGCACTGGTTCTGCTTAGTTTTCTTTTTCAAAACAAATTTTTGCTGAGAAGTAGCATGCTGAGCTATACACTACTCATTTCATAATAATTGTGCTTTTAAAGGAAAAAAACCACAAATCTTTACATCTAACAAAAAGTTTGCCTATCCAAACCCCAATAACAACACTTTACCATATTTCACCACATATGAAATATGGTGCTGTAGTAAAGCATTGATGCAACAATGAAGTCACCAAGCCTCTATAATGGTAGTGTCATAATCTGACTATCCACAAATGTAGTAACTATTCCCTACTAAAAAAAATTAACGGATGATCTTAGTACCCAAAACAAAAACTAATGAAATACCCACAAAGCTTATTTTCATAAATTAGAGGTAAGAATTAGATCTGATATGTGAAATATAGTATTAATATTACCTTTCAGCTTTACCATGAAATAAAAACATCTTTCTCATCTTTCTCTAAATGATCATGTTTGTCCCCTGTCTTACACCATATTTTATATTTAATGATATTTTAAGCTGGATTTGCTACCTGAATAATCCTTTCCACCCCATGTTGTGCATGGTTCATAAGTATTATCATATAAGATTATAGAGGTATATTTATGTCCAGAATCTGCTCCTGGACACAGAAGTGGTTCTAAAATTCTTCTTCCATCATAGAGGCAAAGGCTTTTGTGTTTCTTCTCCAGAAAATGAATCATGACTCAAATTTTTGTTACTTAAGAACATACTTACCTGAAAAAAATGCGAGTAGTCACAGGTACTACAGACATATTTATCAGATATGGGCTTATATGGAAAAAGTGAATAAAGCATGATCATCTGTTATTTCTGACAGTACAAGAAGAACATGAATTCAAATAGAATAATGAGGAAATATTAAAACAAAATAGTGAACAAACACAAAAATTTCTTTGTCACAATGCATAAATAGTTTGTGTAATTCATGGTAACAGGAGGTTTTTGGTTCCTGAGAAGTATAAGATGGTTTAGGACGTGATTAGGAAATTCGTATAAGAAATACAAATTGGCTGATATTAAATACAATGGTCTAAATGAAGCTGAAGGGTTGGAAAAACATCTCTTACTGATGGGTGCTGGAAACAATGGCTCCATCTATGCTATTACTAAAACTCTTCTCAGCATCTACTTCTAGCTAATAGCAGAGATCAGAGAGCAGTTTGAGCCATTTTGTTTTGTACAACCAGTTATGTTAAAGTATCAGATCTATGCAAATTTTCTGGGAGAAAAATATCAAAATCTGTTTTTCCATGATATAATTTCAGTGTGAAATGTCTGAATTGAGTATTGATCAAAGTAGTCCTTCTAAATTAATGTATATTCAGAACTTATTTCCACTTAAAATGTTCCTTTCATGATTAATTGGTCAAGAGGGCAGTCTTAGATCAAGGCTTGCTGAAGAAATGTCATTTTTAATCCTTATTGTCAGAGTAGTATGAGAGTGAAGGCTGAATGCAGGCAAAACTTCTTATTGAAAGAAGAAGTTCTTGGTGAGCTTCAATTACAAAAAACCTAAATAAAATTTTGCTTAACCACAGTGATCATGGAGAGGGGAGAAAAGATAACAAAGGGGAAAAAGAGAGAAACTGAAGAAAAACAAAGAAATAATCAGGTGCAAGAATATTAGACACCTGGATTTCTTTCCTTAGTGCTTCATAAGCTCACTGGACTGGAATATGGTTTCACATACACTTAGCAAATTCAGGAAAATTTCTGCTGAAGTCAACAGTCACATACATCCGAAAGTTGTATAAGGCCCACTGTGTCTGCAGACACAATTCTGTATATTCAATATCTGGCTGTTCTGCTAGTAGAGGTACCCTACTGTGTTTCTGTTCCAACAAAAGGATCTGGAAGTGCTTCAAAATAAAAAACCCTCTCTAGTCCTTTGAAGCTGGCCTTTGAACCTACTGAACCAGCTGGCAGCAACATGGTACAGGCATGATACTATCCTGGTTTTCTACTGAAGAGATGTATACAGTTGACAAAAGGAGAATGAGGTAAATGCACAGAATAGGAATGAAGACATTTCAAACACAGACAGAATAATATGGAAAAAGAAACAAAACAATTTTGAAGTAGGATAGGAGGAAGCAAATGAATATATTATATTGACGGTCTTAAATAGAGTAGGTCTGGGTGTTTCATTTTTCTATAGAGGTTAATAACATTTTGCTTCCAGATGTTTTCATCAGACTCTTACTTCAATGGAAAATATTTTATTAACATTTTACATGTTCAAATTGGAAAAGGAAAAAAAAAGCTTTTGAAGTAAGAACATTCTTATATATATATATATGTACGTACGTATGTAAATGAAAAAAACAATCATGGTCTTTTCCTCCATGTTAGAATGCTCAATTTATGTTCCGATGGAATGACTAGTTGTCAAGGCAGGCTTAACTAATTTCTTGAGCACAGAGGAATAAGAATACTGTTGCATAGAATCATTATGTACCATGAAAGAGCTTTCAACTAATATCATAAGTGATGAAGTAGATAGTACATTTGCCTATGACAAAGAGTAGGCCAATGTTCTGATGTCTCTCTGTGTGAAGTTCCTATGTACCTGCTCTCTCTCTCTTCCTCAGCACAGTATATACCACCACAGAAGCCCTGGTAACACCCTGGGGAAACAAACCTCTTGCTTTCCAAATTCTTAGAGTAAGATAAGGCAGGGAGAGTGGTTTCACAGAATGAATAATCACACACTGTGTTCAGTTTCTTCTTTTCCTGTCAGGAAACCTGTTCCACTCCACATGGAGAGACCTTCTCTTGTGTCATCCTCTACTAGAAAAAACAGCATCTCCTGTCACAGAGATGATTGGATACCACAGTGTGATTCAGTCACCTAAGCTTAGGCATCTAATGAACTGTAGATGCTACAGGGTGTCCCCTAGCTGCCAATTTGCAGTCTCAGATTTCCTTAAGTCATGTGTCATTACAGTTAGTCTTACAAAAATCTTGTATACTGTATGGTCTCTCAGCTGTCATGAGAGGCTTATGTCTGAAAACTAACCCAAACCCTAGTCCACTGTGAGTGCATACAGCTTGTTACACTTAAATGCCTTTTTCTAACAGTAGAACATCTGCTGCAATAGAGAGAAGATGCTGAGTTCTGGCCTTATCTGCTTACAAAATGACCTATCTTGAACAGCTGTATATCACTTTTCTTTTCTCATTTCCTTCACAGTTGCAGCGAT
Organism: Aphelocoma coerulescens; assembly: GCF_041296385.1. Lineage (NCBI taxonomy): Eukaryota > Metazoa > Chordata > Aves > Passeriformes > Corvidae > Aphelocoma > Aphelocoma coerulescens. Next base: position 53,836,758 of record NC_091013.1, on the reverse strand, counting down.
TTGCCACCTATAGGCTACAGTCTGTTTTGTCTGAATTTCTTTTGTGTTAATTGACTTTTTTTTTCCAAATTAATTATTTTTACATTTGAAGACAGGGCATGGTGAGGGATATATCCATTATGGTGTCATAGGTGTACTTTGAGGAATAAATATGAAGGCCAAAGACCATATTCATTCTTCCTGCCAAGATGTGTGACTAGATTGCACAGCCAGTCCTACATTTTGGAGGAAGCTTATGATAATTCCATTAATAAGTGCTTATGATTAAAAAGACGGTTATATTTAAAATTACATTTGACAGAATTTCTTTACTGTAATCATGCACTTTGTATGCTGTATTCATGCACTTACAAATGAGCAGGAACTAATGAATTAATTTGACTTCATAAAGCCTATTGTGTCTAGATTTTTTATGCAATGACAGCTGTTTATAGTAGGCCTAATTTGTTTGTGATATTAATCTTTAAAAGATACTACCTGAACACCTCAAATGAATCATGTAAATCCACTCTTAGCATGTAGAGCTCATTTTGCACTTAAGTAGATTCAAGAATCCATAGCTGCTTCTGCAGCTCATTTGTGCTATAATGGCATTTTACTGCAAGATTAAAAAAGTAGTTCCCCAGGAAAACCCTGTCCTAGTTTTGACTGGTATAGTGTTAATTTTCTTCGCAGTAGCTTGTATGGGGCTATGTTTTGAATCTGTGTTGTAACAGTGTTGATAATTCAGGAATGCTTCAGTTATTGCTGAGAACTGCTTACACAAACTCAAGCCCTTTTCTGCCCTTCGTCCTACACCATCAGTGAAGAAACTAGGGGAGCAGAGTTATTTGGGAGAGGACACGTCAGGAAGAGCTCACCCTAACTGACCCAAGGGATATCCCATTGCATATGGCATCATGCTCAACATAAAAAGCTGGGTGAAGAAGGAGGAAGAAGTGAGGGTGTTTGTCTTCTCAAGTCGCTGCTACTTTTCATGGAGCCTGGCTCTCCTTGAGGTCTCTAAACACCTGTCTGCCTGTGGGAAGTGGTAAAAGAATTCCTTGTCTTGCTTTGCTTGTGTGGGTGGCTTTTGCATTATTTATTACATTGTTTTTATCTCAACCCACAAGTATTCTAACTTTTATCCTTCTGATTCTCTCCTCCAACCCACCAGAGAAGACTAAGGGTATAGCTGTGTGGTGCTTAATTTCTGGCTGGGGTTAAACCATAACACTCCACTCCCTGTGATAGAGACCTTCTGTTACCTATTCCACATTCATTACTGCACTGTCACTCAAACTTTAAAGCTTTGCATGCTTTAGCTATCTTTTGTAGAGAAACATTAAAACATTATACTGTCCCTTATATGCTTCTGAATAATTTTCTAAACCCTTTTAACAATTCTAATGCAAATTCAGTACCTTAAAACAGAAAAAAAAAGAACTGGTGTTGAGTTGAAAGGAATCACTGCCTCAAGGGTAGTGAAACTGAACTTACAATTATTGATGGAATGCATATTTAAATGACCTAGAAATCTGTGTGACTTAAGGTCCACACTTCAGGGCAAAGGATGACATAAACAGTATTCATAATAGGATATGTATTGGTATTTATATGTTTAAGGTCATCATGTGGTTTTTTTAGGGCATTTAATGCAAGGACATAATTAGTCTTGTAGTGCACCTATGCAGACTCAGAGAATGTATGAAATGTGCTTGTATGAATGGAAGAAAATTAAAGAGAAAGGCAAATTAAGCACCGGGGTTTTTTTCTAAAAGAAGTTTTACAATTTTCTGTTCTCTACCTTGACAGAAAAAGCTTTGTGTTTCCTTTTTTTTTTTACAATGGTTCTTCCTGTAGTAAACTGTCATATTTACTTCTTATTCTATTCAAGGCCCAAACATTCTTCAGCAAAGTCAATGAAAAAACCCTCTGTGATTTCAGCAAGTACTACACAAGGCCATTTGAACAAGAAACACAAGCTATTATGGGGGAAAAAAAGCACCACCTTTTCAGTTTGTGGGTTTTGACCTTTAGTTTCATGACCTACAATTTTTATTTTCAATGAAGAAAATTAGTGAAAAACAACAGAAATTGTTTCTATAATTTTCAGACCCATTTTTTTATTGGAAATTTAAATTTCTTTAGTGACAGTCTTAAAACAGTCAAACATCATTTATTAATGCCAACGATACATAAAGTTGTTGGGGTTTTTTTGTCCTTTTCTTTTTGAAGTCAGGAAAAGGGACTTTAAAAGTTAGGAATTCTCTCCTACATGTCTTCTCAGAGAGCTATGCCTTCCTTATGTCCTTAGGTAACTTTTGAGGACTTTGATTTACAGTTCCATGTTGGTAGAGGAATTAGAAATCCAAGAAGTCCTTGGAAGAATATGTGTTTCAAGGTCACCAGGAGGAATGAATGAACAGGGAAACTGACAAAAACTATAATATATTTATTTCTTCTTAACTCTATGTAATAAAACTTATACTGTCTCAAAAATAAATAGTTTTCATACACTATCAAGCAATTTTTCCTTGTCAATAATAAAATTCCATTGCTTATAAAATGGCTCTAAAATAAACCTTAGTCCAAGAAAAAAGTCTCCCTGAATAATGAATACTAGAAGATTTCTCGAAGGTTCCCAAAACTGAATTAGACACTTTTAGGTTTTTCTTGTGTAATGCTCTCTTTTTTTGAAGTCATACAAAATAGAATGCTTTATGAAGTGGTAAAGTATGAAGTGTGACCTTTTCAGGGTCTGTACCATCTTTTATGGATCTGTAATTGTCTATAACTAATATATATATATAATTTTTATTTCCAAGTGACTTATATTTGCCTTTCCATTGGGAACATTGTAGGACGCAATAATCAAAACTGCTAAAATAATACTATTCTATGAAAAAAAAAAGTATAGATAACATAACCTGTAATGTTGTGTTCAGCTTTGTAGATGTTATGTCTTCAGATACCTGCTTTCTTAGATATTCAGTCTCAGGTATTTGGTTTTGAAAATGAAGATGACTGTATCCTATATAATCTTTATATGTCAAAACCAGAATTCTGTATCATATCTTATTCAGGTTTAGCTTATATTTGCCTTTGAGCTCTTCAAGTCTTCTGCAGTGCAGTTTGCTAGCTGATAAGGTTTTTCTCCCCTCATTGTTTTCCTTTTACTGTAAAGCTATGATGAATATCTGTAATTAGTTGATAATACAAAATAAATATATTTTCCTTCTTCAGTCACAGGAATATGCAGTAAGAAGATCAGATCACTCACTTTTTCTGCAGCAAGAAATATCTTAGAAAAGACATTTAACTACTTCAGTAAATTTCACTCTCACATTTTCATGGCTAATCAATCAATACCCTGCGCAATGCTGATACTTCACACATAACTTATGTTTATATGCCACTACAAGGAAGGTATGCACATCATGTTACAGTAGAATTTTCTAATTCTGTCTTTCTTATCTTCTTACTAGGAGAATGTAAGTGTGACCTTAATGTCTTGAAATCCAAAGCACTCATAGTCCTCACAGTACTGGTTCTGATTAAAGCTTGACGTTCTGCCCGTGTATTACCAGCACTGCCTCTGAGCTGGCCTTTCTAACTCTTCCTAAAGTTCGATATTTTTCACTGATATGTGTGTTATCATCTCTGCTGTTAATCACTGAAACTGAGAAAACTGATCCAGGCTTTTGCTTTCTGGTCGATTGGCTGTCCTTGTCCTCTGCTATTTTAATACACTGAAAATAGTGATAATAAATTATCACCAGGTCAAGACTTTGATTCTTCACAACATTGTCCCATGCTACTAAAAAATAAAATAAAATAAAATGATAAATCTTTACTTCTGATCCTTGGAAAATATGGTTCACCTAATCCAAGGGAAATAAGAGATAATCCTGAAAACTTGCTACGTAATTTCCAAAACTACACTTAGTAGCAAAGCTGTCTGAAAAGTAATTAACGCTCAACTATAGCTTAGTTAGAAAAAAGAGGTATAATTTATGTAATCAGTTTCATCCTGGCTTTCATCCACTTAACAACACTGAGACATCTTTTTTCATGGGCCTATACCTAAGGAAAGTAGCAACTTTACACTCCTACTGGACTTGATGTTTCTTTCAGTGGCACTTGATGCCTCTAGGAAGAAATCCCATTTCTTTGCATATGTCATCATAGTAGTTTAACATTCTCTTTCTTAGATTATTTTTAAATTTGCCTCTAACTTTATTATGACGCTGAGATTAGCTAACTGTATTTGTATGTATTTGTATATGTATGGTGTTAATAATGCCAAGGTTGTGGGTTTGATCCCCATATGGGCCATTCATTGAAGAGTTGAACTCAATGAGCTTTGTGGGGCCCTTCCAACTCAATATTTTTTTATTCAAATACAGCTCATTGTTATTACCTGTTGTTTGATTTTCTGCAGACATTCTGACACCTGTGTTTCTAAATTATCAGGAGGTAGACTATGAATAATTTCAATGGCACTCCTGACAGATTATATTTCCTCATCATGACTAAGTAACACAAGTAAAATTCAGATGTGGATTTTATAAACATTCATGTCATAATATATGATTTGAAACTCCAGTAGTAACAGTATAGGAAAAGGCAGGGTTACATTATCATATTCCATAGCAGTGTAAAAATAATTTAACACTGTACCCGGCATAGGTACACAGTATCTCACTACAGACATTCAAAATCTCCCACTGGTATTGCAGAACCAGGAAGATCATCAACTCTGCTAGTCTTTCTGCCATACCCATGAAATATTTTCAACTCATTCCAACTTTAGTCAGTAGTTAATTATGCTACGAAGCATGATTGACTATATTGTTTCTATATTGAGAGAGCTCCATTAACTTTCAGCAAGACAGATGATCAATTTTAGGAGCCTGCTGCTTATGCACAGAGTCCTTCCTGCTGTGCCCCAATTTATTTGCAGGACATTTTTGTTACTGTACTCACCAGGATGTGTTTTATGGCCTCATTTCTATCTCTTTCTTTTTTAAATATAGTAAGTGTTAATATAAAACTAATCATTCAATCCATGTGAGTATTTTCTTATGGGGTACTCCTACAAATTTTAATAAAAAAATAGATTTTTTTTCTCATATGGGGTTAAGCAGAATTTCCCTGTAACATAACTGGAATAAACCATTATCAATTTCTGCATTTTACTGCGATTATGTACAACTGATTCACTGAATTCCTCAGTATTTGTGGTATCCACAGCTTGTTATTAGAATGAAGTTAGGTGCCTCACATCAGGGGAAGGTGCTTAATAATGAGGCTTAGTATCTTTGGAGTATAGAAATAGCTTAATTTGAGTTAGGATATTGATTTGAATTTTTGGTTGAAAGTTAGAAAAACTATTCAAGTTTTCATAAATTATTTGTCTGTTAAAGAAAACCCTAAGAAAAGAACAGATGAAAAGTATCAGTGACAAGTTTTATTGTCCGTAGAGGCTAATCAACTTCTGGAAAATCAAACAAAATTTTAAGACTTGAGTACCTTTCAGGTCCCCCGTACAACATATATTTCCTTTTTACTGGTCAAGGAAAAGCTTAATTGTCTACAGTCCATCCTTGCCTTGGTACTCTGGCAGGAAGAAAACTAGAATACAGATGCAAAAGACTCAGAAAATTAAGAAAATTATAATGTATTCAACTAGGTCCCACAGCTTCATAATCATAACAGCAGAACTGCTGACAACACCAGTTAAGCTTTCTTACTTTGCAATAAGAAGTTTGTCTATTCCACGTGGTTCAAATAACTCAGTTTCAGTCTTTTGCTGACTGCTGTCTTGTCCTTTGGAACTTCCATTGCTTTTTTGCTAAAATATTTAGAGGATTACTTTCCATTATATCTTTCTGTATCCTTTTATGGCTGGAAGCCATATTTGTCCCTTAATTTCTGCATCTGTTCAGAGCCATAAACAGTGCATAGGTAGGAATAACTTCATGAAAGACTCCTGCCTTTTGCAACAACATTTCACCATTACGCATAGATAATAGTATTGTATTAAAAAAAACTAACTGTATTAATCATCTGCAAAGTATTTTAAGCTCCAGAGTGTCTGCTCATATTTTTATATAATTTTGTTCTTCAGAACTCACAAATCGTTCCACTTTGATTGTTATCATAGTCTATTTTTTCTGGTTCTAGACTTGGTGTTGATCAGGCTTTCAACTGATAACAATTTAAATGGAATTTAGTGCAATATCCTATAAATTTTTTAAACTTTCTACTCTTTTGTAGTATTAAATATTTGAATTGCGTTCTGAATTGGGCTACAGTTAACAGGTTTAGTATTTGCTATTATGTGACATAGCTAATAGCTTGGACTTGAACAATGTTTTTAAAATCCTAATGTTCTGGTAAAAAATTTTGAAGTGGGGATGGCATTCATATATATTTCTAAAATGTGAGTTGTGCCATTTGTCTTAAAATATGTGTCTCCATTTACTAGAAGGATATCCAAGGCAGCTCGTTTAGACTAGACAATCAATATTTTGACAGCCAGGATAGTTGTGCTGAGGTAACTTGGGCCATGAATTCCACTTACTCTCCAAAATTGTCTGCTCAGATTAAGAGCTTTAGTTGTTCTAATGTTTCAGTCATTTTTCTCTTTATTATAAAAAAAATGCATATATGAAATTGATTTACCTCTTCGAGTGTAATCTTTCCAAATTCTCTTTAATATAATCTTGTAGCTCCTTTCTCTGTATATATATATATGTATACATGTATATTCTTGCACACATATATAAATAGTTATGTATCTATGTCTAGAAATATCTATAAAGCAACTTTCTGTTCAGCAACTTTTGCTGCCTTTACAAAAAAAAGGAATTATCTTCTCTTAAATCTCTTGTATTTTTTCATTGCTAGAAATCTCTAGCTACAAGGACTGCTTTGGCAGCACCATTGTTCACAGTTTTTAATTTTTTCTTTACTTATTCTGCTTGTTAATGAATTTCCTGTTCCTTCCTCTCTCCTCAGGCAAAAATTTCTGACACATCTGCATCATAGATTAGTTTTATGATGGGTCTTTGGTATTAAAGCACTAACAGGCATTTAATAGAAGAACATGGAAAGAGCGAGAGAGGATCTAGGGGATCACGGTAATTTGGACTGAATCTCCCTTGTACATGCATATAGCAAGAAAGCAGCAGTTTCAAAAGTCAATTTAGGATATGAGAATTGTAGCCTTTGAATTGACCCTGGGGTGATATTTTTCTCTTTTATTTTGGTGGTTAAATAAGAATCCTATGGAGATCAGAAAGTATATTGGTGTGCATAGTTTATTAGGGTGAATAGTTTGACATGTTTCCACCAAGACAATCAAAAGGCTAGAGATGCTGCCCTATGGGTAAAGCCTGAAGGAGTTAGGTCTTTTCTTGTGGTGAAGAGAGTGTTCAGGGAGGACCTCATCATGGTATTCCAGTACTTAAAAGGTGGCTACAAAGACAATGGAGGCTCTCATCTTCACAAAGAGTCACAGAGACTACAAGGGGTAACTGGTACAAATAGCACTAGGAGAGGTTTTATCCTTAAATAAGACAAAATTTTTTCAGTGACAGCAACCATTCACTGGAAAAAAACTCCCTAGGGATGTGGTAGAGTCCCCATCACTGTAGATTTTTGAGCTATCATTGGGCAGGGTGATAGATGATCTCAACTAAGATTCCTTTCTTACAAAAATTTGGACCAGATCATCTTTCAAGGTCCATTCCAACCCGACCTGTTCTCTGATTCTGAGGTTCTCTGTTTAATTCACACGTTAGATTGAACAAGGAAACTCAGCTAATGTTCCAAGAGGTATTGTGGTCTGCCAAACAACTTGAAGGTTCACCTACCCATTCAAAATCTAGGCATTTTTCTTCCTCCTTTCCTATTTTTCAGGATTTCTTATGTTTTTCTCTGTACAAGGATTTATGTCTGATAACAGAATCAGATGAGATCCACTGTCTCCTCCCATGTCCCCTGGACTTTTGCTGTGTAAATACGGTCAAAGAAGAACAAAAAGGAGAAGGCTTAGAAAGAACATGAGGCATCTCATATCTTAACTTTAAAGAAATATAGACCCATACTTACATGCTGTAACTACACAAAAGATTTGTTTGGAGCTTTTTCAGCTTCAAACATTTCTGGGAAAAGAGATGATAAAATGGTACAGAAGTTCAAAGATATTCCTACAATTATGAAAGATAAGGGCCTCAGAATATTGTGAAAACATTCATATCAACATTTTTCCAAGCAGCTTATTAATATGTTTAATATTTCAGCTCAGCTTTCAGTTGAGAGGGTCACATGATAATGAAAACCATATAAGTGGCATTTTGCTTAGAGTACATATTTTTTTTTAGTTTTCTTTTTTCTTATGTAAAATGAGTTATTGACACATATTGCACATAAAGCAACACTTTTCTAGATGAAAAATCTTATTTTTCAAAGAGTTTTTCTTGGCAATACAGACTTGCTATGTGGATAAACTTTTATTGCTAATGAATTATCTTCAAATTATAACAATTTAGCAGGGTAGTGAAGAAATGGAAAGTATGAAAACGCATTACGGACTAGACTTGCTGTGCTGGTTTTGGCTGGGGTAGATTTCTTCACAATGGCTGCCACAGGGCTGTGTTTTGGATTTGTGCTGAACACAGAGTTGATGATACAGAGATGTTTCTGCTATTGCTGAGTAGGGGTCACAAAGAGCCTGCTTTTTGTACTGCCATGCTGGTGAGGAAGTTGGGTTTGCATAGGATGTTGGGAGGAGACACAGCCAGGACAGATGACCCAAACTGATCAAAGGGACATTCCAGACCATATGATGTCATGCTCAGTAAATAAAGTGGGGGAAAGAAGGATGAAAGAGAGGACATTTGGAGTGATGGTGTTTGTCTTCCCTAATAACCATTAGGTGTGCTGCTCTCCTGGAGATGGCTGACCACCAGCCTCCCCATGGGAATGTTAATTAATTCCTTGTTTTTCTTTGCTTGTGTGCACAGTTTTTGCTTTCCCTATTAAACTGTCTTTATCTCAAACCACGAATTTTCTCAATTTGCCCTTCTGATTCTTTCCCCAAACCCACTAGTGAGGGAGTGAGTGAGTAGCTGTGTGGGGCTTTGTTGATGGCTCAGGTTAAACCACGACACTTGCATTCCTTGAAATAAATACCATTCTACAAAAAAAGAGAAAAAAAAAACCAACCAACCAACAAAAAAAGAGAAAACCCCATGGCATCTTATGTGAAATCCTTTATAAGTATAAAACAAAAATCGATAACATTCTGACCCGTGACTGTGTCAGAGATAGAAACAGAGGAAGGGAATAAACAGTAAAAGGAGGTATTATGAAAGTCAATATCATTAGCTTATTAGAAATCTAAATGCTAACAAGTTTATATAAGCATCAAGACAAAGAAGGTTTTAGGTTGAAATTTGAAGAAGGATAATGACATAGTTCCTCATAAGTTTAACAAGAGAAATAAATAAATAAAAAGAGAAGTTTAATAGATTCATATTTTATAATTTGACTGGTTGATGATGGAGACTGGCCATGATAAGTCAACTGGGAACAAGAAGTGAAATCTCAATAATAAGCAGTATGTGATATAAGAATAATTTTGAAGAGCAATGCAACTGAAACCATGCTTTTGTTGCACATCCCAAAAGAGGAAAGGGGAGAAGGTAGAGAGAAGAATAACATACTCAAGAAAAAGTATTAGGAAAAAATATGACAAGTATCCATCTGTATTGAAAACAGGACTAAATAAGAACATTTTTATTTCACAAGGTCAGAACTTGGACGTCACTTTACCTCTACAGGTAGACAGAACTGGATGTAAAATCATGTTCTTGTGCCATGACAAACTTTTAACTCTATTCCTGTTCTGTTTGTTGTAACATCAACTCATTCAAATCTTTTTGTGCTGCAAAAAAATACTTTGATGCATTAAAACAATATTGAAAATAAATAAATAAATGAGATATATGTGATAACTAAAATAATGCAAATGAAACAGTTTTTGAATTACCTATAATACTAACATTAGACATTTTAACTGTTTAATGACGTCTTTAATAAATAATATGAAGAAGTCTGCCAAAACACAAATAACTGATGAGAAAATCTTTAGTCTCCATTATTTCATAATAGTCTATGAATTTGATAATAATCTAAGAATTTCATAATAGTCTACGAATTGCGTAGCCTTTTTTCTTTAGCTCATGGAGTACTTAGATAATTTTCTTCTAAACCCATTCATAAACTTCTGAATAGGTACTGAGTGGTTGCTAAACATCGTGCCCAATTCAATCTTATTTTACATGCAGAAGCTCTAAGTACTGTATTCAATATTATTACTTTATTAGATGCTCTTAGGATACCTTTTTACTGACAGCTAAATGAGATCTCTGCTAACAAGTAGCTACTTATTTCTGGCCTTAAAGAAGTCATTTACAAATGCAGCGTGAAATGAGGTGTTGGCAGTTTTTTTGTTAGGTACTTAAACAAAATTCAGGTGCCTTGAAGAAGGAAAAAAAATCAGCTAAATGGAAAAAGCTGTGCTTTTTAACTGTTTTAGCCTGCTTCTTACTTGAATCAATTAAGAATTCTCTGTGCCTTGCCACAGTATGTGGCTCCTACAGCATGAATACTTTATGCTTCACTTGTTCTTCTGTAATACCTCCCAGGAAGAAAAATGCTGGTTTCTTTACTTTTTCTTCTTCCCCCCTTACCATAGACAGCACAAGCATGCATACTATAAAGAAATTTAACATCTTATGTATAATAGTTGGGCTACCTGTTCTCATTAATTTCTTATTTATATGTGATTTATGCTTAATTTCTGTCATGGTTTAATTCCAGTTGGAAAAAAAAAACCCACACAGACACTCACTCACTCACTGCCCTGATTGGACAGGAAAAAGAATCAGAAGAGTATAAGTGGGATTAAGGCAGTTTAAGAGTTAAAGCAAAAGCTGTGCATGGAAGCAAAGCAAAACAAGGACTTCATTCACTGCTTCCCATGGTCAGGCAGCTGTATAGCCATCTCCAGGAAAGCAGGGTTCCATCATGTGTCATGGTGATGGGAGACAAACACCATCACTCCAAATGTCCCCTCCTTCCTTCTTTCCCCATCTTTTATATGCTGACATGACACCATATGGTCTGGTATCCCCTGGATCAGTCATGGTCAGCTGTCCTGGATTTGTCCCCTCCCAATTCCTTGTGTGCCTGCAGCATTCCTCACTGATGGGGTGGCACGAGAGGCAGAAAAGACCTTGATTCTGTGTAAGCCCTGTTTAGCAATAGCTAAAACATCCCTGAACTGTCAACACCATTTTCAGCACAAATCTAAACCATAAGGCCTATACCAGCTGCTATGAAAAAAAATAATTCTTTCCCAACCAAAGCCATCAAAATTTGTCACTCATGTTTTTGAGACAATTGTCTCTGTGACTGCCTGAATTTAGCAATAACTTTGACTACACATGAATTACTACACTTACAGACTTTTAAATAATGTCCACGTGTTTATGGTAGCTATGGAAAGACGCTGTTTGTTTATCCTGCAAAGAGAGAGAAGTTGTCCTAAAATAGTCATAGTATGAGACAGGTTGGAAGGGATTAGCTGTCTTGGATCTCTCTTCCCTTCAGGGCCTGTTCTCATGGATTCTTCCAAGAAGATTCCCAGAAGAGGCTAAAATTAGCTTTCCTGAAGTCCACAGTTGTAATCTTGCTTGCTGAGACAACTAAGATCACAACTGTACTTACATATATGTATTCTAGTAAAGCCTATGCCAATTAATTATTTCAGTAAAAACATGTAACAGTTAATACAAATGTCAAAATATCTGGATTTGGACATGATTCTTCTCAGGAAAAAAAAAAAAAAAGCAAAAACAGAAATCCAAAACAACCCCCTAAACCCCCCATTTTGCCTTGGCCAAGCAGAGAAGCATTAAGCATGCTATTTACAAAAGTATTGAATTAAAAGTGGATTTTGTCTTTGGGATCTAAGTACTGTTAAGATGAAAACACCCAAATTGGCAGTTCTGTCCTTAAAAAGAACAAAAGTCAAACAATCCTTTATGTTATATAATTAGATTTTCTTTCTGTCCTCTTCAAGTTAGTAGTCATTGACAGCAATAGACTCTCTGCTGCCAGAGCCAAGATTATGAAACATGTTTACCTCATATAATTTCTATAGTACAGGTCAAAAATAAAGCATGCTCTTACTTTGCTGAGTGTTTTTTGTACTTTCAGTCCATTGATCTTGGGTGACTTCTTAGGAATGGTAAAGGGATTCTAATGTTGTTTAAATATTTATATTGATGATTTCAATGTAACCGTATTCCTAAGCTCTGCCAGTGCTGTTCGTCAGATCTGCTCGCCATGCCCTCTCCAAATTTTTTTGAAGACAGAACACAAAATCTTTTTTATTTTTAGCAAGGATTTTTCAGTCATTGACCAAAATTCAATACAAAAGGGAAATATTTTTAATTGTAACCAGCAGTGAATGTAGAGTATTTACTCATGGGTATTCACAATTACATATTAATGGCCTGCTTATAGTTAGATAGTAAAAAAATAATGTTAATACAAAGGAATTTATTAATGAGTTAAATAAACTTTAAATTGAAATAAAACCATTTTTCATATCTTAGTTCTATGTCCAAGATTTTGAAGAGTTTATTTATGTAAGAAATTGAAAAACTGTGCCATTAAGAAATTCTTGATTATACTAAGATTTTCTGATAGTGATTGTCCTCTTAATTAAAATAACTAGCAAAAAAACATTCTATAAGCCAAAAAAAGGGAAAAAAACTTGCATGTACTAAAACATAATATAGAAATGCCATGCAGAAATTATCTAAAGATTTTGGTCTCCTCAATAGATGTACTACAGAAAGAATTCCATATGTAACAACAGTTAAGCTCCTGTTTGGAATTTAAACGTGTTACCAGACCTCTTGAGTTCACTAATCCAAACTATATAGACCTCTCCTATTCTTAAAACTTGAGTAGATGCTTACACACTTTGCTGGCTTTAAATGTACTCTACAATATGATATTACAGCATAGGAAAACTATTTACAGGATAGTAGAAGTACATGAAGCTAGATAATATTTTGAGAAACATTAAAAAATACTGGAGTTGATAGTGAAAAAAAGAGCAAACCAAACCAAATGTAATTTAAAACTTTTTTTCTTGTATTTATCAATGAAATCCTGGCTGCAGTTTTTCATAATCAGGTATCTTTTAACTAAGGATATTACTTACATAAGTAAATCTTACATGTAAACAATTACTGCAAAGCTGGACTGCACTACTCTATTTTCTTCCTGAGGAATAAAAAATTAGTTATGTAGATTTCAACTTAATATTCTTGCCATAGAATAATATAATAATATAATGGTTAGGATTAGAAGCGACCTTAAAGATTACCTAGTTCCAACCTCCCTGCCATGGACAGGGACACCTTCAACTTGACCACACTACTCAAAGACCCATCCAACCTGGCTTTGAACACTTCAAGGGATGGGGCATCCACAACTTTTCTATACAACCTGTTCCAATGCTTCACCATCCTCACAGTAATGAATTTCTTCCTTATATTCAACCTAAAGTGACTCTATTTCATTTTAAAATCATTCCCCCCTGTCCTATCACTACATGTTCCTATAAAAAGTCCCTCTCCAGCTTTATTGTAGCCCTCCTTTGGGTACTGGAAGGTGCTGTAAGGTCTCCCTAGAGCCTTCTCCAGGCTGAAAAAACCCAACTCTCTCAGGCTGTCTTCATAGAGGAGGTGTTCCAGCCCTCCAATCTTCTTCATGGTTTTCCTCTGGACTCGCTTCAAGAGATCCATGTCCTTCTTATGTTGGAAGCTCTAGAGCTGAATGCAGTACTCTTAAAGGGGGTCTCAACCAGCGTGGATTATAGGGAGAAAATCCTCTCCCTCACCCTGCTGGTCATGCATCTTTTCAATCAGTCCAAGACACAGTTGGCTTTCAGGGCTGCAAGCACACCTTTTCAGGCAAGCACAGCTTTCAGGGCTGCTGGGTCGTGTCAAGCTTCTGGTCCACTCCCAAGACCTTCTCAAGGCCTCTTTCAATCCATTTTCTGCCCAGCCTGTATTTGTGTTTGGGATTGCCTGGTGCCCTTGCACTTGCTCTTCTTGAACTTGATGAGGTATGCATCATCCCACCTCTCAAGTCTGTCCAGGTCCCTCTGGATGGCATCCCCTTCCTCCAACACGTTCACCACACAGCTTGGTGTCATTGGCAAACTTGCTGAGGGTGCACTCAATCCCACTGTACGTGTCACCAGCACAGATGTTAAACAGCAACAGTCCCAATACCAGCTCTTGAGGAGCGTCACTCATTTCCTTCTGAGAACCAGTGTGACTATCTTTTTAAGCTTGTTTTTTCTCAATACATATATATTATATCTTTCTAAAATGTAATCTGAAACAATTGAAACAATATTAGTGTTGGGGTGAAAAGGACAAACAAGAAATACATTAATGGAAAACAAGGTAAGAGATTGATGCTCTTATTTTAGAGAGGGTGGGAAAGAAAAAAAAAGAGTGATAAAAGAAAATAAGTGAACATAAACTTTAAGAGTAACAATCCATAAAGAACAAATTCATAGACCAGAACTATAGAAAGTATAAATGACAAATAAACTCTACTAAAAATATTTTAAGTATAAATGCCTTCTCCTTTCATGATGTAAAAGGCTTTTTAGATACTAAGGCTGGATTTCTTCATTTTAAGTAAATCTAGGCTTTAGAGCCAGTGTAAGTATTCCTAAAAGATTAAGCAAAGAATTGTACAGGAATCTTACTATTCAGGGTGGGACCTTATTCTCAATGACATTCTTGATATCTTTAATTAATTTGTGTGTATTCTGACAAGAGTTTTCTACAACATAGCAGGTTTATTTTTATGTACGTGTGACTAGTCTCCAGAAAATGATAGTTTTAGATTTTCAGGGCTTTCATATTTATCATAAATTTGCTCATGTTCTGATTTTCTAGTATACTGTCTAAACTTTAAAAAGAAATAAATATTAAAATCAATTTAGAAATTAAGTCTTTAGCTTTCAACCAAAGAACATATCTTAAAAAAATAACACCAACACTATGGTCCCTTCTAAATCAGACAACATTTAGTGATTCTAGAAGCCCCCCTGAAGGCTGCTTGGAATAGCAGCCCTTTTGCAGCAGGTTCAGGTGTACTGAGTATCCTCCTAAATTGATAGCAGTCCATGCACAATTGTTTTAGTCACTCTTCTGCTTGCAGATGTATACATCTAGGTATAAACATAGAGACAATCTCCTGCATATTTGGAGCAAAACCACTTTAGGTTATAGTTAGAATCTAGAGGTATACACTATTATATATCAATACATATGTTAGGCTACTTTATGTCAGTGCACAGATGTGTGTAAATGAAAATACATGTATATATGCAGACATACAGATATTATATACATTTTTACATATGTGGATATAGACACAGATATATTCATTTATGGTGGGAAAACAGCAAGGAACCAAACAGATAATTGAATTTTCTGCTGTAATATAATAGTCAGCATGACTCAGTCTGCATTGTCATTATGGATCAATGTGTTAAATGAATCGTGCTGCCTGAATTTCTGTTGCTAACAACTATCTTTAAGCAGTGATTCATTTAGTCAACTTTGGCATGACTTTGGAATAGCATGAGACTTGGAAATAGGATCCAGATATCACATCAACCTCAATGCCTCAAAAATCCCTAAACATTATGGACATATTCAGTTTTAATTTAGCCAAGAAAGAAAAGAATAAGTTAGTCTTTCCATGACAAATTACAATTTAAACAAATTATATTTTACTGGATATTAAAAACTAGGAGTGAAATCATATGCTGAAAAATCAAGTTTCACTTCAGAATGGTTCTGCTCAAGTCCCAGGCTGGAGACTGTTGTAGTCTCTCAGTGCTTCCTGGAGTTCTGCAGGGACCAGGGTCTCTCTAGGGTTCAGGAGCTGGGGGGAGTTCCTTAGGGTCTGTCAGGGTGCTGTCCAGCAGCCAGGGCCTGTCCCACTCACCATCCCGGAGCGGGGCAGCTGGGGACTCCAGGACAGCCCCAGGCATCAGGCACCTCCCTGGGGATGTGGGATGGGAACAGGCCAAGGCTGGGCTGGGCTCTGGGAGGCTGACATGGGGATCTGGACCATGGACAGGGTATGGGAAACCCTGAAGACATTGGGCAGGGTCAGTCAGGACTGGTGGTATCCTCAATGCCCTGACAGTATTCAAGATTCTTCTTCTTTTTCTGTCTGTGCAGCACACAGACTACTGATTCTTTCTCCCAGAATACCCCTGAGAGGCACTTAAGTAGGGGAAGGATCTTGCTCCATGTTCCTTCAGATGTTCCACTTTGCACGTTTCCATATCACATTGTCCACTTCAAATCTTGTCATAGAAAGACCAAATTCCCTGTTTAAAGGTGACTGTCATACTTAAATCCTTATAGCATCACACCACAAACACTGCCCTTTCAGGTTGAGTGAGTTAATTACTTCTCTGAAATTAAATATTAAAGAATTCTGCCTCTAACAGCCTTATTACTTATTATACTACTTGATGACAATCAATCAAGAATCTTGAAAACCAAATGCAAAAAAATACACGTGCACATTATAACAAAACATTCTTCTATCTGCTACAGCCAAATATATTTTTAGTATAAGCATGAGAATCCCCACGCACTGTGTAACTCTGCAGCATATTCATTTTGACAAGAAGAAAGGCTGCCATAGCCAGGCTTATCTCAACACTTACATTCATTACCTTGTTTATCAGTGAAACCTTGTAACTCATACCTCAGGATCCTCCAAAATTTGTAACTCAAGCCATGAACCATTCATGAACAAAATGAGAAGTAAAGAGTGGTTATCATATGTGAATGTAAACCACAGCAGTTACCTCTGTCAAATGCCAACAGGTGAATGGCAAACAGATGAGAATAAAGACCCATGAGGTTCCTTGAGAGAATTGGGCATTCTTTTCCTTCAATAATCATCAGTGATGAAAATTAAATTAAAGATAACAAAGAAAATCTTAATTTGCAGACAAACAGTGGTTTGCAAACAAGTAACTCATCATAGATCAGTTATTTTATGTGAAATTTAAAAGAATACACAAAATTTAATACATATCCTTTCCAGATATTGTCAAACACCTGTAGAAACTGACAGCTTGAACACAATATCTTTGATTTTATCAATAAAAAGGCATCAATATATAAGCAAGAACTGATATCAACTGTTAAGAAAAGCTGTCTGACATTGGAAGTAAATCTCCTGATGAAGACATTACAGATACAGTAAAAGAAGAAGTACATAAATTTGTCTTTGTCTTCCCACTTAGGAATCCATAATATCTTCCACTGTTGTAGTGAATTCTGATCACGCAACTATGGGTACATGCTAATAACATCACTTTCTGTCATTTTAATTATTATTGTTTATATGAATATGACAAGGACAGAACAATTGACGTGGTGGTGACAATTCTGTGAGTCAAATCAAACCTTTGAAGGTTGCTGTAGTATGTCATTACATTATGTAATTCCTGGGGTTTGGGGTTTTTTTTAAATCTTTGACATTTCCAAGGGAAAATAGGTTTCAATACCACCCAAATTAGCAATGTCTCCTCATTATTTTTTTAAATCATATAACTTCTCAGAAGAAACTTCGTGTTCTGTTTGATTTATTTTGTTTCACAGAGCTATTTATCTCAGTTCATTAAGGGCAACTAGCCTGCAATAAGTAACATTTTATTTGCATCTACTGTCATCCACTAGCAAAGCTAGAAGTGCTACTATTGCCACACTTCAAGTGTTCTGGCCTTATATAGAAATTTCCTTGGCTTGCATGAATATTTTCTGTAGGCATTACTATTGTATCTCTGCAGCTATTTGGGTCTGACAGTCCCCTAGGTAGGGGAAAAAAAAGGAATTTTACTTTACACCCATATGCTTAAAAGACTGACACAGTAAAACAACAGATAATTTTTCAAGACTTAGCAGCCTTTATATTGAACTAAAAAGAAGTAGTGGGACTACTTGAATGACTCACCTCTGAATCTTGACAGCAAATATTGTTAAAAAATTTTAAAGCTGAATTCTGAGCTGTGTCTTGAAGATTCAAATGCTGTAAAACTGGGGAAACTTTTTTAAAAAGGATTTTAATATTACTTTTCAATTGAAATCTAACTAATAGACATAATTTTTTGTCACACAAATTCTAAACTGCATTTTAAAGGCTATTTTACAGGCATCACCACTGAAAGAAATAATAACTGAATTAAAATCTGCCCTGGAGTGCAAGTGCATCAAATAGAAATAAGTTATTTTCAGTAGAGTAGAAACACATTACTTGCTGTGACAGAAAAGTGTAATAGTCAAGTTGAAGACATTTATTATCAAATTTAGAAACTACTAGTACCACCTACTGGCAGAACTGCAAAACTGAAAAATATTTTCAGGTAATAATATTCTGTAACACCACAATAGGAAACAGATTATTGCAACTCTAATATCATCTTTGATTGCAAACAATATGCAGTTAGGTATAGGAGATGAATTTGAGTATTTAGGGAATATTTTTTATGAACTGAGTTACTACTCAATTAGTTATAAAAGAAAGAAGGAAAAGCAAAAAATAAGAAAAATGTAGTCATAATTGCAGTTTGGTAAGGTACATAATGGAATAATTTAGAAACTACTAAAGAAAATTATCCCACATTTCTAATTATATAGACTTGCTTTCTTAGCTATGTTGATGTGGGGCCTCCATACTCCTTTTATTCAAGAAGTTTCATTGATACTTTGCGTTTGACAACCAGCAGCATTTAAATGGCATTCAGTTTATCCCTCAGTGGTTCGAGATCTGCTAGAAAGTTTCAAGATAAATGAGGATTAGTTTGCTCAGGATTTTCTCAGATATGTAGAGTTCCTTCCTTCCTTCCTTCCTTCCTTCCTTCCTTCCTTCCTTCCTTCCTTCCTTCCTTCCTTCCTTCCTTCCTTCCTTCCTTCCTTCCTTCCTTCCTTCCTTCCTTCCTTCCTTCCTTCCTTCCTTCCTTCCTTCCTTCCTTCCTTCCTTCCTTCCGAATTCCTTCCTTCCGAATTCCTTCCTTCCTTCCTTCCTTCCTTCCTTCCTTCCGAATTCCTTCCTTCCTTCCTTCCTTCCGAATTCCTTCCGAATTCCTTCCTTCCTTCCTTCCTTCCTTCCTTCCTTCCTTCCTTCCGAATTCCTTCCTTCCTTCCTTCCTTCCTTCCTTCCTTCCTTCCTTCCTTCCTTCCTTCCTTCCTTCCTTCCTTCCTTCCTTCCTTCCTTCCTTCCTTCCGAATTCCTTCCTTCCTTCCGAATTCCTTCCGAATTCCTTCCGAATTCCTTCCTTCCTTCCTTCCGAATTCCTTCCTTCCTTCCGAATTCCTTCCTTCCTTCCTTCCGAATTCCTTCCTTCCTTCCTTCCTTCCTTCCTTCCTTCCTTCCTTCCTTCCTTCCTTCCTTCCTTCCTTCCTTCCTTCCTTCCTTCCTTCCTTCCTTCCTTCCTTCCTTCCTTCCAAATTCCTTCCTTCCTTCCTTCCTTCCTTCCTTCCTTCCTTCCTTCCTTCCTTCCTTCCTTCCTTCCTTCCTTCCTTCCTTCCGAATTCCTTCCTTCCGAATTCCTTCCTTCCGAATTCCTTCCTTCCGAATTCCTTCCTTCCTTCCGAATTCCTTCCGAATTCCTTCCGAATTCCTTCCTTCCTTCCGAATTCCTTCCGAATTCCTTCCGAATTCCTTCCTTCCTTCCTTCCGAATTCCTTCCTTCCGAATTCCTTCCGAATTCCTTCCGAATTCCTTCCTTCCTTCCTTCCGAATTCCTTCCTTCCTTCCTTCCTTCCTTCCTTCCTTCCGAATTCCTTCCTTCCTTCCGAATTCCTTCCGAATTCCTTCCTTCCTTTCTTCCGAATTCCTTCCTTCCTTCCTTCCTTCCTTCCTTCCTTCCTTCCTTCCTTCCTTCCTTCCTTCCTTCCTTCCTTCCTTCCTTCCTTCCTTCCTTCCTTCCTTCCTTCCTTCCTTCCTTCCTTCCTTCCTTCCTTCCTTCCCCTTGTTTCTCTTCCTCTCCTTTTCTTTCTTTCCTCTATTAAACATCTGAAATCTAGTTAAACTCTCCCCAGCCTTTTCTAGGACAATTTGCAAGTAAAATTTTGTTAGACGTTGTTGCTAGCAGTACTACTCTACACTGATTTAAATAGCTATGCAAAATAAGAAAGAAGCTGGTCTTTAACTCACCAGGTAGCATGTTTCATCGAGGCCCTCAAACTTTCTGAAGCAAGCCTGTACCTCAAATTGTTATTCAAGCAAAACAATTTGAGAAGAATCTATAATTATTCTTATCTGAGGTATGCAACTAGTAAAAAATATGTTTCATTTTCATTATTATTTCCTGGGACACCAAAAAAATTTTTGATTAAACAATTATGTACCTTTTCCACTGCTAACTGTATTATAGTTGCCTGTCCAGAAGAACCCTATATTAAATTATTTGATATATTTAAATATTTTTTTTATTTATGGATTAACTGTCTCTCACTTTTTCTCATGTATTTATTCTCTTTCCAGTCAGACCATCACCTCAAATTTTGTTCCCAACTGCAGCACCAAACACACAAACAGAAACTATGAACAGAAGTATGGAAAAATGACCTATTGGTCTGCCCCAATCTAAGCTACTTGCAAGCTGAAAACCAGTTTGTATCAAGGGAAACATTTATATTACTCTTCCATTTTACCTTTCATTTTATGAATCTTTAGTTTTAGTCATTAATCTGTGATGTGGAACCTTGTTAAGTGCTTTTGAAAATCTAAATATACTACCATCTACTGAACTTTCCTTATCTGTTGTGGCAGTAATATCTTCAAAGAACTCCAGCAGGTTAGTTAAGCATGACCTCTCCTGTCTGAACCCATGTTCACTATCCTTAATCAAGCTACATGGGTTTACTTTACTTTGGACATTTCATATGAGAGTTCCTGTATTTTCTCCCAGCAAGTTATAAACTCACTGTTTTCCCTCATGACCATTTAAAGGAATATAATGAAGTTCTCTTTGACGCTTTTCAATCCTTAGGAATCTCTCCTGAGTTGTGTGAACTTTAAAAATGTCAGTGAAGAATTAAATTATTTCCTTACTTGGTTCCCTTAGCACTTTTTTGCTGATCAGAAGAGATGGAAATATTTTAAGAGCTTTGTTAGACATGCCAACTCACTGTATTTACATTTGGGTGTCAAATTGGGGAAAAAAAAGTCTACCTCATACAGCTGCTACTTCATCTGTCCAAGAAGAGTAAGAATAAATACATAAAAACAAAACTCAAATACAAACAAGCAAAAAAACTGTAGAACAAATCAACCAACCAAATAGAAAATGTTCTAGTTAAACCTGAATGAACCTTTTCTTCAGCTAAAAAAAAAAAACCAAACCAAGAAACAAAACAACAAACCACCACCAACCAAAAAAAACCCAAAAAAACCCAACAACAACAAAAAAGCACCAAAAAAAACCCCCAAAAAACCAAAGGAACAACCAACCTACAAACCAAAATACCCCATGAAAAACAAAACCAGGCATAAAAAGAGACATAAGAGACATTTCAACCCTTCCTTTCTCATTCAGCAGTCAGGAAAAAATAAAACCAAAACAAGCAACAATCCCCAAATAAATCAGGTCTTGAATTCTGGTGAAAAATAAAAGGATGTAAAAGGTGATGAAAAGGAGCATGTGTCTTAGCTGCTGTCAGAACTTTATACATGCAAAAATTCACTTTTTAAAAAATTCTTATCCACCTTTTTTAGTAGATTTTTTTTAGTATATTTATTACATATTTTTTATAAAAAAAAATTTATTGGAAAATTAATGAGTTTTTTTCTGATAGATAACAAAAATATTCAGGGATATTATATTTTATATTGTGAGATTGTTGTTGTTTTATTTTTGGTTTGGTTTTTTTTGTTTGTTTTAATTTGGGAATGTTTGCATCTCATGTATTCCAGAGCTTTCTTTATTACTACGACCCAAAATGAGGATTCTTAAGGGAGACCAACTCAGTAAGTGACTGCCATTTGTTAATTTTTTTTTTAAATATTACCATAAACAAATACTAAAAGTGTTTATTTCACTAGATTAGATTCAAAAGAGTAGTATTTGTTTGCATTCTGAACTTAAAATATTGGAAATATGGAGGTTTCACTTTCTCATATAAGAAAATGATTAAAGTAGATTTCACATACCTAAAGGAAATCCTGCTTTCTTGCCACCAGTATTTAAGCTAGGGGTATACTACCATTATGTCACAGTTTTTATGAAAATATGTAGGAAAAAAAAAAGACTGCAAAATATTGGTTTTGCACAATCTCAGTGCTAAAAAGTTTGTTAAGTAGCTGCTAAGAGTGAGACAGTGGTACACAGACTAGGCATAATCATAGTCTTTGCATGCTCCAGAACAAAAATGTTGCTAAATTGGTAGCAAGGGCTGTTCAGGCCTTTCTACATCATGCTATTTCACAGAGGTCTAATAACACAACAGCATCTCAATTTTACCTCTGTGTTTTCCCTGCACATTTTCTGAGCTCATTGCTGCTTTCAAACAAACAATGTTGACCACTATGCACTGCATTCACTTCCTCATGAGTATAAATAGTGGTAAAATTCTCTTTCTGTCCTAGAGGAGCAGAAAGGAAATTTTATTTAGTTTCCTCTTTAAAACAAAGAGTTTAACAACTCAGTTGGTGAAGCTCAGGTGGCTGTGACTGAAGAATCAGGTCAGAGATCAAGCTGTACAGGGTGAGTTCCCAAGTTCAAGAACTGGTCAAGGGGCCCTGAGCCTCATCACAACCTGGAAGCCTTTGATCCAGCAGGGCACTCCAGTCACAGGACTCATCACAACAGGTTTCATTCATACCAATGATGTCAAATCTCTGGGGCTAGGCCAAAGCCTTGAGCTCTTTCTTGTTGTTCCTCATGCTTCCTGCATTAGTGTAGAAATATTTCAGGTGTGGTACATTGTAGCCAAAATCTTATGAAGAAGATTCAGGGACCCCATTAGTGTTAGTTTCCTCAAAACCTCAAAACTTCAACTCTGGACATGAGAAGACTTCAGGCTTCTCAGGGAATTAGTGGGTAAGGTCCCCCAGGAAAATATTTTTGCAGTTTTGATGAGGCCCATCAGTGCTGGTCACTTTTTAAACATCTGCTAAAGCCACAGGAGCAAGCAATTCCCAAATGTTGAAAGTCAAGCAGGTGAGGCAGAAGGCAATAGGATAATGACAAAAAGCAGTGTGAAAATAACATCATCCTGTTATAGGATGAGGGTGGTGACCTCACAAGCAGGTTGCCCAGAGGTTCCCACCCCTGGAAGTGTTCAAGGCCAGCTAGGATGGGGTTCTGAGAAACGTGGTCTAGTGAAAATGTCCCTGCTTACAGCAGGTGGGTTGGAACCAGATGATCTTTAAGGTTCCTTCCAACCCAAGCTATTCTATGATTCTATGATTCTATGATTCTATGATTCTATGATTCTATTATTCTATTATTCTATTATTCTATTATTCTATCCATCTATGAATGGATAATTGTTGTCCTAAAGAGGACAAGCACAAGAGAGTCCTTAAAAATCCATAGAAATACTGAGCAATAGAAATGTAGAGAGGGAGAGTTACCGGACACTTTTCTTCTTCTCATCTCTAATTATTTTAAATTCTTTTTATTGAAGAAGACCAGCTTCATAATTATTTTCTGCAGACAATAAGTTATATGGCTGGGGGAATCTTATGACCTCTAACCATCTGTGTGGTAAATGTCCCTGATCAAACCATGGCTGTGCTGCTCTTCAGCCTTGAGATGGAGCCAGTTTACAGCCAGGCAACCCAAAACATCTATAGCTATGTGTTCACATCATTCTGGATCCGCAGTTATAGACTGTGGATATTTTATTTAGTTTTATTGACAGTGGAAACTAAAAACACAATCCTCAGCATTCTTCACTTTCACTTTAAGAAATGAGAATAAACACCTGCAAAATTGTTGAAAGATTGTTGCTATTTTAC
Source organism: Aphelocoma coerulescens (assembly GCF_041296385.1). NCBI lineage: Eukaryota > Metazoa > Chordata > Aves > Passeriformes > Corvidae > Aphelocoma > Aphelocoma coerulescens. Next base: position 53,812,599 of record NC_091013.1, on the reverse strand, counting down.
CTATAGTCCAATACTTTTACCCTCTATTTAAAGTACAGTATGATGGATGGGGGAACTCTAGGCTTTCATTTTAGATCTCTGGAGACAGGGAAGGCAAAAAAGTGTTCCTGCACTTTTCCAGAGAAAGAGCGTGTATGCCCTTCCTTGGTAACTCTAAGTGTGTAAACCACTTCAGAAAGAAAATTGTCAAAGAGCAACATTACTGCACATATAGAATAAATATACACAAGAAAGGAGTCACAGGTCTGTAATAACATGATGGCAACTGAAGTTAGTCAAAGTAGTCTATCCAGCTCTAATTGAAATGGGAATAAATCTCACCCTCTCATTTATGGTGTTAAGTGATACTTGAGATCTTCTTCAGTGCTTTAGGCTGTTGAAAACCAGGGACCATCCTGTGTTATGAGTTTGCACTCCACAGAGGAAAGAGGTTAGTCTATAGCTGTTTCTTTGAGGACTTCTTTTGTTTTGCCTTTCTTCCTTCAAGTAACTCCATTTCTCATCAGTCTCTGATAGTGAACAACCTTGTGCTATGTCCTAGGAAACTTCTCTCTTTGATTTAGTTTTGATTTGAAGTGTATCAGCCTTCTGCTACAAAGACTTCTACAGTAATATATTAAGACTTCAATACTCTAGCGAAAACATTCACTAGTATTTGGCGCAGGGAAAGAAAAGGAGAAGTGGAGACATAGCCGGTTAAAAGCAAAATTCTTTATATTTAGGATATTCTACCTGTCTCCAGACATTAATATAATATTACGGTTGAGAATATGAAGTACTATTTTCCTACACATCACAACAAGGAAGTACTTCCTTGTACCTCCTGGGGCTTTCCAAAGTTTCCGTAATAGGCTCTAACACTTTTTAAAGGATAAAGATGTTAATTGATATGTTTTGTTTTGTTTCTTTCTGGTTTTGGATTTTTTATTCTTTTCCCAAAAACAAAAGTTGATTGTCTGATAAAAGCTCAGTAGGAGCTGGGAAATGCAAAGATGCTTCCCTCCGTCACATATCACCAATCTCTTGGCTCTGTGGGAGCTCCACTCCAGTTTCCCATATCCTTCTGGGTTCACAACACAGCACTAAATGAAAGCCACTGTCTCACATATACACCTCCAATCAACTTTTCTGTAGAAGAGTGAACATCCTTCTGTATTCCAAGACTTAGAAAACTCATAAAATGGATAGATCCAGATCTTGATCTCTGTGGATTGTGTTTATGTACTGGTTTGGGGTGGAATAGAGTTACTTTTCTTCGTAGAAGATTGTGTCAACCTATAGTTAGGACTCATAACCACAAAAAGTGTTAGTAACATACCAAGACTTTTGCTATTGCTGAGCAGCATTTATACAGTGTCAAGGCCTTTCCTGTTTCTCACCCTCCCCCACCAGTGAGTAGACTGAGGGTGCACAAGAATCTGGGAGGGGACATAGCCAGGACAGATGACCCCAAGTGAACAGACCATCTCGTGCTCATCACTAAAAGCTAAAGAATATATATAGGAAAGGTGGATGTTCAGAGTAATGATGTTTGTCTTCCCAAGTAATTGTTACATGTCATGAGGCCTTCTTTTCTGGAAATGGTTGAATCTGTGGAAATCCCCTACTGCTTACTGTATTTGGTATAGAGTGGAGGATCTATACCTCCTTCATGAGTAATATTTCCTTTGATTTTTTTGTGGCAGTCAAATACATTAGCATTTTAAAACCTCTCCAGGAACTCATATAAGGAGAAAGCTTGGTTTATAGACCAGCTTCAAATTTTTGTGAGAAAGGTAAAAGACTATTCAACCTAATCAAGAAAAGGTTGCTTCTGGATATATTCAGAAACAGAGTATAATATCTCATGGATGGTTAGGTTTAAAAAGAGACACAGCTAGAAAGATTAATACCTCTGGCTTTAGCTGCTGAGAGGTGGATTTTTATGACTAGACCTTTGTACCTAAACATCCAAAGTGGAAATTGGAATTTAGATATCAATTGTCTTTATATCTATATATATATATATAAAAAATATATATATACATATATATATAGCTATAGGCCCATAGTGCATATATTTATAAAAAATATTATGCTAGAATATAGATATAGATAGAATAGGATATAGATAGAATATAGATATAAATACAGAATTATAGAATGGTTTGGGTTGGAAGAGACTTTGAAAGATCACATTGCAACCCCCCCGCCAGGAACAGGAATACCTTCCAACCAAATAGGTTGCTCAAAGCCCCCTCTAACCTGACATTGAACATTTTCAGTGATGGACTGTAGACAATTTCTTTGGGCAACCTGGTCCAGTCACTCACCATCCTCATCATAAAAATGTTTTTCTTATACATAATATAAACCTATCTTCCTTTGGTTTAAAAGCATTGCCCTTTGTACTATCACTATATGCCCTCTGTAAAAAGCCTTTCTCCATCTTTCCTATAGGCTGCCTTTATATACTGAAATTCTCTCAGTCTTTCTTTTAAGAAAAGGTGTTCCAGCCCTCTGATCATTTCTATGGCCCTCATCTGGACCTGCTCTAACACGTACACATCTCCTCTATTCGGGACCCTAGAGACTGATGCTGTACCGAGGTCTATTAAGAGTGGAATAGAGCAGGGAGAATCACCACCCTCAATCTTCTGGCTGAACTACTTTTTATGCAACTCAGGATATGACTGGCTTTCTGGGCTCCATGCTCATATTGTCCAATAATTCATCCACCCCCAGATTCTTCTCTGCAGGGCTACTTTGAATCAGTTAATGCCCTAGTCTGTGCTAATGCTTGGGATTGCCCTGACCCTTGTGCAGGACCTTGCATCTGGCCTGTTGAGCTTGGTAAGCCTCACAGAGGCGTACTCCTCAAGGAGTGGTTATCCAGGTCCCTCTGGGTGGAATCCCTTCCTTCTAGCAAATCAAATCCATGACTCAGCTTGGTGTCATCTGCAGACTTGCTGATGCTGAAGTCTATCCCATTATCTATGTCATTAATTAAGATATTAAGAAATACTGATCCCAGAACAGACAGCAGGGACAACACTCATTAGTGGTTTACATTCAGACATTGAGCCTGAAATTCTTTGGGTGTGGCCATCCATCCAAATCCTTATCAGTCTAAGAGTCCATCCATCAAACCCATACCTCTCCAATGCAGAAGCAAGAAAGTTGTGGGGGATTCTATCAAAGTCCTTACATAAGTGCAAGTAGGCAACATCCGTAGCTCTTCCCTTGTCCACGGACACAGTTACTCCACCACAGAATGCCACTGTATTAAGCAGGCAGATTGCCCTCAGTGAAGCTGTGTTGGCTATACCTAAGCACCTCCCTCTCTTCCATCTTAACGTATCTTCCAGGACAACGTGTTCCATGATCTTTCTGGGCAAGGAGGTGAGGCTGACTGCTCAGTAGTTCCCAGAGTCCTCCTATTTACTCTGTTTAAGAATGGTCATTAAGTCAGCTGTAATATTCCAGTGGGGCATCAATATATATATAGTGTATAATTTAAATATATATATTAAATAATAAATATATTTTATATTTTTATGAAGTTTACTGTATAATGTATTAAATATGCTGTATGATTCTATGAGCCTATATATACTATTATATTATGAGAAATATTATAAATTATAATATATTCATACTTTACTATATAGTATAAAAGATATAGAGTATATATCAACATATTTCCACTATAGCATCTCCAAGTTTTACATACATTAAAAACATTATTCACTTCACTCACATGACAGTACTACAAAGAAAATCTAAAACTTAAAAATGCATAGATGATGAGAAGAGTTGATAACTGATGGTCTTCAGTGTTGAGAAATTAGAACTCAGTGTTTCAAAATCTCAGTCTTTTCCATCATTGCCAGGTATTTTCAATTTAAGTTGAGAATCTGCTGTTCCTGCTTATGCTGGAAAAAATAACACCCTACCAAACTATTCAGCATAAGACTGCTCGAGGAATATGGTGTTGTTTAGCACAAGTACAGTCTGCAAAATATCAGCATGAATGGTATTTCAAAGTATTCATCTCAAAGGAAAAAGCAAACTTTGACAGACATGGAAATGAAAAAATTGAAGAGAAAATTACAAGCCTGTAAGTAAGACTGTTCCATATAATGTGCACTTTCATTAAAGCTGAGAAAAAAGAAAGTAGATAGTTACATGAAAACATAACTGCAAAGCAATCACACAGAAAGCATTTCTGAGATGCCTGATAAACCAGAGTTGAATAAGAAATGGACTTGAGAAAAAGTAGTAAATCCTTTTGAACTAAAATACATTTATCTAGCTATTTGAAATACATTCAGATTATTGGTATGCACAAAGCACGTTAGATATTGCTATCCTGGCAGGCTGACAAATAATTACTTAGCTGGTCCACTCTTTGTTTTTCTCTTAAGAAAATGGCACATTACTGGTTATATGAATTATCAGCAGATTTATGGGATTTAGTAGTTAGGACCTGCAGTTTATTCAGCATCAAAGCAAGTACAACTGAGGTGATGAAGAAAAACTTCATCATGAGTGTTATAAAATCTCAGAAGATAAAGACAAAATATCTGTATAATTTTCTTTTGGAAAAAAAACGCAAACTTTTTAATATTAGTTTTGTTGTTCTTCTTGCCTCACATGTATGTTTTCACCCATGACAAGTTTAGAACCAGAATTACCATCTCAGAAATAAAGCTAGTAATATATCTCATTTTATACTGTGCAGAAGCTTTTCTCTATCAATACGTGCTGAATTAAAATAAAACATGACAAATTTTAGTTGTAACACTATGATAATATACACATATGCATTACTTTATTTAAAGAGTTAATTATCTGTATCTTTATATTTAACAGGAATATCCAAGTAGATAACCTTTTTGCTGACAAAGTAACATTAATTGCTTTAAAAAGTAATGTTATCTACGAGGGGTTGCCTTTGTTGAAGCCAATTTTTCCTGGATATTTTACTAACAAGATGACACAATGATAATGCTATTGTACAACTACTTCTCCCATTTCTTCTTTATCAATATTGAGAATGCTTTTCTTGGCAACCATACGCAAAGCATCGTCTCCCTGCATCCTTCAGGTCTTTTTACATTTGAACTTAGATCATCTGATTTCAATATTTCTTTCCATCCTACCCTTCTAATTCTGTCTATTCATCTATTCACCCTTTCAGGTTGTAATAATTCCTTTTTCGCTTTCAATTCTCCAGGCTGTCCATTGCTGTTCTGATAAAACACCACCTTAGAAAAGTCCTTACACTCATTTCAAGCTATGCCTATATTGTCAATCTTCTCTTTCCCAGTAATTTGCTTCTCAACTCTACTTTGTGTCAACATTCTAATTTATTTCGTTCTCCCCACATGCAATTGCTATTACCTTCTGTGGTCTTTCAGATATGTCACTTGTCTGTAGTCACCCTAAATCTCCTCTTCAGTTGAATTCTCAGAGTGAAAGGTTCTGTCACAGCTAATATTTCTTCACAGATCTAGAGATAATGAATGGTAGTGAAAGTGATGTTTATTGTCCAATACATGTTTGACAGAGGAGTTCAGATACTGCAGAACTGGAAGAATGAGAGCCTACTGTAGTGGAAAACTTTATTACTAAAATCAAGTTTCAGAAAGATAAAGAATTTAAGCATAAGGATGTTTAAAAAGAAGCAGTATATTAGTGAGTGTATGCTGAAGAGTTAGAGACTACATTTTATGATCTGTAAATGTGAATTAACAGAAAGGGCAAGAATTGTTAGAAAGGGCAATTTGGTTTTATACAAATATGATTTACTTGAACTTTGACCAGGTTAACTGTTAATGACGTTATTTTTGCTAGGTTTATTAAATGATTACAGTGTGCATTCTTTTAAAAAGAAAAAAAAAAAACAATGCAAGGATCAATAATGAATTGCACATAAGAAAAATAAACTAACAAAATCAAATCCTGGACTAAATTTCTTCAAAAATGAGCACTATGGGGACAACTAAGTTTAGAAAAATATTGAGCATCTTCTGGATAGCATCTATCAAGCACCATAAAAGTGTGAATTGTAGCTTTCAAAATCTAGAAAGATAAATCATCTTTATTTTAAATTTTATCAGAGTTTTAATGTGCTCCAAACACAGTATCTGTGTTGTTTAAAATAGAAAGAATTAAATCAAACTTAAAAAATTACTTTCTTCAGCTGTTTTACCTTCAAAGGTCTTTAGTTCATTACTCTTTTGGAGAAGAAAAGCAGATAAAGAAATAAATCAGATATATTTATATTTATAGTGTTAATTTTCCACAAAATAAGTTGCTTTTACCTTAAAATAGTTGTCTTTAATATTGCCAGATGGAATTATTAAAACAAACAAACAAACAAACAAACAAAACCCCCAAACACAACCATATGGATATATACATGCATATAGATAATATACATACACATTCAGGTGTTTATATGCAAACACAAAACAAATTTCTTCCTTGCAAGTTATACCCTTATGTGTTGGAGTCCCATAAATACTCTTTCAGATAAAAAGCCCTTACTACTAACCCACAAGAAATAGCATTCTTTAATCCTTACAGTCTGTTGATATTGTCTGTGCACATTGTAACACTGAAGTACCAAAGTAAATATGCTTTTAAAGCCTTTAAATATGTTGTTCAATTCAATTGGAAATTCTGCATTATGGAAATAGTTATTAACTATTTATAATTCTCCAGAATTGCAGGTGAATATATTAAAAGTTCTTTTGCATCTCCTTTGTAACAAACTAGGTTATTCAAATGCACAGGAGGCCCTGATTATGGTGTATTAAATCAAATTGGTTGGTCACAGTCAGGCTTGTAAAGTCTGGAGAGGAAATATATAACTCCTAATGTTAAAAAATATTACTGATCTATATACCTTCGCCATGTGGACAATGCATAATTTCACTGTAAATAAGGGTTTCTTTCAAAATATTGTGTCAAACTTTAAGATAATTAGGGCTCGTGTCTGCTAGGACTTTTGTACAATTGAAATATAAATCTGAGTTGTATCAATATAAATGCTAAATATGTTCATGAAAAGAAAAAAATCTCTCATTAGCTGCATTGACTAAAATAAAAATATATAGTTCAAGTTACTTCATATATAGGATGTGAACCCGCATTTGCTCAAGTAAAGGAAGAAACTATTTATTTTACTTAGTTGGCCCTTGTTAAAACAACTTGTATGAATGTTTGTCTTAATAGTGGTAATGGAAGGTGCCTTTAGCCCACAGTCCTGACTATTGGGTCTATATTTTCCCACTTAATCTAAGTTAAAACTAGTTCAGTATGTAATTTCTATTTCAAACTTCCACAGTTTATTTCTCTGAATCAGTCCACACCAAGGACACTTTTCTCTTACCTTAAATATGCAATTTACCCTCAAATACACAACAGCTTTTTTCACTGTATTCTATTTTGCATGTGTGAAAAGTTAAAAAAAACACCACGTAACTGAAAAATAAAAAGAGGTATGATCAGCTTGTGGATATAACAAAGAATACTCAACAAATGAAAGAAAGATGACAAACAAAATTATCATAAAAGATGCATCTTCTCAGCTCTGAGGTTACGATAAATGCCTGATTTTCAGATTCAGAAAAGAGACAAACACCTTCTGGTTCCTCTTCTTAGCTGACTTGTATTGTGCCAATAATAGGGAAAAACACCTCCAGTCTTGCAGACCTTGCTGCCTTATAATATACTACTTAGAGAAAAGCCTCACAAGGAACTTAGGATATGTTATGGCAACTCTTGTTACTTTAGGCACTTAGTATCCTACTGGGAGAAAGAACAGGCAGCTGGAACCATGAGATGTTCTGTTACTTCAGTGTTTTGCTATGGTTTCTCACAATTGTAAACAACTATGAAAGTTGAGAATGCAGCCTAAATGGTGCCAAGAATCTGGCTTGTCCCAAAGAACCCCAAGAACTAAAAGTGTGGTGCAAGTTAACTCTGTTGGCTAAGCTGTATCTTTAGTATAGGTGGGCCAGATCAGAACATGCAATTAAATATTCTGTGAGTTAATTAATTATTTAAGCAGCTCATAATCTTACCTGAACTCTGCATGTTTCAGGTATCAGATTTTTACAGTTTGGTTTTCACTCTTTTTGTTTTCCTCTAAGAGTATTGCCGTCTAGTGATTTTCACCAATAAAGCTTAGCACCTACTTGTTCAGAACGTGACTTTGAATAATTGTAAACATGAAGAGAGAGAGATATAACACAAAGATTTATAGCTGGTTTTTTTGAATGGTGGTGTTTCTACTTTAATATTTTGTTCTTTCACTGTTCTGGAGTTTCCAAATATTTAATTGGTATATTTTTTATAGGTTGGAAAAATATTTAACTTATTATTTAAATGTAACACAATAGGATAAGTCAAAGTAACTTGATGAAGATACTACCAAATCAGAAAAATAGGATTAAAAAAAAATTTTAAAAAAGACAGAAGAAACCCTGCAACTTTTTGGTTGCAATAGTATTAAAATATAAATAGTTTTCCTTTACCCTATTTTTAAAATTTCTTTGCTAGAATTTTGAGTTTGTAAGTCATAAATTTTAAAATTGTAAGTTGCATCTTTTAATTACATTTTCTGTTCTATAACAGAGTATATTGGGTGCAGGTGCCAGTCAGTGGCAGTGGGGTCTTCAGAGGCCTCTGTGCAGACACAACCAGTCCCACTGGCTCTGACAGATCCACCACAGGGCATGGCTGAACCCCGCAGCCAAAGCAGTGACACCTTGGGGAAAACGTGTTTCAGAAAGGGAATAATGCTGCACAGCAGAGAGGGGAACAAGGGCCAAATTTGTGAGAAATAAACCTGCAGACAGAAACATCAGAGCAGAAGGAGGGGGAGGAGGTGGTCCAGGCACTGGAGCAGAGATTCGTTCCCCTGTAGTCTGTGTAAAGGCAGCAGTAAGGCAGGCTGTTCCCCTGCAGCCCATGGAGGAGGTCATGGTAGAGCAAAGAAAAATCAGGAGGAAGGAGACACAGAAGCAGACTTTTATGTATTGATTATAATCACAAAATCTACTTTTATAAGTAATAATTTCACCATTTTGCATCATAGTATATACACTGTTTCGTTTGTTTATTTCATCATTCACAGCAAAAGGTAATGATGTCACACTACCCAACCCATAATTATATTTGCTTAGTCAGAGTAGTAGCATTGTCTGTATATCCTCCCTCTCAAAGCCTGAGAAGCATGACTACAAATATGATTTCCCAAAATATTGTTAGCTAGGATAGTGTCATTAACAGGGGAAAAAGTTTTTCTTTCTCTCTCCCTCTGTGACAGAAGCTGTACCAGTTGCTCAGACACATGAACATGAGACTCCTGACTAAAACCTGGACTGTGTGTGTTATTGCAGGTATGTCAGAGAGGCAAGTATCAGAATGGATCTATTTTAGTCAACTAGAAACAAAGTGCTACCTGTATTTCAAAACTGAAATAAAACCTTTTATCAGAGGTTAATGAAGAAAATGGAAAGACCCATAGTGACATAAATATGGAGCAAGAACTAAGCACATAAATGATGCTGTACTGCTCATTTATAATAAGTATCACAATACTGCAGGTGGCAATTCTAGCACTGGAAAGTACAGCTGGCTTACTTTAGCTTCTATCTTTTCCAAAAAACCATAAAGCAAAACAACCACACAATGTTTAGTGTAGACAGGGCATTTTATACTGGTGTGGGTGTTATCCGTACTCTATGAAATGCTGAGTTTAAGTTTCTTTACAGTTTTTTATTTTTAGTGTTAAGTTGCAGATTATTAGTAAAGTATGGACCCTTCTATGAAAATAGTATGGCTTCTGGATATTTCTGGCAAGCATATATGATAAAATTTACCTTAGTTTATATAATTCTACATCATGTAAATAGTGAGAGAGTGGCTGAAATTTAATCTATGAAATCCAAACATCATAAATCGTCTAAAGGTTTGTTTCAGGGGCTTTTTTCTGTGATAGAGTGTAACTTGGGAAAATTCATGTAATGTGATTGTCAAAACTTAAATATATATGTTAATATTAATACATATCTCTTTAAAATAATTATGTATGCACAAATGTACTAAACTGGCTACTGACACAAAATTAAAATTACATGTAGCAGATAGCAATCATGTAATAGAAAAAACCTCACGGACCAATCTTGCCCAAATTTAATATTGGCTAGCTGGATTTGGTGCCATGCTGTTCTTTGCAAGCTGAAGAAATATTTAGGATTGTAACTGCAGTTATTTTGTAGCTGAGTGAACAGACTAAAAGTCTTTCTCTGTCTCACTGAAGTTGTATAGAGTTTAATATTGAACAATAATTCTTGTCAAGATCCTGCTTTATGCTATTGAAGACACGTGGTATGATATAAGCTTTTTCAGTCATCATAGGAAACCATATTAAGATTCTAAACTTCGATAACTCTATAGATAAAAATCATATTACAGCAAAAATTAAAGTTCAGGTCAAACTGAGGAAAGACAGAATGATAAAAAGGTGAGTCTAACCAGCCAGTAATTTCTGAGCACAGAATCATAAGCAATGAATGCAGCACTAAAATTACAGAAAATTTGTAATCAGAAAGCCTGTATTCAACTCTTGTCTCTTTAACAACAATGAATACAGATAAATAAAATTGTGTGACAGAAAGAGAGTATACCTTTTTACAAAAAACTTTGTTGATTCCTGCATATTTTTTTGTTTATGTGCTGTTGTTATTTCATGTTTCAGTCATTAAGTAGGATAGACATAAGATTTGCAGAAAAAAATTCAACTTAATTATTGCTAAATACCTTACACTATGCAAAATTAAACAAAACAACACTAGCACTACAAATATCCATATGATTCTCATAGGTACAAGACACAGATTTTAATTCCCTAAAGTAATTCAAAGAAGTGTGATATATTTGGCTGCCCTCTAAACAGTGTGACAAAACATTTTTCATTTGATATTGAGATGCAAATTAAAAATATTCTTTCTAGGCAGCTGTGAAAGCAACATAGTAAAGGATTTATTTGAGGAGCATAAATTTAGGAGCCCCAACCATTTTATCAAACTAATTTCCTTTTTATTTTTTCCTCAGAACAAAGAGCTGAATGACTAATTTAGTGGGAAAACAGTTCAACAAATTTTCTATCCCTCAAGCAGTTCTTTAGATCTGGGCTCCACTGTACTTTGAAATTACTTATGTCAAGGCCATTGAGATTTCTATTCTTAGAAGAGTAATTTGGTTTTGCATAGAATTACTATCAACTGTTTTGTAGTCTGTGAGCTACGGAGGCAATAACAGAGAAACATTCACATGGCCCATTTACTGGATAAGGTTGCATAAATTCCATCTGATTACGTATAAGTGGTTATTAGGATAGGATCTCAAACAAGAGTCACGAGAGAGCTATAAATCCTCAAACTGTCTATTACAGAGTCATTTTACAGGATCTGTGGGTTTCTGAGTATTGGATGCTTTGTTGGCTATGATTTCTGGACAACAATAAATGGTATTTTTACTGGCAAGCTGCAAGCTATACAGTTCAAGTGCCAAACAAGGCTGTACTTTTAAATCAGAAATATTAAAAGCAAAGGGGAGAAATAGTTATTGATAACAACAAACTCCTTTGGGACTTGAGAGAATGGAAATGTTAAGTCTCAGCAGATTTCATGAGGCATTATGAAGTTCTGAAGAGAGATACATTTTCTTGTAAGAACTGAATGCAGTAATTTATCAGCATAAAGCTCTGAGTTTGCATAGATCCTTGGGCTGTAGCATGACAGAATAGCTACTAGTATCAGGGGACAATTTTAAAACTAGTAGTTTGTGTCATTAAGGCAAAAAGGCCTGAATTCTTTAAAATTTGCTTGTTCATTAATTCATTCCTTTTCAAGATCTCTCATCCCTACTGTGATCCAAGCCTATCCATGATCAGAGAGAAGTTCTATTGGGGCAGAAAGAAATCCTATGGTGCTAAAAAGGCTTTGAGGGAAATCCTATTACTGAGAGTATCCCAAGGTGAAAAAAGACATGGGAGATCACATTTAGAACACGGCACTATTAAAACACTGCACTCTTAAAACACTCTTTTAGACCTTACTGATTAAGGGTGACACACTTGCACTATACTTTTAAACCTTTTATTTTATGCTACCCATACAATAAAAATTGCAGACAAATGCTTGGTTTTTTTTAATTTCCCTATTTCAGTTTGTGAAGTTTGTCCATTTTGTGTGGAAAAGTTAGCAGTTTTTCCACTGAAATAATAATTTATTAACAGAGAATCAAATATTTATTGCAGTTTTTATAGATGTTTCTGCTTTCTAGTGTCTCTTATGAAAAAGAAACTTCAGCTAGTAAACACTTCTAATTCCTGGATAAAGATAAATCTTCAGATGTAAACCTATGATTGGTATAGCATGAGCAAAAGCAACTATTTTTGGCATGGAGAGAACAGAACTTAAAATAAATTTTGATTTTTATTAAGTTCAAAATAGCCAGGATGTCTTGGGACATGAAAAGAGGAAAATACATTTATTTGTGCCCGGTTGATTTTTTTTTTTCCCAAATTTAAATTTAGAGTAGGGAAGATGCATTAAACAATTTCTTTGTGTTTTGATAGCTATGTTATTTTGAGGGGTTTACATCTGCTCACTCTTTGACTCTCCACTGAACTTCAGTGGTTGCATTCATTAGGAGTCAGAATGAGACAGGATAACTTGAGTTTGTATTAAAAGAAAACAAACCAAAATAAAACAATGACATTTAAGAGCCATGAAGATAATTGCTTACATTACTGTTTCTTAAAGAAAGTTGACAATACCTCTTGAAGGTAAAAAACTAATATTCACCTCATCATCAATATAATGAAATTCATTCAAGAAACCATTTTTTTCAATATTTTCAGTAAAGAAATATCTCTTAGTCTACTTGAAGTGCTTCACGATCAAACTCCAGCAAGTGGAGCAGAATCTCATTGTATCTTATTATTGTTATCTTGAAAAAGTGAAGTGCCTGAGGAAAATTGTAATTATCCTTTTAAGTTCAGACTGCCAGCAGATCACGCAATTTCCTGACATCCTGCCCCTTGCCTGGTATCAGCACTGTTGGCAGGAAGCCTCACACATTATTCACACAAGGTATGATTCTGTATGATAAAGCTACCGCTGTGCAGACAAGGTTTTGTCACGGCTCTCACCCACATTCAGAAGCTTTATGAAGCTTCAGAAGCCACATTCATTGGCTTTATTAGCTGGTGCTGCTGGGTGACCCACACACTGTGTCACTGATAGTCCACTGGAGACATGAAGTCACTTATGATCCTGGTTTTGCTGTCAGTGATTGGGTGAGTCACCTTATGGATGTGTTGTTCCTAGTCTTTCTTACTGTGTCAGTAAAGGTTTACATTGTGATGTTTTGTCGGCCACCATTTCTGTTCAGACTACAGAGCAGGAATCAACAATGAAGGTCATTCATAGAGGAAGGGGTGTCCACAACAGAGAGCTATGCCTAGACTGCCTACCTGGCTGTAGGCCAGCTACCTTGTTGGTGTAGAAGCTGGAGAGACAAGTTTGGAAAACAAAAATATTTAATAGATGGAAAGTGAAGGCAGACAAATTCAACTAGACACAAGTTTGAAAAATAAGAAAAGAAGAACAATAAATCACTGTAACTATTTGCAATCACTTGGGAACTTCCAAAAAGAAAACACTGTGGGAATTTTTTGAGGCAAGGTAGTGATTTGTATTTATGCAGTGTGTTTGCTTAAGAAAAAAAAAAGAAGAAGAAAAAAAATTCCTCCCATTTAGGCAGGAGCAGAAAACTACAGTGGGGTATTCTTTCCTTATAATATAATGGAATAATTACTACAGCTCAATGCTGTTCCTTTTTGTACTGAAAGGGAAAGAACAAGAAGGACAGAGAATAGCAGAGATGAGAACAGTAGTATCATATTAATGGAGCCAATCCAGATTAAAATAATGAGGGGGGATTGTGCTGTTTGAGATCCCAATTGGGCAACAAAGGTCAGATTTATTTATATAGATGTATTTTACTCACAGTACTGAAAAGGTCTCTGTTGAATTTCTGTGATTGATCTCCTGAAATCAGCCCTAGCACTAAGACTTCATAACTGTAACACTGCTGTTCCTCCTCAGGGTTAACTCTTGTCTCCAGGTGCGTTGATCTGCACCAAAGTCAAAGAGATCTGTATAATAATATCCGTTTTTGGAATCACTTTATCAGTTTCATGCTGCATTGAAAGAGTTTTCAATATCATTCAGTCAAAATCATAATTGATCCTTGACTGTCTTCTTTTCCTCAGTTTTGGAAGTCCCTGCTTAAGTAGAACCAAGAGAGTACCTGGTCAGGAGAAGAATTTTCTTCTCTCTACTTCAATTGAATTCAGAATTTCAACTTTTCATCTTTTATTGAATATTAGTGAAAGCATTCAAGAGGTACAAATCATGGTACTCTTTTTTAAACAAATTCCTTGAGATCGTCTGTGTGTCTGGTCAACTACTCAGATATCAACAGTCAAGATATTCATCTCATCTTCTGAAATTCTAACTACTTCCACACATGGTAGCCAAATATCAGAAAGAAAAGTCATATATTCATGCTTGTGGTCACTAAGGTCATAATCAGGTCAGAAGAGACCTTCTTCATCTGACCAAAATGATTTAGTATAGCTTGGAGTGACTTATTCCTATCAAATCACTTGGCATATTGAAATAAATTATACTGCACACTTGTATCAAAAACATGGTTTTCTTAATTGAAAATGCTTGCCTGGGATTACCTTTAAACTGTAAAGCAGAAAGAGACACATAAGGAAAATCCTGGTTTGCTGCATTTTTTTTCTAGAGATTTTGAATTTTAGCCATTAAGCTTAAAATCTCCTTCAAGACCACGAGGTTTTATGTCATTCTGTATATCTTAGAGGACTTTTGCCCCAAAATCTAAATTTTAAGGTACAGGCACTAATTTATATTTTCTGAGCTTTTAAAAAGGATAGAAGGAACATATCTTTCTTGTCTTTAATATTTTATTGCTGTAATAATGCTAAATTGTCTTTTCATTTGTCTAGGATCCATTGTGAAAATGTGATAAAGCATCACATTTCATCAAAAAGACTGAAACAAAACTATACCCTATTAAATTTCCCTTTCAATTTGAGTATTTGTTTTGAACTAGTGTTTTCAACTTCATGTTATTGAAAGATGTGCTCTTGCTTTACTTTAGGATCAATGGTCTCAGATTGTATTGATCCCTGTAAATATTAAGCATGTGGATATAGGAAGGTATCTAGAAAGAACCTATAAAAATTTCCATTACAGTTAAAAGATTATCAATACATTACAGTATTTATAAAATCTCAGGTCTCTTAAAGGACAGATATAGAGGCCTCAATCTTACAAGGAAATAATTCACACACCATGATGATCTTGTCCATTCCTTCAGTAATCACTAAAAGTCAAGAATATTAAGACCATCCTAAAGCTGGAAAAGAAACTCTGGATGCAAATACGCTCAGTGCTACCACTTGCTGATGCAATAACTAGGACAACAGCTGCTGAAGGAAATGTTCAGAGTCCATAACATATCTACCAGCTGAAAGAAGGGAAAAAGGAGTAAGTGAAGAAGGGCATGGGTATTGATTATCCTCAAAGCTGGTTTAAAACTCACAGTGTTTTTAATAAGAAATACAACAGAAACTATGAGTGAACTCAGACTTTATTGTTCCTATGAAGCCAGATGGCTGCCCATTCAATACTGTTTCTAAACTCACAAGAGGATCCATAAAATAAATAGGGAACTACCTGAACTTCCTTCAAGAACTCAGAATAAGTTGGATTTTTACAGCAAATACCATAGTGTCCCTGTGACTTAAAAATATATCAGTATGGATTAAAGTGAGTTCATTTTTCTAAAGTAAAGATACACATGCTGTACCTAGGACCCTAAAATGTAATTCACATAGGACTTGTAAACCTGTTAAGAGTTCTCCATCACAGAAAAATCACATGGGAAAAATGAAGGTTAAACAGTGTGGTCAATAAATAAGTTAATGTGCCTAGATGTACTGAAGTTTTGCTCATCATATACAGTAAAACTACATTCTTAGAAATTAAAAGAAAGGATGAAAATGAAAGTTAATGTGAAAAGATATATTAATTTCATTATTCAAAGCAGTAACTCCTATTGTTGTTGGTGTGCTGCTATCAATTGAGTGAAACATCTGATCCATGAACTATAAGAATGAAGCTGCAGAAGGAGTTAATTTGTGCCAAAATTTTCAAGAGTGACTAGTCTCCTTCCATGACAGGTATTGTTAGGGCAAGACAGAAATATCGAATTTAAATATCCGTTGAACCAGAGAACAAAAATCTATAACTGACATGAAGCAGTAGAATGTGGAATTATCTTTTACCAAGTCCACATCATCACATCAAAAACACCTGGTGAAAATGACAGTTGGTTCTCTTACTTCTTGTCACTCACAACAAGCATCAAATTTCAACAGCAACTCTATGCAGTTATTTCTACCTTTTATGGGAATGTAGATGCTTTTTTATTTCTAACTCCTGTTTTATCTGCAGTTCTAGGGTTCAGATGGCTGTGACCAGGAGTCAGAAAAAGAAATGTCAGACTACTAAATCTGCTCAAGAAGATATCTGACACTTTGATTGGATGTCAGCAGAGACATCTTGCATAGCAGAAGGATGCTATCGGTAGATCAGCCACACAGAAAGAATGTAATGAATCCAGTTATTGAGGATTCTAACTTTAGTGCTTTACTTAGAATAGACTCTGTCCTCACATCATAGCTGGGCCTGCTACAAGGATGATTTGTATAAACTGGAATTTTATTGTTAACTCCACATACATTTCTAAAATCATATAATCTTCTGTTAAAGAGTACATGGACTTTAAGTGGCAACAAGAACTAAAAAAAGAAAAAAAACTAGCAAAATTTTAGTTCATGTCTCATGCTACACAATCCATGCAGCAATAACTCCCCACTGATATGGGGGAGTGCCTAATATTTTGTGTCCCTGGCCTTTAGAATGTCTCTAATATTTCATTAGAATTTTTAGTAATTTTTAAGGTTTCTTCTGTGATGTGTTGTTCACTTCAAGTTCACAGTCCACTGTATCTGATGGTTGATCTTTCTGCATTTAAAAAAATTATCCCATGTAATTTTATTGAGTCACAGAGTTTGTGTGATATCAGTGTGATATTGACACTTCTTCAAGTTGATATCATGACACTGCATCATATTAGTGTAATTTAAACAATCCCTACATTTGCCGTTGGACTGCACTTGTTGTATTTTCTGTATTTCAGAAAAAAATCAAAATAATGGTTTCTAAATATGCTTCTAATCATGAATCTATCCAAGAAAACCCCTAACATTTCACTGGTATCCTCAGACAGAATGTGCAGTTTCAGACTATCTCAATTTTGTAGTATTCTCTCTCTCTAGCTTTCCTTCACACCACTATTTGCCTTTTCTAGAGGTTTCTCCATTGTTTCAGTCACTGTATGAAAAATTATTTCATTCTTCATGCTCTAATTTTGCAAGATTTTTTTTGCAAGAGCATTTGCAAGGTTCTGGCTTTTTGCTAATGGTGTTCCTAAGAGTTTAAATACGTCTGTTTTTTGGTTTTTTTCATGACGATGCTTGAACCCTCAGATTACAGAAGGACACATTGCCACAAGTACTTGCACCAAATGTTATTCATTACTCTACTAGACAAATTTTAAAAAGCTATAATACATTTTCAGTTTGTGCATGTGAATACAAAATAGGTACTTCAGAAAAACTACTCATCTAAATGTTCCCACAAATACTGTACTTTGGGTTGCCACTAGCTACCAAGCTGTCTTTGCTTGTGACTCTACTTACTAACACTGTAATAATAATGTAAAGGTACTGTTATTGAAATGCAGATCTGTGATCCCAAACCAGTGAAAACTGACACAACAATCAATTGTGCTTCATTGGCCCACTTGTTGTAACCATGTAGATTTTTCTGCTGAATATATTCTTCTGCCATTGTAGAGCCTATTCCTGGAACACTAGACATACAATATTATTTCCCAAGGCACAAACCCAAGATCATGTTTTTTGGGGTTTTTTTGTCCTTGTTGTTGAAGAGGAGGTCTAAAGCACAATTCTGCAGCTATACAGTCACATCTTCAATGATACTGGGTTCCAATTTCAGAAGTAATTTCCAGCTATACAAACTTTAATGCCCACTTGTTTATGTATGTGAGTTTTACCATCACTGAGAGTCTTAGATTTTCTGTTAAACTCTCAAGCAATTCACATCTATATTCAGTGCAACACTGGGTAGTTAGACACATTAAAAAGTAAGCTGAAAGAGCCTTAACACTTGGTGACCAACTTAATGGTGATGTGTTGCATGACTAAGAGATTTTAATTTATTTTCATTCCAAGGCTGCTTAAAGGGTTACATCTTCCACTCATTCTCCTTGTGCATAGTCACTGTATATTAGGACTTCCCTCAGATTACTTCTGAGTCTCTGAAAAAACAAATTACAACACCCATTTTAAAACATTTTTAGGCTGCATTTACCTACCGTTCAGAATTTAGTGGAGAGTTACAATTTCCAATGTTTTAATGGGATAAATGAAACCAGTGAGTCTGTATTTTCATGTAACAGCCATACTGTGGAAGGCTACGATTGTTCCAATTCAGCAATTTTTAAAGAGATACCTTTCTTCTTGAGGAAGAAAATCCCATTTTCCTTCATTAAGTGAAGGTTCCTCCACAATATCACAATTAATCATACAGAGTATTAGGTAACAATTTTAAATAATTGCTTTAACAGAGATGATTGGAAAATATAAAGAATTCAAACCCACACTTCTTATTTTAATATTAAGAGATTCTAATAAACTTAACTAAGTTTACATAAATTAAATAATTTTATGAGTACATTTTCATAGAAAAATGAGCTGTTGATGCTCCACAGCATACAAAGTACCTATAAATATCATTCAGGCCCCAAAGTAATCATGTGAATCACATTGTTCCTTTCTGATTCAATTTGCCTGACCTGGCTTCTGAAAACAGGAGGCTTTCCATAACTCAGCTTGATGTGGCTTTGATTCTCACTAGAAGAGGATGGACTCAGCAGGGAAGCAGCACTTGTGGAAAGAGTTGCCAGGATATAAGCAAGACCCAGGGAATTGTCATTCAGGACACTGTGTGCAAGCAAAAAACTTCTTTAAGTTATATATTCTAAGTGAAATCTGTAACTCAAAGTTCTTCATGAATGGGAAGCCAAGAAAGAGAAAGTTTTTGATTCTTTATTAGATGAGAGCCTTCAAATTCTTGATTATTAATTTAAAACAAAGCAAAAATCTGTTACATAATGTGAATAGCAAACTCATTGTAATTTGTTGGCTACAATTCTTTGCAGACTAAGTCAAATTCCCTATTTCACAAAATATTACCATCATATAAAATTTAAAATAAAATGTCTTCTAAGACTGATTAGGGAACAATTACTTTTATACCCTCATACTGTAACAAAGAAATATTTTTATTCATTAGACCACAAAACAGTTTTTTACAAAATTATACACAATAGGAAATTAGATCCTTCCACTATTCTGTGTAGTTTATTTCATTTCATTACACTGAGTTTTATACTATGTTAAAGGTCAATGCCAGCATTACTGCCTTCACTCTCTGAGTTTATTGAAAGCCTTAGGGGACACAATGTAGTAAAAACTACTCATGAGGGAAGAGTAGATTCAACTTTTTTGCAATGTGAGAAATGAAAAACACATAAAGAAGGGGAGCTTTCAATAACCAAATATTGAAAACACACCAGCAGGAGTTGCAAATATTCATAAAATATTACCTTCTCACAAGTCGTCAATAGACCTAATGTAGAAAATCCTTATTTTGTCAAGAGTCTTGTCCTGATCAGTGTTAAAGCTCTGCAGTTTAAGAATAAGAGATGAAAATAAGAATAAGAATTAAAATCTTGTTTCACTTTTGAAGAAAACAGGTTGCTAGCCCTTATGACTGCAGAGAAATGCATGAAAAATTAACCCAAAGATACCCAAGGGGCTGTAAAGACAGAAGTTAAAACTGTCTCTTCCATAAAAATATTACAAGTTTTTGGGCCCTGAGCCATGCATTTTTAGCCTTTTGGTCTTGGCAATATATTTGACTCTGACTAACTGAAGGCACTGGTCCAGAATCTGAAGGTGGAAGACAATTAGGGTGAAAATGAAGTGATAGAGGCCATGATTGTAAGGTAATAAAAGAGTGACAGTAGCAAAACAATGGCAATGGATTTCAAAAAGGAAACAGTTCATCACACTCTGGAAACAGGTTGATATGGTAGCAAGGGAAGGATTTTCAAGCAAAAATAAAAGTAAGAAATGGAATTGCAGGGCAACTGGTAATTTCCAGGATGCAGAACAGCAAGAATGAATGTGGTAGAAAGGTAACTACATATGAAAACTACATATGTATACTCATAACAGCATGAAAAATATTACTTGACCTGACATTAAAAAGAAATCGTACCATTTAAGAAGGAAACAAAACGTTATAAATCAATATAAGATAAAAAGGAGAATAGGAATTTAGAGGGGAAAGATGTCAGATATGCAAAGGAAAAAAACCCCAAAATTTAACCTAGCAAGTATCAGATAAAAAAATAAATGGATTCCTTAACATTTGTCAAGAAAGAATATTGTGACTAATGGGAAAAACAAGAAGAAGATGAAAATGAAAAGACTCAAAAGGTCATTTTCATTTTAACAACATTTTTGAAAAAAGAGTTTGACTGTGATGAAATGTTTAACAAGTAAAAAATGGGCCTGAATGAAGAAAGATTAAAGATTATGTAGATAAAGGTATTTGAGATAACATGTTCTGATGAAATTTGCTATATTTAAAGAAGACACTCAAAACCATTTCTGAGTCATTGACAAGTATTATGGAAAATTTACAAAGGAAGAAGGAAATCTCAAGAGACAGTAAAACAGCAAATACAGTATCTGTGCTTTAAAAAGATTAAGTGCATATGGGGGATTTACTGCTGGGAATTACAGCCATTTTTGGTATCTGAAAAGATGCTAGGACAGATTATTAAACTATCCATTTGTAAACATGGGGAGAGTAATAAGATTGTAAGAAACAACTTAGAGATTTATCACGATCAAATAATGTCAAACAAATCTAATTTCCTCTTTGCTCTAGATAACTGACCAAAGAAGGAGAAGAGAGGCTGAAGAAGAAATTTTATTTTATTTTTTTTTTTTACTTTGGTAAGGCATATAGCCACATGAAATCTCATAAGCAAATTACAGAGAAATGGTGTAGAGTAAACAAATATAACACTGGCACTTACGGGGATGAAAGCTTTTCTCAAAGGGTGTGTATCACATTCTAATTGCTAACCTTGGTGTGCACACTCAGGTGTGATCCATGTAAATAGTTTTAAAGAAATACATGTGTTCATAATTATGTTCAGAATATATACTGGTAACACACAGAGATATTTAAAGGTGAATTCAGAAAAATTGTAAAGATTTCTTTACATTCTAAAAAATAAGCTAAATTAATTAAAAATATTTTAAAATAGACTGATGATTTTTTCATCATGTGGAATAAGGAAGATACTGTTTAATTTGCAGCTATGAGAAAAAAAAATAAGCATCAGATATAAGGAATAGGCATACATCAAGAAACACTGTTAAAGGAATTACCAGAAACATATATTCTAGACTGTTTTAGTACTTTCAATCTTGTGTCAGAGAAGAGTAAAAAGAGTAGAGTTGTTTTCCTCATGTGTTGGGATGACATCATAGCAAACATGTGGAATAGTCTGTCACTCATGGGATAGACAGTATTCTTATGCAGAGAGGTCACTAAAACAAGATTAATGCCATAAAAAAACAGTAAAGATTGTGATAATCAGGCACAGGGCTCAGTCAGAGAATCATACAAACTACCTGTTTTTTATGACCCTTTCTGCCTATTCCCCTTTTCCTTCCTCCCAGGTTCCTTTTGTGTGCATGTTTCTCTGTCTGCTTGTAGTTCAACGGACATACCTCCAAATTCTCCAAATATCCAGGATCCTCACATTTGCATCCTTATCATCTGCAAAGACCAGGCTGGCCCTCTTCGAAATGGTGCCTGCAATTTCTTGGTATCCCATTAGTGTGACTAGAAAGGTTGGTTTCTTGTAATTGTCTCCCTTGTTTTTTGTAATGTCTGCCTCCTCCTTTTCTTCATCATTCAGCTTCACAATGTCCTTTGTCCTGGTTTTGGCTGGGATAGAGGTAATTGTCTTCTTAGTAACTGGTACAGTACAGTGGTGTTTCCGGTTTAGAATAGTGTATTGGGTCTGGCTGAGGAGTTCATTTTCCCACAGCAGCCCCTCACAGTGCTCCCTCACAGTGCTCTGCTTTGCATTGGTAGCTGGAAAGGTGTTGATAACACCCCAGTGCTTTGGCTGCTGCTGAGCAGTGCTGGAACAGCATCAGCGCCCTCTCTCCAACATTCTCCCCACACAAAGGGGCTGGGAGTGTGCAAGATACTGGGAGGGGACACAAGTAGACCAGATGACCTAAATTAACCAAAGGGGTATTCTTTACCATATGATGCCAGACATAAAAGCTGACTGGTGCCTTCAGAACTGAAATTTTCACGTCAGATAATTTGGTTGTTTAGGAGAAAGGCTAAAAAGCACATTAACAAAAATATGTTAAGATATTACTTTTCATTTTAGTTATTTTTTTCTGTCTAATGTATTTAAAGTCATTCCCCTACTACAAGCCTACTTTTGTATATCGTGTACATGATCAACACAAGAGACAGCAGCTTAGTCCATACCTTCTCTGATTAGTTGCTCACCTGTTACCAGAGCAAGGTGAAAAGAAAACCTGGGCCTATTTTTGAATTGATACAGATATTCAGACATAAGATACATCTTTCTTGTATCTAAGGAATTCTTTTCTTTAGAGATGAAGAAGAGATTGAAGTATTGCTCAGCTTTGAAGCTCTTTCCCTCTCTTGGAGAAAGAACCTTGCTTAAGGAAAGTGGTAACTTGATTTAAGATTCCTAGATTTTGTGTAGAAACCTTTGCTCTGCACCTAGTCCATTTTTGTATGCATAAACATATTGGAGAAAACATCATCAGATATTAGCCACTTATTTTGTCTGAAGGATGGATTTTCATTCACCTGCACCAGAAGTTCAAGTAGAAGCAATGAGATTCATCCCTCACAGGCACATCCTCATCCCTAATTCAGCTGATCAACTCAAAATTATGTACATTACCCAGCTTAGGAAAATGTTTGATGTTTTAGAATGTGTACTCTAAAGATGTTGTTCAGTTAATAAGGAAATTTAAAAAAAAATAGTGACACCACTTCTTAGAGTAAATAGCTAAACTAATTCAGAGAAAATTTTTATTCCCCAATTAATCAACCTTCTACTTAGTTGTGGGTTTTTTTTTCCTGAAACATCTTATACACACTTATTATTTCCTTTTCTTTCATAAAAATTATTTCAAATAATTTTTATGCATTAAATTCTAAGAACAAAAAAACTCAAGTCTTGTTATAGGTTGGGATTTTTTGGTTTTTTTCCTCCTTGTTTGTCTTTCTGTGCCACAATCTATTTCAAGCATGAGGGAAAAGATAATTCTCTACCTATACCCACCCATTTGGCACCTCTATGGGTATGAAAGAATAACTATTAAGTTTAATGGCAACTCATGAAGTGCTATGCTCAAGTGCCTACTTCAGACTAATTTTTTTTAGGCATAAGAGTGGTTTAGTTTTGAATTGGCTGGGTTAAAACTAGCTTTTCATGCTTTGGGGTAAAACTGGGAAATATCAGTTAGTATCCATTGAGATAAGGTGATATAAAAGAGACATGCTTTGAGGAAATTGAGACATAATAATTTCCTTAAGCCTTTCTAGAGCTTAAATGAGTAAGTTATCTGTTCCATATAGGGTATTTTTCTGCATAATTTGTTAAGATTGAATATAAATTTTTAAATTGCTACAACTTCCTTGTCATTTATACTCACTCTAAGAATATAATTGCCTTGAAGTCCTTAGCAAGAGTATGAAAACCTGTTAGTATCTGGTAAACTCTCATGAAAAGGCTCTACTGTGACCACTTCTTACAAAGGAACATTGAAAAGTCCATCTTGGTGCTGCCTCCTGCTAATGAAGATGTCTGTCTCAAAAAGTTATTTACTGAAATTCTGTAAAAGTCATCACATTACCCAGCATCTAAAGAAGGTAAAAAGAAAACCCAAAGCAATGGAAAATTACAGTCAGAATTAAGCTACAATTTAATCTTAAATCTAATTTTGTAATATCATGTCCTAAACTTCGAATATTGGAGCTAGAGGTAAAATTGAGGGTTGGCTTTGTTTTTGCTAGATTAAGTAAAAATAGAACAGAAGAAATGACAGCAGGGACTTTAAGGACTGAGAAGTAGAATTCACTTTGGTCTTGCAACAAAACTTTGCAGATTAAGTCATAGATGCGACTTACTTGTGTACGACTAAGCATCCCAGGATATTCAACAGACTCTCAAAAAATATTTAAAAGGAATAAATGGGTACCAACTGATAAAATTGAAAGCATTAAGGAGATGTTCAAGGAGTATGAATATTGATAATAGGAAACAAGTCAGGAGTCAGGAACGTACAGCATAGGGAGAAGGATTAGATGGGCTTATCCTGTGGGTTATCCACTAATATAAAAAAATGCCTGAATTCCTCTCCCTCTACCTCATCTGGAATTTCTATTCCCCTGTAGGTGAATATATAGCACTTTGAAAGCTAGGAGCACAAAATTAGGATTACTTAGATTTACATAGCAACTAGCCTGAATTCACAAATGGCTTAGAGTAGCTGACTGGAAGTGCGAAATATTAAAGTTGGGAAGTGGAATTGGAAGTTTTAGAGAGACCATGTAAGTAGAATGCCATTTAGAGTAAAATTCAAGGTATTTAATATAGGAAATATACAGCTTTCTGATAAGCACCTTCCACAAAAGGTATCAGACAGAAAGCTACAGCTTCTCCATGATGCTGTAGCTTTTAAAAATTCATGACATATTTAGAAAGAAAAAGTGAGATGGAAATTGTGGCAGGGAGAACTGTGTGTGCAGTGGAATATAAGAAAAGGAAAGTAAATGCCTAGTAAATGGTAAATTCATGCCATTGTTAAGAGTTCTTAGAGTTACTATAATTACTATCTAATATTTCAATCGTGAAGCTGTATTTGCCCTTGCTGCTACTACCTATATTAACATCTATTGCCAATTAACATACATATATTACATCTAATCACCATAGCTCCAAAGCTATATCAGAAAAAGACCACAAAAGGAAAAAGAAACTCTTTCATAGCATAGGAGGGGAAGGGTATGTATGAGGTTTAATACCTGTAAAGAGGAAAAAACACCTAAAGTAACTAAAATTCTTAATTACAAAAGTAGATTCTTAAGTCAGAGTAATCTGTCTTGTACTATGCTTGACAAAACTACAAATCCTGAAACCTAGGGAATCCCAGGATTCTAGACCACAAACTTTTGTTTGTTTGTTTTTGTTTATTTTCCCTGGATGTAATGGCAATCTCTAGGCATGCACTTCTTCAGACTCTCTCTGTATTGTCAAGTGTCATCTCTTTGAATGCTGAACAGCTCTGGAGGATTACCATTTTGCTACATTCTGCTTTATTATGCAGTACTAACACTCTTAATCATGATTAAATAACCAGACTTCGTTCATATAATATGTATTTCCTGCCACTCCCCACCTCAAGAAGATCTCTACACTCTCTTGACAAAAGCTGTGCAGCACAGCACTGGCTTGAAAGCTATGTGATATTAATATACATATGTACCTTCATCTATATTCTTGCTCTCATAGGGAAAAGGTTCATTCCTTCTAAAAGAAGATGTTGCTGACTTCTCAATCACTTTGCCACAGTCTCAGCTCTGGCAAACTGTGCCAGTGGATCCATCCACTGTCCTGTATTTTTCACACATTGTTAGGTAGCTGGTTTACTTGTAGGTAAGTTCCATTATCCATTGCTGGAGCAGCAGATGGAAGGAAGAAGGAAAAAATATGTCTCTCTACCTAATCTGACATTTACCTCAGTATATATCTTTGTTTTTCAAAAATATTAGTTCTGTGAACTCATGTTTTTTGGAGTAACAGATAAAATTGTTATTTGTTTGGTTTTTTGTTTGTGTTGGGATTTTGGTTTTGATTTTTTTTTCTTTGCTTTTGAACTATCCATTTGATCCTTTCACTGCAATGAATGGAACAGCTGACTATATTCTTTACCCACTTGACTGCATATGAAATGTATAGCATTCCCAATTATATCAATTGATAGTTGAATAATAATCTGAATTGGCTAAAATTATATCATCTTTCTGCCTCAGGCATATAAATGATCTTGCAGTGGTGAGCATATATTATGATAAAAGTAATTTTTATTCTGGGGAAGAATCAAATAGATAATGGGAGTGGTGAACATATTAATCAATTTCAAGCATAATTCATAGTTCAAGTATTGAAGAGGGAGAAAATTGTTTTATAGGTGCAAATACTAATAAGTGGAATCCTCATTAACATTGTCTAATCCTTTTAGTTTGAACTACATCATTTATCTGAACTGCATAATTTAAAGGTCAGGCAAATGTTCCATTTTTCAAATAAGAATACAGACCTGACTTTCAGAACTTCAAACAGACAAAAATCCATCTTGAACAGTAGCCAAAAGTCTTGTCAGAGGGAAGGTTTTGATTTACACATGGTGAAAACTTTTCTCAGTCTCAAATGACCAGGTTTTATTGCCTTTGTAAGCGGGGATCTCTTAAAACAAACAATTCCTGAGCCAAGAAATTATTTTCTCTTTTATAGCTTCATCTGATAATTCCAATGGCCGAGATCTCAGGGCAGTTTGTGTGGTGTTCAGCAAGATGTCATGTTTATTGGAGCTATAGAAGACATTTATTGCTTCATACACTGGGATCTCTTTTGGGATTCTTATTGAAATACATGCCATTAAATCACCTTCATCCAGTTGCTGCATTAATGGTTGTGGGGTATCTGCCAAAAAACAGTCTTAGGCTGAATGTAATACCAAATTATTTGGTTTGACTCTGACTGTTTTCAACTAACTTTCAAGAAAAAAAACAAACAAAAACACAGAAAATATATACTAAAGTTTAAATTCCTTAGTTAAACTCCTAATAACAAGAAAATGTGTTTTAGATATGCTGACAAAGTCTGTTTCTAAAACATTCAAAGTTTGTTTCGTGTATAACATGTATAGGTTTTATGAACTGAAATGCAAAAACTCTATTCATTGAAATAAATACACTTTACTGCTATGATTTAGAAATTATTCTCTTTGTTTAAGAATAAATTATTAAAATTAACATTTTAAGGCATTGAAGGTATAGATCAAGATACTGGTCAATGCAATACACTCACCTCACATTTGGGAACCCTGGAGAACTCTAACCTGAGATTCTTATGCCTACCTCTCTGATGAGTAATACCTTTCATGAGAGGCAAGATCAGCAATCAAAGATACAACATTCTTTTTGTTTCCCTTTTTTGTGCCATCTGGGCAGCTAGAGCAAAATGCCACTTGAATTTTGTTTGGTCCTCATGTGATTTGATTTCAGAGAAAAGATTCTCCAGTGTACTCAAAAGTATCTCTGTATCTTTGTATATAAATCTATGAAGCAATTTACCTCCAGAAGTCCCTTTCAAACTAAAATATTTAAGCTTCTTAGCTGAGAAACCATGGTGAAAAAATAAAATAAATTATTTTAAAAGGAAGCTTAATTATTGAAACCAATAAAGTGATGACTAAAAAGATTACTTAAAAGAGTTATTCCTGCATCAAAGTAAATTGGCATGAATTTAAAACAGCTGATGAGAAAGTAAAGAATTAATGGAATATAGGAAAAAAGTGTGCAGTGTTTAAAATGGTGTAAAAGTTAATTCTCTCTAAAAAGTGTCACCAACATAGGTATAGTGGCTAGGTCTCTCTCAGCCTGACCTTAGTGAACTAAAAGTTGATCCAAGTTGCAAGGACAGAATCTACAAATCCTCTCACTGATTGTCACTCAGAATGTCATCTGCCCCATAGATGAACATCTCTATCATGGATAAATAGAATTTAGACAACTAGCTTAATCTAAATGTTTAGTTCATAGATAAATAAAGCGAGTGCTGAACATGCTACCCAATTCAGTCAATATAAACCATCTATGTTATGGTATGTTATGTAAAAAACCCTCCGCTTTTCCTGAGGTTCAAGAGATACAGGTGGTGTAACAGAAGAGAGCACAACTGCAGAAAAGCAGCACCTGATAAATCCTTGATAATCCAAGGAGGAAAAAGACCAAATTCTTCCTTTTGGTCTGAAGGAGAGGAACTGAAGCCTTGGAAGACTGAAACCCTCCAATGATGTATTAGTCAGATTAACCAAAGTTTATAAAGACTTGAAAGTGAAATCCCTAATTTTATTTTACTATTTCGGATTTTTTTTCTATAAAATGATTTGTTTCTTGTTGGTCTTCTCTTTAACTTATGTCTTTAATACGTATTTGGATTTCTTCTAAAATTGACTGGAGACAATTTGTTGTCTTATCAGGTAAATTTCAAAACGACTTCCAATTGCTACAAGAAATAGAAAATTAAATTAATACACATTATATAATGTCAGTAAAACACATTTTCTCATGGCATTTCTGAATGTGACATGATGAAAGCACATTTTACAACCCCCAAAACAGTACAATCCATAAACAAACTATTTTGGGGAATAGTTTAAATTGTTCATCCCATTTTAATTGTTTTACTGTTAACTTAGATTTACTAAAGAATCTCTAACAGAATTCATCCATGGGAACTGGTAACTTTAAACACCTTCAGGAAACAAGCAGGTAAAGGATAAACTCACGTAATAAAATGAAATTAGAAATGGAAAATCTTAAATTTCCTCACATTTTATCTGGCATTATTTCAGAGCAAGAAGTAGCTTACTTCTAGATCTCTACACTTAATTAAACTTAAATACATCTTTCCTTTTTCACTGCTTAGCAGAGACTTTGTATATGTACATACAGCCTGAACTATGACATTGCAGATTGATGGGTCACTGAACAGGCAAGACCCACAAAACCTATCTCTGTTCTCAGCTTGGTTGAACATATATTAATGTATCTTTCTGGTAGATATTCCTCCTGCAAGATTTGAGAGATACTGGCTTTTACTGTGTCTGTATCTTGCACTAGAATTAGAGCTGGTAAAATGATTAAGGGATTGAAGTATCTGACATGTAAGACTCAGGTGCATTTTATCATTGTGTATAAATACTTGCTGGGAAGAGGATTCAGAAAGATAGAGTCAGAATACTTCCAGTAGTATCCAGAGAAATACAGAGTGCAACACAAGAAACTCCACTTAAACATAAGAAAAACTTTTTCTTACTGTGAAGGAGGTCAAGCACTGGAGCAGGTTGCCCAGACATGTTGTGGAATCTCCATCCTTGAAGATATTCAAAACCTTACCATATGCTACTCTGATCAACCCACTCAGATTGGATCTCACAATGGTCTCCAGAGCTCCTGCCAACCTCAGCCATTCTGTGATTCCGTGATAGTTTCTAGCAGAGTTGTCTGATCCCTAGTAGTGAGTGGTGCTAGTCAATTTCATGATATGTGTATAAATAGACTGATAGATAGTATCAAAGAAGATAGCTAAGTTACATAAATTTTTGTATTTTCACTGACAATGGTCTTGACTATTAACGCTTAGGTAATTTATTGATAAGATCAATAAATCTTATCTAATATAATATATCTTATCTAATAAATCTAATATTGTAACCATTACTATTTTGCTTTAATTTTTGCTCCAATCTTAAATGTTCTGGATGATATTCTTCTTGTATGTCTTTTTGTAATATGAGATTGCTTCCTTCTGGAGATACTTTTTACCCCCACTATTGCAAATGGTATGTCAAGAACCAGACTGAAGTAGCCTAGAAAAATGTATGCTTTGTATGACCAAGGTTAGGAGACATGAATTATTCCTAAACATCTGCCACAAAAAAACCCCAGAGAAACAACCAACCAACCAACCAACCAAAAAAAATTACACTCCTCCCAAACCCCCAAAGAGTTAATCTAATTACCATATCACTCAAAAGGAAGATTCATTAGTATTAACTTGAAAATGTAAGGAAATAGTTTTGGAGGTGCATTCTGAAGCAACATATTTTTCTTAAAAAATTCTGAAAAAAAACCCTTTATATGTAATTTTTACCACAATGTAGCATAGGAGGTGCATTTCCTTGTAAATAAGAAATATCTCTTGAGACATTTTTCTTGTCAAAAAAAAGAAATATAAATCCCTTCTGGAAGTATAGGAAAAGAGAATTTTAATTACCCTAAGCCGTGTGACAGTTTGCATTTGATAGCTTGACTTTTAATTTCAGTGGTTAGTCACAGAGCACACTGCATTTGCTCAGCCATATGACATCTTATTTCTATTACAAAGATAAAGATACATTTTCTTTTACAAGGCCAAATTTCTGAGGAGCAGTACTGATAAAATTGGCTTGGCATCAAGCACAAGAAACTATCATGCTGGGCTAACCAGTATTACTAGAATTCATATGTTTGTAATGTAGCTGATAAACTATGTAGTGCAGTGACTGAAGTTGTTCACAGCCTACTTACAGATTTCCTATTTAGTACTTTTAAAGGAAGATGAGTATAAAAGAAAATTCCTGCAAAGAATTTTTCCTTCTCCCACAGGAGAGCTCTAAAAGTCTCTCTTTTTTTTCTGTTATTTTCTTCCTAAAAATAAACTAGATTCTTCTAGTCTGTATCTGATTAACTCAAAACTTTTTATATTGTGTTCTTTGTATTTTGAAGACTTTTCATAATTACAAAGAATTTCTGGTCTTCAAATATATTTTAGAATTGTATCACTATTGAAAATGGTAACTTTGAATGTTGTTCTTTGTCAAAGCTTTTGCACAAATGTATTTTTCCTTAATAAATATTAATATGGATTTTGCAGTTTATACTCAGAGTGACCAGTGTCAGTACAGCCTATGGGTAGTCAAAATGTATAATTCAAATAACTAGATGTCAAGTCATCTTGATCTTACCCTTTTTTTTTTTTTTTTTTCCCTCATGCATTATGGGCAACTTTTGTCCAGCAAGTCTCTCAGGCCATTTTCTGTCAAGCTGCTTTCCAGTCAGTGGGCCTCACAGTCTGTCTTGGTGCCTTGGATTATTCTTGCCCAGTCATGGGATTTAGTATTACCCTTTGTTGTGCTTTGTAAGGTTCCTGTCTGCCCATTTCTACAGCTTGTCAAGGTCACTCTGAATGGCAACACAGCCATCTGGTGGCACCACTCCTTCCAGTTTTGCATCATCTGCAAAATTCCTGAGAGTGCACTCCATCCCATCATCTGGTCATTACTAAAGATGTTAAAAAGTACAGGACTCAGCAGCAGCCCTCACAGTACATTGCTGGTGTTTGGGATTCAGATGGATTTTGTGATGCTGATAATGAGCCCTCAAGCCAAGGGGCTCATTTCTCTTTTCAATCCACCTTCAAGTCCTAATCACTTATGTCCAAATCACTCTGCTGTGTCAAAATAGCTTTTACTACCCTATCACTGAAAACTTATTCAATAAAGTCTGCTTTAGCACTTACAATTAACAGTAAGACTAATACAGTTGAATTTTCCGTAAAAGAATTTTTTTTCCATAAGTGTAGGTGTAGTTTCTTGTGCCAAATCATACACTATTTAAGCTATATGATGTTATGGCTAGAGAAGTATAAGATCCTCCCCATAGTGAAATAGAATCCATAGCCACACTAAAGAGATGTGAAAATAGTACGAAATGTGTTAAAATCATAACTTTTTATATTATTGCTAAAATTTACCACTGGTGTTTGAGTAGTGGACAAGGATACCATACCCATTTCTTGAAAATATGACTGATCCTCCTAGGTACATAAGAATAAAGTCAAACAAAAGACCATTACAGAGCTTCAACATTGCAATCAAGATATTCTTAATATGTTGAAAAAGCCTCAAATACAAACTACTGTTTTTATTGTTCTGGGAAACAGTGCTTTACCTGTCTACCTGAATGATCTTTCCTTGTTGAAGAATGCAATTTGTGGCCCACTGAGTTATTTCAGAATGGCATTTGAATGCTCATTAGGAAGTATTGAATATGCTATGGCTACAAAAAATAACACTTGAACATGAAATTAAAAAAAAGAGCGTGCTTGAAAGCTTATGAATACCCAGATCATGAACAGTTGCACACAAGTTTTATAAAAGCAAAATATCTTTCTGAAGGAAACAAGAAAGATTTAGTTTCTCCCACACCTACCCTTTAGAAAGAATAGCAGAGAACAGAACTCATAGCTAAAAGCTTCTTTGGCATAAACAGTCAATTCATTCCAGACCCCTCATATAGGAGTAATGCTAAAAAGGTTTTCAGTAACATTTTATGGTCTGAAAATCACCAGTACCAAACTGGAGCAGAAAAGTCCATTTCCACAAGCAGAAAATAGAGCAACAGAAATGCACTGTTGCCTTGTATAGTGACCGGACTGGGAAATGCTGGTGTGAACCAGAAAGACCCAATTGTATGAGGCTGCAAACCAGTCAGCTCTGAAATATGACCTGATACCTCACAATTCAACTGCAAGAATAGATGGATGTCTGGAATTAAAGTTCTACCTAGTCCAGCTGTGAGAACACTGTTCATTTTACTCAGTTTACAGGATTACTATCATTCAGTCAAGAGGCCACACTACATATAAGTTTAGAACAGGTAAAAGAGTTGATTCAAATCTAGAAATTCTTTTGTTGATGGCCCTTTTCTTACCCCAATGTTATTTTCTATTTGCCTGCACAAAGAGATCAAGTACTAAAGGTAATGGTGCTCATTGTTATCTGGTGGGCAATAGCTCAATTTTGTGATTAGCAAAAATGAAATATTAAATCTCTTGTCCATCATTATTTCAAATTGCTACAAAAGCATTTAAATTGTTAATTATGCTAAAAAGCTATTTCAGTATTTATAACTTTTCCTGCATTCATATTCCTGTACTTGACGATAAAGGCTTCTTGTATAACCGGATGATCTACACCCACTGTCTTCAGGAAAGCAGATAAGCTGATTCATGTCAAAACATTTAATTATAAAGCTGATCATGTTGCTTTAGTACATCTTCTAAGAAGAAAAAAAAAAAGAAAAAGAAAAAAATGCTTAAATTTTATCTTGAAAAGAAAAGTCTTAAACATAAAATAGGAAATAGACATGCAATTTAGGAAGAAAGTAACTTGGCAGTTCAAGGTAATTAATGAGCTTCTTATACTCTCTAATGATGAAAATGACTACAGTACCCAGAAAAAAATATCTCTAATATGCTATAAAATTATGACAGATAATGAAAAGCTGCTTCTAAAACATATGCAATTAGTAATCATGGTTTCATTTCTGTTCATGGCTTTGCACTTCCCAACAGTTAACAAAATAATAATGTAAAATAAATATGCATAGTAGAGTTGCCTAAAAAATAGTGGGTTTTTTGTTCAGTGAAATATTATTTTCCCCCACATTTTTTGCACTACCATTTGCATGCAGATGGATGAACACAAAACCAAATGAAGTAAAATGGAGTTTTCACGAAGAATTATTTACTTTACCAGAAAGGAAGATAAGGGTTTGTTTTTTTTCCTCAAGGTAGTTGAACTGCATAATTGGGGGGATTAAATCTGGGATTGCCTTATTTAATGTGATGTGAAAGGTCCTCTAGGGAGGATAGGGGAAACTTGCGAAATTATGGAATGGTCCGAATTTCACAGAGACTTGTGATTTTTGCATTTCTGTGAGTTCTAGATAGGAATGTAAAAGTGAATTAGAGTGAAATAAGTACTATCAGCAAATGTAAGGAAAAAGTACACTGCATATTTCAACTATGGAATCATGGTCTATGCTGAGATTTTGGGGGAATTTAAAAAAAAAACATGTTAGGAGATGGGGGCAAATATGTGATGAAAAAAACTATTAGAATATTAATACACATATACAAATTGGGCACCCAAAGAGGGATATTTTCAAGAGTTAGAGCAAGTTAGAAATTCTATGTGTGCTGAAAGAAGAGTTGGAAAAACTGTTACCAAGGAAATTTTTAAACTGAAAGTCCAAGATGAGCACAAAATGTTCTTCAGCAAGAATTCAAAGCCATTATTGGTCAACTCATACTATTGTGCATCATAACGTTTTCTGTCCCTAGTAAAGAATTTGCTTTTCTGGCATCAGCCTTCTGGTTCCATTTGCACACCACCTGCATTCCTGCTGTATGCATTTGGATTGCATAAAGATCACAGTTATCTGCTAAGCTAAATGAGTGAAGCAAATGAGACACCAGTTTAGGTTTACAGTACCTTCCAGTTATGCTGTTGAAAAAATAGCTGCAAACTCATCACTATAAAAACTTCAGGTAATGAAAAAAAAAGCATACTACAGGAAGATTGGCAGTGAACATGCTGGGTATAAAATTCCAGTCATGTGAGGTCTTCTAGAGCAATACAGAGCTAAAGGAAAAGCTGTCTACTCTGAAAATTATTATATCTCAAAACCAAGAATGAATGTCTACCTGTTTAACAAAGAATTGTCTGAACTTAGCTTTGGATAGGAGATCCATTGTTTTGTTAAGAAAAAATTAAGTTTGCTCTAGATGCAACTAAAAGACATTTAACATAGGCAAAGAAAACCATTAAAAATTAATACTGATCTTGAGTTCTTACTTGAAAGAAAGCTGACACAAGTGCAGGCATTCAAAATAATAGTGAAAAACCTCTATTGCTAGATTACTTAAAAATTTATAATGGCTTTTGGTAAAATACCATGGCTCCAGCCCACACAAGGAAAACAAACAATCCTCATCTACCACTGTTTCAGGCATTAGAAAATTTGTAATTGCATCCCACGGACAGAATTGAAGTTGGTTTGTTTGAACAGAGAAGTTAAGAGCAGTGAGCATTTTAGAAATGAGTAAGAATTTGAAGATGGTGAAGGAAAAGTGGCAATGATGAAAATAATGAAGAGGCATACAACTGTAAAGACAATAGTAACAGAGCTCAAGAGATGAAAACATACTAACTGCAGGGAATTTTTTTATGTCTCAATTACAGATAAGTAATACAAGGGGGTCTTTAGTATACAATTTTTAAGGGGTATCTTTGTCTCAGGTTTTTTAGTTGGTTTGATACGATAATTGATTTCTAAATCACTGCAGCATTCTGTCATACACGTTGGGCTGGGCAATGGGCGCCGCTGTAACTGTGCATTATGAGAACACTGCCACCTTCTGTTTGCTTTGATCCAGCCACCCACTAGCATCATCTGCCAGCTACAATGTTTTTACTGAGAAAACAGAAAATAAGCATTCCCTATTCACAGTCTTGTATTCGTGGATCCATTTCACTGTAGCCATAGGATGAATTTGAAGTGAGTTACCCCTTAGGCAGTATATTTTGTTTTACATTTTTGTAGGAATGAGGTCTAAAGCCATGAGGTATGTGTCGAGGGGATTTCCATGAGGAAGGAATTAATGTGGGTGTGCTAGCCTGCTGACGGAAGTGACAGGTTATCAGGCAGAGGACAGATAAGTCTTATCTCAGCCTCAGGGGGGTGGAAGAGGGAGTGATACCAACATGTCACAGTTTTGTTCCACCCTTACACAAGACCCACAGCTTTTGTAAATAAATCTCTCTATATCTCTGATTCACATGTAAAGTCTCTTCCTCCCTCACCATTATGACAGAAATCTGGCATTTGAAATCCTCCACGGTAGAGGATGAGAATGCAACACCATTTTGCACACAAGTCAACAGGCTGGCTCCTCTCTTTTCCCCCAAGCAGGGATGCCTCTTTGATAAGATTTGAGTTCCTGACTATGTCAGATGATACCCAGGTGAAATGAAATTTAATTGATTGCAAAGTTAAGATTAATTAATTACCAATTTATCTTTTTTTTTTTTTTTTTAGTATGTATGTTTAGCATTAATGCATTAAGCGCATTTATCAATGGCAATTTCCAAATCCGTATTTTCTTTACTTCAATAAACCCTAGTATCATTGCATTTGTGATTGTGAAAGTTTTTATTGAATGAAACCAGTCTGCTAGTGTTGAACTGTTGTAATTAGAAATTAAGTGTAGCCACTCTCATGTTGAGATAAGAACAATTTACTGGAAATAGCAAGGAGATAAGAGAACAAACAGTAACAACAACAATATTAATAACAAAAGGTGTAAGACAAAGAAACTATTTATATGGAAAACCTGAAACAAATACAGAGGAGCTCATTAGGGCCAGGCTTTCTCCTGAACAGAAACCACACTCTTCCTCTCAGAAGCCAGAGTCCATTTCCCCTACCCCTAGCAATGATATGAGGTGGTACTGAGACATGTGAGGGTCTGGCCACACTTCCTCTCATCTATTGCAAAAAAAATTGCCCTGTCCTTGCCTGAAACCAGAACAATAATATGAAGAAAAAACAGAGTCACTTAAATTTTTCAATATAATAAATAGAACAAAATTAATTTAATAGCAGCAATCTTCCCTCTAGTCTATCTTGGTTGTATGACATGGACAGTTAAAGGGGGATTTTTTAGGCATTAATCCATCTTCGCCCAGTGGCCATGAATTATGAACTGATTGCAACAGAAATTTGAGGTAGCTAGTATGTCCTGGTTTAGTCTGTTTCTGTCATGGAAATGACTTAGACATGGATAATTTAATGTAAAGGATTTTAGGACATATTCTTCTTAGAGGACAAGATGAAAGACTAATGTCTCAGATGTCAGTTCTTTATTGTTTGAAGGCAATATTAAAGGTAATACTGCCTTAAAAAGCTTAGTCCAGTTCCCATCAACAGAACTGCTTTGTCACCTAACTCATTTTGCAAATTTCTCAAACGGCAAGTAAAAAATTTTTTCGCCTTTCTTCTTTATAACCTAATGAAAAAGGCATCATAGTGAACAGCTAAATGAAATAATCTAATGGGGGATTTAGTTGCATAAACACTGGTGTCTAACAGCATTTGAGATGACACCAGATTATCGGAAATATGTACCTTTCTGAAGCCGTAGCTGTCAGGTACTCCCATAATGTCTGCATTTAGGGAACTGAATCTCAATCCTAAAACTTCATTTTCCTCTGCCTTGCAACTTGATGTGCACAATTTTTACATCCTTGATGTATTATGTTATTTCAGGTGATGAAACCCTCTCGGTAACTTCACATATTGGTCTATTGCCCCCAGTGACAACTGCACAGTCTGCCCTCATCCTCTGCTTTTTCTCTCTGCTCTTCCTTTTACCTTGTCTTCCTTCTGCACTCCTGCCCTTCTTCTGTAGCATAAAACTCTTTGAGATTTTTCATATGGCCTGGAAGCCTAAATTTTATCCAAATCTTCTGATAATGATGCCAGCCTTTATATTCCATATCCAAAAAAATGTTACCAAGACCCTAATTTGTTTTCATCTGGAATATGTGTTTGATAAATGGACATATATTGGCGTTTTCACACCATATGTGTCAGTATTGTGCTCTTGCTCAGAGCTGCATGATAGACTATCCTCTAGTACCTACTGTTGCCTTAAACTATTAACTGTAACTTTAGGTCTTGTCTTTTCCTAGTTTCTAGAAGATCTATCAGCTTCTTATCTGTGTTGCCTCCAAAATAGCTGTCTGCAATGTATCAGCGAAGAATCTTAAGATCTTCCTGTTGATCTCTTTCAAGTTATTTTATTCAACCTCTGTTTCTAGGTATTCTGTTTTATTTTCCTATTTTCCCAAGAAGGTGATCTGTCTAGATTAGTCATGAACAAGTGCTTTTTCTTCTGATGATTGCTGAGATAGTTCTGCAATTGATATAATCACTTCCAAATTCGCACACACTCAAAACAGTTCTACTCTCTTCTACAAAAACCCCCACATTTTTGTGTTTTTTTCTTTCTCTAGCACATGCACCTATGTATACCACACATCTGCACTGCACTTGATTAAATGTTTGTGTTTTATTCATGGCAATGAAGGGGTCCTACTAATGCATTACCTATTTGCAACTTTCCTGTTTCTTCATCCATTTTATATATAGCAGAGTGTTTACTGTTTTCTTTATTTCTTGCCCTCAGTATCCCTGATGCGTCACTTTACTTTCCAGGCCATGTCCATCTTTGAGGAATTCTTTCCATTCTATGACATTAACAAACATTATTTTTCTCTTTTGTTGCATCCAGTATTGGAACATAAGCCTTAATTAAGGTGATGCTAAAGTCTAGAACCAATTATTCTCTTTCTGTTATGCAGATTAGACTCATGCTACTGCCTGGTTATAATTTCCTGATTTAGAGATTATGATAATCTATCAAATTTCTTTTTCTTCCGTACACCCTGTCTTCCAAATGATCTCATGTACCATTTTCATCTTTAAAGCTGTTCCTATTTGTTGTTTTTTAACCTCAGAAGTAGCTCAGCCCAACACAACCAGTCACTCACTGGCACCATTGGATGGAGGAGGGAAATGGAAAGATAAATTTAAATATTCATATATTGAGTGATAAAGACAATTTTAATAGCAGAAGCTGTGCATGAAAGGACAAAACATCAAGAAATTCATCCTCCACTTCCTATAGCAGGCAGATGTTCAGTCATCTCCAGGAAAACAGGGCTCTGTCACCTGCTAGTGACTTAGGAAGACAAACATCATCAGTCCAAATGACCCACCCCTCCCCTCCCCTTCCCCCCCCCCCCCCCCCCCCCATTCTTCTCCCAGGTTTACACACTGAACATGACACCATATGGCTGGGAAATATTCCTTTGGTCAGTTGGGGTCAGCTCTCCCAGCTGTGTCCCCTCACAACTTCTTGTGCACCCCCAGCCTTCTCACTGGTGGGGAGGTTGAGAGGCAGAAAAGGACTTGGCTCTGTGCAAACACTGTCCAGCAATAGCTAAATCATCCCTGAATTATTGTTTTCAGCATCAATCTAAAACAGCAGCCGTGTGTACCAGCCACTATGAAGAATATTAACTGTGTGCCAGTCAAAACCAGAACACATGCTGAGCACAATTTCTCAAGTATTTAAGGGCAGCTATGGAAAGACATTATACCACAGAAATGAGTCAGTTTCAAAACCAACACTTCTGGTGGTGGATAAAACTCTCATGCTGAATAATCCCTGAAGTGTATGTTCAGTTCTTGTTCTTGTATGACTATTTTATGATTTTCATCGATAAATAAAAATGCTTCTGGGTTTCTTTATTATTTTTTTCCACTATTATTTTTTCCTCATGGAGATTTTTACATTTTTTAAAGGCAATATTGTAATATTTGTTCTGCATAAAAATATTTTTACAGCATTTATCACAGTCAAATCACCCAGGAAAGTAGAGAATCTATGAGATTTAAATCAAACTAAATACAATAGAAATAGGTGAAAATCCAGACTGAGATCAAAACTGGGTCTTTATGCTTCTTTTATGAACTTCAGAACTGAATCATGAGATACAGAACAAAAATGTTAGCAATAGAAATATGTTTTAAAATATGTTAGAGACTCAAATAGCCAAACCTTTATCCTACAAATTCAGATTTTTATCCAGCTAAACTGAACAGCATAATCTGCATCTTGTTCTGTCAATCACACAAACTTTTCATTTAGGCAAAAAGAATATCTTTGTTGGCACCTTTTCTCTTCATTCCACGTACAATAAATATAAAGATATAGATGCATGTATGTGCATCTGTGCATATGTGTGACCTTTGTTCCTCAAGGCTGCAGTATATATGTATTTCTAGATCCATTTCGCTACAGTTAAAGCCATTAAATATATGTATAATATTTACTTGAAAAACAAGTTACAGGAATTTGAAAGGTTTTAAGAGCTTTATATTTCTCTTAACTTGGTTCAGGTAGATATATTTTATGTAAACCAAATTTATTTTAACAAACATCCTTTAAAAGCAAAGAAAAAACAATGACGACCAACTTTACACAGAGATATACACAGAGAAATATATATGATGAGAAGAATTCTGCTTTCAAGAACATAAAAAACACAATTACTGCTAAATAGCATTTTTTTCAAGAGAAACCAGATCTCGTACAAACACTTTCCTTTATTCATTAATCATTAATATTCATATTGGAAAAAAATGTAGAGCTGTATAGGAAAGAAAACTTCCTTATAAAATATATTGGTTTCATTTTCTATTTTAAATTTAGAAGGAAATAAAAGAGAAAAAATAATTTCACCCTTAGACAGAAATAACTGTGGGTATTGAAGGAAACACGTCAGTTACAGATAATATATTAGGCTGCTCGAAGTACCATTCTATTCCTTCTCAAAAGACCTAGAAAAGGAAAAATATGTTCTATTTTGAATTTCCTTTCTTATTCTACTGCTTCTTTCTCTTACTGTAATGTTTCACTCACCTACTGCTCTTGGGATATGAGCTTCCTAAACATGTCTAGCAATGACTGCATTTTTATTTACTTCCAAATAAACACATCCAAAGAATCAAAAAGAAAAAAATATACATTATAAGGCCACAGTCACATGGTGCTTTGAGTTTGAAAGACAGACTTACCTGCCCCTGGGCTTAACTGGAAATTACTCCTCCAGTAATTTTTGTTTTTCAGTTGAAAATTATCAATTTTGTGCTTGTGTACATTCAGTTTTGCAGTTTAAAGGGAATTGCGCACAACAGATATAAATGTAGATCTCTGCAAGGCAGAGTTAACAATATTTAGTATTTAACCTTAAATTGCTTAAAATTATTTATTTGCAATTAGTCCTGTCAGGGTTGGGTTTGGTTTTGGTTGGTTGTTGGGGTTTTTTTAGGGGGGTGGTGGGTGGCAATGTTAGTTTGCTTGTTGTTTTTTGCTGATTTCAGCTTTCTATGTGTTTAACTATTTGTGTCATTCCACTATGTGATAATGTTCAATCGAAAAGTTCAGTCTTCCTACAACAATATGGATAAAGATTCCTCCTCTGGGGAATTTATCCTCACAGAATTTATCCTGTGAACTCTGTAGCAAAGTAATTATCTCCTTACTTTCAGATGAGGTGCTTGTATGTAGATTTGTAAAAGAAGAGAAATGTTGTGTTTCAACATTTCAGGTGAATGGAATCAGAAGATTTTAAGTATCTCATCTCACCAGGCACTCATCAATTAAAACAAAAAGCATGACATAAAGTCATGTATGCCTTTTAAGTATACAACCCCTATCTAAAAGTGAGGTTATTCTGAATAATTTATGATTTAGAAATTATTATGTCCCCAGGAGTTTAACCCCCCTCAGATTAAACATACTAAATCCTAAGAATAAAGTTTTCCTGATGGT
This sequence comes from Aphelocoma coerulescens, assembly GCF_041296385.1. Classification (NCBI taxonomy): domain Eukaryota; kingdom Metazoa; phylum Chordata; class Aves; order Passeriformes; family Corvidae; genus Aphelocoma; species Aphelocoma coerulescens. The sequence continues at coordinate 53,771,058 of NC_091013.1, read as the reverse complement.
CTTCCCAGATGAATTTTTAAGGTAGTGACTTTTACTGGCAAGGCAAGGTATTCACACTGCCTAGTGGTTACTGTCAAGAGAATCCTTAGTTCTCGTTCCATGCAACTGTGGCAGGCGTGGGTGCTGCTTTACTTCTTATAGCTGATAACTCTGTTTACCACAGTGGACTCTGCACTTGCCTGGCCTGGCTCTAGTCAACGTCATGGCACTGATTTAAATTCAAATCTGAAATCTGTAAATACTCAACATGTTCAGCAATGTTCCCTTGTATTTGAAATCGTCAGCAAGATATCCAAAACAAATACGATAAAATTATTCCCAAGGATCTTCGACTACATTTATTGTTTCTTCCATGAAGTTCCTACAACAAAATCAGTGACATTTTAATATCATCACGTGTACAGAGAAATAAAATTTTAAATATAGAATTAATTTAAAAACATTAAGAACTTAGTAGGAAGTTTTCTGTGCAGTTGCAATATTTATTAACAGAAGAGATCCATAGAAATAGTTTCACCCACCCTAGCTAAAGCTAAAAATGGTGGAATTTTTACTGGAGGAGTAATTGACTAATATTTTAGTCCATTCTGCCTTTATAGAATACAAAAGATGAGAGATGAAGAAAAGCTTCTGACAAATTTTATTAGGACTTTGTGAAGGGACTAAATCCTAAGAATTTTCTTGCCTACCTCCATGGCACCAAAAACTCTTACCATTGTTACGAAGACTGAGAAATATATATGTTGTTATTTTTGGGAACTGAAATGGAAGAACCTTCTCTTTTTTGTCTGTCACAAGGGGAAGGAAGATATTTTACAACTAGATAACTGAACATAGCTCAATTTATACTCTTCCAAATAAAAACAAAGTTTCTAATAACTCAGAATACATCTCAGAGTATTTGCACTGCAGAGGTATGTATCAGGACTGGTCACCTTTAAAATCAATAAAAAGGAAACAAGCAGAAATTTCAATATGTACTTTTCCTTACCTTAAAGTAGAAATGTAAATAGGCCAGATAATTGTTACTCCAAGGGTGTGATTTTTCCCCACTAAATTTAAAAAGAGTTTATAGTAGTCATCTCAGTGTAGATAATAAAATAGTACAGCATGCAAAGTTAGGTGAAATTTATCCCCTTCTCTGACTCCAGATTTTTGCTACATCCACCATCTGTTGTGCCTGAACAGATTCCATTTCCATCTCCTCTTGAGCATTATGTTTTGGGTTTTTTCTTTTGTGCTTGTGAGCATATTGGAAGGTGTCATAATGCACAAAGCTGACTTTTGGGGATCAAGACTTTTTGCCATTAACAAAATTCTTCTCTGACTGTGAATTGACACAGATACTTTAAAGTCTTTTACAGGGCTCTATGCTATTCTTATAGAGAAACAGATCTGAGGGTATTTGTCTCCCAGAAACTGGACAAAGGACATAGACTCAAAAGGCTTACCAACAGATGAGGAAAAGTCACATCTGCTATGAGATTCATGATGATGGTGAAAATCTTATCATGACAAGGAAAAAGTTGACATTTATTTCTCAAATGATATTGGCTCGTGATAATAATAGTAGCAGGTGGAAGACTCACCAGCAAATGATTAAAACTGAAAATGAGACAAAAATGAAGTGTTTTGTGGATACAAATACTGTGGTTCTGGAAGTTCATAGGATGAAAGTTTAAAGTCTGACTTTGTTCTCCTTTTTTTCATGCAGTTAGCCTTCCTCAAGTTTTGTTTTCTTTGATCCACTATTTGTTTAAAAGGTCATAGAACAACATAAATAAATCTTGAAGGATGCTCAAGGGATTTGACGGACAATTCCCATTCATAAAGAGAATCAAAATACTTTTCAAGTATTTTGTTTATATCAAAAGGTACATTTTAAAACATAAATCTCCCATTCTTGCACTACATATAGATTGATAAATGGTGAAACCTGCACAAATATATATATACATATATATGTACTATAATATTGCACATCTTCTTCTATTAATCTACTCAACTACTCCAAATATTGTGCTGTCACCATCAAATAGTGTTAATAAACATAAATGGCACTACATTGTGAGATTATTAGAAGAGTGAGGATTTAAAAAACTTGTAAAGCTCAGCTTCAGTTAAAGGCATGTGTGCTAGATCCAGGTATCAAAACAATTTTTTTCCCAGAAGACGATGAAAAATGAATATCTATATCAAAGGCTGAATATTTATTTTGTTGAATTTCAGCCTTGTCACTTATTTATTTGCTGTTTTCTCATGCTCTCAAATATTTCTCAGCAGTCTCTTATCATCATACAGTATATAGCTTTTCCTTTTGCAAGTCTGTTGGGGTTGCACTCTTTCCCCAATGGTAAGGCTTACCTTAGCTGTGCTGATGCTGTATTTCTGAGTCTGTTGGAAGCCTTGTCTAGCTTCAAATGCAAGAATTAAACCACACATAACATGTTGCTACTGGACCACCGCACTGATATGCAGCATGCATATTCCATGGTATCATAGGAACCCAGCCAATGCAGTTGTTATTTTGAGAAGTAAAGTAGATAATTTCATTCGCACATGCTAGTAAATGCTGAAGTATATCAGGAAAGTTAAGAGTTTTAACAGAGGGGTAATTCTGAACATTATACAACATGTGGGAAGTGGCATTGCTTTGTAAGCTTGGTGCAGTACTTGTTTTCTTCCATTTCCAATATTGCCATGGGAATATAGTGGTTTCCAAAGTCCCATACAGACAGTAACTACATTCAGCAGCTGTGTGAAAGGTTAAGGGTAAGGTAAATGGATTTCTATGTTACTGTCTCAAGGACACAAGGGCAAAGTCTTCACAATCCAACCACAGAATAATCAATATTGAACACAGAGACATTCCTACAGAGCTCATAGAATATAAATAGAAGTCTAGTTTTAAACCCCTTCATTATTGAAATAGCTACCTCCTGCCCTGGGATTACAGTACCTGACCTCTTTGGACACAGCAGATGTGCCTGCCTGCATTAGTCACAATTTTTCAAGATACAGGAAACAATCCTTAAAATATTAGCAACCTTCCCTTAAGATATATTTTGTACTTAACAACTACTCCCATGACTAAGAAAAATAAAACTAACCAGAACTTGATTTCATAAATCATATAAAAATTTTTGTGAGAATGATTAAATTAACACAACTGTGAGACCCAAGTATTTTTAGTTTGTGAAAATGGACAGCTATCTTATTTAGGAATAGGTTTCTATTATAAGTACTATGCAAATAAGGTAAGTAATTGCATTGCTGTTGATAAAATTGTGTCATGCTTAGAGTAGGGCAAGTAGCATTATAGTTATGCTTGAGTTTTAATAGGATAAGGGGAGAGAAGCTGGCCTGAAATGTTAAAATATATCAGCCCCTATAACTTAGTTCAGCAAAAATATTGGGCATTCAAGAGCTGATCAGGTCTCACTTTCAGTATCTACAGTCAAAACTGCTATTCTAGGAATTTCACTTTACATTTTGAAGGCAGGTAAAACCTATTAACTCACATTTTCAGCACTGGAGGACTTTAGCCATCAAAGTATGTATTGGCATTTTCAGAGGTCTGTTATTCATAATTACACAAAGCTATTCAGTTTCTGCTAATATCTATCTACAATATCTACAGAGAGATGAAGAAACAAAGTGTTTCTTCATCTGTGTAGCCCTGAAGCTTGATCTGGTCATCTTGACTTTGATCACATATTGAAAAAAAGGCCATGTACAAAATCATATGAAAAGAAAGGAACAACCAATTTATTTAACTCACATGTTCAGGACAGTCTATCTACCCAGGACACAGAATTGCACCTTTCTCTCATCATATGCTTCACATTCACAGCACAATTCTTCAGTAAAGAACATTTTGCTTATCAAGTTATTCTGTTTTGCACAAAAAATTAAAATATCCCGGAAGCAGAAGAATTCAAATGCTTTCTTTGTTGGTAATTCTCTAATTTGAAATTAGATATTCAGGAAAACAGATGTTTAAAACAAGGCATTTTCCTAAAATATGTTGCATAATACAGTCAGGTGAAAAGCTTAAATGCTTCACAAAACCATACATGAATGAACAACAGAGAATAGCTAAAATTCATACATAGTCATTTTGTATCTAAAGATTAAAAATAATGCCAATATTGTAAAATATCCCCTGAAGTAATAACTAGAAGACTGTAGGTTTTCGATTGTTTCCTGGAACTTGGTTTACATGTACTACTTACTGGAAGACTGACCTCTGAAATTTCTCTGCACTGCAGTGTGAAACAGATTTGGGGCTTTCTCATTTGTTTTGCATTCTCTGAAGTTGTCAGCTTGTGTGAGCTTTTTTATTTTGTCTCCCTCAGACCATCTTTTTAAAATGTGCATTACTTATTTAGAATTTCTTAAAAATGCATGTCACTGAGTTGAAAAACTCCTTCAGGTTCATAGCTGTGAAAAGTCAAACCAGACAGAAAGTCTAAGCCTGAAATATCTTCAAAAATTTGGAGAATTCTAGGCAATCCAGGAACATAAAGTTATGAATATTTAATTATACAATAAACATGGAAAAAAAGGCTTTACTTCTGCAGTGACTACTATGTGTGTGATATAAGCAGGTTCTATGCCAGTACTAAGTACATAGAGGAGGAAGACAGAACTGCAGTGAAAGTACAGATCTCACTCTTTTTCTTCTTTTTCACGAAGCTGAGAGCAGAGACCAGATTGTATCTACTTAAAAGGAAGTTAAAGGTGTCAGTGCCGAACTAGGTTATTTAAGCCACCCTTTGGAACTTCTACAACAAATCAATCTTGAATGGAGCATACATCTAACACTGCAAACAGTTTTGGTTCCTGCTTGTTTTATACAATGCTGAGATAAATGAAATTTAGGCAAAATTAGTTATGACACTGCAAAACAATGAAGGTCATATAAATAAATTGGTAGATATTTCAAGAATGACAGTGTAATCCAACAAAGCACTTAGAGTTTTAAAATACTTCATGGATGTAGAAGTTTGAGAGTGCCATGTAGCAGTCTCCTCTAGCCTACTAAGGTGGCTCTGACCCCCATCATGCATCAAGCCTCAAACTGACCCTTTTCTGGCATATGGCATGGTACTGGAATAAATGTCCACACCTATCCGTCTACAGCACAGATTAGAACAGCAGTTGCCTCCTGCGGAAAGACATAAAATAATCTTCCCTTCATAAAACTTGCTGGAAAAGTCCAAATATCTAGCCAAACACAGACCATGTTCCCTCACTCAGGCTACTGGCCATGGTAGTAAGACAGTAACCAGATGGTAGTCAAACCACTTGTTGAGGAAGTGAGGAGATTAAAGATTTTGCAAAAGTAGTCTAATCCTCAGTCTTTAGTCTGTTCTGCATAAAACTTGTCCTCACAATTCTTTCAGAAGCTATACCCCTTGACTGTCAGACGTGCTTGCTCCTCTAGAATGGTGAATACAGGCTAGAAACCGGCAAAAAACTATTTTGTTCTCTGAACTGTTTCTGGATTTTTCTCCAGCAGTTCTCAAAAATTACAGGAAAAGTACATGCACTTTTTCAAGGCTGATCTTACTTCTCTGCTGACATTAAAAAGGCGGGTGTCAAACTTGGCAGCTAGCACCCTGGTGTTAAGTGAAAGACTAATACCTGCCTTAATGGAAAGACATTTCTAAGAACTGTAGGAATCTTATCCTCAAGCTAAATGGGGGATCGTGAGCAGTGGTAGGCAGATTTATAAATCACATAAACTCAATTACTTTCTGGATCTTGGATTTTTAAGAATATATGTCTTTTTTATCTCTCTGTTGGCATTTTGGCTAATGTAGATATCCCAGCGAACAATAAGCAGTGTGTAATAGATCTCCAACTTGGTATTCCATCTTCCTAATATATTCTGCATTTCTTGTCAAAATCTATGTCAGTACTGGGAAAGGTTTGTTTCCAGAACCAGATAACTCCCTTTCAGCTATTTTGCCACAGATTCAACTCTTCTTTCTGCTGAAACCTGCAGCCCACTTACAATTTATTCTGACTGTCTTCAGTACATCTCTTCAAATATATGGAAGCTAAAGAACCTTCAGAAAACCAATGTTGTGCATTAAGTTAAATCATCAGAAACATAAACTGATCTAATTTATTCTTGACTACAGCTACAGATGTTTAATTCAGAAAGCTTTTCTGTTTGTTAACAGTTGTCACATACGTAGTTTCGAAAGTAAAAGTTTAGTCTTGTTCTAAAGAATACCTACCTAGGTTGCTCACATTGTTCTAATTGTTATCAGAACTGCAACCACATAAACAAGACAAAAAATCCTTTCAAAGAACATCAAAGTACTTGCAGTTGGACCTTTTCTGCAAGCAAGGCTCTCTGGCTGAGACAAAAGTCAGCATTTTCTCAAATATACATGAATTAAAAAAATTACAAAACCATGTAAATAAATTGCTATTACAGAACTGAAAGTTAGATTTGGGAAAGGCTAGTTCATACCACTTCTGGTACTTTTTTAGAGAAAATGATGCTCTGTTTTTCATGGCAGTTGGAGAATGCCAGTCAGTTCAAACAGCAGTTACTGTCTTGTAGGCTCCCTCTTTTGGATAGGCAGATCTCTTGCTGTAGCTGAATCCAGGAAACAGAAGGCAAGAAAAAGGACAGGCCATCTGGCTACTTCACAGTGTAGTGCTACTGAAGACTACTGAAGTATTGTTCTAAAACCTCATAACTTGACAGGGAGTACAGAATAAGGAATATCAGGCCCAAATCTTTCAAAATTAGGGGAGTTTAGTTAGCAGGGGTATTTACATTGAACTTTTTCAACAAGATCTGGTATAACAGTGTGGAGTTGCTTCAGTTCAAAGGAAAAGCTGAATAGGCTGTTGCAAAATCAAAAAAGAAACTGAATTCCCATCTCTAGAATTATGCAAATAACAACAATTTTAACATTTGTTGGGTGCATGAGATGTATTTAAGGATAAAAGTATGTCTTAATCCATAGAGAATTCCTTTTGTAGAAATAACCATCAAGAAGACATTTTTAGGATATTTTAATTTTTCCAAAGTAAAGCATAGTTAAACTATAAGATGCACCATGTATAGTGAAGAACCCTCAGAGGATTCTGCTCAGCTTGAAGACTTTATTCTTTTTCTTCAGATAGTTTGTGGTTTGTTGGTTATTTTTTAAGTAAGATATTTTAAATGTAGGATACCCTTGCCGAAGAACAGAAATATGTACTTTCTCTGATTAAAGGATATTTTTTCCTAAAGTGTTCTCTCATATTTTTTCATTGACAGGGCTGGATTTCAGTTTGTCAAAAATAATTGGTTAGCATGATGTCTGTTGGCTCAGATGTGATGGCTGAAATTAAAGGCAGTAACAAACAACTTGTATTAAACTCATTAATATAAAAGTATATGAATGTATAAGGTTTTATGCTTTGAATGTAATGCACAATTCAGTGCATTCAGTTTGAAAAAGATGAAAGTGAAATGTGAACAATGCCCATTGAAGCAGAACGTAATGTTTTAATATACAGTCTGTTAACATCTTGTTGACCACTTTCTAAGCCCCAAAGACCAAAAGCACAAAAAGGCACATAAAGGCTTCTGCTGACCAAGACTATTGTCTTGTGAGCTGGATACAAAGAGGAAGAAAGATCTAATGCATTTTAATTTAAGGGATCTTGATTAAAATCTTTCCCCTTGCATTTTCATGTGTTTCTCTGCAGTGTATTAAATGTCTGCAGACTTGGTAGTTTTGTAAATAAAATAACTATGCATGGGCAAAACAGATCTTAGCACTTCAGAAAGGATTTCACAATTATCAGCACACAAAATAACGCATCAGTTAGAAACACTGAAGAAAATTCCTGCCTGAAAGCCTTTCCTTCCAGGGTTTAGGTGCCTAACTGAACTTTGGTAGTTTTCTTACATTGATTCAGTATTCAGAGGTCAAACTCATGGCTGGAAGCTGAAGAAGAGGAAAAAGATTTTTCATTTTATCAATAATATAAATTCAGAAATAATTTCAGGGGTGATCTTTATTTTGTTAAAATTCATTCTTTACTTGTGATTGAAAAAATCACCACATCCTGCAAATATAAGTAAACCTATGCTTCTTTGTTTTGATTTGGTGATGCTACAAATGCAAGAAGAGAAAGCAAGAGTAAAGTAATTCAATTTTTTCTCTGGTAGGGAAACCTAATATCCATGTAAAACTCTTTATCAATGTCTTTCTGTAATTATAGCAACAATATGACAATAAACAAAAAAACCCCAAGAAATCCTTCTTACATAAGCTTAATCTCAGTGACAATTATCACATTCATTTTGCTTACCATTACTCTTGAAATTACCTTGTTCTTCCACCTCTAGGACATTTTCAGAGTGAACTGACTTTGAATTATGATAGCCTATTTCACCTGAAAATTAGAGTAAAGGTACATTAAACCTCATTCTATGGCATTGCACTCTACACATTCACTTTTTTTTCAAGCCATACATGTTTATTCATTCCTTTTAGTGAAGTTGTCACAGTTCAGGTTAGTTCAAAATCTCTTTAGACACAAATTTATCCTCTCATTCACAGTTAAGGAATTTTTATTTATCATGCCTACCTAGAAACAGGCAAACAATAACATTTTAAACCCATTGAAGGCTTTGAGACTGCTGAATCCACTTGCTGCAGCTCTTGCCCTTTGATTGTGTATCTCAATCTTTGCAATGTTTTTTTGCAATACTAATTTGCTACAGAATACCTAGGCTCAAAGATGGAACCAATAGACTTGAAATGGCAGGTTGCACTCAACAGAACAATAGAGAAGCCTGTTTGGTCTTTAGAAGTGATTATGAGATCACATCAGAAATTGCTGTCTTCTACACATACATTTGGGTTCAGAGGTGCAGCATGCCTTGAGAAATGTGAACACATGTTCCTGTGTTTTCTATAAGCAATATTATTTTGATTTAGCTACATGTTTGAACCTTTTCTGGGCCTTTTATTAATCAAAAGGAAGAAAAAAGGACTGAAAACACGTACTTTTCAAGCACCAAATGTATGGAAGAGGTAAGGAGGAGATGAACATTACAAAAGATGACCAAAAGGAAAACAAATATAATAAAGGATGAATAGGGAAAAAAATTCTTATCAAACAAGGAATGGGAAAAATACTGCATAACAGGATGATGCAATATATAATCTGGAAGATAAATTATGTCATGGATGGTATCTTATAACTTGACTTCAGCAAAGAATTTGCACAATATCCCATATTATCCTTATAGCAAAAATGATGAAGCATGGACTGGGTAAATGGAAAATGAGATGAGCAGAAAAGTGGCTAGACCATCATGATCAAAGTTCATCATTACTGTATTGTGAAACTAATAGAAGACTCGTTCATGAGTGGTGCTTCCCCTTGAGAATCAGTACTTGAGCCACCACTGACCAATGTGTATACTAAAAACTTGAATGATGCCTTGGACAGCACTCTGAGAAGCTTTGCAGACAATAACAAGTACAGGGGAGCAGTCAGTGTGCTGAATTCAGATGGACTACAGTAGGCTGGAAAAAGAACTGAAATAAACCTCATGAAATTCAGAAATGGCAAATGATAAGCCATGCATCTGGGCAGGAATAATCCCATACACCAGCACAGGTTATAGACTGACTGTCTATAAACATTTTTGCAGAAGTGGACTTTGGGGCCCCAGCAGATGAGCAGAAATTTGAGCCAACAATGAATCCTTGTAACAAAGATGGTTACCAGCATCTTGGGCTGCATTAGTGAGATGGCTACTTTTTCCCTCTGATTACTACTTGTGAGGTTACATCTGGAGTGCCACATCCAATTTTTAACTCCCCTGCACAACATAAAAAGACATTGATGTATTGGAGTCCATGCAGCAAGGAGCCACCCAATGTTCATGAGACTGGAAAGCCTAAAGTACAAGGAAAGGCGAAGTGGATTGGATTTTGTTCAAACTTAAAAATGAGAAAAGGGATGTATTACTGTTAATACCTAATAGCAGAGCCTGTGGAGGTGGATCCAGGATCTTCTTAGATGTGTGTAACAACAAGGTAGGAAGCAATAGACAATAGTAACAACAGAGGATATTCCCAATTCATGAGGAAGCAAGAGCTATCAAAGATAGTGGAATATGTGGTGGGGTTTCTGAGATATGTCCTACAGTGCACACACATTTTGGAGCTGGTCCCTTCCAACTTTAATTACTCTCTGATTTTGTGATCCAGTGCTAGTGGCAGGCAAATGGAAAGCTGAAATAAAGAGACTTGCACACACAACAGTAACAACTTTATGGTACAGGTGGATGTATGGGAACATGGACAAGAAGGAGGGAGAATAAGAAGGAACAGCTGCCCACCAAACCACTACAAGTGTGTTTATGAATACCACAGTAAGCCTTATCATGATGAAACTACAGGACATCATTTGTGTCTCTATTACTGCACATAAAATTTGCAAATAATATAGTTTAAAAACAAAACATACTTTGGAATAATCAGATATTTTGATATTTGATATGTGATATTTTGATATTTTCAGATAGCAGTGTTTGATAACTTGTAAACAAGTCTTCATTAACTTGAAGGGATGGTTTACAGGATTGATTAATGCATTGAATAAGTAAATATATAGGGTTCTATGTTTCATGATGGATTTGATGCAGAAAAAGTATGTATGTATAGACATAAAGACATTATCCTTAAAGTTATCAGTGACTGATGAATTATCACAATTTTAGAGCATCTATGCCACAGGAGGTTGTATCAGCACAATGCAAATCTTTTCATAAATAGAAGTGTAGTAATAAAGAAAAAAAGAAAAAAAAAAGTGTTGGTAAAAAACAGTTTCTTTTTTGAAGTACCAGTATTGTCTCCAATCTTAGTAAAAAATAAAGGCAATCAATCCAAACTTTATCTCTTTCCAGATTTCACAGAAAGTATGGTTTTCATAAAATAGGTAATAGCAGTGCTCTTCTTTAGCTTAGCTCTAGTCACTACTGTGATTCTCAATTTGATACTGCCCTCCAGGGAAATACCCACACACTTGTCATTTGGGCTAGAAGTGCAGTCATCACTACAAAGAACCATTTCTCATGCTTGTCACTCAGCTTTTGAAAGGATACACAGCCACATATTGTATGTCACATACATTCCACACACCATAAACAATCACCTCACATTTTTGAACAGCACAGGAAAAATTACTATTTGCAGAGCTTCATATTGGGATTTAAACTGAAATAATGTCCAGACAACCTAGAAAGTGCTTAGCTTTTGAAACTAGTTTAAATGCATTCTGTGTAACACCGAAAATAATCCTTGCAATCCATTTATTACAAAATTTCATAAACTAAGTTCTCTTATGCTGTACTTTTATTTTATTGAGGCTTTGTGTTCACAGGAATATTTAAAACAGTTTTAAAAATACAATACCACTGTCCAAGGAATTCCATGGTTTTTTGCTGAATACATGGGCTTTGTAAAATTTGCCTAATTAGCTGAATGTAGTCATATGTTAATAGATTTGACTTACTGATGTTTTATTTGACAAAGCAACTATTTGCATACAGACTTCTACAGCTGCAAGATATTTGTGTCTTGTGAGATTAGATTTAAAAAAAAAAGAAAGAAAAACATCACAACTCCTTATGGGAAATGGACATCAAAGGTTACTCTGTTCAAGCATAGTGTTTCTAATACTCCGTTCATACTGGGGAAAACAATGGAAGTTTATTACAATCATTCAAAAATGCAGACCAATTTTGCATTGACTCCTCACAGCGAGTAATGTATGTGCCTAAAAATCTATTCAAAAGAGATATATTATAACTTCTTTTACATTTACTTACTTCTATATACAATATCTTCAACATCTTGGACTTGGATCTGTGATTTTACTTTTATTATGAAAACAGATTTCCATCTTCTTTCTTTCCAAGAGTACAGGACACAAAACAGTATGGTGCTCCATATGAAGCTGGGCTGAAGCTAGAGTATTTGTTATAAAGAATTTATTGAACCTAAATGTTTTCACAGCTACTCTTCTTCACTTCTATTTTCTACCCATTTCTCTCTTCCTTCCCAATATTTTTATTCTTTTCAAATTCGATAAGTGAACAGATATGCTGCTCTGCACTTTAGCTTTCACTTCTCATTTTTTGCACACCATGTTCTGTCATTAAGTCCAACTCTAGCAGATGCAAAGGTACATTTCATGAATGTTCAAAAGTACACAGCAGGGTTTTGCCAGCTGTCTCCTTTTGTTCAACTTAAACTAAACTCATCAGAAATTGTGAAAAACTCTAGGTCAGTTAGGACTACAAAGCATAATAAGATGGTTGAACTATTCTGCCACCAATTCGGAATAATTACAGCTACCCTAATAGAAGTTATTCAATAAGCAAAAATGGAGAGTAGAGTTCCATCCTTTCTTAATGTTCAATAGTTTTTTGCCCACACTCAGATGCTTATTCTTCTCTTGTGTATAATGATCACTATACTTGCTATCGTTTATACTGTTTGTGGTATTAAGACCTGTGTTTTCATCTTTCTTCCAGCAACTATTAATACATTAAATTATAACACTGTAGGAATTTACTTTAACAGATTAATAGGATTACTTAGGATGCTACATAATCTGTGCATAAAGTAGATATAAAAATCTCTACAGAATATGGTGTAATTCCAGGATGATGTGTATTAGAAAATCACAGAACTACTACTTCAAGATGAATATAAGTAGGAAATTACTTACTTCATCTTATTTCTTCATTTTTATCAGACCTCTATTAAATACATCCAAAGACATTGAAATTGGCATTCTATAACTTTGATATTAGGACTTAAACATATATAACACATCCAGGTAACCTATATGTTCATCATACTTTATTTCAAAAAATAGTGAATGATTTATATTTGCATTCATAGTGTAAAGAAAATGCTTAAATGTATTATTTCTACTAACAATATCAAGAAAAATATTGTTATTTACATCTTAAAAAGTGGAATCTAGAGAAGTTATTTTAAATGTTAATAGTAAGGAATGTGAATGTTTGAATAATTAACAGGAAAGTCTTTTTATGATGTTGAAAGATAAAACTTCTCCAATAGCGTTTTTGCTTTTATTGTTAAACTAGTCTTGTACCTTTTTGACTCTGGGTGGAACCAAATATCATCCTGTCTTGTATCAGATAATGTTGCCAGCAGGACCAGGACAGTGATTATCCCACTGTACTCAGTACTGGTGAGACCACATCTCGAGTCTTGTGTCCAGTTCTGGGCCCCTCACTGCAAGAAAGACATTGAGGTGCTGGATTGTCTCCAGAAAAGGGAAAAAGCTTCTTCCGAAGAAGCTGGTGAAGGGTCTGGAGCACAGTTCTTATGAGGAGCAACTGAAGGAGCCGGGTTTTTTTAGCCTGAAGAAATGGACGCTCAGGGGAGACCTTACTGCTTTCTGCAACTGCCTGAAAGGAAGTTGTTGCAATGTAGGGGTTGGTATCTTCTCCTAAACAACAAGAGATAGGGTAAGAGGAAATGACCCCAAGTTGCCCCAAGGGAGGTTTAGATTGGATATTAGGAAAAAGTTCTTCACTGAAAGGATGGTCAGGCATTGATAATGATGAGTCCCCACCCCTGGAGGTATTTAAAAGATGTGTAGATGTGGTGCTCGGGGACATGGTTTTCAGGTGAACTTGGCAGTGCTGGGTTTACAGCTGGACCTGATGATCTCAGGGGTCTTTTCCAGCATAAATGATTCTATGATTCTATGATTCCATGATTTTAAAGCACAAGTGTCTTTGGTGGGTTTTTTACTTCCATTGAAATCTCTGATACCGGACCTCTGTCAGAAACAGAACAGACTGTATCTGGTATTCAAGTTAATAAATCAGATCTGTTTTTCACATTTTGTAGAAGAGTGTGTGTTTATGCTTCCACATAATTTTCCAATGAAATATCTCAAAACATATTCACATGTTAATCATGATTATTCAAAACAGAGGACAGAGAGATTTAAATAATGAAATAATTACCAAGAAAGATCCCAAACTGAAAATAAAACAAGTTTCTTCTTAAGTCTAGTGATTATATATACCTTCAAGTAAGATTTCAATCCTGAAATAAGACATTGTGGTGGACAACAAGGCATTTATTCAGACTTCATCATCACTGTGATCACCATCTATGCCGATCATTTTATCTTTCACCCTTAATAATTTCAGCTACATTCTTATCCTCTTATGAGGTGAGTGGTGTTGCAAGCCAATCTTATTTTCTTTTAATTGGCATTTAGACATCACGTAAATCAAAAGTGTCTTTTTCTGATTCAGACTTGCTGGTTTCATTTTGCATACACGACAGAGAGGCTTCAGTAAAACACACATACACATTTCCTCAGTCCCTTTCATCCTCTCATTCTCTTCACACTGAAGAAAAAAAGGAGGGTCACTTTTCATGTCTCCTTGAATGAGTTAACTATGTTTTTGCCTGTCTCACTTTGAGCATTTAACTGTCATAAGGGCAAAGCAAGGGCCTTTTCATACATTTTGAAATAATACATTGTCTCTTTGGAGATAGCACTGTCATTTGTTTTCATTTCACCAGCACGTCGCTCTTCAGATTGAAATATATATTAAAGGGAAAGTCCACTTTCTGAGAAATGCAATGAAACGGATGAGTTTTCTTCAACTGCATTTCATCTGAAACACAATCCTCTTACAACAAATAGTGTGATGGATTATAAAATGTATTTTGAAATTCAATATTCTTTTGTTGCTTATATTATCGTAATTCTAGCGGAGAACACAGAAGACAAGTTGTCTCCTTGTCAAAATTTCAGCTTCATTTTACAAGCTTGTCTATATTTATGCAATTTTCTCAGAAATAGTAATCTGAAATAGTGTATATAAATACATAAAAATATGATTTTTCTCGTATCTATTCTTATGCTATATAGTATTGAAAACTATTTCCTTGCAAGAGCAGAAGGAAGGAGAATCAAATATTCTTTTAGATTTGCAGAACCCAACAGTCAAGAATACAGATAGGTTTGAATATGACTTACTATTTACCTGTCCATTTGAAGGCAATTGCTGAAATGTAATTCATTCTACAGACAATGGCTCCATACATGTTGATGTGCTTTGATTTCTTTACAAGTTCTCATTACCAAACTCCAGAGGCTAAAACAAAGAAAAATTGGAGTCATGGATATTTCAATGTTAAGCAATCTATAGACTATCCAAAGATTTTCATATAACATACCTAAAGAGGTGTGATAAACCCTGATTTTGATCCAGCAACAATGGAATGGTGACTCACATAATGCTTCAATGAAGCATGAAGCAAAACATATTTACAATGAGATTGTGAAAAATTGTCAGTTATATCTTTGGTGGTGGTTTTTATTGTTACTGTACTGGTTTGGTGGGTTTTGTTTGCTTTTTTGTTTGTTTGTTTGTTTGTTTTTGAGGGGGGCAGTTATTTTTTAAGATGATGATCCAGAAATGTATGTAAGCTTACCCAAAGCACATAGGCCTTGCATCTAGACAGTATTAAGATCAATAAATAAAATCTCCATTGTTTTTTCAGTTAAAAGAATTATTTGCAAATGGATTTAATCCCTCTGTTTTTGTTAATTCTACTTATACTCTCTTGAGTTTGTAGCTTCTTTCCTGTTTTAGCTAATTGTATCTGTTTACAAGAATAATCTCTTTTTTCTGTCCTTAGTAAATATTCTTCTCATTTAATTAATTTTATATTAAGTTTTAACATTCATTAGAAACTACATAAATTGTTAATAGATTAATGTGAGACCTCTCTGAAATTTTATACCACTTCTCTAATTACTATACATGTGGTATATTGAAAATGCATAATGAGTGGAAATAATAATTTCCTCAGTTTTATATCTATGTGAGCACATATCATAGGCAGGAAAACACACAAAAGTATTCTATAGGACAAAGGAGATTTGGACAAGTTTTGTGCCAAGGACAAAAAATTCTTTTGAAATTTACACAGATTCTCTATTCTGAGTCAATGCACACTTGGATTTCTTGGTCTTACTCTATTGATGACAAGTCATATTCTACATACTCAAAGTAAAAAGACTTCTCAAGACAGAAAAAAAAAGGTTATCATCGGAATCATGCAGGGTTTTTCTTCCTCAGGAGAAACCTTAGCCAGCAGAATACATAATTTGGTGTACTGTGAGAAAAGTTGCAATAAGTGGCCCTTCATTTTCATATGATTCTGAGATTGGAAATTTCCAATATAGCTGATATAATTTATCATCATCATGGTTAAAAGTATCAAAGAATTTATCACTGTCTTTTGAGTCACATGTATTATTAATGCAATTCTAAAAAGTAGAGAATATTAAAGAAATTATTTTAGTTTTGTAAAAATACCACCATTAAACATGAAAAAACCCCAATCCTGTATGGTGTATTGGAACCTGACATTTCTAACATACACAGCTTTTACCTACATCTGTTTTTTCACTTCAAATTAAGAGACTAAATTGTGTTTGAGGAAGATAGTAGAAAGAAAAGGCTTTTACAAATAAGTCTGACAATCATTTTTAAACCATTTGAACACACTACATCTGTCAGAATCTAGAATTTCTATAAAATATTGCAGTAACATTCACAATAGTGATGAACGGTCAAGTGGATACATTAGCTAAAATGAAAAGAGCAGCAAACATAAGCAACATAACCTTAATATATAATAAGGGCATGTGATTGGACAAAAAGTCAAAAGAGGGTATGCAAAAATTGTTATGTCTTTCGACATGTTTTGGGTGAAATATTTTTTGTCTATTCTTTCACTGAGCTGTAAGTTTACTTGAAAGAGCAAAATGTTTTTCCAGACTAGGACTTATACAGTAAGAACCAAGTAACCTTGGGATGCTAACTATATTGAACAATACAAGGATTTAATGACAATTTCTCTTTTTGTAGCTACTGTATTCTTTGTGTGTGAAATATTTGCATGTGTATGAATATGCAAGCAGGCAACTGCACCTCGGCTTCTTTAGGCTTCTTAACTTATGACTTTTTAGAAAGTAATATACACCAGCTACTGCAAAGCAAGCCTCTCAAAAGTGTCTCAGCTAGAACTGTGTGTATAGATTATTTTGCAATTTAGAAGGCAAATGGAGAGAAAGGGCAATGGTTCTTTTTCTCTTTTTTTTTTTTTTTTTTTTTAATTAAAAAGTAAAATAGTACTTTGTCACTTTAAGCAATAAGCAATTAGAGGGAAAGGATGTATGCAACTATAAGTACTTTTGTGAAAATGTAGCCCTTTATTTTTTTTTCCCTAACCAACAATATTCTGTGGATTTAGATCAAATTATATTAGGAAAACCACATTTTTAACAAGGTCGCCTTTAACCAAAAATAACAAAACAAGGCAGAATGTTTAATCAAGATTTAATTGTGTAAGCTCCACAAAATTGAAAAAAATGCAGGCAGAACCAAACAATTTGTTTTTCCTAAAGGCATCATGCTCAGGCTTTAGTGATGAAAATAATAGTTTTTCTTCCTTGAATGATTTTAACTGAGCAGTCCTAGAAATACTTTTGACAAGCACACTAAATATCTCAGAAAACACGTGTGGATCCAGCATAGACTCAGCCCGTTTAGAAGCATACTAAGCTGGTGACTATCACTTTTCCAAAGGGAAAAAGGCAGGTGAACAGTTTCTCCTGTGTAAGTTATTTAAATGAGTTAGATAGGCCCATACTAATGGCAGGCTGGAGCGTGGTATTATCTCTGCTCTTTACAGGTAACTATGAACATGCTTCTTCAGTGTTGGGGGAGCACAAGGTGAAGAGGTCTTAGGCCCGTAATAAACGAGGGCCAGTTTTATCTGCAAAAGTGATTAACTGGTAATTTATTAAAAGAAAAGAGAACAAAACAAAAAGACCAGGTGGAAGAACCAGGAGGGGGAGTAGCCCTCTCCTCTTAATCCAGAGGCGGGAGGAGCGCCGTGTGGCAGGCTCCAATCACAGGAGAGAGTCTTGAAGCCGCAGGAGGATGTGTTCTCAGGGGAACACTGCCTTTTATGCTCTCTTTCAGTTGGTTAGTCCACGGGGTTGCCGCTTAGCAACTTAGTTCACGGGCTTAGATTTCCCACTTCTGAGGTGATGATTGGCTCGCCCCTAGGTCTCTCCCTCTCCCCTCACCGTGCGTCGAGTGATTGGTGTGAGGTCCGGCTTGGCGGGAGGCTGGTGAATGCTGGGTGCAGCTGTCTCTCCCAAGGCTGATGTCATCCCCATGGGGCTTAGGGACCTTCCATACTCTATATCACCACCTCCTGGCCTCTTTATAACAACTGCAGTCCTTTTAAATAAAAAGGGCTTCCAACTCCGTTCAACACTCCAAACGGCACAACTCCATACAACCCAAATCACAACATTCAACCATCCTACCTAACACCCGTACAAGCCGAATTAGAATGCATCAAACCACCTAAACTAGAATAACTCCTGTAACAGGCCTGTATCTGCTTGTTATCATCCTTATTGTGGTGACCACTTCTTAGGGAACAGTGAGCTTTTCTAGAGAGAACTCTTAAAAGACATTAATCAGCTTAATAATCAGCTGCTGAGAAATGTGTTGCTTCAGCTAAAATTTGGACATGAGTCTGTTTTATGTGTAAAACACATTAAAGAGTTATTAACTCTGAACCTTCTCTTTGCTTTACGGGCAAAATTCTACCTCCAAAGCAAATATAAATTTGGCTTCTGCTTATGGAAAACTTAATTTCAGCAAAAAACAAAATGTAATTATAAAACTAGGAAAATCAAACATGTAGAAGACATTAATTTCTCTTTTCTACCTCTATTAACCCCCACAGGACTAGTTAAGAAGATATGTTAACTGGATATGGCAAGAACAGACATCTAGTATGAGTACCGGCTATAGTGAGGAAATCTGGCATTTACTGCAGAATCACAAGGCAAACAAGTTTGTGGACATAAACTAAAAGGAAAAAGTCCTTTCTTGTAAATAGTGTATAGGAAGTGTTTTCCTTCTGGAAATAAATAATCTAAGATCCTTTTCTACCAATTTTATGTATTTTTGAGGCACCTATCGCTGCAATCCATAAACACAAACATTATTGTTTTCTTTTTATTCCTTATGATTCCTTTTCCCTGTACTCTATATCTTTTCCTATGGTGACTGAAAGATAAATCCCAGTGCTGCACTTTCTTTCGTTTTGCTGACACTGCAAACCAGGACTCAACAAACACAGAAGTAGAAAAGATTTTTGTGTTGCTACCATCATAAAAGTACCAAAATGTGGTGATTCAATTTTTGAAGTACACTGTCCTGCAAGGTATATTTTATTTACTGTAAGTTTTACAGGGAATCTTGACCATATATTTGTACGATATTTTAATAAGTGTCATCTGTCTCAGTGCAGCAGCTGCTCAGGAGATAATGATAATACTTTTCTAGCTACTGCATTTCCAATTCTAAAAAACTTACCTGAAGAAGATATCTAGATGGTATATATGAACTGAAGGAACTGATAAAAGATTACACAAATCATTCTTAAAATGACTTTCAATACATTTTTACAGGATGTTTTACTTTCACCCGTAGCACACAATGAATAATCAGAGTTAATTGTAAGAAAAAGATAATATTTGTCATTCATCAATGACAATAAATCAATTTTGCACCAGGAGCAGGGTACCTAAGCCATTCCTTCTTATGGTTGCTGGTTATGAAAGTTTCTGTCTTAAACTGCTACTTAGAAAAACGTACTGAAATGGAATACATTCTGTACTTGCAGAAAATTTACTATTTGTGTCCTTTGCAGTTGGTCAAATTGAATACTATAATTTAAGTTTCCTGAATGAAACTCTCAAAAGATGTATATTCATGCAAAGATTTTAAATTTATCTTTTAAATATCTGACGTAGAAAATACTTGGGATAGAAAGGAATATGAGGGAGTTCTTTAAAACTCAGTCAGACCCTACAGCTAGCATGAGGGTTTGTATACTAATGCCCGAGCCTGGTATGTGTGCATGCGTGTGTATGTGAACATTTCAGGTGGGGGAAATGTCAGCTAAAGAATGAAAAAAGGTTAGTAAAAAGCTGCTATGATTGGCTGGATGACATTGACATTTACTATACCAGAAAATTATGGAAACATTAGAGCTATTAGCTGTCAGTCATTTCCATGAATAGTTCTAAAATAAGGTAGTAGAAAAAGTATCTGTGTAGCTTAATTTTTCAAGTGAGTTTCACAGAAGCCAGAGAAATGTTTAGAAAGTGCTGTCATAGAAAGTCTTTTATTTCTTTTGCCCTCCAAACAGTAAAGTGAGGCGCTGAGGACCATAGCATTAGTCTAAACATCACTGTAGAGAAGTGAAAGAGACTTGAGAATCAAAAATACAGAGCAATTCAGTGTGGAACCATATAATTTAAAAAGGCAATTTTTTCCCCCCAAAACCTGAAATTTTGAAAGGTCAAACAAATTTATACAGCTTATTTTTCTTAAGAAATAAACAGTTTTACCATAATGCTAGGAAATGTTCCTTCTTTATTGCTTCCTTCCTTGAGAACACTCTGCCCTGGAGACAATTTCTGTAATTCACTGAAAGACAAACTGGAAAAAACAGAGAGAATGATGGAAATTCAAGTGCCTGTGAAGTTTGAACGTGTGTGCTTGAAGCAAACTCCTTAAAGATCAGTTATTTAACCAATCCCATAAACCTTGCTCTACTGATTTCTGTTTCTCAAAGCGGTGACAACATACCCGAATGCTAACTTTTTACAGGTTAGGAAACTGTCTCTCACCTTTGGTTTATTTTATTTTTTTTAAATACATAACACAGTGATGTTAAAAGGCTTACCCATCAAAACAAATATGTTTGTTGCAGGTAAAAAGAAAAGCAAGATGTCTGAAAACAGATCCTCATTTAAACCTTACTATTAACTTTTACTGAAAGGCTGCTGTGTCATCCAGATGGTTACAGGAGAAGGAAAAAAATAGTTTCTAAAGAAGTATGACTGCAAATGTGTGATGTTTAAACTGTGAAAAAAATTACACTATCCTTTTATGCATTTTAAAATTCTTATGTATGCATGCCTAACCATACTTACTTAAAATCCTATATAAAAGTATATGATGTCTCCAGCATCTGGCCATGACTGCAGTATGCTGGAAGGTGATGTGTTACGCATAGTCAGCATACTGGCTGTACGGATCTATGCACAGCAAAAATCTGTCATGCTCTTCAACACTCGGTGCATAAGCCTGTTTATTGCTGTAGGCACAGCTTGGGATGCTTCCTTTGTCTTTCCTGCTTTTCCTGCCAAAGAGTATGTGATGTTTGCTGTTCATATATATTTTTCTCCTTCCTCACCTTGCTGTCTTGTTACTATTAGTGGCTAGAAGCTAAGATGACTGGTCCCCAAGCCATAGTAAACTTTTTATTTCTAAAGGTATTTTGAAGCTGTTCTTTCAGTCAATCTCACTTCCATCCACAGTCCTCTCTGCACATTAACCATCACACATGGCATACACCTTTGGCCATGATGAAACTTGTTTGCTTATTACACCATGGACCTCAGCTGAGGTATTTAGGTGGACAAGCTTCTTCATTCTGGAAGACTTTGCCTGATGCACAAACACGTTATTTTGATGAAGTTTTGAACAAACAACTGTTAGGTTCAGCTTCAGCTAGCTCTTACCTTTAAAATGAAAAAACTGTCATTGTATGTTCATTCTTCCCATGGCACTCACAATTTGATAGACTTCATCTATCTCCAACACTGAAATTTTGATCACAGTCTAGTTGTTCCTCAAGTATGGAAATCATGCTATAAGCCTAATCATCCTCTTCAGCTTTACTTCTGTCACATACTTTTTTGTTGAAGGATTTGAATTGCTTACAGCCTTTGTCACAATCTGAAACAATTCAGTAGTTCTAATTTTAAATTATTATTGCCAGAGTACATATGTGTGTATGTGTATCTGTGTGTGTTTGTAAACACTCCTAACATTGTAGCAAAAGCCTTCCTTTAAAGCAAACAGCTCATAGCCCTGTCAAACAAGTTGACAGAACAAATTTTCAGATCTTTCAGATGAAATGTGTTTTGCTGGCCTACTCTATAGAATTTATTGCAAGAGAACACATCAATTTCAAGTTTTAAGTGTGAAGTGGGTAAACAAAACAAAGCATACAAAAAGGAAGGGAAAATTATTTAAGACTTTCTAAATGTTTCATTAGCTGAAGATATTTGTGTCTTCAAACAGACCCAGACCGGGGGTACTCTACTGGAGTGATCACAGAATGTATGAGGAGAAAGGTGATTTGTGGAGACTGTCTAATCCAGCATTCGTGATCCAAGTGTGGTTACATAGAACAGGTTGTTCAGAGTATTGGGAAATGAGGTTAGTATATCTCCAAAAATAGACATTCTACAGCCTGTCTTAGCAAACTAATCATCCTCACAGGAGAAGAGACACACAGAAAGGTAAAGAAGCAGGAGAAATAAAGAAAAAGAAAAGCAAGTGTTATGTTCAAAGGTCCTTGTACTCCCTCTGTCCCCTCTGTTCACAGAAAACACAATTCCCCTCCTCCCCTGGTCTGTTCTTCCTGAAGAAAGGGTGACCTATCAGCAGCAGCACTCCAACCATGTGAGCTGTCTCTCCACGTCTCTTTGAACTCAATGAAATTGCAACCCTTGGTCTGCACACAGATCTCTACCTCCCTTCTTTTGTTCCCCATTGTGTGTGCCTTAGCATACAGGTACTTCAGAGAAAATCTCAGTCATATTAATTTCATGGAAAGGTTGTGAGAGCTCTTTCAGTAATGCTGTCCTACAGACACTTCCTGATTTGTGTGTGTAGAATTCAGATGACCCCACTTCAGCACTGGAGAAATCACGTATGCCCAAATCTTCTTTACCTCAAGCAGAGTCTGTAAATGCAGAAGGTGAAAGAAAAAAATAATTTGAAAAATCTCTGTAATATACATAACCAAGACCTGAGTGAAAGGAGGAATGCTCTCAGTGAAGCAAAACCACAGAGTTACTCAAATATTTGAGAACCTACTTTTAACTCATTTTACTGTGATGGTTTGCTTCAGACAACTAAGAAAACACTTTAGAGAGTAAGTTACACATACTAAATTATTCCATACTGCTTTTCCATCAGAACATACTGTTTAATTAGCTATGAATAAGCCCATTGATTCATAGGATAATTCAGGTTAGGAGGGAGCTCAGGAAGTCACAGGAGTTGTCTTCAAACACAATGTTCCTGGAAGGCAGGAAAGGTATATTTACCATAAATTTTGTCTCCATTCTCATTCTGAATTCCTTCTAGTCTTCTAGTGTTCCTACAAAAAATTATTCTACCTAAGCTTGGTACAATCAAACAAGGCTATTTTATTATGCAGTAGTAGACAGCAATGTCACAGTAATACCTACCTGTAATTACTATCTACGAACAGTGGGAATTACAGCACCTGATTACACAAAGTTAAATTAAAGCTTAAATAAATTTAGGGAGTAGTTACCTGCTACTAGACAGTCTTTATGATTGTAAAAAGATAAGATAAAATTATTTTCATACAGGGCAAGTGTTAAAGATGTAAGGAAAGCCACTGAAACCAGCAGCCTTTGAGGCCCAGGGACTCCTTCCTGACATTTGGAGCCCAGCCTGGCACACCCTGAGATGCAGAGGTCTCAATCCCAGGCTGTTAGATAAGACTGATGTTTTCTCCTTTGCAAATTCATCTGGTTCCAAGGCTGAGTGTGTATCCTATAAGCACACAGCACACCAGTGCTAACAGATACACAGATTGCTGCTGACAGGGCACGGCATTCAGCAGCAACACGGGTAGTGATACCAGAGCTCACAAAGCCTAAGTAAAAATGGCCAAGTCCTGCTCCTAACCTCTGGATGATCAGGACTGAAGTTCACAAGTGTAAACACACTTTCCCACAAGCTCACTCATGCTTAGGTAAGTATTTGAACATCTGCATGGGCCCTCAACACATCTAATATCAACATCCAGATCCTGGGCCCGCTTTACCCAGTATAAAGGTCTCCTCCTACTTGCTGGGTGGTCCAGTCTGAAATAGTGAATTGCACATATACACACACAAGATAAAGTTCCTGGGTTCATTTATATGTGTGTGTGTCCCAGATTAAGACAGTCAGAGTCATTAAGTTCTGCTAGTGCCCTCAGGGCTTTGATACATGCCATCTGAAGCCCCACTAGGTCACTTATTCATAATGAATACATGAAATATCTGATGTATTAGCATCTAAATTAATTTTTTTAATGAAGTGAGAGAGTAATCTATCTTTACAAAATAAAAGAAACCATTATTCACTTAATTAACTATTCATGGTGGCAAAAATACTTATATTGGTACACTGAGCCAAGAAAAATCAGAAAATAATATTTTTATAATAATGCTTGATATGTTGTACCATAAATATCAAGTCCATAAATTTAAATAGTAGTGTAGTGAAAAGGCAATGTACAGAACTCCAAATCCTATTATTTATGCAGTAGCTTTCTTACCAATATGTCTAGAAGAATCACAAATCAAACAATCTGAAAAATTTTATGAGCTAAGAAATTGTGGAATTAAAAGCATATGCTCTATACCATTTATTGACCTCCATCCTTTTGCACTCAGTTATATTCTGTCCTTTATGGAGCAGACTGGGAGGAGAAGATCTTTGCACTTGACTGTCAAGAGTATAGAACATTTCTCAGATGGAACACATAATAAATGAGTGCATTATAGATGGTCATGACAATCTATAGCAATATTAATTCCCAGGGAGATGACTATTAAAAGCACTAAGTGAAAGAAAAAAAGTAATGAAAATTGTTTCTGTTCTGAAAAGCACTGTTTACGTAGTTGCTGTAGTTCCTCTGTAGCCTCTCCAAATCATCTAACACCCTTGCTGGAAGCTGAATGTGGCTCCAATGGTCTGCTCAGGTATATCTCCAAGTAAAGTATCCATTTTTAGTTCAATGTATGAGTGGCAAGATGGAAATCAGGCTTTTGGGGAGGTGCAGTTTTTTCTGATAATCACTTGTTTTTAAGTGCTGTTGACCAATAGTAGAAGATATTTTGCTATGCTGAATTTCAGTTAGAGTTACACCCTAAAATTAACTTATTTGTAGAAAAAAGAGTGACAGAAGTGAAGCAAAGTTTGTATAAAACCCCTAAACACAAACCTAAGCAGATATCATAAAAAAATGATAAGTTTTCCAAACTATTCCTGTTTCTAAGGATCATTATGTATTGATTTACATAATTACCTGGGACATTGCTGCTCAAGTTCCATAAAGAGAATTTGTAGGGAAAATTATAAAAGTATGATTAGTTACAAGACCATAAAAACATGACATTTAAGATGTGAGAATATGTCTTTGGGTTTTTTTCCTATCATTTTATTGAAAACTGCTTTCATAAAAAGGAAGTTAAAGTGAACAATATTTTGTCGGGGAAAAAAGAGTAAATGAGAATAAGATTTTCTTTTGTTGTTGTTGTTTGAAGGAGATATTTTGGTTTGGGGGTTTTTTGTTTGTTTGTTTTATTTCATTTTGGTTTGTTTTTTGAGTTTTTTTATACATTCATAAGAGCAAGATTACTGCGGAGAGCTCAAAACTATGCTCCAGGAATCAGATCTAT
This sequence comes from Aphelocoma coerulescens, assembly GCF_041296385.1. Lineage (NCBI taxonomy): Eukaryota > Metazoa > Chordata > Aves > Passeriformes > Corvidae > Aphelocoma > Aphelocoma coerulescens. The sequence continues at coordinate 53,745,339 of NC_091013.1, read as the reverse complement.
TATTGGTTTTGCACCTATACAACACTATGAATAAATTAAATTACATGAAATTTTGAAAACTTTCTTTAATCAAAAAAGATTATGCAATTTTTGAAAGATGAATCCAAATCTTTCATATTACACATCGACCTAATACTTTCTTGGATTGACCTGAATTCTTCAGAGCACAGATGATTTTAAAATCAATCCATAGGTAAAAAAATTCTACCTGCTTAGAACAATAATGGCATTTATCAGGAACAAAAAAAAAAGATGCAGAAAACAAAATATTCAGATGGCAGTAATAAAACAGACATCATTCTGTTTAAATCTCATGTCTTTTCTAAAGAACAAAAACCATGCATCTCAAAAACTTCATCCAAATTCCCAAGGCTTTGGGTGCTACTGTGATTTTATTTTTGATTTTTTTTTCTTAGAATTTGAATATATTTTAGCTTTCCACGTTTCTAGGATAAAAAAAATAATTTGCTTAAAGCAAAAAAAAAAATCTAGATTTCTGATTTGGGGGTAAAACCCCCATAAAAACAAATAAGTTGTGAAGAATTTTGGAAATATTTTTTAAAACAATTGTGTTAAAATTAAGTCTTCTCCAAAAGTTCCTCTTTTCAAAACAAAGTTAAAATGCAGTCAGAAGTTATAGCAGATAATATCTTACCATCAGTGCAAGATATTGAAAACAGCGGGGTTATTTTGGTTTTTATTACAGTTCATTCAGGTAAGGTCTGTAGAAAATTCTCATGTTTAAAGTTCTTTGCTCTCTCTTCAGAAAATCATCTGACACTAAGTAATTGGAATCTATAACATTGATTTGCTTTAATTGATTGCCCTTTTAGTGTCACCTTCTGAAAAGGTGTGTCTAGCTTGGGTTTAAAAAGGCTTGATCACTGAGAACTGATTCAGGCTCGTAGCACCAAAAATTTTCTATATGCACACTTCATGTGTATTTATTTCAGGTGCTTACAGGATAAAAGGATTTCCGGTTCTAACATATATATCTTTCTTCATACAACTGGGAGGATTCAATCAAATTTTTCAATGCAAATTTTGCACACAGAAATAAAACCAAATTAAAATGTATTTTAAAATAAAATGTAAGATTATCCAATAATATCAGCAGATTGTCTGTTTCAAATATCTCTGTGCATCAGTTATTACACACAGTGTAATACACAGGCCTTCCATATTAATTAACTTTATAATACAAATTTAATTGACTAAATCATGTTGCTTTTATGCTTTCAGTCATGGTGCTTTGTTTCTGGAGCACTATCATGGGCAAGATGGAACAAGGAGTTAATGTCTTTGAGTTAAGAAAGTGCTTAAAAGTAAAACACTCTTCCTCTTCATCTTTGGAGATTCAATTTATCAGAGGGAAACTTCTCTTTATGTAGGAAAAATTCAGATAATATCAAAAAATGAAGAGACAAATCTAAAATGAGATTAAGTGGCTTGAATGTATTCTTAGCTCTTGTAATAAAAAAAGTGCTGTCAATTTTTTTTTACTTAAAATTTATGGAAAATAATCCCACAAAATATATAGATTTAAGCAACACAAAATTTAGTTACAAACTGGGAAAAGACACTCCCATGGGTCCTAAAGGAACTGTCTGTTTTGAGCAATATGCTGAATACGTGATTCAGGTGTGCTGCTTTTGCCATTTGCAGCTCCACTATTTGTAGCAGTTTTCACTGAATCTGGATGACTTTCAGGTGACTGAAAGGGGAGAACAAATGGATAAAAATTAAAGGAAAAAAAGTTACTTCTACTCACAGACATCATAATGTTAATAGTTCAGCTGCTGCTAGTTATGGCAGAATTCTTCCCCTCAAAATACAACATCATCACTTCCTTCATTGCTGATATTGTTTCCAAAGAAGGATAAATTGATTGTCTGAGAAGCTTAGTTTTTCTCCACACCCAGTCAACAAAAGAAACGATCAATAAATAATTTTGAAACCCCTTGGCAGGTTATAGCGATTTTGAATATGGACATAATCAGATTGCATTTGCCTGTGGACAGTCCATGTACTTCAAAAACAAAGGGAATTTTTCAGTTACAGAAGCATTCTGTATATACATACAGAACATAGAGAACATGTATGTACATAAAAATGTACATCTAGTAAATACAGATATGTGCATATACGAAAAAAGACAGAGATTTTAAAAGTAGAAATTACAGAAGAATATTCCAGAAGCAATATTCGGTATATATAAAAATGGTTTACATGCGTGCTTACTTACTGTGAACTTAAACAGTCAGTCAGATGGAACTACACTGACCAATCCCTAAGGTGCAACAGAGCACAAAAATACTCACACATACATGCATTCATTATCAGGGAAAAAGAGCTGATTTTCCTAAGAAATAAAGGCATACCATACTTTGTTAATTTTTTAAAAAGAGCCCCTTGAAAAGGGTGTTTTTCACAATTAAGGTATTAATCTTAAAAATCTAGTCAGAAAAGCAAAAGAAAAAAAACCCACAACCTATTCAGGGGCTACTAGTGCAAATATAAAGATATTAATTATATAAGTCCTCAAAAAAAAAATCAAAATGGCAAATTTGTAGTAAAATCCAAACTTTTTTTGTAAAATCCAAATTTTTTTATATTGCATGTGCCATTTTCCCTTTCTAAGGCATTGATACTAAAAAAGGTGAATAAATCATATGTAGATGGTTTATGTCTATAATAATGATACCCTTACATATTAGTAACATATGGAGTGTGTTATTAGGGGAAGTCCTAAATTCTTAGGGACAGATTCATATGTATTTACCAAGTGTAAGGAACTAGTCAGCATCTGACAGGTTAGACAGAAGTACATCTGCTGAGGGCCTGAATTTGTAGGAGCTGCAGACAGAACTCTATAGCTGCACTAATGTCAATGAAACAAGTTTAACTTGTTATAATGAAGAGAACAGAAAGGAAAGGTACGGTTGGGCAATTTACTTTAAAATGGTGGAAACTTTTCAGTATTTAACATACTGCAGTAACACTTTACATTTATGAAAAGTGCATTCTGCCATTTCTACTACATCACTATTTTTACTGTTCGGCTTTTGTGCACTTAAAGCTCCATGATTAAATCTGTTAGTTGCTGTTCAAAGTAATTTTCAATCCATTTCATTTCCTTCATTAGCTCTCCCCTTGTTTCTGTCCTTCACCCTTAATCTCCCTTGCTAACCTTTCCTGTTTAATTTTCTTTTCCTCTTCAAACATTGTATCCAAAATGCGTCCTCCACAGTTTTAAGAGCAAAATCCCCAGGCATTCACCTTTCCATTCTTCAATAAAACTCCACTTGCAAAGCATGTAACTATCTCAGCATGTTATTAGTCAGTGTTGAGCAAAAGAAATGCTGCAGTGCTAAATGGAGTCATTAAAATGCCTAGTGACAACAATAAGTGCTTGAGGAAGCTGGCATTTACCATTTGCTAGTCTAATAGCTATATTAGGGCCATCTTTCTTTTGTGGAGAAGATAAAAAGAAAATATTCAGTATTTGACTGTTTTCATTCTCCACCATTGCACTGCTTTTGCCCTGACTTTACTTTTCCTCTGCAGCTTCATTCCCATTTCTGGCAAGCTGTTAAGTCTTGTTCTCATTCCTTTTAAATCAGTACTAGTTTTAACATCAGCTTCAATAAGCTGAGTGTATCAGGTTCTTGGAGAGGAAGATGGCTATCCACTAAATGCTTTTTGTCTCAATGACTGTTAAGTACACCAAATCTATGTCCATTTGCCTGTTGGAGACACCTTAGGTGCATCTAAATAGGTCAGTCAGGGTAGCAACAGAAGCATAAATATGTTGGCATAGCAATCAACACAGGCTTAATTGACCCTGATGAGAAGCAGGATATTTTATCTAGAAGCACATAAGGCTCCTGTTCAGCTTCCAGCAACTTAGTCAGCTCTTTTAAAGTTGTGTCGTGTATTATGGTAGTCAAAGTGTCGTGGAGGTTCTGGCTAGTCATGAAATTAACAGCATTCTTTCTGGATTCCAAGTGGTACATCCATTCTGATGGAATATTTTTCAGTCTTCTACCAAAAATGGTGGGTTTGTTCTGGTTTTAGTTTCTAAGTGGATGGTGGATTATATATAAATGTTGTATGCAGTGCATCAGTCTTTTGGGGGAGTTTAAAATGTATAAAAACAACTCAGTGAACACATGGGCTTCATGCTTGTTTCTTCCCAGTGATATAAAGTATAGAGGGATTCAAGGAAGTTTAGATTAAGATTCATTCTCAAGTCCTCAAATAAAATTCCCTGAAATTTATTTGTTAAGAAGAAACATCAATCAGGTAAATGAAGTAGGGAGGCTGTACGTAAAAGAAGAAGATGTAATAAATAAAAAACTAAAAAAGAAGAAAGAACGGGTTTTTTTGAGTGTTTTTTAAACATAAACCTCTCAGTTATGTACCAAAATCATCATGGAGCAAATGTTTGTGCAAGTCTAGGAATTAAAAAAAAAAAAAAAAAAAAAAAAAAAAAAGAGGTCAAAATTCAGGTCACTGTATGTTCCAAATACTAGCTTTGCCCTCGTGTCTGCATCTCTCACTGGACACTCATTTAACCTTCCTGTCATTCCATGTAGTCCAATTTAAACTGCACTAACTGACAGAATAAATTATGCAATATAGCCTTAAGCAAGGAATTGTTAAGAGAGTTGCTATGTCCTGTTATTAAGCTTCTGCTATTAGAAGTCATGCTATATGTTGAGTTAGAATCTCCAGACTGAACAAAAAGAAGTGGCTGATAATAGTTCCATCTGTCATGAAATTAGGGAGAAATTTGCCACATTAGAGGAAATGTCTCAATAGCATAAATATATTCGTCTCTGAAACTGTAGATTGAAAATAGAACTGTAGATGCAATTCAAATTCCTGTGACAAATGATGAACATCAAAATTAAATTGTTGATCTTGTTCTTATTTGATTCTAATCTCAGATAGTATGTACAGCACCATTTTAATGCTTAAATGTCATCTTTTAATGCTTAAACACATCTTTTGGCTTGTGTTCTGCAGCATGTAACTAACGGAAAGTTTGGGGGTTTTTTAATTTTTTTTTCCATGTTGACTGCTGTTTCTATTGAGTTATGCAGATTTTCTTTGGTAGTTTTACTAAAATTATAATTATTTTTCTTAGGGAAATGAAATGCAGAGTACTGACACATTTAACCTTTGCAGGTTTTTAATACATTGATGCTTAAGTGCTGAATTTGGTTTAATTGTCATATAACTGCCAACTAGTCCCTCTCAGTGGCCTCTTCTATCCATAGATCGAAAACTCTAAAGTTCACAAGAGAAAGCACAAGGTGTCTGTCACTCAATAAAGAAATTACACAGTTTCCCAACATTTTTTCTTCAGTAATGTGAATTTTTTGGTACACAGGAATTTTAATCCTTTATTTTTTAGCATAGGATAACCATGGACACTTGAGGTGAAATTTCTCTGCCCTAAATTTAGACACCTATAGTTAGATGTGCATAATCCAGAGTTACCCAGCTTAGTCCTCTTTTGTCAGTCAGATGAATCTTCCCCCTTGAAGGTTCCTATTCATATGCTTTGACTATGAAAAGATAAATTCTACCACCGCAGTCAGTGATCAGTCCTGAGCACAATCCATATAAAGTAGCCATTGATAAATATATTTTCCTCATGAATATCCCCTGTCTGTGGATGTCACCTCATCCCTTTATGTTCCATACAGAAAGAGCAAGAATAACATCTTCAAAAATGAGGTAAAGCTGGTTCCTTTTGAGTAAGGACTTTTAATTGCACATATAATTAGCAAAAAAGAGTATAAAGGATTAAATTTTTATTTGGATTGACTGAGTTTTTTTCATCTGTATTTGGTCCTTTATTCACCTGTTTTCCTACTCAATAGCTGAAATTGTAGACAATTAAGTACTCTTGGAAGCTTTTTAAACCTATCTTACTCTAAAGTATTTTAAAAATAATCTAGTACTGAAATGTCTAGCTTTATTTTTTACTTATTCCATTTGTTCTTAGGAAAATAATACTAAAAATTTGACAAAATAGAAATATTTGTGGTTTGCCTGTTTCTGCCAAAACTATGATGATCAGTTATCACACACTGTAATTCCCTGACCTGATGCAAATGTGTTGAAAAGGCTCTGAAGGGTAGACTTAGCCTGAAGCAAAAGGAATCAGTTGTTATTTTCAAAAGTCCCAAACTGCCTTACTTTATTATGAACACTGAACCTAACATTTTCAAAAGCTATCTCCCTGTTTTGCAGAATATTTAATATACGTAAAGCAGTTTCAAACGTGGATCCTTAATGCATGTGAAAAAGCCAATAGAAGGGAAAAAAACCCACAAAATTCAACAAACATCTGTCACTGCTACTTTCAGTTAAAATAAATTAATAAACCAAGACATGCACGTAGTAAAAGAAAAGATCCAGAAGAAAATGAGTAAAGCATCAGAGAAAATTTTAAAGTGGTGTTGCAAATCACAGAATCACAGATCAGCTGAGGTTGGAAGCAACCTCTGGAGGTCATATGGTTCAACAACTCCTTCCCTCAAGGGGGACAACCCATAATTTGTTACTTAGGACTGTGTCAAGATAGTTTGTGCATATCTGCAAGGATGGAGACTCCTTAACTTCTCTGGGCATCCTGTTCTGGTGCTCAGTCATATGCATGGTGAAAAGGTGTTCCCTGAAGCTCAGACAGAACCTCCTGTGCCCACTACCCCGAGAACCTGCTACTGGGCTCCCCTGCAAAGAGCCTGTCTCCACCACTGCGCACCCTTCCCTCAGGTATTTATATACATTGATTGATAATTTCCCCCTGTCCTTTCTTTCTCAGCTTTTCCTCCCCAGGGACAATCTGTTCCTTTAACCATCCTTGTAGTCTTTTGATGAGCTCTCTGCCGTGTGTTCACGTCTCTCTCGTATTGATGCATTCTGAACTGGACACAATACTCCAGGTGTGGGTTCATCAGTTTTTGAGTAAAGAGGAAGGATCACCTCTTGTTCTGACGCTGCTCGTTGAGCATGAGGTTCTGCAGAACACCTCTCTTCATTAGCTCCTCTACCACATAGAAAGGGAAGTCATTAATACACTCTAAGAGCTGCCTGTACTGCTTATGTCCTGCTGTGTCACCTCTCCAGACGATATCAGGGTGGTGGAAGTGCCCCTTGAGGACCAAGGCCTGTGAATACGAGGTTGCTCCTATCTGTCCTCATCCACTTGCTCTTCCTGGTCTATGGGTCTATAGCAGACACCCTCTGTAATGTCACCTTTGTTTTTCTTCTTTTCAGTTCTAACAAATAATCTTTTAGTTGGCTCTTCATCCATCCCCAGGCAGAGCTCCATGCACTCCAGATGTTCTCTCACAGAAAGGATAATTCTGGCTCCTCATCATAATAACCTGTCCTTCCTAAAGAGCCTTCATCCCTTAATTGCAGAACTCAGTCATGGGAACCATCCCACCAAGTCTCCATGATCCCAACTAGATCATAGCCTGGTGATTACACACAGATCTCTAACTCACCATGTTTATTCCCCATGCTCTGTACACTAATGTGAGTTGACCTAATTTGCAAGAGAGCAGCTGATTCGGTATTTTTTTTATTTTTATTGTTATTATTATTATTAATGTATTTAATAAGAATTGCTTGGCACCTGTGTATGATAAACAAATTAAAGTTTATATTACCTCCTAGGAAAACAAATACTATGTCTCCGAATCTGTGTTGGGATCTAACCAATGAATCCCCATGATTTAGTAAAGGATGATTTACGGAAAATTGAAACACTGCCACTGGATTGATCTAGTGTAAATGAAATGCATTCAGAGTTTTGAAGAAAATATGTATCATTGGAATTCTATGCCTGAGTTTAACTGTCTCACAGATTACTGTGCAGAGATATTCCAGATAGTGACCAATTTTATTAAATATATACATATATCTGGAAAACACAAAAGCTAAAATTTTGACATATTTTTATTTTTTAGGTATGATAATGCAGCTTAGCTTTGTTCCCTTTATTATTAGTTAAGGAAATATTCAATTTTGTTTTTAACAGGGCAGTGTAACCTTCCCAGAAGCAAATTCAAAATGAACGCTTTTCAACTACATTATCTGATATTCCTATTGGCTAGTTTACTCCAAACAGGAATTTTGCATAACTGTGTTTCTGTCTCCTCTTATCCTAAATTAACCGCATGACAGTGCAACATGCATTGGGCTGGAAGTGAATTCTCTTCTGCAATCCTTCAGCAGGATGCATTTGCCTTTACATATGTCCTTTCAATTATGTTGAGATAATAATTTAGCTAATTCCAGGGTTATTTAACAAATGTTCAAATATCTGATGTTTCACAGTAACAGAATTTAGTAACAGACAAGTTGTGACAAATTTTTGTTTTGTGGGGATTTTTAATGCTCCATTTAATATGAGAAAGTTTGGAGTGCATTTATGAGAAATATAGAGGTCACATTAATCAATCTAGAATTTCATTTTCTCAAATTTATGATCTAGCTCTAGATTAATTGCAGGCATGCCCTATAAAAAAAAAAAAAAACAAAACAACCCAGAATTGTAATATACTTATGCCAAATCAAGATATGCTAAAGACTGTATCTATGGATTAAAAAGTAATCAAGCCCTAAGTGTAGGAATCTAGATCTAGTTTAGAAATCTTTTTGCTAAATTTTAACTATTTCTCCCAACAGTTTCATAGTAATAAATGTATTTTGATCTTGTCACAAGTCACACCTTAAGTTTTAGATTGGTCATCACTGCATAAGAAAGTAGATTAAACTGCAACATCTCACTGTGTAATTGACAAACTTTCCACCAAGATGACGTTTGGACCACTATTCAGCCCTTTCAAAATAATCATCTGTATTTCTGCTACAATATTTCCCAGGGAAAGTAAAATAGCTTCCAGCAGAAGAAACAATAGGAAATGTTACCCACCGTGGTGGGTAAACTCTCTCACATCTACTGCATGGTAAAAAGTACCCACATACATTTTTCCCAGTTTCACTATAACTTAAAGTTTACATTAAAGACTTGAGTTAGAAAGAAGTGGGATGACATTTAGTTCTCAGTCAGTGTCAAAGCTAACCTATTATCCTAGCACTTCATTACAGTGACTTTTTAATTTTCATTTAAATTCATGAGATAAAAACAATAGCTCAAATTCTATCCCTTATGTTTGGCTAATTAAGAAAGCAAATTAAAAACCAGTACAAATATTGTTTTATATATACCATATTTTTTTTTTGTGAGGCCTTTTCTTCTAATATTTTCCATAGCTTGTTGCATAAAAGTCATTTGTATAGAAGATCTGCAGGGTTTTAAGAGGCTACTGGTTTGCTTAATAAAAATATTTCTTTGAAATAGCAAGCTACTAAAAAATGGACTAATGTAACTGCAGTTCTAGATGAAGGAATACATTTTTTTGACTTCTTTTTAACTAGCAGACACCTTTTCTCCAGAACAAGGGTAAGACTGGTGCTAACAAAAAAGAATTTATTTTCTTTTTTATATTCATGATCAAACTCTCTTTCATTTTCTTTTCATTTCTGCCATTAGTAATTCATATTCTGCCATAGTAATACAGAGAAGTTTCAAAGAGAGTTCATTTACCCTGTCCATATTACTGCTATTACAAAAAACCCCCAACTATTTGGGGATAACTCATAACTTCTATTTATACTAGCCAAACTGGTCAAAAATAGTAGGCTGTAGCCAACTTATTTCCAAGGAGATCATAAAATAATCACATATATAATTTGTAGCATATTTTTAATAATCACTCAATTTAAAGACTGGACTTAAACCTTCTAGAAGAATTTTTTATTTCAACATTGACATGTTAACTACAAAAATTTTAAACACCTCCTCTATAGTTGCTTTGCAGATTCATGGAGAAATTAAATGGCATCACTTTACCTTACGCTTCGTGAATTTGTTATATAATCTTTTCTACTAACCCTTCAGTTAAATGCAGATCCTTTGATATATCAGATATAAGGATGACTTTTGAAGTCAAAAACCTCAACAAGGTCTCTCAGAACCAACAGAAATGGTCTTTTTTTAACTCTTGGGGCATCATTTAATGTTATCATCTTACCATGGCTACATACCTTGATATCCCACTTACAAATCCCATCTGAAGACACTTTATCTTTGCTCAAATATTTAACACAACAGCAGAAGGATACCCACCTTATTTAGAGCACTACCAAAATTTCAGATGCTTAGCTTTCTATTAGTCAGAAAGAGAAACTTACTCTGCTTAAAACCATACTGTTTCTGTGAGGTTTTGTGTGGATTTTTTTAAATATAGGCAATCATTTTTGAAAACCTACAGAATAAATACTAATGAATCTAAATTAGTACCTTCTCCTTTTATTGATTCTAGAAAAGCATTTAGATCCTTTCAAAGAATTGATCCAGCTACTCAAGATTATGCTTGTCTCCCTTTTTTTCACTTAGATAAACACCAAACAAAGTGTAATGGTGGGTAGAGTGTAGACCCTTAGCATACAGGGAAAATTTATCCAGGGAATCAAGATTTCTAGGAACATATCAACAATATTGTTACCTATATTTGTCTAACTTCTAATTCTCAAAAGTTCTTCCTCCATTAGTTATAATTCAGTTCAGAAAAATTCAAGGTTCTTTTTGGGTTGTTTTATAAACAATGATACCTTTAGAATTGTTTTTCGGTTGTGTATTTTTCTTTTAAAAAAGAGTGGCTATGACAAAATAAAACCCCTAGAGAAATTGCATCTTTGCTGAACAAATAGGTGTGCCCCAGGAGAGAAGCTCCAAAGCCTGTAGGGTGAAAACTACACAAAGCACAATGATAGGAAGTGTGAAAAGGGCTCAGTTAACACCATGGGTTTGGTGTACTTGCAGAGCAGAGAGGCTGAAAAAGAGTAAGAGGAAAAAAGACAGTCCAGCTATCATGGGGATGTCTTGGAGAATGGAATTACTGGGATCAATAAAAGAACTGTGCAAGCTATTGAGCTGGAGGTTTTTGGGCCTGTGTGTGTGAGACACTTTCCGTGGGAAAGTCTCTGTTGTGAAGCTGAACAGTTTCAGCCTGAGAAATTTCAGGGAGTGCTGTACTTGCAGGTGCGATGGGGAGGCAAGGACAACATTCTTTTGAACATAACAAGACTGTGGAAAACTGCCAATGTAGTCTGATTGTGTAGAAATAGAAATATGTCCTGATAAGTAAGCCACTTAGGAGCTAACAAGCTGGTATACTATATAAGTGCCTTTAGACTGCTAATAAATCGGAGTGTATTTTTCAACCATATTGGCTGGTGTCTGTTCTTCTCCCCCTGCCGGGGATCCAAGCTCCCAATCCCGCCACGGCCTCCGATAGGGATGGAAGAAGAAAGTAATGAAAGACCAGAGTTTTCTCTTACCAGAGTTTTTCACAACCTAAAAACTGCAGAATATGCTGAAGCCTTCAAGTATGACCCACCTGGCGAGGATGCAATAGGCAATGAAAATTAAAAATTATCCAGTTACATTTTTTATTGTCGAATCTCCTCAAGCATTCGCTGTTTAAAAATGTCTTGGAATTTTTAATACATATGTTCAACAAAACTGGTTTCCTATTTTTAGTGGGCTGGGATTGGTTTTAGGTTTATTTTAAATATTTTTCCGTTGGGTTTGGGGTGGGGGGTGTTGTTTGTTTGCTTTTTAGGGGTTTTCTTTTGAGAAATGTAATATAAAAGAACTAGTCAGATCCACAGAAAAATGGCTTATTCAGGGTTTTTTTACTTATTGGTTTATAGATCAGTGGAAAGTGGACCTGGAAGGAATTCAGGGTAGAGACATACTCTGCCCCCTACACAAAGCTCTGATCAGCTATATCCAACCATGGGCAAAAAGTGCTTGTCTAAATTACTGTTAGAAAGTATAATGAATGCAGATCTCATAACTTTCCTGAAATGATAAGTTCTCAACTCTCCTGGTCACTAAAATATCTTTTGGATAAATCTCTTCCAGTGAATTCTATTCCTATTACTTCTCAGTCTATTTGCAGAAGGTGAAAGAGGTAGCTCTTTCCTTTTATTTTTATCAATCTTTTTTTGTTTGCTTGGACTTTTGAAAGTATTTTTTGCTGATCATCAACCTTCCCATTGTCCATAAACCCTCTTAAACATTGATGTGTTTAAGCAAGTCATGCTTGATGGATTCTTTTGATCATTACTGTTACTCTTTTTGAAAGTTTTTCTGTTGTCCCACGTCAGAAATGAACATACTATTCTAGCAAGAATTTATAAATTATATTCCCGTTTTTATGCACATGCACACACTTATATGTGTACATGTACATGTAAAGATACATGACTTATGCTCACTTAAACTATTTGTCCCTAGAATCTGTTTCTGTTGGTAGTTTGGAGTCTTTTAGGGTTTGGTTTTGGTTGTGGTTTTTTTTCAGTTTACATTAAGGTGGTGCTGTTAATTGATCTAATTATTTCAGAGGTTGGACTTTTAAACAACCAATAGATGAATAAACTAATTATAAAATTGAGAGAATGAACACTGTTCAATATACAAAACCAGTTGTTCTGTACCAGTAAGATAAAGACTACCTGAGGTGCATTAGTGCAATATCTTATTTCAAGTAAGGAAGTGGCAGTGTTTTCTCTATCACAGAATTATAGAACTACTGGAGTTGGACAGGACTTCTGGACATCATCTAGTTCACCCCACTTTTAAGGCAGGGTCATGTAATGTAGGTTACACTCTGGGAGCTCCTTGTCTTTTTCGAACTGTGGAGACCACAATTGAAGACAATACTCCAGATGTGGCCTCACCAGGGCTGAGTAGAGGGGCAGGATCACCTCCCTTGACCTGTGGCCACCCTCTTCACCCAATACACCCTAGGATACCTACCATTGGCCCTCCTGGCTGCAAGGGCAACTGATGTCTTGTCAGGGTTTGATGCTGGCTAAGCACCAGGCACCCATGAAAAACCATTCACTCATTTTCCTCTGCTATAGTTAAGGAGAGGATGTGAAATTAAAACTTCATTTTCATGAGTTAAGGATTATTGAAAACAAAACAACCTTTAAGGCAAAATAGGTTCAAAACCTATAAAGAAGATTTTTTATTAACAGAATTAAAAGTAAAGAGGGTAATGAGAACCAAAGCAAACTTTCAGAAAACCTTTCCTTCCCAGTCCCTCTCTCTTTCCACTGACCATGCAAGGAAACAAAACACGGGGTTTTTTGGTCAGTATTTCACTTCTTAAAAGTCTTTCTTCAGTTTGCTTAAGGAAAAGTTTCTTCTGCCGTGCCATGGGATCCTTCCCATGGAAGATAGTTCTCTGCAGACATTTCTAGTGTGTTTTTAACTTTCACAAGCAACAGCCTGCCTGAACCTGCTGCAATGTGAAATCCCTCCCACGGGTCAAGCAGTCTTCCCACAGCTGCCTAGTGTGGGTCATTTTAGTTCATGGGGTTTAGTCTTTTAAGGATGAGGTGTTCTAGTTTGGAAGCAAAGGCTCTCTTCCTCTATCTGTAAAAGCAAGGGCCATCTCTCTCTGTTCTGTTCTTCACTGGATTACAGCTTTTCAGTATCCATGCGCTCCAGCGTGAGCACTCTTCGTGGGCTGCATGTGGATCTCTGCATCCCCCCATGCACCTCATGAAGTATAGGGAAAGCGTTTGTTGTATTATGGTCCTCACCACGGCTTGCAGGAGAATCTCAGGTTCGGCACTTGGAGCGCCTCCTCCTTTTCTTTATTTTCAATGACCTCAGTGCCGCCATGTTGGTTTTCCTCACGTTACTTCACTTTTCCCTGACTTGGAAGAAAGTTGGTGTCTGTAAGTTGCAGTTGAGAGGTTGATCTCGTCTGGGCTCCGCATCGGGGAATTGCTCGCCATGTCTCTTGCTGCTGGCCACATGGTCCCACCGGCACCTGAGGGCCCTGGCCATGTGGTCCCAGCCTTGGGATGGCCCCAGCCATGCGGTCCTGGCTTTGGGAGGTCCCCGGCTGTGCCCTGGCTGCACAGTCCTGGCCTCGGGATGGGCCCCCGCCGGGATGGGCCCTGGAGGCCGCCTCACCACCCCTCTGGAGAAGAAAGAGAGCTTCCTGTAGGTTTTCCTTTCTTAACTATGTCATCACAGAGGTGTTACCAATTTGTCTAATTGGGCTAGTAACCTGCCCATTGTCAGAGCCTTCAGCAAGTGGCTCTGTGCCAGACATAGAAATTTTGAGCAGCTTTTCTCCTGCCCCCAAACCAGGCTGTGTTAAACCAACACATGGCTCATGGACAACTATTCATCCACCATACAGTACTCCCTGGTACTTCAGAGCAGAGGTGGTCTCCAGTAGGTCAGCTCCCATCCTGTACTGGTACTTGGGGTTATTCCTCCCCAGATGCAGGACCTTACACTTACCTTTATTGAACTTCAATAGGTTTCTCTTCACCCAGTTATCCAGCCTATCAAGGTAGCACTGAATGGCAGCACAGCCTTCAACTGTATCAGCCACTCCCCCCAGTTTCATATCATCAGCAAACTTGCTTAGGTACATTCTATCTCTTCATCCAGGTTGTTGACAAACAAATTGAATAAGGGTGGACCCAGTATTGATCCCTGGGGAACGCCACTGACTACAGGCCTCCAACTGGATTCTCCTCCACTGATCACAACCCTCTGATCTATTCCATTCATATGATGATCTGATGAAGCTATCATCCTCATCTGACAAACAGCATCATAGAGTGATCCTTATAACAACAAAACCAGTAATCTCAGCATGTCCACTTCACTTGTGGACTTCTAGTCCACTTATGACTTCTATTAAAACATATTTTTATGCACACATTAGAATACTAGTACACAGTTTCCAAAGGAAGATAATTCCAAGAGCTGATGACATAACACTGAAGTAAAGTTTACAGTACTAAAATAAAAAATAAACAAACTGTTTTCTCGAACTAAAATTCTTCAATGGAATTTTAATTTCTCCAATCCTTTACAATCTATTTAAAGACCTAATAAAGAAAGTTAAACAAATGAATCATGGAGTCCAATACTAAACTCAATACTGGTTTATGTTGATCAATATTACAATTTATTTAATGTAATTCAACTTCTTTTGTGATTTTTGTCTACTAAACAATGTTCCTTTAAGTTGACTTGCTATTCATTTAATTATTGCAGGGAGATAGACATTCAAATTAAATTAAATCCAAATACTTTGACACATGGGAGGCATTTAGCAGCTGCTAATGTGAAACACTAAATTGAACTGAATCTAAACAAGAGTTTTAGAAACACTCCTCAAATGAAATTGCTTTCCTTAATGCTTCTGCTGTTTATTTTACTTTCCTTCCCCAGAAGAATCTTTCAAGAGAAAAACTTTCAAGGTAGCTAGGACTGCAAGGCTGTGACAATGGGCACAATCTTACCCATCAGCAGAATCTCTCAATATGTTTTTTTTTCTTCATCTTTATTAGCCATACTGCTATTCTTCTTTAGGACTTGTTTCCATACAAATGCCATAATGCCAAAAAATTTTCATCATAAGTAACTATAGAAAACATACATTAAATCTAAAATTTATATTTGAACTGTTAGAAACAGTTATGTCCTTTCTACAAGACAAATCATCCAACAAGTCTGTTTATTCAGTGAGTTAATAACATGCAGATCTGGTTTTTTTGCATTTATATTTATAGTATCTGATATTTATAGCATCTCTGCCTCATAGTTTTTATCTATTAAGAATTATCATAGCATTATTTTAAGTTTGAAAAACTGATGTTTTTCTTTTCTGAATCCATATATCTGGGCTCAACAGAAAATGTGACAAATTTGTCTTTTAATAAAAATACTTGGCTTGCATTGTTACAAAGAACAGCAAGATATCAAGACCTAGCTGAGTAATGATAACTCAGTAACTAAAAATCACAAAGAAAAAAATAATTTAAATTATTTTAAGAAAATATTTTCATTTTGTTGAGGGAGTATTCTGACTTTGAATGCTTGAGATTTACTATCACATCTGTATGCAAGATGGAATACATTTCTACAACAAACGTATCTGTGGGCATGTAGATCCTTTTAATAACTGTGCTTTGCCCACTTAATAGGTGAACAAGATTAAGAGGATGCATATATTTATGTAATTTTTTAAGATGATATATGTTATAAAAGAATAGGAAGTAAAAGGGGGGAATAAATAAAAGCGATAATTCAGATCAAATAATGCCTTGGAACAGATTTGAATTATTTGAAGTAAAAATATTAAGCTGCAGACTACTTATGTGATAGAAAGCTGAAGTAACATACTACTTATCAATGTTACTTTTACTTCAGCAAAGGAGATACACAGTCTTCTTTGGCTGCTGTATGCTTTGTCAATAGGGCTTTGGCTGGTGCAAACCCATAAGGGACTTTCATAGAGTTGCAGAGTAAACCAGCAGTCAGAACTGGAGCAAAATTCTGGTATACTTACTTCCCTTTCTTACTCTGTGTCATAATTTCAAAACTAGTCCAACTGCATATTACTTATACATTTCACCTTGCATGTTTATTGTAAAAGTTTGTCTTGAACATTCACCACAAATAAAGTGTCAAACGTGTGCTAACTGAATTACTCTATCACTTCAGAAAACCACTGAAAATGCAGAATTGAGCTATTTCATAAGTTCTCAGTCATCAAGGCCAACTCTTAAATGCCTGCTTGTAAGAAGTGTGTGTTTCCATCAACTGGTGATTCTACATACCTATGAGAGTACTTTTTTCCCCTTGAATTTAAATATGTGTTGCCAAAAGCCTGTCAAGACAAATATAAAGAGTACCCTGTAGCACTTTCTAAAATTTTATTGCTGCAATTAAGAAATCATAAAGCTTTCACAGGTTGTTGACTATGTTCATGTAAAAGCAAGCAGGAAATCATGCATTTCTACATTACCTGCAAAGGCCAGACCAGTGTGAAAGGTTTGATTATTCTTTTTCTCAATAATTTTTCATTAACAAAAGCACATAAGAAGTGTAAAATTTATCTTCTCATTTTAAAAAGAAGAAAAAAAAATCCCACAACAACCTAAGCCAGACTAAACTTTGTGGTATGTGAAAACAAAGCCTAAGCATAGCATTTTTAATTCTAATAGCAATAGTCATGAAAGTTTTGTACAGCCTACATCAAGGCTAATCATAGCAGACTGTAAGATAATTCTCCAACTAGTTTTTGCCTCTCATTTATATAAGCATAATGGAAAACATTTTAGCATTCTTTCAGCAAGAAAATGTGAGTATCAGAGTAAAGAGATACATAGAAAATGCTGACAGAATGATTAAATGTCCTAACCTAACAGGCAGCTAAGGTAGAACACAGGACCCATCAGGATTGAGCTCCCTCTCTTCACCTACCCTTTGATTCCTACTCTTTTGATTAAGGTGTCCTTGTCACAGAGGTCAGTTTAATTCTATCACATCCAAATATTCTAGGTGAAGTATGTTGCACATGTGCAGACTGCAGGCTCATTTGTTACATTATTGTTTGCTGTCACTTTTGAAGGTAGGTGTCCGTTTGAAGAATGTGCAGTGGTTGGAGGGTCAGGGGATTTGCATAAAGCTTGGAAAAAACCTCTTCTAGCACAAAGTGTGGGATGATACTACTGCCTGTATGGACAGAAAGCACACAGCATCCAGCTCATGGAAACTGAGGGTATTATACATATACCTAGCTCTTTTTTTTATCCCCAAATAATAATAGCTTAGCAATACTTTCAGTGAATTCAACATTTACTAATTCAACATTTGATTTATTATTGCCTAGTTTTTCTCTATCACTGGTGTAATCATGATCTGCTGAATTGTCCTATTTCATTTGTGGATCACTGATGACTCTATTTTGAAGGTATTCAGGTTTCTTTCAGTTTGTTTAGTATTATAACCTTTAGGAATGTAAAAATATTGTGAAATGTAATTAATTGGTTTAATCACATATAAATGCTTACATAATTATACCAAAGACATACATGTGTTTACAAGAAGATAGGATGGAGTGATTGGATATTAAAATAAAAATCAGATTTTTTTTATTTTTTTTTTAATTTGACCTGGAGAGATATGTTTGCCTTTGTTTCTTGAGTTGTTTGTTTTGTGTGTTTTGATTGTTTGGCACAAAGGATGATTATCCTTACGCTGGAAAATTTCCTGTGACATGAATATTCATATACTTCAAAACATTCACACCTTACTGAGTTTCTATGACTAGAACATAAAGACCTTCCATGACTTTTGTGGTTTTGTAATAATGTGCAAACTCATCACCTGCTTTCTGCAGCTGAAATGTACTGAAATGTATGTAAATAAATATATACTCTGCCTATATGTCCAAGTAAAGATAATGCTCACTTCATACAGAATAACTTTTTCATTCATATCAGATGTGGAAAAAAAAAACAACATATCAATGAGGGGTAAATACATCTACGACTTAAACTCATCTGGCGGTGGATGCAGTGTTCCAGTATTCTGTTCTCAGGTCTGTTCAGCAAAATCTTCAGCTTTCCTTGCTTCTCAAGGATGTTGAAGCAGATCAATATACCTGTTACTTACATGAGCTGTATAGTCATCTGAAATTTGAATATCTGAAAGATAGGTGCTTAATACCCATGGCTAATATTGGCTACTTCCATCTTAAAGGGAAGGACTCTGAGGCTGTTTATCTGAAAAAAGTCTATACATAAGGGTGTTTCCTTATTCTTATCCTCACTTTAAGTACAGAGGGGTCACAGCATGTGATCAATTTATTCAGTTTGCTGAGGTCAGTCACTGCCCAAACTTTCTGCCTCTCATTTTCTCATTCTAAATAATTAATATAAAACATCTGCCTGCCTTACAGTCTTTATAATGAAACTCCTCTAGGACTAGCCCTAGGACTGCACGCTAGTAGATTCTCCAGAGTTTTTCCTTTTCACATAAATGTTGAAAGACAGTCTATAATGTCTGACCTATTAGATCTGTTTAAGAACATACATAGTTGCTATTCCTCTTGGCATGTTTCACACATCAGGCTAGTAAGTAGAATACCATTCACAAGGCCAAAAGAGTAAAGAATGCATTTCATTAGTAGGAAAAATGAAACTATTTTGTGCAGTTTTATTTCACTGAAGATGTGCTATAAATTCTTAAGCAGTAGTTTCAGAGAACTGCAAATTA
The DNA here is from genome assembly GCF_041296385.1 of Aphelocoma coerulescens. Taxonomy (NCBI): domain Eukaryota; kingdom Metazoa; phylum Chordata; class Aves; order Passeriformes; family Corvidae; genus Aphelocoma; species Aphelocoma coerulescens. The sequence continues at coordinate 53,726,132 of NC_091013.1, read as the reverse complement.
TTTCTTTCCCTGTTTCAATGGTCATATGCAGTACACTAGGATAGTTTTAACCAATAGAAAGCTAAATTCTGAATTGGGTAGTTCTGCTGCAGTTAATGGCTGCTTCTTTAAAAGTACTGTGAAGGTGTTTTAAATTAAAAATGGCTCATTTTGATCCAGGGAATAAACTATTTCAAGCTATAAAATAAATGTTTCTATTACACAAAGAGCAAATGCATCAAAAGGAAGTTTTATTTACCCAATCTTGACTAAGACTGAACATTAGTAAACTCAATTACTTTCAAGTAAAATATTAATGTTATGTTGAATGTAGATGTAAAGTTAAAATGTTAAGTTTATCAATAAACCCCCAAAGATTTATCTGTGAAAGTATATTCTAGACAGCATATGCAAAATACTCAATGCATAATTCTATACAGATAAAGGTAATTCAGAGCATTGTCAGAAATTCACATATATTTTCATGTAGTGCAACTGGGGCTGTCCAGAATGGAGGAAGAAGGCACTGAACGCTGAATCCCTGTGAGCTGCTTCTAGAATTAAAAAAATGTATTCAGTGTCAACCTATGAACATTTCAAGTTTTACGTAACTCCAGTGCAATTATTTATGATGCAGAAAGTCACTGCAATTCCATTGTCTGATGTGAGTTCAGGGGTTGCCCCATAAGGCACCATTTAGACAAACTATGTAGACTTAAAACATATTTCTAAATTTGCTTGCCTGGTAAAGCAATGGCCTAACTTTCAGTTTAAAATTTGGGCTAAAGTCTTTTCATCAAACATTTCTTAACCAACCAGAGAGGACTGTCTGTCCATGCATTTGGCTATAGCCCTACTGGTTGCCAGTCTAATACTTTATGGATGCAATATTTGCATTTACATTTCAGGAGTTCTATCCAACACAGCAAATTTCTGTCACATTAAATTGATACATAATTTTCTACATAAAACAGCCCTGATTAAAAATTAAGTCCTTTTCATTTACAGCCATAGATTGTAGCAATAAAATGTAACATGAAGGAAAATGCAATTAAAACTGTAGTGAACATTTATGTAAATCAAAAGTCAGTAGTGAAGCAAATATAATGAGCTAGTCAAACTGTGACTAAATCAGATTTGTTAAAGTTTTGAGACATACATTTTCACGGAAAAGAGCGTTGATTCATTTAATTCCCTTTTCTTGGACCAAATACTAAGATCACTTCTGAATTATTGTGGTCAACCTGAGTTACATGAACATATATCTTATTTTTGATATTTCAGTCTCTGAGCCTTATGGTCTTTATACCTCCATGACCCTAGCAGTACAGTTACTCAACCATCAAATAAATTATCTCTGGCCTGGGACAAAGACAATCGATATTTAAAATCTAAGGAATTTACTACAAAATCACTCCTGAGATGTTAATACCTTAATTTTTACTTCTCACATATTGTGATGCATAGGAAAATGTCAGAGTTGTCACAAGAAATCTAGTCTTTGAACAAATCCAAGGGTTTTTGCAGCTTCAAACACTAAAGTTAATTTTTATAGCTATCTCCTGTAATGTTATCTCTACAGCTGCATATGGACCAGGTTTTCATATACAGACACTGTATTCATACACAGTATATTTTCATCCTTTTTACAAATTCTGAGTATCCTGTATTGCATCCTGAATAGACTTCTGCTGCATTATTTTTTTTTTGTTTTGTGCCAGTCAAGTCAATCTAAAATTATATTATTTTTCTTTTAATATTAAAAAATTGAATGAATGATGTGCTTCGACAGAGTCAGTGCTACAAATGTTCCAAAGAAAGGAAAAATCAATGGTAATGGAGCAGTACATGCTAAATGTGTTTTTCATGATAAGACTTAATGTTGTAAAAGGAACATTCATTTTAAATTATTTTAAAACCCGAAGATTTTGACAGGCTAGATTCAATACAATTAACAATCTCCCTTCCAAACCAGATATCACAAATACCAGATCAGAACTTTGTAGAAACTGTTATCAAATTTGAGGTACTACTTTAAAATACCTGATCAACGTTTCAATAACATCTTATTTGACATCTGTGAACCGTTTTTCTGTAATGACATCTCATTGTCTCTCTTTGACATTATGCAATACACAAAGATAACTAAAAAATTGGGGGAAAACTGAAACACTGGAAATTGGAAGAAGGCTTCTAATTACCAAAATCTGGTTCTAGGAGAGCACTGCAGCTGGAGTCAATGACTAAATAAACAAGAATTTAAAGAGTAAATTACCATAAAAGAATTCAGCAATTCAAAAAAGAAGTACTTATCCTCTAATCATGACTTTCATTTCTGTAATTTCTAAGATTCATATAAGTTTTTTCCAAAATAAATCCATGAAGAATTCAAATCAACATATTTTCAAAGGAAATTAGGAAAGATATGAATTTTCACTGTGTTTCTTTCCTTAAATGTTGTGTATGAATGGAGAATGGTCTCTGGTCTCTCTTATGTCTGTTTTCATAATATGCACCTTCCTTTCGTAGCAACAAACACTCATGATGGTATTCACCCACCAAAAGTAGATACTGACTCTTCAGCTAGTCATCCTAAATTCCATTTAGAGTAAATAGAAAAGATTAAGCATGTTCTAGAGAGTAATTTATTTTATTCTAAATCAGACACACAACAGGTCAGATTAATCACACCAAAAAAGTGCTTATTTCTCCACATTAACTATCTTACGAATACAGGATGGCTAGTTCAGATGTAGATAATTACAGTATTGATGTCTGTATCTAGATGAAAGTAGTCACCAGATTTCTTACTTTGGATTCTTATTATCTATTTAGCAAGTTAAATGCTTAAGAGTTTCTACTACCACCAAAAATCACCATCTTTGAAATGATTAAAGTTTATAAAATACAAAATTATGCAAACTGAAGAAAGTTATCTCACCAGCCTCCCAGCCCTGAGCCATAAGTCTGTATTGGAACCCAGATTGTAAAATATAAAATTGTAATCATGACTTGTAGAAATACAGGAGCCTAGTTTTGGGAAAACTTCCCTATGGAGTCAAAGAGGAGGCTATTAGAAATAGTAGAATCAATATGTGTATTTCGATTAATACAAGTACCAACCAAAAGGTACTCTATAAAAACATAAAAATTAATAAGAATTTAAACAAACATTTAGCATTATTTTAAATGGGGTAGTTTTCAAAAAGGTATTCATCCATACAAGGCTGTTTGATGGAGGGGGTTCAATCATTCCAGAACATATTACAGTTGTAACAATTACGTCAGTAAATGAATCATCTGCAAGATACAAAATCCAGCAGGTGGAAGGCAAACTAACTCTCAGAGGACCAAATCACCAATTTTTTTTTTCTTCATTATATTTACAGTTAAACATGGTGACCTCAAGTCAGATTGTTTTTCTTGATTTTGGAATGTAATACTTACAAAGAATCAAGGTGTGTCCTTGAATCTATCTACCATATGCCAGTCACTCAGAGAAATTAACACAGACAGACTGAAATCTGTCTCTTGTTTTTGAGGTTTTTTTCAGTATTTTTAATTTCACACTTCATAAACTATACTGGTATCTTCACAAACTCTGTTTCTTCAGTAGTCCAGAATATAATAATCAAATTATATCAGAATAATAATAGATAAGGAAAGAATATACCTCTGTGCACTGTGCTTACATGATGAACATACTGGGGCACTCTCGTACCATATCCCCCTGCAGTGATTATTTTTCTTTTCTGGCTCCTTCAAACTGGAATCAGCTTGACTATTCCATAACATCTCAACTGACAGTAGAGAGTAATTCACTAAATAAATATTTTGGATCTACATTTTCTTGAAGCAATTTCTTAGGATAAAAGGACTTTAACTTGGCTTCTTTGACTATATGTCTTCAGGGCGTTCATGTCAGTATCTTGTTATTACCTACCATCTTCAATCATGTTCAGTTAGCAGTCAGCATAGCCATTTACTTACCATGCAAACAAAGTTAAGGTTATGTTTAAAACAATAGCTTCTAGCTGTTTCCAGCTTCAATCATTAGAAAATACAACATTCTGGTCAATTGAGAGAGTAGCTGCCAGTTTTGTTCAAAAATATAATTTAGCAAGCATAGTAAATAAGAAATTAAGCTGTAATGTAATAAAAGGCTTTTAGATTGACTTCCACAGTTCTGTTGCTTGGCTGCTGTGTATAAAAGATAAAAATAATGTATGCAAATTTGATTAAGTTGAAATTAAAGATGTCTAGCAGAGAAAGGCTAAAGAAGCCAATTTCATTTTATTGTTTGTAAGTGGATAAATATTTTCCCCAGTAGCCATGAAAACAGCAGAAACTGTGTTACTGAGTTCATTTGAGCTTTTCACTTCTCATCCTGCCTCAGAAATTACTGGTGAAAAGTTGTTAAATCACAAAAATACATCAATCTGCTGACAGTCCAAGGTGAATTTTAATATTTACTTGGAAAGTAGCACAAAGCATACCGTTTATGAATAGACATTATTTTTAACAGAATTTTGTCAGAAATAGCTATTTACAAGATTATCATTTCTTGTTCTGCTCTTATTTTCTACCTTTTCACTTACATACATTATTAAGCTGCTGACAATCACTGATATTGCTGCAATTACACAGCTTTTAACTTTGATTTCACGCCTTCAGAGTTTCCATGTCACTCCCTTATCTCCCTTTAGAAACATATGAGGCCACAACATATTTTTTTCCTGACCTTCCTTAATATTTTTCCTTAAAACTAAGTGAAAGATGGTTTAAAAAACGTACATGTTTATTCACAGCTGCTCAGATGAAAGGCTCTGCAGTGACAGTAAAGTGCCCTCTGCTTATTAGACAATTTGTTATTTCTTCAGTAAGGTGTATGTGCCAGTTCTATCCACTTTTAAATTTAAAGATATCAAGATAAAACCGATCTTTTTGTTTAAATATGCATAAAACCAAACAAAATAAGCTTCTGTCTTTGATGCAAATGCAAACTTAAAATACTGTCTGGAAACTCCCAAATGTTTCTTTGAGGATTTTATTGTTCACAGCAGTATTACTGCTTCCGTTTTTCAAAGGAAAGATGAGACTAAGCGAGATAAAGGAGTGATCTCCCAGGAGTAGCTACTTGCCTGAGAAGCACTATTAAAGCCCTCTAAGAAGTTCATCAACAAGGACTACGTAGTATTATCCTCTGTGTGCTGCTCGGTGTTGTAAAGGAAATATGTGACAGACTTGGGAAAGTACCTACACCTCTACATATTCAGGTTGTTTAATTCTAAAGTAACTAAAGTAAATTCATTAGTCATCGCAGATTCCAAAGTTTTAATACAAAAACAGCACATGTAATTAACTGTCTACCTACATCGTACCAGTAAGAGTTCATGTCCACATTAGTATTAAGTATGCCAAATATATATATAAAGAAGAGTAATCTTGATAGATTCTGGTCTTAGTAACTCTTCATTTTGTTTTGTTTTACTTCTCCCTCATTATTGCAGGAGAAACTTTCTCTAGTTCCTAAACATTTTCATTGGGTCTTCTAAAATATTGATACTGGATTTGGCCAGATGCAAACCATTCTGCTTGGTCATTATTATTGTTGTTGTTGCTGTTATTATGTTTATGTGATTATTTCAATAATTTGTGAGTAGATGATTGTGACATTGGTATTTTAATAGAGAATTCCTTGTTGGTGCAGCTGGATAAGTTCTGGAAGGCTTTAGGGTGGCTATATTTACAGGGCTTCCAGCATGACTTCATGATCCAATGCCAAGCACAATGTCATCTTTGTTCCCTGCCAGTGACATAACTGATGGTTGCTACCTGGGCTTGCTTGCAGCAACCGATCCTCTCAAATCATAGAATCTTAGAATTGTTTGGATTTGAAAGGACCTTAAAATCATCTATTTCTAACCCCTTGCCATGAGCAGGAACACCTTTCACTGCCTTAAACACGTCCAGGGATGGGGCATATATCACTTGACATGTTCCTTTAAAATTTAAACTTCTGGACTTCTACTTTCACAGGACTGTATCTAGCACACTTTAAATCAAACCAAACTTTAAAACCTGCTGATGTAAACATTGTCCAATTCCTCAAAAATGGCTGTGTCAACACTGTCAAGTAGCATATTTTCACACCACTACAAGATACATGGTTTGGTTGCCTATATTGTATGAATTCTGTTTCAGTTTGGAGTTTTTATGGGATGCACCATCTCATTGACTTCATAACAAAACCTGGATTCTATTCTATTCAGGTGACATTTCACATCTAACAGGCCACTGGTTGAAGTTCCTTGTGAATTTTCCCATTCCACAAAAGTAATATATATTCACAGTTTCTTGTGGTAATGATGCAGAAGTAATGTGGGCTACAGCACAGACTTCATATTATTTATAAAGCCAAAAAGTAAACCAAAAAAATGCAAAAGCACCCGCATAAATACAGAATGGCAACTACAACTTAATAAAAAAAGCAAGACACCAAGCCTAAAGGAGACTTAGATCAACTACAGTGCAATAGGAACACAGAATAGACTTTTCTATTTGACTTTGGAAGTACTGATTATTGTCTGGAGTTCATGTATCCAGCAGTATCAGTGTAACCAGTACCTAGTATGAGGACTTAAACAATGCAGTTTCATGTCTCAAAACAGTGACAAAGAAGGAAATTCCCATAAAATAAGCCACCACTACAGAATTTGTGGTAAACGCAGATGGCGACAACAGGAAGATGCTAATTCCAGGCCTGGTGAAGCAGATCTCGGCAACACATACAGACAAAAAAACCACCACCGTGACAAACTGAGGGAAAGGAACCAAATGCTCATAACATGCCACATCAAGTTACGGGAATAGCATCTGTGTCTTGTGGATACCTAGGACCTGAACTGTGTAAAAGTGTCGTCTCCAGAAGAACAGCTATGGGATCCGAGCACCAAGACCAGGGTGAAGGACCAGAGGGATGCCACAGAAATCCACATGTTGGTGACATCTTTTGATTAATCTCTCTTACTTTCTTTCTCTTCTTTTTCCTCTCTCTCTCCTCCCATATTTTTTTATCTCTCTGTGTCACATTTACTGTTGAATAAAATCCATAGTATTGACCTCAGCATATGGTCTTGTTTGCACCTTAATTCGGGCAGAGGCATCTCTTATAATTGGATCACACCACCTAGGGACTCATATTTGACTCTGTGAGATATGTCATGTGATGAGAAGATTAATTTTAGCTTTAAAAATATTCTGTAATACATAAGGACAAATTTCCAGGGTTTGAAATCTGCTAATATTCTTAATAACTGAATTTGCTGAACTCATGAATAACAATTTACGGTTTGGGGCAAATTTTGCTTCCTTGTCAAGCAATACATATCATCCATTGCGTAACTAAAGCTTGTAAAGGTTGAGTTCACATAATTTATCTCATGTACTGTTGAAAATATGAGACCTTATCCACAACTAAGTGCAAAGAGGTAAGCAAGGGAAATGTTCCAGTGTGAGAAATCAGGTTAAAATAAACCACCAATCACCTATGGCATTTGTCCAAGAATCCCAGTGAAATCAAAGGAAAAATGAGCAGTGCTGGTAGGAAAACTATGCAATTAAAATTGTATTGTGCTCCCACTAAATTTAATGAGTCTTCAACTAGTGACAAAAGAATCAGGATTAGACCTTTCATCATTAAATAGCTATTAAACCAGAGAGTGGGAGAGCTGACAACATTGTACTTCTTTTTAAAGAGGTGCTAAAGATGATCCAAGAAATTACTGCCTGACATGCTTTATCCTGGTGTTAGGAAAAAATGTTCTCACACAAAGCAAAACAAAAAAATCCATTAATGGAGGAGTCATAAACCACCTAGACAAACCTAATACATTAGGGAGAAACTAGTAATGACTTTTGAAAGGTGACTTATGCCTCCTAGAATTCTTTAAGGACTCTTGCAAATAGAGGGTGGAGAGACATATGTACTTAGTTTGATGTAGTTCTGCATAACAGAGTTTGATTCTTTGTAAAGTGCAATTATATGACCACAATTCTACTCTATTGGAAAGGCCTGTTACAAGTGAACATTTGAGGTAAAATAAAGAATAGCCAGGACTTGAGAATCTTTCTATATAAACATATTACAAAAAGTCTTCATGACTACTGCTATGTAAATCCTACTCTGGCATTGCTAAACACCAGGCTTTGAAAGGATGAAAGCGTAGGTAAATGTGCATATTCAATCTAGTCATTCCAAGATTTAATAATAAGCATTTTCCTATGCATTTAGAAAAATCAGGATGTGAAACCTCTGTGTATCATTTTTATTAGTTTTATGAATAGGTAAGGCAAAAACAGGACATTGATAAACAATAGTTACATTGCTTCAGAGAATTACTGTGATGGAAACTTAAGGGCATGTAGATTAAAAATAAGTAACCTAAGGTTCCTACAAAGAGTTTGAGAGTCTGTAAATTTGTTAGGTATCTATTCATGGATACCATTACAACTATCTGAATCGTAAGTTTATTAAAGTTGAATCTTAGTATTCAACTTAGAAGAGATTTCTGTTCATTATTTCAAACAAGGCAAATCACGTCAGCCATGGTCAAAAAAAAGTGAGATGTAAAAGTGGACAAAGTTCTTTCCAACTGTCCTTCAAAATCTCTCTTGTTGCTATGGATGTTGAGAGACAGTCAAGATGGCAGTGTTAGGAGATTGTCATTCCATGACCAGGAAAGACACAAATTTCTTTTTACTGGCATTGTGCCATCTGTCTACAATCTTAGGTGCTTTTTGACTTAGATAGCATGGTCTTTGAGACAAAGACTTATTTCTTACTCCCTGTTTTTAAAGAACTAAAACCCATGAATTCCTTGACTGGATTTAAGTTAGTGGTGTCATGATGCAAATGATAATCACATCATAACTTTTAATGTAAAGTTGAGTTTTCATTATTTTTCCCGTTTCATAAATTTTACCAGCATAGATTAAAAAATAGGAAATTATACTCTTCTAGTTAAAAACCTCTCCATCTGGCCCTGAGAACATTTCATTTTGTTTTTCCACAAAGCTTTTTGCCAATATATTTTGTGGGAGATCTATCTTAAATGTGGGAAAAGGTGAGATCATGGACTAACCCAATCTTTTGGGGGTTTTTTTATATTTTGCGAATTCAATTAAGCATGGAAATATCATTCAATCTTTTACATCCATGAAAACAATCCCAATTGTGCCTCTTCAAATTTGAATTTGCTTAATTATTCAGATTCATTTACAGTTTCATGCAGCCACACCCTGAAAGCCACGTTTGTAAACTTGTCTCTTAGGATCAAATTCTGCCACTGAATTTTTTTTTTTCCCATATGTAGCATTATTTTTTATTGATTTAGGAAAAAAATTCCAAATATCTTGCATAAAACTTTGTTTCTCTCTTTGACTTCTTATTCAACCATTCATTACATTGAATCTTGTTTAAGTAATTATTGAATACAACCCTACATAAACGTACGCAACACTTGAAAATAAATGAGAAAATTTTGATTAGACATTTAACATTGCATGGCTGTGGTACTTTGCTAACTAAAGTATGCTATTATTTATGGTACATTAGAAGTGTAGATTGCCATATATATTGCGTATTTAAAAATAAAAAAATATAGACTAAAAATGGTCAATTTCAAAGTAATTACAGTAATGTTCACTGTATATAAATTCCACTGGAGTGAATGATTTCTGATTTGTATGCATTCATGTGTTGTAGATATATTTAATAATTCTACTGATGCACACAATTTTCTAGCACCATATAAAGTTTGGAATGCTAAACTCTAGAGATTATTCAGAAGTTTTCTTCTAAAGATGTGATAATTTAAAATTTGGCATTTTTCCTCACCCCCTTAGTCTTCCTTTTTTTTAGCTAAGTAAAATAATGCACATATCCATTTAATTGCTGAGGCTTTTCCTTTACATTGTCCCATCCATTACTGCCTAGGCTGTATTAGATAAAAGGTTGTGCTTAATTTAGGCAACTGTTGAATATGATTTTCAGATGCTACACTGACAAATGCTTGGTTACCTTCTGTAAAGTTAATAATTGCATTTATCCAGTAATTGTTTGCTTGATCTAGGCTTCAAAATTTGCCATTCCTTCTTCACAAAGCAAGTAGGTATATTATGATACACATTAAGAGGGAAGTAAGTCCTGAGAACAAAATAGGACCTGGCTTTTGAAGATATTCCCAGATTGGAAGTACTAGTCATAGAAGAAATTTCCTTCCTTAATTCAGAGCATGCCAAAATTACTGACTTTCAAAGCATACTGCATGCAGCAGATTAAAAATTATTATGTCTTTCAAAAATCATCATACTTATATATGCAAACATCTGCTGAATTTCTTCCATCTTCTAAATATATAATTCTGTCAGAAAAGTAACTGGAGATTTTTTTGGCAAATATCCTGCTGACTATTCTTATAGTTCTCTTATCCATGAGCTGCTTTGAACTAAACAGTAAATATTCTCTATAGAAATAACCTGGAGAATTGGGGACAAGAGTGGTCCCCACTAGAAAGTAAGGAGGAAAACTCAATTTCCATTGCTGAATCCCCTGAGTATAGGCTGTATATTTAGGACCTTCGTGTACACAAAGACCAAATTTCCCTCAGACAAAACCACTATGAGTTCAGTGCTCCTCTATGATGTTCCACTGAAGCTGGGGTCTTCATAGCTTCAGGGTCTTAATAAGTTGAGGTATTTTCCCCCCAGTGCAGTTATGGTAGAGATTGAAAAATAGATCTCAATGGAAACTATTTTTGTCTCAATTTCTACAGAATTCCTCTCTGCAACAGTCCCATTTTGAAGACTGGTTACACAGAAGTGATCTTCAGTTCTTTTAAATTTCACAACCAAAAAGAAAATTTGATATAGGGACCTCATCATCATATGTGGCATCTTTATTAAGTAGAGAGATCCTTTGTAATGTCCTGTCACTCTTTACCAATCACAGAGCAAGACAAGGATGACCATGGTGTCTTAGCTGGCACTCCTTAGATCTGTGAAGCAGAGAAGAACCGTTTCTTTCTCCTGCTACCCATATTTTATTACTCAATTATTTATTATTCTATTAATCACAGCACATGTAAAGAATTGCTGTAATACTTAATGGATCTCAAAATAAACAACAAATTTAGTCTGGAAGGGACTTTTAGATGTTATCTAATGAGACCTTCTGCTCAAAATGTTACCATATTCACTGCTAGAGCAAGTTGCTCTGGGCCTTCCAGAGCAGAAAGGGCTTGGGTGGGGAATTAGGAGGCTTAGCAGCTCTAGCTGTCCACTGTGTAGCCAGCAATAGCAAGTTCTCAAGAATGAAGGGGAAAAAATAAAAGGATCATAATTACTTTTATTTTTTAATGAAAACATCTCTGAAGGAAAAGCGCAGAAATATCTTTCCCAAAGCTGTCTGGGAAACACGCTCAAATTTTCAGATACTGTACAAATGATATACCCTTAGAGCAAAAAGAAATGATTTTTTAGAGAGTTAAAGCCTGTGATATAGAGCCTAGATCACGATCTCCTCTATGAATTTGCATGTTACATATAAAAGACTCTGTCACAATAGAGTGGTGCATCAGGATTCAGCCATAGTAGCTAATTATCTACAACAAATCATGATAACTAGGCATGATTACATGATGCAGGTGTCACATGTTTACCATGCTGATAAGACGAGAAACTGTTAGGTAAGTGGGAAACAAGACTAATAGAGCTAAATTTCTTCACTTAAAAGGCCTCCACTATTTTTTGCAAAATACTGGTTTCAATTCTTTTGCTTATTTTGAAAAATGTATGATATTGAATTTTTTTTAAATTCTGAAAGGCTAGATTCCTTTTTTTTTTCTTTTGAAACCTAGTTTCTCTGCCTTAGGAAGGTTAAGTTTCTTAAGACAAGTTATACGATAATTAGAAGATATCAGATGGTAAATTAGGTACCACTTGTGGGATTTGAAAGTCTACAGCTTTCAGAAAAAACTCTCAGTAAAACATAATTATTCCAATTTCTTAGCACATCATACTGAGTCAAGCTTGAGGATTCATCTTGAAGCAAAATGGTCCACTTTTCTTATTAATGAGAAAAGCATTTTAACCTGTTGAAAAAAAGGTGTCTCTAGAAATCTCTAATTTGAAAGTACTAGAAAGACACCTCTCTTTGAGTAACTTCTGCAGTGTTACTGTCTGCTCTTGCTTATTTTATTTGATTTTGAAAAAGAAAACTTATTATCTCTGCATATTTTTATTCTAGAAACAGCAAAAGTAGACACAGATACAGCAGCAAGATATAAAAGCAGCAAATCAGTATGTTGAATCTCTCTATAAATAACAGTCCTCTGGTTTGACAGGGAAAAAAGCTGCCAATGAAGTTAAATAAAAAAAAAAATCAGAAATTACACTGGTAGCAATTTATTTGAAGATTAAAGATGCTTTCAAAATTTTCCTGAACTTTTTAATGTTTTAAAAGATGGGATTAAAATTTTATTTTCTTTATTCAAGCTAACCTGAGTCCCTCAGTATTTAAAATTAAAAGATTGATGATATATTTCTAGACTTCTGCACAAGATATATTTTTCTAAGGAATCAAAAAGGTTTCTTTAATCCTTAGGTTATAGATATTGTAAGTTTTCAATTTTGAAAATTTTCATTTGAAGATGCAGAGATAAGAGGTAGAAATGTGTAAGTTTTGGAAATTTGTAAAACAAAATGAAAGGAAAATTGGCAAAGTGAAGTATTAAAAAATCAGTTTTCTGTGCCATGATGGGCCACTTGGATTCATCAGGTACATCCCTTTAGAATGTAAGATATCAGATAATATTAAGTTTATAAGTGCTGTTTGAAAAATAATTGATTATTAGCCACAGGAACTTGAAAGAAAGCACACAGGCACCATTAGAAACTCCACTTTGAGAAAGAAGGTCCCCTTTAGGAACTGGAAGACTGCTACAAGGTGTGTCCTGAGCCTTTTTTTCTCCAGGCTGAACAACGCCAACTCTCTTGGCCTGTCTTCATAGGAGAGGTGCTCCAGCCCTCTGATCATCTTTGTGGCCTCCTCGGGACTTGCTTCACCATGTCCCTGTCTTTCTCATGCTGAGGCCTCCAGAGCTAGATGCATTACTTCAGGTAGGGTCTCATAAGGGCAGAGTAGAGGGGTAGAACAATCTCCCTTTACCTGCTGGTCACAGTTCTTTTGGCACTGCCCAGGATATGGATGCATGTCAACAGGTCCCATTAACTCGTCACCTTTAGGTTCCTTAGATAGCCTCAAATCTGACGTTCTTCTACAGGTTCTTAATTTTCCTAGGCCCTGACTTTGCCTTGGGTTTTGTGGCCAGAGCACTTGCTGGAGAAGACTGAAGAAAACAGTTCTTGAATATCTCAGCCTTTTCCATGTCCCAAGTAGCCAGGTTTCCCATTTCTTTCTGGAGATGGCCCACATTTTCCCTAGTCTTTCTTTTATCACTGGTGTACCTACAGAAGATTTTCTTGTGGACCCTGACCACCCTGGCAAGATTTATTTCAGCTGAGGCTATGGCTTTCCTAATTTGACTCCTGGATGTGCAGAAAATTACTTTGTATTCCTCTCAGGCTACCTGCCCTTGCTTCCATCCTCTGCAGGCTTCCTTTCTGTGTTTGAATTTGTCCAGTAGCACCCTGTTTCTCCATGCAGACCTCTTGCCATTTTTGCATGATTTACACTTTGTTGGGATGAGTCACTCCTGAGCTTGGAGGAGGTGATCTTTGAATATTAACCAGCTTTCTTGGGCCCCTATTTCCTCCAGGGCTTTATCCCTGAGGAGGCCAAAGCCTGCCCTCCTGAGGTCCAGAGTAGTGAGCTTGCTCTGCACTCCCCTTGCTGGCCTAAGAATCCTGAAGATGTGTGTCTATAATCTGTCTATAATTTACTGATTTTTTTGTCTTTCCATAATCATTCATTTATTGGTATCAAACATCCTTATTGTAGTGTTTGTTTTTCATAGTTGTGTAGAACTGAGGGTTCTACAAGAACACAAAAGAATTCTGTCATAAAAGGTCTGGAACTTCAAATATATTAAGCTGTATCCACAAGCACAAGCAATTGATTTAGTTGTTTCTAATCTAAGTAACAACAACAACAACAAAGTTAGAACCATTAAAAAGCAACATTTAACTTGACTCTTTCCCATCGGATAAAGACTAAATAATCCATATGCCAAATTTCAATGCATAATATTTTGAAAATCAGATTTTGCAATATCTGAAATAGGAGTTTTAGTTAAACAAATTGTCAGACTATGATATTCAGTATGGATTAACAGCTTGTTTTCCATTTGTACTCTTTGCTTGAGAGCCAAATGTCTTAGCTATTTAATTTTCAACACCACACCACTTTCTCAAGACATCTAAGGATGCACACATTACTGCCCTCTACCTTTACTGCATTTGCATATTCTTTGCTTTGCTTTTCTGAAGGAGATAGCTGTGTAAGTTTTGGATGAAACTGAAGGCATTTACTGATAGTCTTGTCACGGTAGATGAAAATTTGCAATTCCAAAAGTACTCTGCATAATTTTTGTTTACATGAATCATAAGAAGGGAGAACTACACACTGGTAAATTGAAAGACAACAATTAAGTTGAAAGAAAATATGCGTTTTATACATGTAAATCATAGAAGTCACATAATGAGAACAATCATGCAATTTACATACATATCTCAGAGATTTAAGCTGTGCACTTTCAAAACAGCACTGATGTTCCCCTTTGCAAATGGAATTCAATATTCTGCTCTAGGCCTAGACTGAGAATCATTGCCTAGAGGAACAGATTTAAAGGTCTGTTTTTTAACTTTAATTGTACCAAAGCAAGCTGTCCAGTATCTTTCTAGGCTCTGACTGGTGTGACAGTCAGAGCTGGTGCTAATCTTATTGTTAATGTCAAAGACCAAGCGTGACGGCAGCAGACAAGATAGGCGCTAGTGAAAGACAGAGTAATCAGACTGGAATAAAAGTAGTTCATCCATAAAGAATCAGGCTGTGGGAAGTCAGTATCAGCCTGTCCACATGTTTACTTCTTTTTCCATTCTGATGGCAGTTAGATTGTTTAACAGCATATTTCTTTGTCAAAGATTATTTGAAATTCATGTTATTCTAAGACTGCAAACCTGAAGGGATACAAATCATGAAGTCTGACTGTATTATCAGTACTGAACATTATAAGATACAGGGAACATTCTTATGTGAAAATAATTCCAGACCTAATTTTAAAATTGGTTATAATGAATATCCCCAGTCCTGCAAAATGCCTTTTCAGTCACCATTCCCTGTCACAATAGGTCATGGTATATCTTTAATAGTCAAATTCTTGAAAAAAAGAAAAAAAAAAGAAAATAATTTGACAATCATTTCTACAGTAGCAGAATTATGGCACATTAGCCAATTTACAACCTTTGTGAATTCATAATTAAATGGAGTCATAACAGACATCGGCCTGTAGCTCTGAACACACATGCAGTGGAAAGGGTTTGCACTTAAATGTGCAGTTAAACTTCAAATACTTTTTGCTGGATAAACTTAAAATTTCTATCTTCTGTCCCTAGTTCTTGAACAGATTCTTAAAAGATTTTAAATATAAATAAATAAATAAAATTTACAATGCTTATTTGCAAGACACGTCAAGCTTACAGGCAATCTGGATATTTAAGTTTTTGAAGGGAGAGGATGACACAAAGCTATTTTCTTATAGATGATGCATCAAGTGAGCTGGTGGTAATCAGAACAATGAAAAAGGATCTGAGTATTCTGTTTCATTCACTTGTTTATATGTAGCCCTGTGGTGGTTGCTTTTGCTTTTTTTCTTTTTTAATAACAGATAAACTACTTTCCATAATATGTGACACACTACAAGAAAATAAACAAATAAAGTACATAAGAGCTCATTCCTCTTTGAGAGAACAAAACGACAAATGTATTTGTTCTAACAAATGTTAAAATATTTTGTTTAACATACAACTAGTTCAAAACTTTGAATGGTTGGGGTTTTCATGTTTTTTAATATGATGAAGCACTGTGTAACATAATTGAACATAGATACTATTCCAGGCAAGTTTATTAGCTAATTTTTGATTGGTTTTAGTTCATGTAACCCTTGTTTCAGTATAATCAAGCTTCAATCCAAAGAAAGGTAGTTAGTATTTTGTTTTCAGCGTGGCCTTCAGCAGTGTCCACAAACACCTTTGGGCAGAAGAGATCCTTATACGAACAAGCCTGTCTGACAAGAGAACAGAGGTGAAAGTAGACTTTTGGTCTCCAATTTCCATCCTGACCCTGTCTGTGACAGTGTCTCCATGACGCTGAACCAAGTTCTGTGACAACTGCATTACAGTAATAGCACTGATACTCTTTGACTACAAAGGTCTTGCAATGTTCCCCTTTTGATACACAAAGAGAGGATACTGTCTCCCTCTATTTTTTCTGCATGCCTGGAAATGACTAATGTGATTCTAGCTCAGTGGAACACTCTCTATGCTGGGGTCTTTAAATGAGAAAGAGGGGGAGAATAAGGTCAAGGTAAGGCCATCAGAATTCTTTCTGATGTACAAGTCTCCTTGAATAAGATTCAAGAATGCCTTTGAAGTACCACACTATGATCTCTATTCTATTTTCAAACTGACCTGTTATACAGCCTTAGAAGATTTTTGCCAATTCTGGTTTTCTGGCAAGATCTAGTTTTGCTTTCTTTCAACTGCACAGTAGTACTATCTTTCCACAACACAGGCTTTTAAGTCTTGGTGCTGTTGGCAACAACAATGAAATATAATATTTGTGCATTTCTAAGCAAATGTAAATTTACATGTCAAACTAATTGTATGTAATATTTGGCTCAGGAAGGTCAAATTTTAGATTTTGAGTACAATGTCGGTACAAAATTCTCACTGTGTGGAATAGAGGTCCAACACTTAACATGACTCCTTAAATCTTACCTTTATCAGCTGTATTTTTGCCTTCATGTTAGGCATTTCAGTAAACCGGATGTTTTCTCACAGCTATCTCTACTACTCTAATTTTCAATTTCCAAAAAGCTTTGCTTGTATGCCAACAGCCAACAATAAATATACTTCATAAAACTCAAGTTCAAATTGTTCAAGTCAATGAAATAATCTCCTACTAACTTTTGTGTGAAGGTGCTGATTAGTAATAATCAGTTTTGGGATACTGTAGCTGGACTTCAAATGAGACAATTAACCAGATGCCAGCAAAATAGTGGCTGATACAATGCTAATCCAAACATATTTTAACTGTAACAGAAGAACAGGTGTTCATTTATAACAAATCAATTTTCCCAGTATTTCCAGGTGAATAAATACTAAACGCCTAAAAACAACATAGTAAAGGTTAGATCTCAAATGTAGGCAATCAGAAGAATGTAATCCAAGCATAAGTAATAGCTAAATCTTCAAGTGATTCGTTACATGATTTACCCAACTGGACCTTTTCACCTAAAAAGGTTCTGCAGACTGCACCGTCTTGTAGATTTCAGTGGACGTAATTTGCTTACTTTTAGTTTTCAGGTGATGTTACAAGTTCAGGAAATATTTTAGCTCTCAAAAATACTATAATTTCCAGCTACAGCCTCCCAGAAAATCCATGCTCTTAAACTGAAAAGGGTAAATTTCATTTTATTTTTTGCATTAGTAAGTAAAACTCCATATGAAATAGGATTCTAGAATTAGAGGAGAGAAGGGCCTGCTTTCAGAAGACACTAAAAATTGGACCTTTAATTTCAGGAAAAGACACAAAGCAAAATATACATAAAAAGAAAGAAACAATGAAAGAAAGAAGCAGAACATAGAGCAGAACATAAAATATTTCAGGGTATGTGAACAAATTTTGAGATATCATGCTTAACATGGAGGATGAATGAGGGTTAAATTTTACACAGGTTCAGTTTAGCATAGCTGCTCAGGCATACATGGCATGCTTTAAAAATCAGAATATACAATCTATATAGTAATAAGGATTCTTGGATCTCTTGTTTGCTCAATATTTAATGAGTATCCCTTTTGTACAATTACAAGGTTATAGTCAACAGCTAAGGCATAGAAATATCAAATTCTTATTACTGGACCAAGATGATCCTGTCTGAGGTATATCCATCAATGCAGTCAATAAATACATTTTAATTAGGAAGTTGATAATCAGTGTTAGTTTTTATGAGCATCTGCTTAGTCTTTCAAATACAATCATCTTACTACCTGGCTGAGTCAGGCTATTTAATTACTTTAATTTCAGTATTAAATGGTCAATGTACAGAAGGATTTCTCTATTTGAATCTGTTTGAGATGGCTATTTTTCATTAATTGACTTCAACTGCATGTAATCAACTTTGTTTAAAAAAAAAGTATTTCAAAAGAATAGACTAAACGATAAATATGCAAAATCTAAAATAAATGGCATCTGTGAAGCAGATTTAATTTCTGTACTTCAAAATGTGCCATATTGTAATTACAAAGATTTAGGTAAATTTAACTGCTTTATGTAAACTCAATAAGGCAAATCCAATTGTGTTTCATTTATTTTAAGTTAATTATGCTGTGTAATACATTTCTTTCAGTTTGCAGGCAGCACTGGCAGTACCCAAGCTGTTTATGAAATTTTAAATTAAATTTTTGGTTGTACTCAAGATACAAAGTAGAAACAAAATTATGTTAACAAAAGAATTAGTAAAATGAACTGAGCCTTGTAATTTATTCCTCCTTTTCTTAAAACAGATGCATGAGATATAGATATATATAGATATATATATATATATATATATATATAGTTTTCTTTAAACTATAGTAGCCTTTAAGCATTCAATTTTTCAATGTTTCACTCAAGAATGAGAAAGCAGTGAGATAGCTAAAGCAATGAGATAACTAAAAAATTGCAGGAGCAATATTTATACCTGACATATATGTTAGCTAATAGTCTGGAATAATTTTCTGTCTTCAATTCCTTGTCATATACTTGATGTCATTGTCAGAAACAAGAAAAGAAATACTTCTTGCTCTAGGACTTTTCGGCTTACTGGATGACAAAACACATTTTTACATTTTCTTTTGGAGAAAATGAAGGTAATTTTCTATAATGCAAGTGTTCAACACTGAAAATTAGAACTTTTGAAGTACAGACATATACCTGTTCCAGAATAACCTTGATAAGCCTCACAAAAAGATAACATTTATTATTAAAAAAAAAAAAAAGTATATCTTTATTTTAATGTTATTCAAAATATTTTAAATAATCCTTAGCAATTCTTGCAAAGTATCATATTCTCTACTGGATAACACTGTGTCAAACAAGAATTATTTTATCCATAATAAAATTGTGGATTCAAGATATAACCTTTATTATTTGTTTTCACAAATGTTAAATTACTTTAGAGTAAAGTCTTGACTTGGACAGAAGTGTAGAAATGTAAAAACAATTCCCCTTCTGGTTCTCTGAATTAATTTACAGATCCTAGAAACCCTGAAGAAAAATGATTTTGTTAAAATGAAAAGTACATATCTCCAGGGCTTGAATTCAGTATGTACTCATTTGACTTCTACAAGCAAATATCTCAAATTTCCAATGTGTTGGGAAGGTGAGAAAAGGAAAGCTTTTAGCTGAAGAGACACCTTAAAAAAAAGAAAAGTCACAGGTTAATATTTGCTTTAGATTTGTATGTTAGTGTTTCGACTGTTTCCTTGATTATGAAGAAGCAAGAGAGATGAATTTAAAAGAAAACTTTACTTAGATACATTGTGAAAGGTAAATAGTATCACAAATAATTGGGAAACATGGTGCTTCAAAGAGTTATATCAGCTTCTTAATTTAAAACATCTGTTAATTTAAAACATCTTTAGTGTACCTTGGTCTGTACTCCAGATTGCTTTTCTTTAGCTTGTCGCAACAAACAGTCACATTATAACGTAAAGGGTAACGAAGAGTTTAAGTTCCGTATTTAATAAATATGGCTGTAGAAAATTAAAGGACCAAAACAGAAAAATGACTTTTACTGCCATTTCTTCATGACAGAAATCCATCCTTTTCCCTTTGAAAGTCCTAACCTCCTGACTGGCTCACATAGGCAGAGGAATTACACAGATTCCTTCACTCAGACTTGCATCTTGCTTTAAGTTATATCTTCATTTGAAATACTCCAGGATTTTCAAAGATGTGTAGGATGTTCAGCCTTATGTATCTGTATCTGAAGCAAATTATACAGGCGTGGGACAGGAAATTCAGGCGGCATTGTCACAACAATTCAAAGGACACTAGACCATTATTAATGTACAGCTAAATTAAAACCTAGAAATAGGATTCAGCCTGAGATCCAAACACCTAAACCCCAGTTATAAACATAAATTGTAATTTTAGACCTTTCTTGATGTATGAAATATTGCATAGCTGGCAAGGCCTGACACAACAGTACAGAACAACATTTGCATCATGCCTACATCTGCACTTTCTAATGAGGTGAGATATTCCAGGTCATTTAAAGCCACTATAAATGTCTAATGTTTGGGCAACTGAAGCCTTCTCCTAGTTAATACATTCACTCTAGAGAGCAATTCACCTCACCAAATGTAGAATGTCTCTTGTAGGATGTGATTAATATGTCTGGAAATCATTAGCTGTGCTGAATGGATGTTTTTTGACTAGGGTGAGTTTAGACACTAAGCTGTTATATAGATTCTTATAATGGTGGGTATGTAAATTTAGCTATCTGAATCTCTGAGATTCAGGCCTACCCTAAATATTTTTCTTGGATTCTTATCCATTTGTCTTTTGCCAAGTTTAAAATGCACAACTTTTTCCACTGCTTGTCATTTACAATACTTTTTCACCACCATCAGTCTCTACTTTCTCTCTGCAAAGAAGACTGGTACCTAGCAGACTGCCTTTGTAATCAGTAGGAGCAGTTCAGAACTGAAATATGGAGTGTAGCCCATGCTGAATCACACATAATCAGAGGAGCCAGAAAATTCTGTCCTTGTCCAACAGAAACACTGGTAACTTCATTTCTCCTTGTCTGATTGGGACTTTCATGAAAATCTTTCTCTTAACCTGGTCAGGATCATTCACATATGGTAAATTTTGCTCATCTCCCATCCCTCAAGAAATCAAAAAAAAGTTGAAGAATTTCCCTCTAGGACTTCCAAATTTGAATACAGTGGAAATGTCTCTATTAATTCCCCATTCACCTTCCAAGAAGCGTCAGGGCCCTGGTAATTAAAATTACTTGGAAACTTCCTTAGAAATCTGTCACTTTCAACAGCGCGACACTGTGAATTGTGCTAAAAATCTAGAGGCTCTCCAATCTGTTCTTGAGGTTTAGAGAATTTTTAGTTTGTGAGTTTCAGAGTACATGAAAATCTTCAATTATATTGGGCCATTAAAAAAAAAAAGAAAGAAAAAATTAAAAATAAAATCCAGCTCATCAAGAAAATTATGAACATTGGAAAATACAAGGAATAAAACTTTAAGAGCAAAACTGGAAGGAACCAAAGAGTTAATCTCTGCTGAAAAGTCTTCTACTATATGGGGGAGGTGGGGTGAATTTTCATACTTGTCTGTTTTTTGCCAAGTACGTGAAAAATGTTTTCATTATTGATCCCCTGTTTGATTTCATTCTTCCATAATATATAAATGTATCTATATTCTTTCAACAAATAGTGGTCTAGCATTTTCAGTGGCAGGTCAGGGAAATTCTTTCTCACAGATGGAATTCAGTAGTCTTTTGGTGTTTTAGCTTAAAAATCCTTTAATTAGAAAAGAATATGGATTCCTCAAATACATTTTTGTTTGAATTGTGAGGTTTATGTGTAACATAAGTAAGTATACTTCAGAGAACCTCAGTACAGTCATGCTCGAAAAACTGAGGCCCTTGGCCATCAGACACAGAAGGAAACAAAGCCTTTCAGAAAGGAGTCAGTCCCAGGCCTATTATTCCCTCTCTCTAGTACTCATTGAAGATATTATTAAAATACACATAGTAGTATTGGGTAGATATTATGGGAAAACAAACAAGACAGATGCATGAAAGGGCAAGATTTAGGCATTTTTTGCTCCGTGTAGTGTCACAGATTTTGCCATGTGTAAAAAGCAATTTTTATTTTCCAAAACAGCTGTTCACAGAGTGGAAATATATTGGAAATTACATAGTGAGGAGAGCAAAGGCTAAAGACAGCCAACAGTAATTTTGATTTGGCTCTTTAACCACATGAAGATGATTCATGCATTAAAGCTTAACTTGGATAAGGAGTTAACCTGTGTCTCATAAAAGCAATCTCAAGAAAAATCTCTAAATCTGCTAATTTTTTAACAAATATTCTTTAACTATGTTCCCCAATTCTGTATAAGCAATACTTTATTTAAAATAGTTGCCTTTGCCTCTGGGTGATCAAAAGAACTTAGAAGCAAGGCTTTTTCATTTTTTTATCCCTTTCTTGTTTTATCTGTCTATATTTATCTATTGTTAGAAAACTTTTTGATTTTATCTCTCCTCCTTCATCAGTTTCATTTAAATTAATCCACAATGCTTCATTTCTAAACAGTTGATTGTCTTTTCTGTTTATGTATATGTAAAACATATGCAGAAAAACTACACATTCGATTTATTTCCTATGCTTTCCCTTTTCTAGGTTGAGCACTAAGATGGACAGCAGCCCTATACACCCTGGTTGCTGTTTGCAGGAAATGCAGAATCGCAGTCTATACAGGAATTGAGGTTCATGATAGCAGTACAGGTAGGAACCGGGTCATACCACACAGAAAAAGACCAAGCTAAAAGACCAAGCTAAATGTTATCAGTAAAAAGCCACTCTCTCTGCTTAGTGGAAACTTTATATGTATGTCTCAGTATTTGGTCTGAGTGCTGAAGAGCTGCACTATACAGCATTTATCAACAACTGGTCTCATGCAAGATGCATGGAATAAAAACCACATTACAGTGGGGTAAGCTCACTGAACACATTTTATCTATGCTTCTGCCAGAGGAAAACATAGTGAATAACTGTTACCCATTTTCTTCATTTGGAAAAAAATGGTTCTCTAATTCTGCTTATGGCAGACACCTATCGAATTTTGTTGAGAGCTGTAAAATACCAGTACTGAAAGTCCATAACTGTTAGAAGTTTTTGTGTGCCATTAGAGGCTCAGGGAGAAAGTAGATGTGAATTTGGATTGTTAAAGGCACTGGTAAAAACTTACTATGCCGAAAAAGTGTAGAAGAGGGAGAGAAGAGCACTCATACAGATATAGAATGAAAATTCTTCAAATTCGTCCTTGATAAACATTTATAAACATTTGTGAAAGGAATAAAAATAATTGGAAGAGAAATATGCATGCCTCATGCTGACAAAAAATATGTTTGTGCCTAATAGATTGGAGAAATTGTTTGAGAATTGTTTATTCTTATGGAAAGATTGCCCTGCACAGTGCTGCCAAGGACAGTTTCAGCTTGAATGACTATCTATATAATGACATTCACTTAAGTTACAGTGACTTAACTTTTAAAGTAGACATCACTGCAAAGTAATAGGTGCATAGGGTTTTTGTGTTGTTATCTTTTTTTTTTCCCCTTCCTACTGAATGAAGGAATGAAAAGTGGTATTAAAACTGGAGTATGAAAGACACACATTGTTCCATGAAGGTGTGTTCTATGGGACCAAAATTTCTCATATTGAAAAATAAAATATTGTCTCTTAACGTATTTATATTTCTATGTAGTTGTAAAAACATCCAATTTTTTCCTCCCCACAGATAGACCATCTTGTAAGTGATGGATTTGTTACCCTGTGGAAAAAAAAAGGTTGTGATTCTACCTGTTATATGTGAATTGTTTTGGACAGTAGTATGCATTTTCCAAGTCTGTAAGCAATTGTTTGTACTGGAGGACACGTGGTTTTCATCTAAATATACCAGTTATCTGTGCTTTTATGCTTTACTGAATTATTGTACTCTGATGAGGTAAACCCAAATTCTGCATTCTTCAGCGTGACTCTCAGATAGACAACTTAACTGAAAGGTCCTTGTAGATCAAGCATGCATCAGGGAAATGCACCACATCAAGAGCACATTTTCACAGCACTACCGTTAAAGATGGAATTGTTCCTTTTTAAGGCTCACACATTCCTGTTGGAGTGGATCAAAAAGCTCTACTAAATATGCCTGTTCAATAAAAAAGCCAATGCAAATTATTAAGGTATTGCAGTTAACCTGCAACAGTAGTAGTTAACCTGCAACATCTTCTCACCTATACAAGCAGCAGGGTTAAGAAAGAAATATATACCAACATATAAGTTTTTGAGAGTATATTCTTTTTTCAGTCTGATACCTCAATAATATAAGGACGATGGAATAAATATCTCAGGAGCGATGTTGGAATATGATGTTCTCCTTGGAGACTTCAAATTCCAAGAAAAAGTAAAGATTGCACATGCAGTACAATCTTTCCTGTGGTTTTTGTTGTTGTTGTTGTTGTTGTTTTTTGTTGTTTTTTTTCCTCATCACTACTCAAGGAAAGAATTTATTCCACACTTACTGAGCTTACTACCAGGAATTCTGAAAAATGAAAAGCAGTAGCAATATAAAGTGCTGACTTCTAAAAGAAATACAGAGCCACAGACTTATGTAATGTCTCCATCTTCCTTATCAAAATGAAACACAAAATGAGTAACACCTGAATTACAAAAAAATGTCCCGGATGTTCATCTGCTTCCCACCCTCCATCACTGTTGCATGGCCATATAGTACAAAGACAGGCAGAAAGGGAATTTTCGTAAAATATAGGTGATGGACAAGGTTGAAATAAACATGGGAAGCTATTTCCTAGCACACCAGTGTCATCAGTGGATAATTCTCTTCTAGAGTACTGGTGAGGTCATGACTATTCTGAATGCAAGATGGAATAGATAAAACTATCTCAAATGAACTGATGAAAAATAAGGTGAAAAAGTATATTTCTGAGGTTGATGATTAGAACAATTATACTGTTAATACCCTTTGTTTTATTTCTATTTCATGTTGATTTGTTCTTATGGATGACATCCATCCATGTGTGGGTATGGATGTTATAAACTAAATATACATGTATGTTTAGTTCATGGGAACTATTTTTTGTCTTCCACTAGGGTTTTGTAATCCAACTTATCATTATTTTGATAATGAAACAATCATTTGGGATGTCAGTTTCCTAAGACAGAAATTTTAACAATACTTTTGAGATAAGAACATAAGAGGAATACATATACTGCATCAGCCTAATACTGACAGGTTTTACAAGATATTTATCTAATAGGTAAATTCCTACACTCTCAAGCAAAAGAATTCATGATTGTAGTATAGGTATTGCTTTTACACTTTTTGGCCAGCTAACTTCCAGAGAATTTTTTCTCTCAGGATTGCAGAACTGTGCAAGTTCTGGGAGTTCAGTGCACTTAACTGGAGTACCATAGGCAAGGGGAAGAAGTGGCACCATACTCCAAAAGCGAGTTCTATTGAAAAATTAGGTGACAAAGTGTATTCAGATAGATAAATAGATAGACAGATAGATAGATAGATAGATAGATAGATAGATAGATAGATAGATCCCTCTCAACATTTATATCATTTCTCATACTAGCAGTAAACTGATATGAGGAAAGCAAAATACCTTTATTGGGAGATCCTGAAACGCACTCTATGGGTGTTCATGAAGGGCTCCGCTTTGCTTTTCCCTGAAATGTCCCTGGCAAGGAATCGTTCTGGTGGGTGCAGTATAGCACTCCAGCAAGCTGACTCCTTTCATCCGCGCGGTTTAGGCGCAGATCTCACACACACACTCAAGCCAGCTAGCTCAGCATTACCAGACGCAAAGAGTCAGGAGGGCTCTCCCGCATTGGCGTTTCCACAGACAAAGTTTATATCATCCAGCTGTGATGGGAGACCAGAGGCGAAAGAGAGCAGACCATGCAAGGTCCAGGGTTTTTATACAGGAGTGGGGAGAGCATGAGAACCAATGATCTGAGCACATGGGGGTGGTACAAAGGTGGGACTAAGGGAGAGGAACCAATGGGGAAGGTCTGGGTGCCGTAGTGTCCTCTGGGAACAGTTCCCACTCAACCCGGTCAGCTCGGGACACAGCAGGCAACGGGGGCCACCCTCTGATATCGGAGGGATCGGAGGTCTGGCTCGTGGGTCCTTCCAAGGGACCGCAGCGATGAAGGCAGACGGCGGAGGAAAGGGGGCAGGCTCAGAGTTGGGTTAAATCCACAAAGTTTATTCGTCCTCCGAACGGGGGGACCTCAACCACCAGGGGTGCCCAACCCAGAGCACCTGCAGATCTCGTGCAGGGGATTTTATGGGGGGGGGGGGGGGGAGGTAAGGGGGGGGTGTACAGATCAACCAAGCAGGGAAGGGAAGGGTGCGGCAAACAGAACGAGGGACACGTAAGGGAACCAACTGTAACAGGGGAAGGGAGGGACTCCTTTCCCAGGATCAATCACCTGGCCCCCTGGCTAGAACTTTCCAGAAGCCTGGGAGGGGTGGCAGAGTGACAGACAGGGTCCTGGGAGGAGATAAAAATGACAGACAGGGTGATTTAAATAAAAAAGGGGGGGTGCCAACTGGGGTACACCAAACTTACAGAACATAGGGGGGAGACCCGGACTGAACTAAACAAACACACTCCCACATCTGGGGGTGTGTAGGGGTACAAGCCAATCAAACAGACCAAGTCTGCATATCCACACAAAGGCTGATGGGAGAGGTCTTTCCTTTCTCACCATGAGGTCAGGGAGATGTTCTCAAACCTTGGAACCGGTCCACCATCAGGTCCTTGCTATTTCAGGGATCCTTGGCTCCTCAGCCATCATAGCTGCTGGCTCAGTGACCTCAACAATCCTGTTCTTGCAATTAAAAGTTAATTTTCACTTCTTTGTTACTGAAAAAATCCTGCTTTATTTTCTCAGACTCTATTCCCCAATCATGATCTGACTGCAAAAGTAAGCAATCACCAGCAGTTGGTGTTAGGTTGTCTTCAAAAGCAGCAAGAATCTGTACATTCCTTGTTGCCAAAATATGAGATAAACCAGTGTCTTGAGGTTACTTTATGATCACCCCAAGACAACCAGATGTATTTTTAAATGATAGATTGAATTTTACAAGATAAGGAGCAAATCTACCTTATTTTAAAGGCATTGGTAGGGTCTGTAAAATATCAGCAGGAGGCTAAGAATAATGAAGATTCATTATATTACTCATTTGAAAGGCTATTCAACTGATTGTTTTTATTAGCAAAAAAATAGCTATCTTTTAAAATCACCTTTTCTATCCTGGCAACCAGGTCTAAGAACAAACAGAAAGTAGTCTGTATTGAAGATCTTTATAGATGAATAGTTGTTTGTTCTAATAATTAGACATAAAATCTTGTTGACGTAAAAAGTGTAAATAGCGGGAGTCCGCAAACTTAACATTTTTAATTTTACATATTGTAAGTGCTACATGAATAGTCACAAGTTTACTTTCATAAAACAGCTATCTGTTGTTTCAGTAGATTTACTAAGAAGGAAAGGTACTAAATTATAAAACTAATTACACTAGAGGCTCCTCCATTTGTTCAGCAAAAGATACATTCAAAAATAGTAACCAGATAATGAGAAAATGTGAAAGGTTCTCTACTTTGGCATGTTCAGTTGTTTTGAATGCTTTCTGAGAGTAATTAATTCTTCTTAAAGGTCTCTGACTACAACTCTTATGGTAAAATTTTTCAGCTCTCGGCTCGGACTTCCTTTCTCTTTTACCCTCTCCCTGTCATCTTTTCTTGTTTCATGCTATCAGTTTAAATTTAACTTGTTCAGAACTGATTGAGTGCTAATTTCTTCTTTCCTTTCTTTGCAGCAGTTCGTGTTTCAATTATCTTTTCTTTATGCCCCTGTTCTCCATGTCACTTATTTTTCTCTAAGCTTGATGTCAGCCTCAGTGCTACAATCCTGCCTCAGACCAATAAAATACATCTCACCAGTCTCATTTGACACAGATAATTTCTTTCTTTTTCTTTAATTATGAATCCTTTCTTTGCACTGGTTATTTGTTCAGACTTCTTGATATTTTCAATATTTTTGGAAATCTTACGGTTTTAAGACTAAATATAATCTTCCTATTATTGCTAATTGACTAGGTTACTTCATATTTTCCTTAAAGATTTGGATGATGCCAGTCACCTGCCAATTATATTTTATTAAGGGGAACTACAGAAAAAGGGAATAAATCATATTTAATGTATATTTTGAATGGAACAGAAAATAATGTTCTCAAAATACAGCCCAATATATAAAAACTTAGCATTAATGAACACATTCTCCATTTTTAAATGTAATAATGCAAAGAGCAGGTTGTTTGGCTAGGCTATGAAATCTCCAGTAGTGGAGATATTTTAGAAAAGCTTCACCAATATCCTTAGGGAATATAGATAGATGGTGCAGGAATATGATTTCAGACAAAGACATGAATTTTCAAGGTTGCCTTCAGACTCGCTTTCCTTTAAGCCTGCTTTTCTACTCTTCTGGCACGTGTCTCATTTCTCTCATAACTAAGAGACTTCCCTTTTCCTTTCTACCAACACCTAACAAGCAGTAATCTTCAGTTATGAGAAGCTCAGGCAATATTCAATATGCTGTTGTTTCACTCTCCTACATGGTGAGGCACTGGAACAGGTCGCCCAGAGAAGCTGGGGATGCCCCATCCCTGGCAGTGTTCAAGGCCAGGATGGAGAAGGCTCTGAACAACCTGGTCTAGTGAAAGGTGTCTCAGCCCACAGCAAGGCAGTTGGAACTAGGTGATCTTCAAGGTCCCTTCCAACACAGGCAGTTCTATGGTTATGATCAGCTTGCATGTCATAGCCCTTTCTGGTTTTTATTTAGCTTTTTCTCCTTTCTGACCTGAAGAACTTCATGTTGTTACTGTTTTCCAACCAAGTAACAGCTTATAATTGCAACACAAGTGTGACACCAGTTAAGTTTTACCTGTGGTCAGTTCACAAAGCATTGTTTTCAGGAAGAGTTAACATGCTTTAAATACACCTCCCCTTATGCTGCTTAAGAGTTTTTTGTTCTTTTTCAACTTTCTTTTTAATTAAAACATAGTAAAAAATGTTGTGCAGCCTCACTGTAACTAGTAGGACTACCTGTATGCTATGCTACTTTCTAGACAGTATAATATAGGAGAAAGTAAGTATTCCCTGTAGATAAACTGAAAGAGAAAAATATCTGAGAATGATCATTCAACACTTCTGTTATATTGAAAGTATTGTAGAGAATGGTAGAGTAGTAGTATCGTATAAGGATATTGTAGACTTTAAATAAAAACTATTCCCTTTCTGTAAGCAACAACTCTGAATGCTAGCAAATGTTTCCCGATGAACAATGTAATACAGCAGGCAGTAGAAGTGAGCCAAGATAGGCTCATGCAGAGAGAGAATAATGTCCTTGTTAACAGTTAGAGTGTTTGTGCTTTCTGTATTTTATACAACCCAATCAAACTTTGGGCTTTATCATCCCTCATAATAGATCGTGCTATTTATAACTAGAGTGATCTGGATATGTTTCCCACATAATTTGAAAAATTTACCTTGAAATGTTGCCTTCTACATTATTTGCAATTTTACAGATATTAACTACTCTGGGTTTCCTTGGTGAACTGTAAGTACAGATGAACTGTGCTGTGTGACTTTGTTTTGAACACTGAAAACTTGCAAGATGTCTTGTGGTTTATTTCTGAAGTGACTATGTAATATGTTCTTATTAAGCTTCTGTAAAAACAGATGGTGGCTTTGAGTCAGGATCCTCTGAGAACATTTTATAACCCATCTGCAAAGTGCACTAGTGTTTTTATCTCGCTGTAATACTTTGCTGCTTCTTTTATCTTTTATCCCATTAAATACCCCAGCTGAAATAGAATTAATATTATGATACTAACGATGTGTAAAAACAGACACTGCAATTAAATGTGTATGAATGTGTTGGCAAGGCTATGAAAGTCTTAAAATGGCCCATGTGATTGGGATTTAAAGTTCAGTAGTCTACATCCACAGAGCATCATCAGCAAGACAATTGCATACATTGAGTAACCTAGAGAAAAAGTAATTGTGAAGGATAGTCTGTGATTTCATTTATGTTTGTACAAAGCTGACTCAAGGTGCACTTAAACTCCATGGATGTTATACTCTCAGTGTATAGAAGTGGTCTTCCTGGTTTGGTTTTTTTAAGACAGTAAAAAAAATTAAAGAATTTCCTTGAAAAAGGGAGAGTTAACAAGGGGACTACAGGATAAAACAACGAGTGTGGTTTGGTGTGCTCATCAAGCATTTAAATAGTGAAATTCTGTGAGGTTAAAAAAAGATTAGAAATCCTTTAAAACTACTGGTATTTTGGCAGTTCTTTAAAAGGTATTTGAAGGTTAAATCAAGAATCATTTTTCTTTCCTAGCATAATTTCAAACAAAGAGCTTAAAGGCAACTTGTTATTCGTTTTTTTTGAGGGTGTCTATGTTATACACAAAATATGAATTCAGCAATAATGTCTATGAAGCTAGATAATTAAATATGTTGTAAAATTTTAATTCCCTTCACCGAAGCCCTAATAAAGGAGAGGGTTAAAGTTATTTTAAAGTATTAACTTCTTATAGGTAAAATGGCTAAGTAAATTGAATAGGTTCTCTTCTAGAATCTGTATTTCCTGCCAAGAACTATGAAAAAACAAATTTCTGAAAACACTACATTTTATTCATGAGAAAACCCTAAACTCATGTAATAAATGTTACCAGCTTTTTCTCTTTCCTAGGAGCTATGTAAAATTTAAAGATCTGTTGTTTTTTGTTAGCTGAAGAGTCTTTTAAACATATAAATTTTTTTTGTGCATACAGAACTGATTTTCAGTAACAAACTCCTTTCTCTTATACTTTTCTGTACTTTTAAACACTGAAATCACTCACACCAAGCAAGTCTTTAAAACTTTGAAAAGAAATCAAATGCAATGTAAAGGTAAGCATTGCAAAGGAAATGTAATACTTACACAACTTTTTCTGATATTGTATCTCACTTATTCATGCTATTCAAGCATCAGGAGACTCAGGAAAGCAATAATCTTCAAATTTAAAATATGTTCCACCCATGAGGTATTAAACATCAGGTTATGATTTTGTAGGAGTTTTGTTTGTCCTTGGTGAGCTTTGCTTGGTGGCTTTATGAGCTGAGCAGACTCATGTTTGTCAAAGAAGTTGGTACATCCCAAATGGGTTTCTTCTCTTTGGTTTCCCTGTGTGGTCCAAACGAAGGGATCCCATAGCTCTTGGTCCTTCTCTGCTGAAAAGATGTAACTCTTTCTAAATGCAGTGCTAAAGTGAGCTAGCACACTCTCCACCAGAACAGATACTTGCAATATCTTTTTCATGCTTCTTTTTTCAGGTACTTTGATGCAAGTGACAGTGTGTATGGGGGGCTGTTTGATTGGGTTTTGTGTTGTTTGGTTTGGTTTTGTTTTTTTTTTTTTTGTTTGGTTGTTGTTGTTGTTGTTGTTGTTGTTGTTGTTTGTTTTTCCCACTTGGGATCAAGACCAGAGTTCATTGATGTGAATGGGGCAATAATATCTCTCCAGTTATTTCATAATCTGCAAATGTCTTAGCTGCAATGTCTTCTTGTTTTAATAGGGTTTTAAGTAACCAGAAAAATTAAAAACTGAAATGATAACATGATCCAGAAAATAAGAACATGTTTGTACAGAGAATCTGACTGTTGTAAGAAAAATGAAATATTTTTATGCAATAGTGATCGTCCAGTTTCTGCTGTGAGTTTATTTAATTGGACTTTCTAGTAGAAAAAAAATCTCATAATTCTAAAGGTATTATTTTCCTTCAGAAATTGTAATAAAAATAAATAAATAAATAAGAACATCTGAGATCTGTGCCCCCAAAAGCTGTAAACCCAGTTCATATTCCTAATATATCCATGAGAAGTGAGATAATCAGGAAGTAGATCTGAAAGGTTAAAAAAGATGCAAATCCCCAGTCTTGCAAACTACCTTCCATTTCATTTGACTATGATGTATGTTAAAATGTTCACAAATAATCCATACACAGAAAGATCAAGTGTCGAAATAGGATTTTATCTAAATGAGAACTGTGAGATTAGATCATGTTGCTTTGCTTATAAAAAGGTATTAGCTGCAATTTGGAAAGCAAATTGTTAGCCAGTACCATGTGGATTTTTTTTTTTCTTCTTTTAAGGAGCAGGGGTTCGTCAATATTATGGAGCATGCACAGAAAACATCTTAGTTTCACACAGTTTTATCTCCCTCCCACATGTTCAAATGCAATTTTTGTATGGTACATTAGGCTGTCTACCATTTACTTTGCATACAGGGTACCTAAACAAAATATAAACATTTGGTGTAATAAGACAAAACCAGTTTTATTTGTCTTAATTGTAGTGCCATCCATTTTAGAACTAGAAGGTGCTTATGCTTTGGTGATGGTTTGGGGTCAGACAATTTACATAAAGCTTTTTACAACCATTTGTACCCTGGTAAAGAATTTTTCATTTTGACCAGTAATGCAATGGACATACAAAAAAATGACACAGAAATAGCATACAGGAAAGATTCGTGGATTGGTTTTAGCCTGATTTTATGTTTTAAAAAACAGTCTTATTGGAGCTGGTACAGCTAAATTTCTTCTCCTGTCCATTCCACTTGTTACTTGATAACTATAGTCTGCTCCCTTGGTCCGTTTTTGCATATAGAGGATCTGTGGGAGAAGTTTATTTCTCCTCGTCATGGTTTGAGACCAAATTACATTATGGAAGCTAAATGGACTTGGATAGCAAAGCAATGAAATCACAGATAAATGCAATTTTACAAATACTGCTTTTTTGTGCTGTGAAGCAGATGATGCAGGGAGGGAAAGGAGTCAGGCCTTGCTTTAATGCAATGTTTTCTTATGTACTTTTCCTGTCCTGCAGAGAGATAGCACTGTCCTGGAGAAAGTTTGGACAGGTCAGTGTTGCAGTACCAGCCACACTCGGCATAATCATGGGGCAGGACCATGGGATCCATTGGGCTCTTTTCTGTTCCTTGTATTCTCTGTGACTTACAGAGACGTTCCTGGGTTCTGGTGCAGGATTGTGGGGTTTCCTTCCACAGAGTCTTTTTCAGAAGTTCTTGTCTATCCCAGTATTCTTACGCATCCTTTTTTATAGGATAGTCACTTCCAGGCTTCTTGTCTCTGTTGTCAACACTCACAACCTGCTTCTAACAATCTCTTTTGCAGTTCTTGGTTATCAACAGGTTGTTTCTATAGCTTGGCTGTACTATCAAGTGGATACTTCCTTGAGCTAGTTTCTCATTTAGGACCAGTGGTTGATAACCTTTAATCTTCTACTTACTTTCAAATTAAAGTTTGTGGTCTTATGCCAAGAGCTGTTCTAACTAGGACCTAAGTCATGCCAACTGCTATACTCCTCAACACTAGACTTCTACACTTACAACACAGAAAAACTGTTGTTCGGTTTTTTTCCTTCAATTCCCATTGACTGTGAAAAACAGAGGTTTTGAACCCATCTTCAAGAAGGGGTAGGAAGGAAAACAAAACCACTAATGTGCAATCATCCCCACCTCAGTCCTTTAAAAGATTATGAAGAAAGTCCTCATGGAAATTATTTCTACACCTCTTATGGAAAATAAAGTGATTGGGAACAGTCAACATGAGCGTTTAGCAAGTGCAAATCATCCCTGACTGTCCCGATTGCTATTCAAGATTAAACAACTGGTTGTAAAAAAGGATAACCATGTTGTTAACCTAAATTTTAGGAAGGTTTTTGGTTTGATTTTCTGTATCACTCTTGTAGTTAAACTGGGGAGATAGGCAAGATGGGTACACTGTGAAGAGAGGATAGAGCTGGCTGGACTGTCCAATGTGAAAGGCAACATTCAACACTTTGATACCTAGCAGGCAGGTAGGTATGAAAGGCATTTGTCTGGGCTTCATACTTATCTTGTTTAATGTATTCAGCAATCTGTGAAACAGATACACAGAATACACTGTCAACAAACTCATGAAGGGTTTTCAAACTTGGGTGGACTGTTATGATGCTGGAGGTCAGGGTCGCCATGTAGAGGTTTCTCAATATACAGTAGGAATGGGACAGGAATCTAAAAAAAATGTCAGCAAACAATGTCCAATTCATTATTTTGTTCAAATTTTGGAAGACAATGTTATAAGAAACCAGTTCTGGGGCTGGATAGGGGATTCAGTTCCAAATCTTTGGCTACAGCTGTCATTGAGCTATGAGACTAATTGCAATTTCCTGAAAATTACCACCCCTTCTCCCAAGTAAAGATCTTTGTACCCCTACATATGTTTAGGACATTAACTACAATTACACCCACTGATTTCAGTGGAGTCAAGTAATTTTAGAGAATGCCAGTTCAGGAGGTTTATTTTATTGAACTATTATCTACTTCTGATTTTTCTTTTATATGTACCTGAATCACAGATCAGAGCTCTATTGTACTGGGCACTGTAAAGACAAGTAATCAAAAAGCAAGCTTCTGTTCTAAGTAGCTCCCAGTCTAGATACCTGTAAAAATGCACCATGGAGATAAAGCAGCAAATGGAGTAAAGAGAGTAAGGTAATAACGATCAGACATCTTAACTGGCAGTTTCCTGAATTGATTTCTTCACAGTCACACACCACCAAGGAGGGTGTTGGATATTTTCACCTGGATTATCTTGCACAGTGGTGTTTAAGATATGTCCCTGGGAGCAGTAGAGGAATCCCTCTAGGAATACTGATAGAGGAAGAAATAACATATGGTTGTCCTCCATTCAGTGATGAGTTATCTAATGAATAGAATATTTTATGAGATGTTTTTTCATTATGCGTCTTGCCTAACATTTTGTAGTTTGTTGTATCTTCCTCTTTCCTTCCCCCACACCTTTTTTTTTTTTTTAAGAAAAAGAAGAAAATATTTTTTCTTTTAGGAGAATATTGACGGCCTGAGTACCAACATTTCCAATGACAGCTTCCAATAACCCCATATAAGTCTTTTGGGCCAAATTATATACTTAACCTTTCAAAGTATAACATTGCAGGCAAGTCCTTCTTCAGAATTCAGGCTCTTTTGCCAGATGTAATATGCTCACCTGCATGACATGTATGTGGATCCCAGATATGTAACAGATTCCTTCCTTTCATTGCCAAGTGTAAAAAATTTAGGTGTGGAGTTTTATATATATTCTTTCTTATATATTTTTCATTTTTTAATTAACAATGGGAACCTAAGATGGGTTTTCAAACATGACTGTTTTATTTCTTAGCTTTAAGGTATTCCAAAACTATTCCATCTTCTGTTCTGAAGGCATTTACATGCCTTAGAAAGCATTATGCTACACTGCTAGTACAACTATGTAATCTGTTGTTTGTTTTATTCTAAAGGATGTTTCCAAAGATTAAGAATTTGGAATTACACCAAGCAAAATTCTTGTGCAAATACCCCTAAAATTTGACCAAGCAATTGAACAACAGAAGTGTATCTGAATCACAAGATGTGATGGACAATACTGGTTTGCAATAAAAAGACTGCAAAAATAAATTAATAATCCTCTTTTGACTGTGGATATAGTAACTGATCTGCAGTAATGAAACAACATGTAACTAAAGCTGCCACTTAGTTGTTCAGGGGAAAATGAACTATATGCGATTAACAAATGTTCTATTCTGTTTTGGTTTTAATAAGAAGTGAAATTAATAATTTCACATTGAAATCCCCATTCTCTGACAGAAGCACTAGCTTTCAGGATGCTCATTGCCACACTGCCTGACTAACAGTACAAAAAGAAGGTTAGTTATATTATGACCTACCATGGTCTGTGTGATCAACAGGGAGCTCATTAATGCTAAACAACACAAATTTAGTATTATCTTCCATTTCCCTCTGCTTCTTTCGCATCTGTGTTACTTAGGGAACTGTGATCCATGTAGGATTCACAGATGGATGCCTTTCATCAAGATAAATGAGCTGCTATAAAAGGAGGAGCATGACCACCTCTTTCATTTAAAGGAAAGCTGATTTAGGATAGCTTTCTGATTTCTAAGACTGGATCAGTAAAGAGGAGTTTAACATAGAATATGGCATACCACATTCCACTTAAAAGAGTTTCAATCTGCAATAATCACAGTCTCAAAAGAAGCCATTCTCCTGACTATAATGTACTTGCAAAAAAGAGAAGTTAGCAGAAGGAACTATTACTTTTTTTCTTTTTCAGAGCTTTGCTACCTACATGGAAGAACAGGCTCATCCCAATGCATGTAGTAGTCCATTAGCTAAGTAGTCCTTGGTTCCTAGAAGTGCTTAAAGTGATACAAGCAAATCCATTTTACTCTGAATGGCCATGGTGTCATCAATATTAGGGAAAATTGCCAACACTTAGATCCATCTATGATTTTTAGCTTTGATATTTTCAGCTGAAACTTTGTATTTTTTAAATGAGATTTTTGAATGTTTAAAAATTATGAATATAAACTCACACTTTTAGTATAGTAATACATAAGTGTGCTTATATATGTATGTATATGCATATATATTTTTCATATTAAAAAGCGTGTTAGTTTTATGTTAAAAATCTATATGAATTTTATAAATCTGGATTGTAAGTTTGTATATGTAGTCTCTATACAGCTACATATCTGTAATACATCTGAACAATATTTGCAACTAATTAAAATCTCTGTACATACAAAGATATCTTAAATTTGCATTTTGAATAATAATAAAAAATTCACTACTTGAAACACAGAAAATATGGCAAAAATCTGTAACACAGGTTATCCAGGATTGAAGATTTAAGATGTAAGTGATGTGAACTGGAGTTTATCTGTGGCATTGTTATGATCTGGTTTAAACCCAGAAAAGCAAAGAAAGCTAAGTCTCTGTGCATAAACCAGAAAGAACTTAAAAGGTTCAAATATTCCCAGAAATGAGACTAAAACCAAACGAGGTTAAATGTTGATGCCAAAAAATTGATGTATTTTATTTAATAGTATAGACGGAAAGGGAAGGAAGGAAGGAAGGAAGGAAGGAAGGAAGGAAGGAAGGAAGGAAGGAAGGAAGGAAGGAATTTGGAAGGAAGGAAGGAAGGAAGGAAGGAAGGAAGGAAGGAAGGAAGGAAGGAAGGAAGGAAGGAAGGAAGGAAGGAATTTGGAAGGAAGGAAGGAAGGAAGGAAGGAAGGAAGGAAGGAAGGAAGGAAGGAAGGAAGGAAGGAAGGAATTTGGAAGGAAGGAAGGAAGGAAGGAATTCGGAAGGAAGGAAGGAAGGAAGGAATTCGGAAGGAAGGAAGGAAGGGATTTGGAAGGAAGGAATTCGGAAGGAAGGAATTTGGAAGGAATTCGGAAGGAAGGAAGGAATTCGGAAGGAAGGAATTCAGAAGGAAGGAATTCGGAAGGAAGGAATTCGGAAGGAAGGAATTCGGAAGGAATTCGGAAGGAAGGAAAGAAGGAAGGAATTTGGAAGGAAGGAAGGAAT
The DNA here is from genome assembly GCF_041296385.1 of Aphelocoma coerulescens. Taxonomy (NCBI): domain Eukaryota; kingdom Metazoa; phylum Chordata; class Aves; order Passeriformes; family Corvidae; genus Aphelocoma; species Aphelocoma coerulescens. The sequence continues at coordinate 53,688,538 of NC_091013.1, read as the reverse complement.
TCGGAAGGAAGGAAAGAAGGAAGGAATTTGGAAGGAAGGAAGGAATTCGGAAGGAAGGAATTCGGAAGGAAGGAAGGAAGGAATTCGGAAGGAAGGAAGGAATTCGGAAGGAAGGAAGGAATTCGGAAGGAAGGAAGGAAGGAAGGAAGGAAGGAAGGAAGGAAGGAAGGAAGGAAGGAAGGAAGGAAGGAAGGAAGGAAGGAAGGAAGGAAGGAAGGAAGGAAGGAAGGAAGTGTGGGGGGTGGGGGAACAGGGAGAGGTGACAGGGGTTAAGTGGAAGCAAATCACCCATCCAAGGGTCCCAATGATGTCTTGTTGCTCCCCTCCATCTGGTCTGCTGCTGGTGAGGGTCCCCCATCGCCGCTGTGGCCACAACGCCACACGCCACCAAACCACACAGAATCCCGTGGAAATAGTACACACTTTGGGCCAGGTGGGAATGCCCATGTGCCTCTCTTTGCAGGGGCCAGCTTGACACTGTCCCTTGCAGCACTGAGGGTCTGTTGCACCATCTCTGGTGCTCTGTGCAGGGTCTGGGCACCCCTTTGAGGGGGCCCCTGTGATGGGCCATGTCACCCCCTCCTGCTGTGGATAAGCTTCCCCCTCCCAGTGAGGACCCCTCAGCTGGGCTGTGCACAGTGGAGGATGGGCAGTCACTGCGCCTCTGACCAGTGGCTTTTCCCAGATACCCAAAGTCTCTCCTCCCTCCACCCCTTGGTTCGAGGGTCTGTGCGAACCTGGCAGCTGATAGCCCTGGGGCTGTGGTCCTCATCTTGGAGGTGTTAAGCCTGTGCTCCGTGAATGTCCCCAGCCCTGAGTTGTTACTTTATCTTACCTTCATCATCGAAGGCCTCAGTCAGGGCCCCATTCAGGGTGCGGCAGTCTTCTCTGCAGCTTTTGTAATACAGTTTTAAAAGTCCTTTAAGAAAATGTTTAAGTCATAGATTATAGTATTTCAGTCTCTTACAGGCATTTTAAAAAGTGAAGCATAAAATTTTCTAGCAATGGAAATGATCAAAGAAAAAAAAAATGCATCACAGGTCAAGAAATACTATATATTCTAATAAGAAAGAATAATACCTATTGCTACCATAACAGAAATTTGGAAATGTTTGTCATATTTCAAAGCTTAAATCAGCATAAAATAGAATGAAACTTAGCATGAGATTCAAATTGCATCGATAAAATTAAATTAAATCTAAACCAGCAAAAGAGAAGTTAAGATTATTCTTCTTGCTTCCGACAGAAGATACTAGATCCTTTCTTTTCCCTGTAGGCCTTAAAATTCTCTGTGATGTTGTTAACCTTGAACTTATTGCATTTATGGACTTTGGATAGGAAGATTTAGAAGAAATTCAGAGAAGTGACATAAATTGTGCAGCCTCACAAAACTATTTTCACTGAACAAGCAGAAATTTGCACACATCCCAGAATAAGTGCTATCTAAACCAGTGAGTCATGTAAAATAGTACAGTCTCCTGTGCAATTATCTATGTGGTTCCAACAGCACTTATAATGCTAAGTATAAATAACACGGCTACATAGTTTCAAGCCTGAATCAGCCCACATCCATCTCTTGGGTGGGAGAGGGAATTTGCAATGTGCTTGCATTGTTTGTGTCATGTGGAGCAAGGCAAGATGAATTCATGTTTCCTACAGAACAAACCTGAGGGCTTCTAAGGTCTCAAAGTGCTACACTCTTCATTGGACTAGCAACAATAGCATAAGCTGTAGAATTTTATGCTATGTATTTGCTTAATTTTTTAAAGATTGTTTTCCTAGACTCTTTAGAAAATAAAAATGAGGAAGTAGTATCACAGGAATCTGATCTATTTTAATTCTAACCCCAAAAAACATGATATCACAAATACTGATGAGATCTGAATTCCACAGACAAATTTCCAGCTCAGAAAGATTTACTTGAACAAGATAAGTGTCCCTTCAAACATGAGCTAAATAGCAATGGAAAAAAAAAAAAATCAGCAGGGATTCTGCACAAATAATTATTATGTAAATAGCTCGAAAACATTTATACAGCTAAGTAGCTTACAATGTCCAAAACTGTAGAAAACTATCAGAGCTACATTTACATAGCATTAATGAGTTCTTTTGCAATATCACATCACAAGCTATCTAACAGATATAAAGTCTACTGCAGGGGTAAAGGTTACTTAGCTAAACTGTTCCAATTCAATTCATACGGTTCTGCTTGGCTGTAGATTTTTGTTAAATATTTTTTCAAAAATATTCCTAATTTACAAAGAAATTAATTATTTAACTGGATTCATAAGTGTCTTTAAATGTATTGCTTATTCTGCTCTAAATAATACATATCTGGAAAATTGTGCCTTTTTGGTAACTTTATATTAATTGCTGTACTCAAGGCTTGACTCCTTTTGCACAGCACTAAGACTTTTATTTTTTGATCTTTTAACCACCTTGGTTATAACATCATGTGAGAGACTGGACTATGACTCAAAACAAATTGTCCCTTTGTGGAGGCACCAGGGTGCTTTGCTGAGACCAGGTTTGCAACTTCCCAAGGTGAAGGAGGTAAGGTTTTGGGTGTGTGATGGCAAACCTCTGGTCTGAATAAGACAGAGGGGGTGAACTTGTCACTGCTAGAGGCTACAGACCAGGCTTTGAGGCTGATAGAGGCAGACCTTGTGGAAACAGGATAGTGCTTTTTATCCTGCCAAATTGCCCTCCCTTACACACAATCCCTATTCTCCCCCCACCTCTACTGACATGATAGGCAGCTGTCATATCTTAGAAGGTGTCATAAACCACCAAAGGCCCCTGAAAAGCCCCCAGACTCATTTCTGAGGCCTTCCACCAGAGGACTACATGTGATCAAAAGACAGTGTAAAACTCCTTCACTCTCCAAGGTAAGATGCTTGGACATTCCCACCTGAACCTCAGTGTTTATTAACCCACTAGGCTTTGTATTTGGTGGGCTTTTTCCCCCTCCCCTGACAGATCAAGACCTTCGATCTTCACGTTGACCAATGACAACAATCAATGGCACCCATTGTAAATCCATGGGCAGTGATTATGTATCTTTCTACTCCTATCCTTCTTTCTCTTTCTTCCTTTCTTTTCCCTTATACATTTTCTTAAAGTGAGTGGTAGTTTTATGCTTTCATATTGCCATATTACTATAGATAATTATAACTCAAATGGCTATATACCTGCTTTTCATTGCAATCAAATTGTTCTAAAGTAAACCCTACAGATATATATATTTACAAGCACCAATCATTCACTATAGTCACTCCACTATAATCCACCCCAAGGGATCTATTAACAAGAACATGGGTTACCCTCACCTTCAGTGGCATGTCATAACATGTCACAGAATCTAAAATATTAAGAAAAAAATTAGCTTTAGAGTAAACACTGTAAGAATTTTGCATTATATATATATATTTGAAAATTTGCTGTAGATTTTTCAGATACAGATAAAAGAACAGAGTTATACAATTCTTTTAATTCTGAAAATATGTATCACATTGGAAAGTAAAATAGTACATTGATATAGCTGAAAATAAATATGGTTGTTTAAGGTTGCAAGCCTGAACTAAGTGATCAAATTTGTATTAGGGAAGAAGGAGTGAAACTTCTATTAATGGTTCATCACTCTCAGGAGTGTCATTTATTGCATAATTATAACCATCTTCCCTCCATCCTACTTTATTTTTAACTATTCAAAGACTGCAACTGTTTCTTTATCTTTTCAACTGTCAATATTTTTCTCTACTTGTATGTGCCACCTTCAAGAGAAAAGTAATAAACTTACCAGTTTAGGAGTGGGAGTAAGATCTGCTTTTTCTTTTTAAAAAATAACATATTTAGATCCATGTATAATTTTTAGTTAAAGACAATGATTTGCTTCAATTAGTGATGCTTCTTGCTGGCAAAATAAATACTGTTTCTTGAAGCAAAAGCTGTATGAAGATTACTCTGTTTTACATTTTCCCCTTCCTTTTGTGTACAGATAAATAATTAAATGGTTTAGACAAATATGGGAGTGCATATACAGTTATGGATAGTGACTGAAATTATGCTCCAAAAATGCAAAGTATAAGAGTGCCATCTTCTGGAAATAATATTTTTTAGACTTTTCATTTCAATTTAATCCTTGGCTTACAAGAAGTATTAGTTAAAGATTAATGATGTTTACTTGCCTGTTTGCCCTGTGTTTCCTTTTTCATTTGTCTGTGCTGGTTTTAAAGTTAGTAGTTCCTCTACAAAATCTTTTCTATACAAGGGCCAGGAGAGTGTGAATTTAATAATCAGAGTTTAGGTTTTCAGGTTTATAAGTAGTTGTACAATCCCCAAGGGTTCAAACAATCTGAAGAGTAACCTCATAAGAGAAAAGAACCAACTTTATCTGGTTCTAAAAAGTTTTAATCATTTATCTTAATAAGCTTTGACAAGTTATAAAATAAAATGAGACTTCTCATCATTCTCCAAAATTTTAAACTTAATGACTTGTTCTGTTCAGCCTGTTCGACACTGAGAGCAAATCACTGATTATTACAATATGAAACTATTTGTTCTTCTGAATCAGACATACACACCCATACTCCACACAAAAGGTCTTCAGAGCCTTAGAAGAATTTTACAAGAAAAATATTTTTGGTCTGCTATTTCCTCATCCACAGATACATCTAATTTCTACTAACTCTAATAAAAGTATTCTAGTCAAAGTACCTCCATTTTTGATTAAAATGATGGAATACAGATAATTTTAATACCACTGTTAACTAAGTAACACCTATACTCTATAAACATAAACAAATCAGGGACCCTGTAATACTACAATTATCCTTGCCTTGCAGAACTCCTTGTATCCATAAAATGCATGCTGAAAGCACATGTCAAGGCTTTGCACTGTCTGGGAATTAGACCTTGGGGAAGTGATGTGTAAAACACTGTCCCTACCTTCTTGCCTTGGAACCCAGTAAAATCAAATCTTACTCACTGTACTTCAGATGGGATTTTTCTGTCTGTGTTTATTTAATATATATTTTTTCAGTCCCCCCAGCCTTCATTTTTCATGTCATTTTTTGTATTACTGCTACCAAAACCAATAATCGTTTGTCCTGCATCTCACTCATTCTTTGTGCACTTAAAAGCCTCTGAAATGAAATTCCCCTTCTTCTCTGCTTTTACCTTCCCAGATTAAATATACCTATTTGTCATCCTTCCAAGCTTTCTACTTTCTGTTCTCAACAATCACACCACCCTTTTAGACCTTCTGTCCCAGAGGGATTTCCACTTTGACCAGATCCTATTTGCTCTTCAGCTAATCAAAAGCATCCTCCACATCTTTTTTCAGGGAGCTTTGAAAACACGTTCTTGTAACTTTTGTAAATAATTCTTTCTTCTTAGCTAAGAATCAAGATAAGAAAAATCTAAATAAAGACTTTCCAAATAGGTTTTAATCAGATTAAAGTTTATGTACATATAACAGTTTTTCAAGGTTCTCATGTTATCAGTATGTGTATTACAACAGTTCTTCATCTCTTATCAAATGTTGTCCTTTAAATGTTTTGAGTTGGTAATAAAGCTTCTATTGCTTTAGTTTCTGTTTTTCAATTCCAAGTTGCATTTTGTGGTGTTTCTGCAAACTGTTAATACCAATTTGGGAAATTTAAATTCTCACTACTATATTCTTGTATGCCAACAATCTAAAATTACACTGTTATTAGCATTCACAAAACAGAAGTCTAGACAACTGCCATTCTTAAACACAGATGTGTTTTTATCTTGTCACTGTCCCTCTATGGATGATGGAAACAAATTAAAAGACTCCTGCACAGAATTTGGAGAGTACCCAAGAACAGTAAGAATGTCAAGACTCAAGATATGGACATAAACACATTACAGTATTGCAAACTGTTTTGTAGATATATAAAAACTCCTTTCTTGCTCTAGCACTTTCATATTTCAAAACAAAAAATGAGATTAAGCAACTCAGAGATATATTTTGTAATACTAAAGAGTGCAATGGGAACATCAAACAGACTAAACAATCATTTCTTTGCCCAAAAACTTCCTACAGTCTCTTATAAATTGGGGAAATTGAATGAAGTATAAAAGTATGAGAAGGTATTATTAGACAAAATGAAAGAAGCAAGTTAAAACAAACAAAAAATGCTTTTTTACTGTGCTTTGTTATTCTAAGGCCAAGGACTTTAAGCTGAACTCTGCAACGACATAGATCATGAACAAACGGGAGGCAAGGAGCTGAACAGTGCTGGAAAAGAAAACTGAATTCAACTCATTCAGAGAGTATGCTTTTATTTTAAGAAACTGTGTATCACGGCTCCAAACCAAAATAAGAGTGCAGCAATCAAATGGACTTAGGCACAAAAACACTTTCATCACAGATATATAAGAAATATTCAAGCTACACAACTTCACTGTTCTGTGCCATCGAGGAGGAAGGCTGAGCAAGCCAGTTGGTCACAGCACCATCCTAGCCCTGCACTGTTGGGCCTGTTTGATGTCATTTCAGTGCCCTTTTCTGCTATTTTGCCACTCCTGCCTCGGGAATCACTCTTTTTTACAGAACACTCTATTAAAAAAAAATTGTTTCTGTTTCTTCTCTTATAGCCTCTTACAGAGCTTTGCTTGGCTTCATATGGCTTTTTTATCAGCTTTTTCAATTTGATGCTTTTTTTTATTCCTGAAACCTTTTGAAATCTACACCAGCCAATTTTAAAGTTTTTTCTTTTGACATCAGAATCTTCTTGTATCTCAAACAATACTTTATCAAAATCCATGTTCTCTGAAAATATCAAGATATCAATGTTTTCCATCTAGTCCCTTACTTAAAATATTAAGTATGGCCTCAGCACCCATACATGCAGAGTTTCACTGATAAATTCCCAGCACCTTAATTATTCACGTTTTGCATAACCTTTATGTAAAATATTATTTTTCTCAAGTTCATCCACTTCTTTCTGTTGTGACACTCCTCAGACACATTTAATGAAGTTCAGAGAGGTTTTCTAGACAAAACAATCAGCTGACAATGAAAAAAATCAGGTAATCAGGCACAGTCTATTTTTAAAAGGAGTCAATGTTGTAACTGCTAGTGTTGCAAAAATTAAAAAACCCAAAGCATTATCATGAACCTTATGTTAAAATTGTGAGTAGTAATATTTTAAACTGAAAATAATCACCGACTTTGCAAGCTATTTCACTGAAAGCTGTCAAAAAATTTTGAAAATCCTGCCCTTAACATATAAATTTTAACTGGTTCTATATTTTTATAGGTCCAAGATTAAAAAAAAAAAAGTAACAACACAACATTTTAAAGCCATTACAATTACAGAAATCTGCCAATGTATCACCTCTAAACATTCAATGTGACACAAGCATGAGAAACAAATTTGGTAAGACAACATATTATATTTAAAAGTCAAGCTACAAAATGGTAATGGACAAGCAAGACCCTTTAGCTGCAACTAATGTACTGTCCACATGTCAGGTTAGATTTTTTTTTTAACTAGACTTTCACAGTTTGACACTGACTTACCTGGATGTCAAATTAAATTATACCAAAGAGAGGAAATACTCCTAAGCAGTAGTGAATGGGTGTACTGTATTTTTTTAAAAAAACATGGCTAATTAGGTAGTTACAATTAAAAAAGGACTTTTTTTCTTTATCATCCACAGGTAAAAATAGGCAGAGATGACATTAAGATGAACTTTGAATCTTTATGCATGCAAATAATAAAATAGCTATAAAGATTTTAATTTTGTCACAGGAAGTGCTCTCCCTTTCATTACTTTAGTATTTATTTGTTTATTTAACCCAAAACAATATCTTTTTCTATATGAGCAATGGCTAAATGAGAAATCTCAACACAGATACAGATTGTCACAGTAGTAGTTTCAATGAGTAGCTATAAGAATTTTAAAAATCCAGAAGTCATTTTATGCATCAAGGATAAAAAAAAGGAGAGAAATCTAAATTCACTCATGTTGAAATATTTTCACTTACAGCCTACAGTAAGACATCTTCAGTTCAAGGTATGCCTTTGAAAACAGGCCCCAGTAAATAAATCTGAAAGGTTCTATGGAAGATTGTTTTTCTTGTCCATAGCTCAAGAATACAGCCTTGAAAATGCACATTTTCAGCTTGTTGTCAGATAACCATTTGATGAAAGTTAAATAAGTAAATAAATAGACAAATAATAAATAAAGATGGGTTCTCTGAAGTCCTCTGTAATGAATCAGAATACAATGAAACTGTAGTAGGCACTGAGAAATGGGCAGAAATATTCTTAACATTTTATTCTGTATTTTGACTTCGGCTGAGCGCTTACAAACAGAAGATATCAGAGGCCATCCCTATACACAAGGATATCAGATTAAATGCTGATGTTAGGTTATTCAATTAAATAATCTAAGTTTCTGAACCTTCTAACATCATTTTGGAACAGGACAAGTAAAATGAATATGGAGTTATTTGGAAGCTGAACAGTTAATTTGTCTAAAAGGAATCATACCTTAACAGAATTCAGTGTCTGATACACATATGTGAACTCAGTTTATTTTTTTTTACTATTTGAAAGTCTATAAAACCTCAGCCACACTAGTGAAAAGGAAGAAAGGACAGATACATGTGCTTGCTTTATGGACTTCTCTTCCTCTAACTGCCAGAAATTTTTCCATGCTTTGTGACATCTTGTAATGCAACAAGATGTCACAAAGTAATTGTAATAGTGTAATATAACTATCTTCATTTCTTAGACCAGTTGCTCAAAACTCCCCTTGACATACCAGAAAATTCCTTTTCACTCTACTATTACCTCAGCAGAACTTACTTAATTTTAATGAAGATAAAAAGTATTTGAAACCCCACAAGCAGTGCTTTGTTTGGCTTTTTCTTTCAGTTTATTTGTCTGTTTCCAAGATCTTCAAGTATTCATTTTCCAAGTAATAATACCCTTTTATCGAGTAATATTTCTTTTACTCTTTGACAATTTGTTTGTTTATAATGTGCTATGTTTCTCTAATATATCAGTAAGAAACACCTACTAGGAGAGAGGGTGAAAAAAAGTTGATAGAACTACAAAACACAATCAGTGTCAGTGAAATTATTAACAAAAAAAAGAAGGTTTGGAGGTAAATTGATAATAATTTATAAATACCTTAAAAGAGAAAAAATATGAAGCATTAAATAAGTATTTTTTAATGACGAAGGACAGAACAGAAAGCAGAGGAGTAACAGATGAAAAAAGATTGCTTTCAACCACAAAAAGGACTAAAAAGGATATTGATAAGTGTTGAAATAATAGTAGTCATTAATAGTAAAATTTGTGAAAGATTAATGTGGAAAGTACTGAACTGTTCACATCTTTAAATCAAGATAAATGCCCTTCTGAAATATAGGTTTAATGAAATAAGTTATTGGGCTAAATGTGGGAATAAATGGATAGAATTTTTTGTGATATAGGAGGTCAAATTAGATGGTCTAATGAAACTTCTGGTCTTAAAATATATGAAACTGCAAAGAGTTAACCAATAAACCATATGGTGATAATTTTTTTCTATCCAACTCAGCCATTTATATGCAATAAATTCTCCAAGAACAGAAAGAACACACTCCAGGGCCTTGTCTTTCCCTGTCTTTTGCACAGTTATATCTACTTCCAAAGGCTGAATTCTGTGTAGTTAGACAATTGTGCCTCAATACAAGGAAAAATGCTGAGTATTTGAAGCTCTATTCATGAAAGACCAAAAAGCTTAATAAACACAATCTCCCAGAACCTGTTGCTAAAACTCCAAAGTTAATTACATTTATCAACTTCTCAAATCTGCTGAAATTTTTTGAGATAAAGCTTATTTTTATCAAACAAAAAGAAAATTACAGTTAACATACTGACAGTATTGTAGTGAATTAAAGGTAACTTTCTACTCTCAAAAACTGCCATATTGATAGTAGCAATCCAAATAACTGGATTATTTTTTAATCAAATATCCTCTTCTCTGATTTCAGTCACAACTAATGCAGGAAAGTCCTGTGGTGTGCTGTGCATAATTTATTGCCAAGATGAACAGAGTTATTCCTGTAAAATATGTATGAACTCACTCCAAACACATTGGTCTTTTGCAGCAGGTTGGTTGGCCACAGAACACTGAAAACAGTTAATTTTTCCTAATTTTTCAACACACTACCATAAAAATACATATCCTTACAGTGGCTTTGAGGACAAGTCACTAATCTTCCCCTTTAGACAGTATCTTATCCTAGTAGTTGTCAATATTATTCCTTTACTTCTCAGATTGAGATGATTCTATGTGTTAAAAATAATTTAATTACATGTTTTGAGTAATTGTTTAAAACATTACAAGAAATGTTTTTGTCATTCACCCTACACACCATAATAGTCTTTGGCCTTGCAGAATCCTTTGTTCTACAATGTTATATCTGACTTTTCCCTTCCTTCTTGCTTTTTTCCTGAATCAAAATACTAATGCTGAAAGATATAAAAAAGAATTGACAGCATTTAAGTTTGTAATAGGAACAATCTAATAAAAAAAATTCTTCATCTATTGATTCTGTCTACCTTTCTTTTGCTGATAAAGTCATTACTGTTAGGGCTATTATTTACTTTTTGGTGTTTTATATAGATATGCACTTCTATGTGTTGGGGGTTTTTCTGCTATTTCATCAAGCTGATCTGGTAAACAGTGTTCCTCCTCAGTTCGTCTGTTCTGATATATATGCCTGGACTTTTCTAACTCATGTGTGAACTGAACATAACCCTTGTTTAATTTAAATTGCAGCAGCAAAATAAAAAGAGCTTTAAAATTTAGGACATGTAGCAATGGCTGTCCAACAGTTAGGCAGCGGTTATCTGGTACATTTAAAACAGATGGGGTAAAAATAAAGATATTTTGCTGTTTCTGCAGTGACAAAGCTTTTTGTTAAGTCTCTTCTCCAAATATTCTGACTATGTAGGGAACACCTTACAGCTTACAACAATGAAAACTGAAGGAGAGGATACAAATAATTTAACCTAACCAAAAGGAAACAAAATCTATAAACTTCTTTTAAAGTTCAGGTCTTAGGCTGAAAGATACCATGGGGAGATGACAGATTTGCTGCCACTGAATTAAATTAAAGCACCTATAAATTACATCACCTTGACTACACTTCTCTCCCACATCCTCACAAAGAACGAAAATTCATTACAGAATGTCAGCTTGACATGAATTTTAAATGAATGAATTCTCAACTAGTTAATTACAAGCAGAATCTAGTTCTTTGTATTTCCAGAGCAACAAAGAAATATATTACCTGAGCTACTCTGAAAGATAAAAGCTGCATTATAAATTTATTAAAACTAGAATCTCAGTCCAACCAGTTTTCCAGGATGACTGCTAAGAGAGAGAGGTGAGGTGAGAGTGAGAAAAAAACCTATCTGAGAGACATCTTCATGGATTACATTGCCTACTGATCAGAATCAAATATTCTCAATACAATACTTGAATTCTGTAAACTGGAAAATTCCTATGACTATGTCTACCTTGTTGAAACCATAGTAAGGGAAATTTTGCTGTCTCAGGACTTTTGCGAGCACATAATTATTGAGAAATAAAACTGCAGACATTCCTGTTGTATGTAGTTGGCCATATCAACTAGAAGACAAAGAATTCATCAGAATATTTGTATTTGTTTGTAGCTACAACCTAGAATGCTGCAATAAAAAGACTTTATTTTAAAGAGATGAAAATTAGAAATACTTGTTCCACATACAGATATGATACACTAGTTTTGTGGGGGTTTTTTGCCTGTCAATATAACCCTTACAAGTAATGTAGAAATACCTTAGCAATATTTCCTATTTTGATTCATTAGTATTCAGAACGAGTTTTCCTCTGATTAATCCTTGATATAGGAAGCTAAGAAATTAAATATTAATACAATCTGAGGATGTACTATAACTGCAATTCATTTTTCCTAATTAGAAACTTGAACATTTTGTATAACAAGCTGCATTTTTCCTTTCATGAGCTGGATTTCAAAAATAGGTGCAGAAAGACCACCAATATGGCAAAACAAAAAAGTGGGGAGGAATTATGAATAATCACTGTCCAAAGTATGTTAAATCAAAATCAGGTGAAGAAGTGATGCACCAGCCTGTGATACTCTTTTTAAAAATACAGGGAAACACACTTCACACTCAGGGGAGAGTGAAGCACTTCAAACTGAGCCTAGACACTTCAGAGACAGGGTCGGAGAGGTGGGCATTTGCTTTATTCAGCACTGAGTGCGTGGGCAATCGCTCCTCCTAACGCGCACACACAGCACTGTACACAGCACAGTATATGGTTACATTCATGCACATCCATTACATTCCTTGGGATAGGAGTGGTTATACAAATTACTTCTCTGAAGTCATTAATATCATTAGCATACGTGACATGCAAGCACAGTTTACTCTGGTGGTCGCACTGAGGAAGGCTCCGCGTCTTCCTCGGGGGTCATTCTGATGAAGGCTAGTAGTCTTCCTCACAATGCACTTTTCACCTTTCTTTCCGAAGCATGAGCAGTCCTTCATTGGCTGATTCAGCGGTTTCTGTGCTGGTTTCAACAAGTTCTGCTCCTCTTATCTCGACAAGGTGCATTCTGTTTCTCTTATTTTGACAAGGCTAAGGCGCATCCTGCTTCTTAGGCATGTGATTAATATTTGCTGACTCCTAATAGTTAACTCGTGCTTACATGAGTTAACTATTGATCAACTGCTTTCAAGAGAGAGTGAACGACTTTTGTGGGTGCCTGGCACTTGGCCAGTGTCAAACCACAACATGGGTATACATCAGAAATGTAGGAAACCAATTCTCTAGGTACTAAAATCTGGTGTCTAGAAAGTAAAGACATGAGTGGAGCTTTGTACTTCAATATATTAAAATATATGGCATTTTTATTTAATATGGAAATAGAGTTTATCTCAAGAAGCATTAGTCACTAAATAATGTTATGATTATATTATTCATTGTGTTATTATAACATGAAGTGGGTGCTATATAATATAATTTTATTTAGAGTAATAATTAAAAGAAGGATTTTCCTTCAGGATACATTCTGGAATCCCCCTGGGAAAGTATCCTGTGGAGATGGGAACCATCCGATCACTGAATCCTTTCCCCAGTTGCCTGACTGTGCCTATTCCTTCATTGGACACTGCCAGTCTCAGGGTCAAAACCAGAAGGAAGAAAATAATTTATTTCTGATTCCATATGCTAAGCCAGTAAAGCATTCAAACCACTGGAGTCCTAAAGAGGCTGAACTGCTACATGCCTTTGGAAAAGGGGAAACCAAACTGCCGCAGACACTTGCAGAGTTTGCAATGGGAAGGAGTTACTTTAGATGAGAAATGGCCAGACAGTCTTCACAGTTTTCACAGGCCCTAGTGAAGAAAAAAATTATTGAACTACTGAACTATTGAATTACTGAACACAACACAAAATAGTTGAAAATACCAGGGTTTTGTTTTTAACAATTCTTTCCTTTTTTCTGTGTATGTGCGTGGGTGATTTTTTTTTTTTAATTTAACTTAAATCAAAGTGGTTTTTTAACTGAACATTCCTGAAAAATCTTGGAAGAGCTTTTTACTCACCTGTCTGTATAATTAGTGTTCAAACCAATTTATAAAGATCCAGTGCAAGTTCAGAAAAGTTATTGATTAATAGTTTAACTGCATACTGGAGAAGATTCCCTTGTTTCTTGCTCTATGCACTTAGAGAATTCAGAGTTCTTGAAGAGACTGACCTTGGACTGAAAAAATATTTTAGGCATCAGGACTTTTAAATAAATAACTATACCCTCAAAAAAAGGCATTGTAAGTTTCCTTATACAATATACTGCTTTGAGAAAAACAAACCCAGTTTTAACTGTGGATGTGTTAAATGACAGACTTTTTCTTCAATATAAATAAAAACTTATAAATAGAATGAAGAACAAAAAAAGCCAAAACAAAACCAACAACACCAAAACTGACCCATTGTCTGCTGTGATTGCCTAAGGGTGGTCCTGGACATTCAGAACATCAAACTCATTCCCCTTCACTAACAGCTGTGAACCTTTCTAATAAGCAGTTAGCAGAATGGTTTGATAACAAGACTAAAAGATTGTTTTGAAGTATCATCATTGTCATGTTAATGTAAATAGTGGCTTAAGTGTATGGTGCTTGACAGAATTCCTTACTTCTGCAGCAGTTGTTTGAAAAGAGCATGGCCTATATTCATATTCCAATTCCATTTGAGGAAAGCTGTGCTGTTATGCAAAACAGCTCATTTATTTGAATGAAATACTGACAGTATCATTGCTACCTCTTTTCTCATTTCTCAGAATCTTCTCTTTTCATCAACTCCCACTTTCTAGCATGCATGGAACTAATATATTTCTTGCTATTAGATTTGGAAACATGCTTTTTTTTTATTTTATTTTAATTTTTAATCAAGACTCTAAATCTTCCCTCTTCTTTTTTCTGTTTTTCTCTGAATTATTTTGTCTATTTCCTGTTTATCTAACCTAAGCTTACTATCAGTCACCTAAAGACATCCATTTTTCTGGTCTCATTTCAGTCAGTGAAGGGAAACAAGTCTTTCCTAAGACTTTTCTTAACATGTTTTTGTAAAGATCCTCTGCAAGGACTAATTTCTTTGTATTAAAAGGGACCTAACCAACTAATTCAAATGTGATAAAGTTGGGTGAGATGAACCTAAGCTTTAAGAAGCATTTATCAATTATATTTATGTTATTTCTGACTAGAACAAAACTAGTCTATCCCCTTGTCTCTAGTTCAAATCTGTCATGCTTTCATCTTTTCCTTTGAGCAGTATCTTTTCCTTTTCAGTATGATGTTTACCACATCACCAGGACAAAATCAAGCAGGCTACCCAAGATGGAACACCTCAGGTTGTGTTCTTTGCTCATTTGAGATAAATTTCAATGTGTAAGGGACACTCTCAAACATGAAAAATAACATGGAAAATTATCCCTCAATTTAAAATTCTTTCAAATATTTCTTTTTTGTGATTAAATAAATTTAATAATGAACATTGTCATCAGTTGTTCAATGGTAGCATACTTGAAGTATAATTTGGATGGTACTCAAGCTATACATGAATTCAAAAAAGGTTGAGCTAGTACATCCCCTAACGTAGGTTAAAAAAGAAAGATCTTCACAAAATTCAATGATCAACTTATTCTTACAGACAAAAACAGAGAAGGGGTTTTTTTGTAATGCAAAATAACAAAGAATGATTATCAATCATCTAAATTATCTGTACACAAAGTGAGATATAGAGTAATTCAAGGAGACATAGAAGTCATTACATGTCAGATAGTTCTATCTCATTAGCACAATAAAAACTTAGTTTGATGTTTCACATCACTTGATCATCAGAGAGCAAGATCCATACATAATTGATAAAAACAGAGAAAAGCTAGAGATTAGGGCAAAGACGTATTTCCAAAGCTTTAAAATGCCAATGGAATTGGAATTTGAGAAAACAGAGAACTTACCTTGTTTATATGATAAACCTTAAAACAAAAAAAAAAGAAAGAATGGATGCTGAAGTTGTTCAAACTCTTTACACCCTCATGTATGCATGTAATATTCAGACATATGTTCCTATGCATTTCTGAAAAATCCTTAGGGCACTTTTTCAAATTTTAACTGGATGTATGCTCTTAATTCTGACCCACTCCATAATAAATGCAGACAATAGGAATTATTAAAGAGAGTGATGCATTAGTAGACAAGGAAGTAAAACTTAGTCAGAGGAAAAGGCCTACTTAATCTTCTTGCTATGACAGTTATTATTTGGAGCAGGAGAATGAAAGAATCTTGATGCTGGTGACCAAAATCTGTTGAATGTAACGTAGAGGGCTAGTGGATACTTGAAGCTGCCAGAAAATTCAAAGCAATGGTTGTAATAAAGGAAATATTAAAAACAAAGCACTGAATCAAGGCTGTTTTCCCAACAGTCTATCTAGTAGAATAAAATAGATTACTTCAACAAAATGAGGAAAGGAATACAAGTGACTTTGTATGGTTTTATGAGAGATATATGCCAAAATATTTGGAGGTTTTTTGTTTGGTTGGTTGGATTTTTTGGTTTGGTTTTTGTTTTTACAAAAAGCTAATGCATTTATTTTAGATTTTAGTGCAACTTTTGGACCTAAAAATGCCTCACATCATTAGTTTCTAGCTTTGAAGATATGACTTTGTATTCCAAAGTCATAAAATAATCAGTGATAGGGAGAATGTTTTGTTTTGACCCTTGTATTTACAGAACAGTTATTGACATGAGGCCTCTGTCATATAAATATAGCAAAAGTTAAGCATGTTAGTTAAAAGAATGTATTACTTATTTATTTAAATTATTCAAGATATTTTTCTACTGTACTTTTCAGTACATTGAAAAATGTTTGGAAAAAGTTTTGGAGAAAGTATGATCCAAGTTAGACCATCGTATTTTTCACATACTTGAAGGAATGCATGCACCATGTGGTTGAATGTTATAAAAGCAGTTACAGTTTTAGAGGGAGTCCATATCCAGAGTAATGGAATTCTTTGAAATCATCTTCATCATCTATCAGATAAAGGGAAAAAGAAAGAAAGGTTTACAAAATTAAAATACAAACAAGAAACAATAAATGCATTTTTACAGGAGATGAAAATGAAGCAAAAATTAAGCAAAACAAAAAATACTTTTTTGTATCACACGTGAGCTGTTAATGAGACTATCATTCTATGAAACTTACAAGCCTATCATCCTCAGGTATTGGTTTTTTTAAGGAGGCCAGTTTATGGCTCATCCTCTCTGTTCATATTACTTATATTGTTTTGAACTATTAAAAATCATAAAATCCAGGCTGACTCAAAACAAGAAGCAGCTTGAATAGATTGGCACCTTTGGTACCAACAATCTGAATCATAAGAAAACAACTTAATAAGGGAGGATTTTAGTAGCTTTTGGCATTCCACATATCTCAGATGATAGTTCTGGATCACTCATTATCAACTGACTATCCAGCTGGAAACAAATGAAGATACTTTTCTAAATCAATGACTATGTTCAAAAAATGTTTCTCTCAGAATCTCCTTTCTCTGACATTCTTTTACCTGTTCTGTATATACAGCATGTATATATATATATAAATTCAAATTTATATTCTCTTGTTTTCCCTTAACTTTTTGAAAGAGAGAAAGAAAGAGAGAAAGAGAGAGAGAAAGAGAGAGAGAAAGAGAAAGAGAAAGAGAGAGAGAAAGAGAGAGAGAAAGAGAGAGAGAAAGAGAGAGAGAAAGAGAGAGAGAAAGAGAGAGAGAGAGAGAGAAAGAGAGAGAGAGAGAGAGAAAGAAAGGAAGAAAGGAAGGAAAGAAGGAAGGAAGGAATTCGGAAGGAATTTGGAAGGAAGAAAAAGAAAGAAAAAGAAAGAAAAAGAAAGAAAAAGAAAGAAAAAGAAAGAAAAAGAAAGAAAAAGAAAGAAAAAGAAAGAAAAAGAAAGAAAAAGAAAGAAAAAGAAAGAAAGGAAGAAAGAAAGGAAGAAAGAAAGGCAGGAAGGCAGGAAGGCAGGAAGGCAGGAAGGCAGGAAGGCAGGCAGGCAGGCAGAAAGAAAGAAAGAAAGAAAGAAAGAAAGAAAGAAAGAAAAAAAGAAAGAAAGAAAGGCAGGCTGCAGTATTACTCTGGGTCACATACTTTTTTTTTTAAAAAGGTGGTGGGGGATTCTGCAGCTAATTAGTACTGCATCCAAATACTTTCAACAGCACCATGGAGCTAGACCCAGCTGCTCTCCAAGATTCTATGTCTGTTAGGTGTCTACTTTGCCACAACCATTTTTCCAGTTTGAAAAGTAATGGTATCAATGGTCAATGTTTCACAAATATATATAGAGAAAGAACATTTACTGACATAACTTCATACATCCATTTAGTTCAGGTGACTTAATTTTTCAGAAATACATAGCCCCGGATCCAGTTTAATAGTGTGAATAGAGTAGATGACAGAACTCCAGGTAAATGTGTCTTGTGTTTGAATACTTTGCAGTCAACTACAAATATGGTTCATATATATTCTCCAGATCCTTTTTACCTGATTTCCCTAAGCTCTTTCCAATTAAAGTAATCACTGTAAAATAAGGACATGTAATGTATAGACTACACATGAATGAGAAGACAGCTTTCTGTCACAGAAGCAAGTAAAATGTTAATAAAACTTTGCCTGCTGTGAACTGTAAAATATATCTTTGGGAAATTATCAGACTAACTTAAGGAGCAAAGTACACACATTTAGTCTGAAACAATGGCTTTACGTACAAAATGCAAAAACAGCAATCTAGAGAAAAGGAGAGCTTCATTCCATAATTAGTATTAATTTTGAAATACTAAGCTAATCAAACACTTCCTTGAGCATATTGGATACTCACCCTGCAATGAGGTAGATTTACAAAGCAACAAAACTAAACTGATTCAATGACTTTAAGAACACAGACTCTTAAAAAATCAAAACCCCTTTATTCAGTAATTTTAAAACATCATTTAAAACTATGTAGTCTGGAAAACCTTTTGACTGAAAAAGACACATTTCATATGTATGTACATATCTATCTACCTGTCTTTAAAGATACAGCTATGAAAGAGTCTGAACATGACATGTGTTACGTTCCTTAGTATAAGTCAACTTACATTTCATCCTGAGAGCAAAACCTTAAAAATTTAGATATAAACCAGAACAAAATAAAACACATCTTCAACGTAAGTCCAAATTCTTTTCAAACACAACTTATATTGGTTTTTGATTTTCTGTTTATTATGACATCAAAAATATTTAGATGAGATAGTAATGATATCTGTAAGTGGATGTACATATTTATGATTGATTTTGAAAACAGAAGTGCAAACAACACCGCTGTCTAGTTTAGAACTGTAAAAAACAGTAACTGGAAAACAAATATAAATTTACAGATTCTGGTACAAGCCTGACCTTGAAAGTAGAAAACATGATCCAAATAACAATCTTTATGGAATAATTCAGTTATCACAACTCATTGTTTCTATGCAAAAACATCCTAACACTGAGTACATCGAGGAGCACACTGTACATATTTAAATTTTTTTCTTAAAATGAAATATTTGCCTTTTTAAATCTCTGGTAAGACTTCTTCCCATTTCATTATCTGATAATACAGAAACTAAGAAAAGAGGAATTAAAATTCTCTCTTTTCATGGAATGCAAAAAACTGTGTAAAAACATTCAAGGACACCAGATTAATTCACTGAAGTAACTACTATACTAAACTATAATGCATATATGTAAAAATACAGTATTTGAACGTGCTGTATCTTTACAGAGTGATAGGATAATGACAGCTGATTTTATAATAACCAGTTTAACAAAAGAAAGAAGGTGAAATTGATCGGTTCTATTTAGAAAAGACAAAAAAAAAATAGCCATATCAAATAGGCTTAACAAAGGAATAAATCACTGACACATGACCACAAAGGTAGAGGCATTACATGAGTGAGTTTCAAAGTCTAAACTATCCATGTTTCTAAGATTCAGTTTCCTCAAATTTTTCATAAATGCTTCTGAAGAAAATGTCTATACCACAGGAGATAAATATGTAAGTTACCTGTTTGGACTCTAATCAGGACTCAGGAATAATAAACGGGGAATGCTATATATTTCATGAAATGCCTGGCAAAAAAAAAAAAAAAAGTAAAAACTCTCTCTCTTTTACTGAGTCACACTTTGAGAAATTAATTATCTTCATGAAGACAGAAAAAAAAATATTTTCAACTAGAGTTGGTTTTCCCCAATTATCTCAGTTTGCAGAGGGACCATACTTCAGGAGAAAAGAAAGATGATGCATGTATATATAATTTTTTATGTTTTTTTCCTGAGCCACATGATCTTATGCAGTAATCAAATTATCCTCTAGCAGACACAAAGGAACAGATTTATCTGCTTAAAACTAATGTGACCAGAAACACCTGAGGCTATTCAAGACATTTCCCTTCTGTTGGTAGGTATTACACATGAGCTACAAAAATTCACTGTCTCTCTAGCAGCAGTTAGAGACAAAACTGGATACTCGATAATGTCTAAGATATAGTTATGATCATTTTTAAAACTGTAAATTAGGGTGTCTTTCCAATAAATTAAAAAATTTCATTACCAAGGTGTACATAGTGAGTATCTGAATAAGGAGAAGCTGACTCCAGTCAAAATGATTTCTGATAGAAAGAAGAAAGAAAAATAATTGAAAAAACTCCATAGGCTACTGAGTCAGTACTTTTGATTTACAGTGTATGATTTATATTTTATAGTGCAACAAGATAGTAGCCAAGAATCATCCTATTTTATAGAAAGGCTAAATCTTGACCTTGAGATAAAGCATCTGTAACCTTTAGAGTAAGACTAATGTGGTTATCTGTCTGGAAACCAAATATTTTTATTTATGTTCAAATCAAAATTTGTTCAATGGACCTTTTCATCTATTCTTCTTTAGAACAATACAAACTACAGAAATATCAGCTGAGGCTTTGAGATAAAAAAAATCTTGGTCTGTAGGGAGGGGGATGCACACAGAACTTTCCTGAAACAGTTTATAATTGCATTCTATTTGTATGATTTGCATATTCTGATCTCTTCAGCAAATGTTATGAATATGATTGCTTTGCAAATTTCTGGGAAATTAATTTTAGTCAGTATGACAGTAAATATCTGATATGCACAGACCCCAGGAGGAAAAGCAATCACTAAAGAGAGAGAATGATTTTGTAGGACAGGTAGTTAGGTAAGCCAAGAAGGGGTAAGAAGAGTAGTAGCTTGTTTAGTGGTGTTTATTTCTAGCATGACAAGGACACAAATATTTCCCCAAAAACAGTCAGAACTCCCTTTGGCAGGAAAAAACTTACCCATGCATTAAAAATGTGTGTGCTCTTATCTACAGGATACCACTTTTATTTTCAAATGAAGAGGGCCAGAGACTCTTATATGTGCAAGATACTCTCTTTCACCTGTAATTTATTAGTAGTCATTATGTTCAATTATTATGGTCACAGAGAGTAAAAAAAACCCCTCAGCTGAAATCTGACTATACAGTCTGGATAAAACCCCTTTCCTCTTTATCTTTTCAATGGTTTCCCAGGCAAAGTCCTGGCTCTGTCCAGTGAATTTTCCTGCCAGTTTTTGAATCTCACATAGCCTGCCAGGTCTCTCCCAACACACATCTGCTGCTGTACTGATTCCCCTCAGTAACCTGCTGCTCTATCAGATGCTGGCTCAAGTTACTGTTCCTGCCAACACAGGGCATGCTGAGACCGTGCCCCGCGGCTGGACTGGCCCTGACTCTGGGAATTTGCCATTGCTGCTTCTGCCTGGTTTCCATTCAGCGGCCTGAATTTCCTGCTGCACTACTTCTTCTGTCTCAAAAAAGACCCAAACCCACTTCTGAACATACCTGTGCAAGAAGTCTAAAGAGTGAGGTACCTTTGTTAATCATGTTGGATTAATTCTTATCTACCTTCCTATACATCTCTGGCTTTGGTTCTTGTTTTGACACTATCTTCTGATCTGAATATAAACAAAAGCATGCTTGGATTTTCACTAGAATTTAGCACTGCTAGGCAAATGTACATGGAAAAGAATTGACTGAACACTACTGTGACATGTGCATTAACCCCAAAACTTATATTTGCAATGAGTTCCTTGTTACAATTTTGTGCTGAAGAATCCCAAAACTACTGGTTTGTTTTCCACTTATTAAAACCAGAACAGTTTCCAGAAGCTGAGAGATCAAGAAGCTATCTTCAAAGTAACTCCATCGAGTGCCAACAGCCACCTCACTCTGATGAAGAGCTAAAATGTTGAGCTGACAAAGCTACAGCTTGGCACACATTGCAGCAATGTTATTTCCCAGAAATTTCTATATTTAGTAGAAAAAATTAAGTTTTCCTAGACCTTATGCAACACCAAATCCTTTTTTTTTTCTTTTCTTTTAATGAGTTAGTTGCTCAGTTAGTTCAAGTTATATTTGACTGCATGAGAGTGTGGAAGAAACAATTTTCTGAAAAATAATCTGTAGACTAAACATTTTTAGAACATTATTTGATCGAATAAATCTCCTATAGACATCAGTGCTAAATAAAAAAAAAAAAAAGTGCAATTACATATATATATACACACACTCTAATTCTGTGTGTACATATATATATTTATTTATGTCTTTATTTATTTACATAAAAGAGTAATTTCTTTGGAGGTTAAGCATGTTTTTATACTGTAGAGTATACTTCATAGAGTATGAAGTTTAAACAGCATATAACCCCGTGAAAGATCACAGCATATATTACCATAATTGTTGTTGTTCAGGAAGTTAAAAATTTTAACTTTTCATTATAAAAGTCTACATGGCCACACTTTTCAGTATAAATTCAATTCAGTCTAAATAACACATCTGTTGCTCTTACTGTCTGGTTTAGCTAAGTTTATTACTTCTGGAGTGCTAGCAGTATATCTTATAAATAATGATAGAAGAAGAATGTGCCCTAAGATTCTATTGCAAATTAGAGTTACTGCTGTCCTAAGGCCTTAGATGTTCTTGTTGCTCCCAAGAGGGGAATCTTTTAAATGGGATTCTGTGAAAAATCCCTGCTGGACATGTGGGTCATATGACTACAGGAATTGGAATGGTCAACAACATGCATTTTAAAAATACATTTTCAATTCTCTCTGTTTGTGTAATGGTTTTGAGCCTTCAGGGTTTCCATTTTCAGATGTTTACTTCTTCCAGCGTAAGTACTAGAAACTATACCCCTTTTTCCATGACAGCAAAAATGCTTCTATCACTAAATCCTTCTAGAATCTCGAAATCAAGGAAAATGTGCCTATGAATTTATGTACATGTATTTTACAAGTATTTATATAAATAATAGACATATGCATATATATATATATCTATTCTAAACATTACAACTGTATACCTACCATGTAGGTCATATCTATCAATACTACTCTCTCTTCCTCAGTGGTAAGTTCCTCAGCATCAGCACTATCATTACCACCTTGGAAACACCTTTGGTTTATAATAAAAATGTTTTATTCAGTAAATAAGTGTAAGTAATTACAATGAAAAACAGAGAAGAATACTGATTTGGGTTTGGAATTTTCCCTTTGTTTTCAGACATTTTTTGTAGTTTTCTAGGTTCACATTGTTCCCAAATCATAAAATATCCATGAATGAAAAAAATCTACAAAAAAAGAGATTATCATTGTCATGAATTATCATGATCATGATCCTGATTGTGACTGTTATTTGATTGTGCCCCCTGCATGCTCTCTGAGCTCGGCCAGAACAATCCTGTTCTTAGAGTGTACCTATCAGCTTGTTCTGTGTTATGGCAGAAAAGAAACTCTTTTCAGAGAAGTATCCATTATTATTTAGCAAAGAAAACAAAAGACTGGAGTTTCATTACTTCCTGAGCACAAAGCAAGTAAATATTTTTTTATTCTTTAATTTCTCTTCTGAGAAATAAATATTTCAGTATTGGCCTTAACAGTTTGGAAGAGTAGACAAGATTTCCGGAATGCAAGTTTTTTGCTTTACCTATAATATATGAAAATATTTAAGTTATTTTTCATAAACCTTTTTCCCCATATCCAGTGGTCATCACAAATTCATCCTGATATCATTAGATCATGGAGACTACAATAGTTCAAACTTCCTGTGTCTACATTTCCACCTTTTTACATTAGACTTTTTACGTTATATAGGTTTTCCAATATGTAAATAAAAGGGTTGTTTTGTTTCGTTTTGTTTTTTTCTGTGACATATATACACACGCACACACATTTTGGCATGAGATTTGAAAATTTTTGATCTAACTTGAAAACTTTTGATCTAAACTTGCAGTTTCTGAAAAAAATTGACTTCATGTCCTGAAATTATAATATTTTGACTAATGTTATATACAGTATTCCAACTGTCAGATGGTGTCTTCCATAATTGATTGCCCTTCCAAAATTTCTTCCAAAGTAGGTTATAGTATCTGATAGGCAATAAATTATAATGAAGTGAGTTTTGTCACTGAATTCATAATGCGTCCGGTCTTTTGGTGTGTAATTTTACAGCAAGATGCCAAAGATTCATTTACTTGAGACTGAATATGGTTGATAAAAAACTCCTTATCAAAATATATTGTTTTAACTTCTGGTCTAAAATTGCACATTATGTAGAAATTAAATTAAACTGTACAGGGTAATTCTTTTTTTTTCATTTATTTTAAGGGAATTATAACTTTTTTTCATGGATTGACTAAATTAATTTTTGATGTAAATATTAAATTAATTTTGATGTAGAAAAAGACATTACAAAGTGAAGCTCTGACAAGGTGTTTATTCACTGATATTTATTTAGGATGGACTTATAAAACACTTTGCAGGGAATAGTGACATCCAGAGCATAAAAATCATATGCCAGTTATTTTTCCATCAGTAAAGTGTATTCTTTAGATATCGTGTATGTACACACAGTGCCCTGTTTTGCCTGAAACATCCTTTATTTCATGAACCTCACAAAATAACATGAAAAATGTCAGATTTGGTATTACTTCTGTTAAACATTGCAATTAGCCCTTTAGAGACAAACATTCTCATTGGCTCCATAGTTTTTTTGCATAGTTTTTTTCTAATTTTACACTATAAAAGAAAAAATCCATGGAAGCTGAGATGTAAAATTTTCATCAGGAAAGAACATTCTTCCACAAGTTTTATAGTTCTGGGGTCTAATTTTGTCCAAATTCTTCCTGATGTTTAACTCTATTTCAGCCAAAACTGCATAATCACTGTTGAAGTATTAAGGCTCAAGACTCACCATCAGCTTTTGTGGCCTTATAAGTTTACTCTGATGTGCTGCCCATTCCTTCTGATATGGATCTATAAACAGAAAGAGATTGCAATGCTGAAAATGAAGGTGATGAAAGAAAAAGCGCTGATGTTCTCTCTTTAAAGTAAATTATATGATGTTCTATCATATGAAATTCTGAATGCTTAAGAAACCACATGCTTACACAGATACCATGCCACAGTGATTCAAGACTGAAGGGCTACCAGCATTCTGCAGTCTCTTGCCTTGGTAGGGCCAGAGGTCCACAGGGATTTCCCAAGAGCATACAACTCCAGATGAAGGCAGTGCTCATAACAGAGGTAGAGGAACAGAGACAGAAGAAAACATTTAATGAGGTCAAACATGTACTAACCACAACAAAGAGTGGGACATTTTCTGTGGCATTTTCTGCTAGTTATAAAATAGAACATGTATTTTGTTATCCAACAGCACTTCAAACAACACACATTTTAGTCTGAGCTAGTTAAAGCTGCCCCATTTATGATGCTTATCAATCCCCTAAGTAAAATACTGTGAAATTTTCTATAATGACACTTTGTCATTTTCACAGATCCTGTCACATTTTTTGGGGAAGAGATTTCAAATTAAATGAAATGCAGCCATTTGTATCAGAAAAGTTCACTTAGTTTTATGTGATGTGCAAACTTTTACACATGTATGCAGAGCAAAACGTGCATGCTCATGCACACTCACTTTCATATCTTACTTTCCTCAAAGTTTAATTCCTCAGAAATATGTTGGCAGCTTACCTAATGACAGATAAATTATGTGCAGCTAGGCAAATTTGACTATCATGGTGATAACCCCTCAATCAGGTCTGGCTTTGGAGGCCTGAAGCATTGAGAGAGGCAGGGATAACAACAGGGAGATGTTTCACCTTCCTGACTTTGGCAGCATGCAAAACCCAAGCATACAGCTCTCCTGAACCAAATTCACAGGGTAACAGAAGTCCTGTTCTGAGAGCTCACACATTACTCATCTTGTAATGCAACCCATGTGTAACAGCTTTGCATATTCAGGTTTCAATTCTATGGACCTTTCAGGCATTTTTAAAATAATGCCTAATTTTATATTTCTTTATATAGTGTAGGATGTGAACATATATCATAGATTGCATGCACATTTCATGTACTAGGTTTACTAAAAAGGGTAATTGAGAATCTGAGAGAATGCATCAGTTTTCCTTTTATTTGTGTATTTAGGTTTCCTCTATTCAAAAAACAGTTTTACGTGACACTGGATACTATGCACAACAAATACTGATTTTGAATAAATTAGAATTTAAAAGGTAATAGTGGGGGATTTTAAAATTATTTTTGCTACATAAACCTTGTCAACCTGATAGTAGGGATAAAAATTATATCAAGGACAATTATTCATTATGACATAAGCTGAAATGTAATGTTTTGAAGGATTTCTGTCATTTGACTTGAATTACAAATTTTGGATTCTAAAGGAAAATTGTTTACAAACAAAATATCCTAATATCCATTATTACCTTAAATTTTTTTTCTAAAAAATTCTGATCTATTTCTAAGTGGGAATGATTGTGGTAAGACCAAATGCCAGCTTCAGCTGTGTCCCGGTACAGCCTGCAGAATACAAATGATGTATTACTATTTTCGAGTCTTTAAAAAAAAACAGCCTCTGGCAAATGCCACAAACAGTATCACACAGGTTTAGGTAGAGAACATAAAGTCTTTAACTCAGTTCAAGATACAATCAGCCCAACAAGGGGTAGATTAGGAAGATCCCTCACATAGCTGTGTTGTGTCTTGACCCATGCAGGACCTTAGCTGAACCTCAACAGACCACACACTCAAGGAAAGGAAAATTAAATGTGTAAAACAGAATAAAAAGTGGAATCCACAACCAGCACTAGGTTTTTAATGTTCAAAGCCACTCTGACATGGGCACTGTATATGAGCAGACTTTTAAGATCTCAATGCTGGGATGAAGCACCAGAAGAAAAAATAATGGTAAACTTTCTTCATACATGACCATCTCAGTAGATTGCTCACTTTCAAGACCTCCAGAAAGGCTGAATACCAAACCTTGATATTGTCTCAGAAGTCTGCAGGCAGTGGGCAGTGTGTTCCTCTATCTGACCATCTATTAAGAAGCACTGAGCATGAAGCTGAAATTTTGTGAGCCACACACTCTGCTCCTTCCAAATGGGAGAATACCATCCTTTCATAGTTTCCAATTTTTTAAAGTTAAAGCAAATTAGTACCATCCTTTCATAGTTTCCAATTTTTCAAAGTTAAAGCAAATTAGTACATTTTGCTGATACCTGTTATTATTTTTGCGTCATCTGTTTATTTCAGTAAGGATTTTGATGTTCTTTTTTTTCCTCATTTATTTACTCACTTTTTCTTAATGTCTCTCATAATTTTCAGAAAAAAACCCAAAAACCAACCTTACCTGTTTACACAACCTGCTTATCTTTGGATATCTGCCATTCTACAACCTTTAAATACCAAGAAACACGTATATGTAGATTACACTCCAGCTGTGTGGGTGAAGTACCCATACACATAGAAAAAAGACACTTTTTTCCTAGGTTTTGAAGGCAAGGGAATAGAAAACTATCACCTAAATGATATTCCAGGAAGATCTAAATTTCTTCAGTATAGAAAGATTTAAGTTGCAAGATATATGCTGAAACATGTTAATTTGTGAATATAATTGGCAAAAAGGACACTGACTCAGTACCAAAACTTATGTTAACTTTTCTGTGTCATTTGAATCTAAGTCAGTATATCTCTGGTAATAATGTCTGATAATAAATCTCTGATAAAAACTGAGTAAATTTCTGATGATGGCTCTGACTGATAAAAGTATTTAAAACGTGTTTTTCTTTCACAAGTATCACTGACACTGATGAAGACCATTCCAGAATAAACCTTAGAAATATTTTGAATATAGAACATTTCTGCAGCTGCTGGCACTCTGCAGTGCAGAGACATGCACACGAATATTTGATGCAACTGAATTTAACAGCCTGTCATTAAAGTGTGTCAAGACCCAGAAGTGGGTGTGATGTTCATTATACATTCTCATTGGGCTGAGTAAAGAAACCAGTCTACGTGTCAAGGAACTCTTACACTTTTTTATATAGTTGCTTTAACTGCAGCAACTAGCCCACTATGTAGTCATAGAAGTGTTGGCTAACAAGCTCTCAACATTTACAAAAACTCTATCAAGCTCCCTGTGGAAAATACTCACAGCTTTTTACCAGCTAGTCTCGTAGTTCAATGCCTTAGAAAGCCTCGGGCAGCCTAGAGAGGTAGCACAGGCAATCTGGCATTTCAGTAGCTCTAAAAGCAGCAAATGGTAGTTGCAAAGCTGATACCACCAATAGAAGCAAAGAGGGGGAAATATAGCCTTTGGTTGCCCAATTCCTGCAATTAGAAGCTGTCAAACAGAGACAGACGCAAGCATTCGCAGAAGGATTGCAAAGCCAAAGACAGCAGGCCCCCTCTCGGGTCCTTCTTTTATTTGGAGAAGGGGGAAGGGGAGGACTGGGGGTGGACCCGGGGTGAGCGGCCAATCAGACACTGCTAAAGAGTTGGAGTTACATTTGGTTTTGCCGGCGCTTGGAGCAAAGGAGTCAGAGCACATGGCAGACGCAAGTCCTGGCTTGTCTTGGGGAGGGGGAAGGGAAGCTCGGAACAGGCAGCAGCAGCTGCCACCTTTCTCAACAAACTTTGATATGGAGTAAGGGATAGAATATTATTTTCACACCTGCCAAGATACGACAAGAGAGGAGAGATTAAAGATGGAAAAGAGAGAAAGTGAAGGAAGATCACCAGTCCATAGATCCCACATTGGTTCTGCCTCCATAGATGCCCAGGATCTGGGATCAACAAAAACCCAGGATGGATCCACTCCCTTTTATATCTTCCCTAATCTTACTTTTTGCACTCTATGCTAATGTTCATGCATGCGGAGAGAACCCTTTAGAGCCCTCCATAAAATGAGTCGGGGGAACTGGAGGTCTTTGATGGTCCTGGAGTCCCCTTTAGTGAGGTGCCCAGAACCTGACCTTTCTCTTGATGCAGGTCCACTGAGCATGAGTCTCGAGGAAGACTTGCAAGCCTAGCAACTGAAAGGGAATTTGGTTCAGCACAGTGCTGCCCCACATCCACGGGACACTCTCTTTCAACCACAACTTTCCTGTTGCAGCTCAACAGTAAATGTTTGAGATAAACATGTTAATGCACTTATACCTGGTCCTCTACAAAGTGCTTAATCTATGGTTTGTTCTTCATTTAGCCAATGAACTGAAAAATCAACTATTCTGAGATGTATCTAATATAGATGAGATGACTGAAGTTACTACTCCTCTATTAGTTACAGAAAGATCTAAGAGCAGAGCAGACACTGAACTTCCAGCTGGTTAAGCAAAATGAAATTAACTCATTATTTTCTATTGAAAAACATAATAATGCAAAAAAAGTTCTTGCTGATTTTCTTCTCTGAAAACTCTGTGTTACTATTCAGGCAATAGGTGTTTCCCAGGAATGCCCCTGGGAAAATGCATTCAGTGCTTTTTGTCACTTTTTTGTCTCCCACTTTTCATAAAATCCAGACAACTTCACTGGCCTGTTTAAATGCACAATAAAAAATGTGAACCAAGTATTCTTACAATTTGGTTTGCATAGTTTATCCATTCAGGTGCTAAATAACGCTGGCTATTGAGTATCATTGGAATTCACATGCAGTCTTACTCAAGAATAATAAAAATACCCTTTTTTTTGGTAATTCCCATCATATGCAGCAGTTTTTTAGTTTTTAACAAAAAAAAAAAGTTCCAATTCAGTAATTCAAACCCCGACCAAACTGAATACTCTCTCACACTGCATACGATGGGAAAAAATTAATATATAAGTGATTGGATTACAAATGCTCTGAGAACATTAACAGGACAAGTTCACATTTAAAAATATCTCCCTCAAAGTTAATGTGAAGAGGTAATAATAGGATTAAGTATTAATTTTTAAAAGAGAAGAAATTACAATTATGTGAGTTAAGTTTTTGTTTCTATGTCAGACTTCTCTGACATTGGAATCTGACCCCCAGATTTGATTTACTACTTTTTGATGTCTTATTTTCCTTGTTAGATGGTAGCATTTGTTCAGTGATTGTTGAGTTCCAATATTTATTTCCCACTTTTTTCCTTTTTCAAGGAGGTAAAAATGATGTATTTTATGGACCAAAGATTAAGAGTTCAGAAATTTCTAAATTTCAGCTCTCTGAAAAAAAAAAAAATACAATGAAGTCCAAGAAAATAAAAGATTAATAGTTCAGAAATTTCTAAATTTCAGCTCTCTGAAAAAAAAAAAAAATACAATGAAGTCCAAGAAAATAAAAGAACAGACTGCAATCTTATATGAATTGCTTTCCGTTTCAAATATCATCATCAATTTTTGTTTGTTTGTTTTGGGTTTTTTAAAAATGAAGTTGTGTATTTGGAGGAAGTGTTTTGTAAGTCCTTGAAAATGTAATCCAAATTAATAAAAACATGAATAATACAAAACCATGAAATTGGCAACACTGTAAACATTCTTTCCTGCATAGATCTGGAAGATGCTATGTTTTGAGGAAGAAATGAGGCAGATTGCCTCTACTGATTCATGGATTTTTATAGTCTCTTCACATCAGGGAAAAGAGTGTTTATATGCCTGTGAAGGGAATAACCATGAGAAAAAAATAGAATGAAATAAAATAAAAAAACTTAAACAGGGAAAAGGGTAAAATCAATTAGAAACCTAACAATGGAATGGGCAACTTTAAGCAGGAAATACCTTTCATAAAGAGCTAACTATCTGTTATCCAATCAACAGCAAAACAAAGCATGGAACAAGTAGGAAAAGGATCTGTTTTTCAGATTATCAGGTCACTTGAGAAATTATAAATTATAAGAATTCCTTACCCGTGTTTGGAGAGTGCAAACTTCTTATGTATTTGACAATAATAAGCTGCAAAATACAGTTGGGAATGTCACCAATGACCTGGGCGAAGTGGCAGAATTACCCTCAGCAAATGATACAAAACTGGAAGAAGTGGCTGGCACACCAGAAGGTTCTGCTGCCATTCAGTGAGACCTAGACAGGCTGGAGAGTTGAGCAGAGAGGAACCGAATGAAGTTCAACACAGGCAAGTGCAGGGTTCTGCACCTGAGAAGAACAATCCCATGCACCAGCGCAGGCTGGGGCTGCCCTGCTGGAAAACAGCTCTGTGGAGGACATGGGGATCCTGGTGGACAACAAGTTGTCCATGAGCCAATAGTGTGACCTGGGGGCCAAGAAGGCCAAAGGTATCCTGGGGTGCATTGGGAAGAGCACTGCCAGCAAGTTGAGGGAGGTGATCCAGCTTCTCTACTCAGTCCTGATTAGGGCACATCTGCAGTGCTGTGTCCAGTTCTGGGCTCCTCAGTACAAGACAGACATGGAGCTCCTGGAGAAGATCTAGTGGGAAGTTACTAGGATGATTATGGAATTGAAGCATGTCTCTTTTGAGCAAAGGCTGAGGGCCTCTTTGGCCTGGAGAAGAGATGACTGAGAGGGGATCTTATTAATGCATGCATCTTCAGGGTGGGTGTCAAGAGGATGGCACCAGAGTCTTTTTTTGGTGCCCAGAAACAGGACAAGGGGCAACAAGCATAAACTGAAACCCAGGAAGTTTCACCTGAACATGAGGAAGAAATTCACTGAGAGGGTGTCAGAGCACTGGAACAGGCTTTCCAGAGAAGCTGTGCAGTCTCCTTCCCTGGAAATATTCATAACCTGCCTGGATAACACCTTCTCTAAGGTGCTTTAGAAGAGGGTTGGACTAGATTATTTCCAGATGTCCCTGCCAACCCCAGTCATTCTGTGAGTCTGTGTGAGTACTTATGCATTAGCTCTTCAGGGAGGGAAAAGTTGTTTTAGGTTGCTTGTTTTTTTTTCTTTCAAAATATATTTTTGTTTGTTTTAAAGACTGAAACTCAACTTTTAACATTCAATTTTTCTGCAGGTTTCCCTGTTGCTTTCAAGACACAACACATGCATCTTAGAATGACATCTTAACAGAAGGTTATTCAATACAGCAAAATTAAAGGAAAAGTATATGTGGTGTCAAAAATTATAATAAATTTTTGTATTCTAATGGAGTGATAGGAAGGATTTAGAAAGCAAGAAAATTATAACAACAATGGAAGAGTCACATGTGCCTTCATGTTAACTACTCTTTAAGTATTTGAAGCATTTATAAGCTACAGGCAGCTTGTTTAAACACAAGTATAATATCAATGTATCAGAATTTTGGTCCTTCAACACTGAATTGAAACCCAAAATCACTCACAAAACTGAAAACTAGTAATAAGTTATTATATTGTGGTATCTGGCTTTTCTAGGATAAATTGTAGTTCTGGGATTCAGTTCTTCAAGTGGATATTTGGGGATGAGGTGGGATTGAGACATTTTTTAAGACAAAGACAAGCAAACAGAACCAGAACATTATATTTATTCTTAACTTGACATAAAAGAGGAAAGACCTTATTAACTAAAGTTGATTTAGAAGTTTTCATAACATACATTAACATAAATTGTCATGTTTCCACTCACGAAAAAGTTTATTTGTACTTTTTTTTTCTTTAATTTTAGAGGAACAATGCCTATAAATTATGCCAATTATATATGATGTGTTGGAACCCTGGGTTTAGAGAATTGAAGTTTCTGGGTTATAATAATATATATAGGTAACAATATGGAGGATTTGGGGTGTGGATTTGTTCTTCTTTTCTCCTTCTTCTTCACAAATCTGGGTTTTCTGGTATTGGGTCAAAAAACCCACAGTGCGGATGATGAATAGTTAGTTATTGGATTATAAGTAAAAACAAATTACTTGGCATTCCATAAGTGGGTAATCTGGACCTTAAAACACCTTGGAAGTTAGAACTCTGGGCCATTTTCCACCTTGTTAACTAAGAGGCACATCCTGTGCAGCTGTGCCACAGATAAGAATTAATAAACATCTAAATCCAAAGAACAACCTAGCGCCTACTGCCTTTTAATCCAAACTCTGAGTAAAAGAACTCATGAAACACAAGTAAAGAAGAAAAGAAATGATAAAAGAGAAAGTTAATATGATTAAATACATTTATATATGACTAACATATATTGGCCACATTGCAGACAGGAGCCATGTCCCTAAATTCTAAATTTCTTTCAGAGATTGGATTATGCTGTTGCAATGATTTACTGAAAAAAACACTAAAAATATGCTTGCCACTTTAAAAACACAGCACAAACATAAACTTGACTGGCAGGAGAAGAAGCAATGTTCTTAAACTGCAAGAGGGAAGATTTAGATTTCACTATAAGGAAGAAATTTGATAAGGATGGTGAGACAGTGGAAGAGGTTGCTCAGAGAAGCTGTTTAAGCTCCATCACTGGAAGTGTTGAAGTTTGGACAGGGCTTTGGGCAATCTGTTTTACTGAAAAATTTCTCTGCCCATAGCAGAACCCTTGGATTAGATGATCTTTAGAGATCCCTTCCATTCCAAACCGTTGTTTGTTTCTATGAAATTTGTTTTCAAGGGGACAAAATTGGTGAACACAGAAAAAAAATACCAAGGAAACAGGAGGAAAAGATCTTCCACTCTGAAAGTTACCCTTTTGATTATCATTTGATTTATCATAGTTTTCCCATGCATTGTATTCTCTGAGTCAGCTCCAATCAAAACAGTAGGTAAAGGAAATATCTGAGAAGTATCAGATAGTCATTATGAGATAAATGGCAGTATTTTAATTAAAGAAAGAATTCAATATTCCAATATATCCCTCCATCTCCCAAATGTATCACTATTTCTTCCCCAACCTTACTCTAGATCTAGCAAAGTTATGTGAAGACTATGTGCTGTAACTCACAAGTATTAAGGTTTGGACCCAGTTCTTAACACAAGGAAATTTATAAATTTACACATTATTCACATTCAGATGTCATATTCTGCTTGCACTTCCTAAATGTTCTGACTTGCACGATGTATAAATATTTGCAAGAAAAAGCATAGGTACTAATAATAAAGATAGCAAAGACATGATAAACTTTGAGAGTTTGCTTCTCAGATTCCAAACCTTACACAGTAGTTCCAACAGATTTAGTCAGCTTTTTTATATACTTACTGGTCTTAAAGTTTTTTAGTTAGAACAAAGAAAAAAGTTTTAACTTGCAATCTAACAGATGTTCAATACAGTAGTGAGCTATTTCACTATGGATACAAGATTGTTACTATTGTTACTACAGTACTACTGGGATAGTTGCTTCTGGCCTTGCTAAAGCAAAATCTCTGTTAGAAAATTTCTAGACTCTGAAGTGTACACCTATGATACACCTAGAATTTCCTATGAGACAGATAGATCAAAAAAGTAGTACAAATGGGAAAATGGAATTGCACAAAAATAATATAGCACACAGTACTGAACACCTAAATAAAACACAAAAGATACATAAACATCAGCTAGATTACTTTTATGTTCAGAAACATGAAATTTATCAAGGTTGCAATGGATAAAAATATGCATGGCCAAATTTGCAGAGATGCTAGTAAAAGTCATAAATTTTACAAATATTATGTGCACTTTATAAAACAGGGTTTCTTAGTTTCTCATTATTTTTAATGAATGCTGCAAAGTGTTGTAAATATTTTCAATATAACTTATTTGTTTACTGTTTTCATCTAAAGCAATTAAAGAAAATAAAATACTTTAACTTCCCCAAATAAGCAAATTTTCTATGTGAAGTTATTATTGGACCAATAATTGAAATATTTAATTCTTCTTGTTACAAAACCTAGTTTCATATATAACTTTGTTAAGCATAAGCCATTTTAAATGAAAAGTTCCAATTATCAGGAAAGGCACTAGCTGAATTTATTAGGAAGAAAGGAAAGGGTGAGGGAATAAATTATCAACATTTGTAAGCAGAATTTCAGTAATTTTCACTGAAGTTTTTGATACTTTATGTGTCAGGGGAAGAAGGTCCACTGAATTACCACTGACAGAATTTCTTTAGACTATATTAATTCACATGGGTTTGGTCACATTAAAAATACTGAGATGAGCTTTTGAGTTTTTAGATAATATTTACTTCAGGATTTGGAAACAGATTATGTAGAAATGGCACATCCTGAGACCTCCAGTTAATAAAGAGACCGCCAGTTAGGAAGCCGATCACACACTGTGTCTCTGAATAGGCTTCTCAGGTGGAGAAGGAAAGGCCTAGGAAAAAAGTAACCTGAAAATTGAGGTATATCCGTGGAGGGGAATGCCATGGAGCATTCAGGGACCTTGTGATGCCTGAGGCTGGTATCTTCAGCAGCTGAGCAGCACACACCAACGTGACTTTCCATCTGTCTTTCCTAGACTAGCAATGATCTCCCTTACAGAAGTGTAGAAGACCATGCAAGTGTGCCTTTGAGGGGAAAAGAGATTCCACTGGAAGCACTTCCATAAAACTTATAGAAGGCTCACCTTCCATCTGAGTGCAGACTTAGAAAGCCTGCTTGAATTCAGCAAATTTCTGTTCCAGAAAAACAAATCTCAATACGATGATCCAATGAGTTTCTAGTCAAGGATCTCCAAGAGGACTGTGACAAATCTCATTAAGTTTTCAACCAGAACCTATACATTATCTTATTTGAAACAGTTTGCTCATATTTTGTTCAGTGATACAAACTGTAATCTTGCACCTGCTGAGAGCACACTTGCTTGTCCCACTTTGACAAGGTAGAGACAGACAAAGTGCATTATTTGGAATGCAGCTGTTTTATTTTACAATTGCATGTTTCTATTTGACATTGTATCATATAAGGGCAAAATTAGTGTCTTGCCTGTGAAGTCTATAATATGTCTTTTCTTCTTGCAAGAGAGTAAATCTGGACTAAAGCAATTGCCCTCATTGGAGACAACCAGTTTTAAAATAGAATATCGGTGGCAGATTTGGCACATTTAGGTTGGAGGGAACATTGAATGGATTACTAGCAGTTGAAAGAATATGATTTTTTTTTTATTTATTTCCTGCAATAGTATCTAATCAGAATTTATTGTTATTTATGTTACAGTAGGATTTTTCCTTTAAAATATATGATTTTATTTCCTCCTTCTCCCTCATAATTTCAGAGCAGAAATGGTGACAAAATATCCTATCCAAGCAGTAAGCACTTGGGGTGAGAATTTCTCTTTAATATTAAGAGAGGAAAAAAAAGTATTTACAGTTAATATAGTACAAACCGCACTGTTTCCTGATGAGTTTGCTGCTTTTCTAAAAATATATTTCCTTATAAATGTCACTGCATGTAAACAACGTAAAACAAGACTTATCTATTAATCAAGCTGAAATTCTACCACATAAGCAGATATCTGATTCGTAAGGCAGAAGATATAACTGTCCTTCCTTACTAGATATTACAACATTTCCACTTATTAATGAAATACCACAAAGGCAATATCTCATACTGAATAGCCACAAACTTATTTAAATCCCAGATTTTAATTTGTCAGCAATATTCCACATTGAATTTAGACTAATTTCCAAGTCCACTATGAAACTTAAATTAGATTAAGCCAGCCTACACTATTTTTTTTCCCTTGGAAACATGCTGGTAGGAAATTATGTTCTTCATGTCTGACCTCAAGCATGGCATGTTATATATTCCAACATACACCATGAAATTCATTAATATGGAGAGTGTGTTAGGATTAATCTTCGTCTTATATTTTCTACTATTCCCATTGGTATAATGCTATAATTTATATATCTTTGATCATTCAAGGGAATAAAAAATATTGTAAGCATTATGTACATTTTGTAATGGAAAGTTGAACATTCAGACAAGTTGCAAAGAAAGCTCGAATTTCAAGTAAATACTGACAGCTAGGGAATGTCTTATATTTAATTTTTCACTTGTCTAATTGAAATGACATCTCAAAGTTTTTACATATAGCTGATATTGCTGTAATAAAAAAAGTTTTCTTGAAAATATGATTTTGCAGTCAGGGAAGGCATTTCCTTGATTTTAGTCCTGCCACATCATTTACAAATAAAGATAACCTATTTCCATTTTCCCCTAAGATTGCATAAGGTTTAAATGAAGCTGTCATGACAGAAATGTAAAATGTGAAGAATAGTCTAAAAGATTACATGAAACTTTCACTTATGTCGTGGCTCTGCCATCAAAGGCTATTTGTTCCAATTTTCATAGTAGAAGATGATGCAGTGTATGTCACCATGAGTAGGAAAAAAACCGAAATAGATATGAGAGTGTATGCGACAGGGAGAAGAATAATATAGTAGGACTGCTCTAAAATAAACCCCAAAAGAAGAAACCAACAAATAAACCATTTTAATACAGTAACATCTCCCAAAAATCACCTTGCCAGCTGTCCCCAAGTTTGAACAAGTAAAATCACAATAGAAGGAGTGTTTCTGTCATCATTAGGCAGCTGTCATCAGCACTTTAAATTTATTTCTCTCAAAACACACGATTACCTTTCTGACCTGTCTTTGAATTTGGAGAGTTGTGATGAAAGATGAATAATGTGGCCATGCTCATCTGAGTAATTTAGTTTTCAAGATGGACTGTCTCACCAAGTAGCACAATCCCTGGCTGCACCAAAATGACAGCAACTCTCTTTTATTCCATGAACCGGATGCTGCTGCTCCACAGGTCGGGGCATTGCTCTACATTTGTGAGATAACTTCAAGCAGCCTGTAAAAAATATCCTTCATTTTGCGCCTGTTAAAGGCATATATCAGATCATTCTCATGCCTAAGCTATCCTCTTCCTTATGGATCCAGTAACAACAGGTAGAGTTTTCAGGACCATGTGATATCAGAGGTTCTAAGAGAGAGCAGTTATTTCCTGCAGTCATAAGGGACATTGCACATGGTGCCATCTAGGAGTTCCTGAAGCACCTTGGCCATTGGCATGAGAGTGCTAGACCTGGTACCTCAACTAAAGGAGATTTTTGTCTTCCTGGAGCAGTAGCTGTTCTGTCAAATGAATCCCATCTTTGGTGTCTGAAGGATGACATAACTCATATGTACACATCTATATAAAACCAGATTTTATTTGTTTTTCTAATATGCACACAGAAAACAGTAATTGAAGGCATAACTGTGTCTACTATATAAGTAAAATTATGAAGTGTTTACTCAGCCCAGATTTAAGAGGGACTGTGTCTTGAGGCGGTCCTTTAAACTATGCCTACCTTGCCTGCGAATTGAACAGTTTTAAGTTAGAGGAATACTTAACCTGAAATGTTACATTATTAATTTCAGGTACTTTATCGTAACTTATGTTTCCATGGAGACACATTTTGGATACTCATTGCCAATTATACTGCTACTATTCTATGGACTCTGTGAAAATTATCAGTATTAATTCTGTGGATTTTATTTTCACATTCCTTGATAAATGTGTTATGATGCTGACACTATTCAATTTGCAAACCAGTATTAGCTACCTTCTTCCAGACTGTGTTGCAATGACTCTGGCCAAGCAAGCACTTGAAATACTGTCTCTTTTGCTTGCTAAAATAGCAGAAGCAAAGCTATTGTAGGAGTAAACATTGATCTTCAAAAAATAAGTATGACCTCTCTACAGGGTACATGTCTAAACCTACTTCTACTACAATGTTAAGTTGGTGCTCTGTTGAGGCCAGAAAGTCCATGAAGTAGAAGAATGCAAAATTCATCTCTGCTAAAATGGAATTAGGCCATCATATTTCAAGAGATGAAAATGGAAATATGTAGCATATAAGTCAGTGACAACTACTTTTGAGATATTAAAAGAAAGGGAATAATGCACTCTTTTCCTTTCTTTTATGTATTTTCTTTTGGGTTGGCTATATAGAGAAAATTTTTACTAAACTGGAAAGTCAAAGCTACACAAGAGTCTAATTGATATTTATAGATATAAATAGATATAGATTATCAGAGCTAAACATGCTGTTCAGTAAAATTAGGGGTCTACATTCTACAGAGATATCTCTTTGAATTCTTATATGTACTGAGTTCTCTATTTTGCCATACTTTTCAATTAACTAACCAAGTAATTGAAAGTGGCAAAGAACAGAAATATTTAAAATGAAGGGGTTTTTTATAACTTGTTTGGGTATCACCTAACGGTTGCAGACATAATTGTAATGGAAATACTTCTAGAACTGTGATGTAATTGACACTTTTAGCTAAGGCCTCAGACAGTAATAATATCAACTCCTTTCTTATATTTATAAAAAAGAAAAATGGTAAAATAAAACCTAAAATAAAAATGCAAGTGTCTTAGATATAATAATAATGTTTATTATGTCCCTTACAAAGGGGTGTTGTGTCCATTTCCTGTTTCCTGTTTCATGATTCTTGCCTAGCCAAAAAATTTCCTGAAATGATCATGGGAATACTGAAAAACACTGTTATCCATCAGTACTTTCATTTTATAAGCATTAGTAACCAGTAAATTCAGCTTAGAAATATGATTTATTCAGCAGGGACACTACTAAGGAGAGTAAAAAAATTACTGTAAGTGAGAGGTTTTATAAAATGTTTTTTCATTGAACACCAATCTCATTACAGCTTCTGAAATTCAGACAAAAATGACATATTCTCCAGCAGAAATATAAAAATTTCCATCAGGATGCATCTCAAACTGAGAAAAAGAAAATACGTGTGGCTAGATTTCCCTTGTGCTATTAAAAAAAACTTAAAACCCAGAAAAACTCCTGCTGATATTTTATTTTAAAATGGAATTAAAAAAAAAAAAAATTTCCAGCACAAGAAGTTCAATGCATTGGATAGATTTAAGGGAAATTAACTTGCACCAAATCTAAAAATAATCATAATTAGTGTATTTAGTACTAACAATGAGAACCGCATTCTTTAAATAGGATGATATGCAGTTAAGTATGTTTACACTTCGATATCTAAACCAGGATTTACTGTTATAATTATCTTCCTCTAAGAAAAACTTGCAAGAAATACTGAAAGCAAGAAACCCTAAGAATCTTCTGGTGAAATTACAATTGCAACACATCCACAGGAAAAATAAATACCCCATCTTCACATTACACACAGTACCCAAACACCTACACTTTTCTTATTTTCCACAGGTAGACAGGTAGATTTTTCTCATTACAAGTCATAAGTTTTGGGGGTTTTTCATATCTATGCAGTGAGTAAGCAGAAGAGTGATTGGACATCAGACCAGTGTCCTTTAATCCACAGTGTCTCAGCTTATTACGTTACTTTTAATAAAACTCCACAGTATCTATAGTATTTCTGGTATCAGCTTCTACTGGATAGCACAGTGCAAAGTGTGTCTGCTGCTTTTGTTAAACAGATTAAACAGAGGTTACTAAAAATAAAACTTCTGTGAAAGTTAATACCTATTTCAGACATTATACTGAATAATTACGACCTAATTTAGTCTTGATTATCCTTCAGTGTATAAATTAAAAAATGGGCCTGTCAAATGACTACTTGTAAAATTTAAGGTAACACTTCCAGTTCCTTTATTGAGCTCTATATCACCTAGTGAGAAGTGTCTCTGTGTGTATATATAAACAGCATTTATATCACTG
The DNA here is from genome assembly GCF_041296385.1 of Aphelocoma coerulescens. Lineage (NCBI taxonomy): Eukaryota > Metazoa > Chordata > Aves > Passeriformes > Corvidae > Aphelocoma > Aphelocoma coerulescens. The sequence goes on along the minus strand of NC_091013.1, from coordinate 53,647,966 downwards.
ATAAAATGTATATATATTGATTTAACTGGTAAAATACAGATAGATACATTTGCCTTCTACCAAAAATTCTTTTATAGATACAATCTGGGAGCCTGAGTAGAAGAATATTACTCATTCACTACCCACAAATGCTAGATTTATTTACAGTTTGGGAATGGGATTAACTACTGCAGCATTTAGGCTTAACGGCAGTCATTAAATTTAAGTCTTCTAAATGCAGAAAATCAAAGAGCCAGTATCAGCTATAACCAAACAAGAAATCTTTTTCATACAGACTGTCTTCACAGATGGAGAGTTTGCTTCTACTTTAATGTTTTTAGCACTGTCAGATAAGAAGTGTATAATAATAAGAAGCCAACTCAACTAAATTCTAAAATTTCAACACTAGTAATTTTAATTGCATTTCAGCTCCAAATCGTAAACACATAAATTTACTTCCCAAGTGGAGGTGTCTACATTGAAGAAAGACATCTCCTACTGTAACCAGTTGATGCCTTGGGAAGAATTCATAAAGTTAGCCATCCTTCAGAAGGCTTCCTTCTTTCTTTTTCTTACTAAGTAACTGGCATTTCTTAGTAGTTATTATAGGTCCACTATATGAATACTTAGCTAAGCTTCCTGTGACTTTAATCATACAGAACATACAGAAAATAAGCAGTGTGAAATGAGATCTGAGTTGATCATGTGCTGACTCTTATTGATTTCTTCATTGCAATGAAATTAAGTGGAAGTGATATTTTGAAAGTATAAAAATTATCTTCACTTAGATTTTTGATTTATTTTTCTTCACCTGGAATTTATTAGACCAAAATGATAACTCAAATCTGTTTAAAATGCATTTGGTTTCAGCAGATGAATTTCTTAAATGTGAGAAAATAGACAAATTATGTATTTTCTTTCAAATAACTTTTTAAGGACACATTTCTCCTTTTTAGTTTTTTTTGAAAAAAGCTCAAAAATTGTTGATTGAAAACCTATATTTTCCAGCAGTAATTTCCAAATTCCTTTTTTTTGTTTGTGTGAAGGGTGAAAAATAATGCAATATGTTTTGAATGTCTTGTCTTTTTCTACACTTTCCTTCATGTGCTCTATTCACTACTTGTTGCTTCCATGATTCCTCACCATTTCTTTTTGACATGAAAATGGTACAGGACATATTCTAATCAGGTCTCAAAACAAGTAGAGAATGTGAACATAAAATATTTGAAGGAGCAACATGTGACAACATGAGTCTTGACTTCATTTATTTCAGGATAAATATATTGACTTTTCAATCAAAAGTCTGCAATAATATATATATTTTTTTTTAATTCTAAAGTTTTCAAATTAAATAAAAATAAAAAAACCTCACTGTGACTGTGCCAGACAATTACAGTTAATTTTCCGGACTAATTTTACTCTTCCTTAACAGTAAGCAAGTTGACTATTTTGTCCTCTTGACTGAATACTGTCTTGTGGCTATGTCTATTTAAAGCACACATTTTGAACCACACTATTGTGCAATTGCATGAATGTAAATACATGGAAATTCTACCTCAGGAGCAATTTTAACTATTAGCCCAAGTGAGGGTTAAACGCTGGGTATTTGGATGTGCAGTACTGCAAGGCTAATTAAACAGACAATTGCCAGTGAAGCTTTAAAACTAGTCCTATTGCACATACAAAATAATTGCATACACAATTTGGCTTTGTCTTGCATTGTGCTTCACAGATTTATTTTTAAATAACAGCTCACTTCTTATGGCACTGCTTTTCTCTGAGAAAACTGCTAAACTTTCAGGTTTTATTTATTTTTGTGTATTTGGATTTATGACTTCTTTCTTTTCGGTTCTAATATGGCAGTAATTTTCTTCACAGTTAAGAAAAAATAATATCAGGGAAAATGTTACTAAATATCTTTTATGTGTGTATACTTCCATCAGTAATATTATGACAATTTTCCAAAATCCGTATATTTAGGTAGATTTTTACAATTGGTCGATAGAACAAAACAAAACAAAGCAAAACAACTAAAAAGTGAATCCATATTTTTTGTCCAAATAGATATTTTGCTTCCATCAGAACACATATGAAAAGCCATGGGAGTAAGGGAAAAAAGAAAGCATTTCAGATCATTAGGAAAAAAATATAGTATTATCATTGGAGCATTGTGGGCTCTTCTTGACAACAAAAAGTTTAGTTCAAAAGCACTGAGTGAACTGGACAAAACAGTTTCATAAAGAGTCTTTTTGTGCCAGTACTGAGACAAACCAGCTTAGCAAGAGGAATGCACCAAACCTATTTTGCCATGGTCAATGCCTAATCGCCATGTATTATTCACAGAGCTGGTAGACTAGATATAGCTCTCCAGATTTGATCTTCAGAGGAAATTCTCCATTGCCCAAGCTTGCCTTTTATCAATAATAATAATAATAAAAACAATAACAATGACAATAACAATAACAATAACAATCACCAGTCCAAATTATACTGTTTTAATCTTTTAATTTAATTTGAACACAGATCCTCAGATCCTGTAGGCAACACAAGGGAAAACAAAAACTGAGAGTTCTTCACCCCTCTTTCTCTCCCCCACGGCAGTTACAGAATTGATGCCGATGTCATATCGCACAGATGGGGCTTCATGTCTCTTTGGCCTTTCCATTTAAATCAGGATTGTGTCTATTCCAGGCTCTGTAATCTGAAAAACAAAGATGTTTTTTGGTTCTGCCGCTAGAGTTCTTGTTTAAACATGAACAAATTAATCAACTACCTGTTTAGGTAGGAAATGTTCCATTCAATATTGCCACTGACAAATGTGTTTCAAGAAGTGTGGTTGTAGTTTGGGTTGTTTTTCATTTCTTGCTATTTGCAGCAAAGGAAGACAGGGTGAATTAATTTGGGACAGAATAGATGGGAGAGATGAGATTGAGCTAATTTAGAAGCTCTGGAAAGCTGTTTCTCTCTTTTCCTTATGCTACTTATGACAGGAAAGCAAATGCATACTCATAATAATTCTGCTGGCATCAACGGAGTTATTCCGTGGAATAATTTGACCTTCAAATTCTAGTTTTCCATTTCCTTACACCCTTTTGAAGTCAGAGATACATGCTCTGAATAAGCACAGTAATTGTGATATTTGGTGGTTTATAACTACTTCTCATGTAGGTTGAATTAACTTAGTAACTGGGGAAGCTTAATGTGGGGTGACTTCACCACCTCAAATCACCACCTCCCCCACCCCCTCAAAACTACATCAAAATTAATGCTGTTTAAAATATTGTAACTCTGTTTCTTATATATTGGCACGGCCTTATTTGAGATTTAGTAAGTGCACTCTAAAGGTTTCTACTGTTATGTGATTGATGTAATTTTATTAAAAAACAGGTTTCAAATATAGATACAGATGTTTTGATTTATCTATATATAAATGGAATATTTTATTTGGATTTTTTTAAAACACAAATTAAGTGGGAAAAGCTTCTGGAGGTCATTTAGGACATTGCCATCTATTCAAACACTGCTAGACATCTGATCTTTACTTGAATCCTGTGACACCACTGCTAACATCCTCAGAGGAAGCCAGACAGCCTTTCATCCAAACAGTCAGTAGCTTCCCAAATCAACTGCCACACACTACACAGCCTCCAGCAGTTGCACCAGTAAGGCCAGGACCTCTCCAGGGTCCTTGTTGCCTCCCCCACTTCCATGCCAGTGTGTCAGGTTAGCTCCAGGGCACCCCAAATGGTACTGGATGCTAATGTTTAGGCAATCTGAAGAAGTGAAAGTAACTAAAGAAAGGTTTGTGTACAAGAGAAGCATGTAGCTCAGGGTGGGAAATTCTAATAATTTTTGAGTAGGCACTACTGTTTGGTGACAATATCTTCCTGTTTAACCCACAACTTTCCTTATTATGTAGGAAACCTCTGCTTATATTTATTTATTTACTGCAGTCGAAATACAGTGTTCTAAACTTGATGGAGTTGCAAATATTTGGCATTTTCCTTTTTCTGTAACCCATCAAAGTGTTTCTCCATTTGATCCTTTGAAGGCAATTCCATTGAGCATCATTAGAGAAACCCTGGCATGCACTGATATGGTGAACACAATTTGTTTGCCTATTTGGAGTTATTTAGTGCTATATAAGATACTCTGGCCAGCTAAGTTCTAAGGTTTAGGACTTAGGCTTTCATACATTTGGGACTGTATTGACCACATTTTTGGTGACTTCCTTGTGCATAAGAACATCCAGAAAAATATGTATTTGAAATATACCTGTCTTTTGGCTTTTGTTTTTCCAGTTGGCTGAGATTACATCTTTATCTCCTAACTTACTGATGTTTTGTGCATGATTACAACTCTTAGTCAAGAAGCTAGGTGTCTAGATTCCCAACAAAAGTTGATAGCTAGAAAAGAAATGCTGTAGTACATCAAATCATTATCTGATTTTTGCATCTCACATACACGCTTTTTTTGACTTCAGTCTCTCTGTGGTAATGTTTACTTTACATGGTAAATAAGTGTTGCATTAGTTGTTTGTGTACAAACTGTTCTGATATCCAGAGTCGTGAGGATCTCTATGGCATTCCCAAATGATGAAAATCTATCCAAACTCCTTAGGATATGCATGGCAGGCTAGCATTTCAGAGATTGGATAGTTGTGTTAGAGTTTATCACTGTGATCCACTTTATTTTAACATTAATTTTTGGTAGAAACAAATAAATATCCGGACTGCAAGCTATGAAAACAAAACAAGAATGTAATATTTTGTTTAAGAGCTTTAGATTATTGGGATTTTCTATTTATAAGTAAAGAGTTCTCAATGTAAACCATTTTTTAAATATCCTAGCTTTCAGAAAATGTTATTTCTTAATTTTTTTCAATCCTCCAAAACAGTATGTTGAGGAATTAAAATTTGCACAGCAGAAAAATGAGCACTTGTCAAAAATCCTGAGTAAAAGTCATTTCTTGTGCATTCAGAAATAACAAGTATAAATGCATTATGTAATCTTTAGTAATACATATTTACTTTTCTTGCACTACATGAAAGTTATATTATCGAGCATTCTTACTTCTGCAGAAAGAGATTCTATGTCTGCTCTAAACATTAGAGTTGAATACTTTGAAATTCTGGATACAAATGATTTCTTGTCATTTAATGACTCTGCTTTTCACTACACTGGCATTCAAAACTATTTTGCAGGGGGGATATAAAGATTTTCTAAACCTATAAAATGTATGCTACGTATGTAATTTACAATTCCTGTCCTTGGTAAAATGAAGAAAAATGCAGCTGAATAGGTATCTATCACTTGAACAGAGGAATTTTGTTGTGCAGGTCTATTTATAAGCAATGAATTCACTGCATTCACAGAGCTGCACAATATTATAACACTGTGATCCTATACAGCAGTTATGAGCAGGAAGAAATTATTTCTACAGAATATTGCTTTTTATCAGAAACTGTCAGAAACCGCATCTTTTATGCCTTGAAAATACATTCATAATGTGGCATTCTTTTAGATTTAAATCCTTCCTAATTCAATATCAAAATAAAAAAAAAAAAAGTCTTAATTATTCTGTTTTACTTCTGTAATAATTGCATTTTGCAATATATGTAACACACCCATGATTATTATGAAAAACTAATCCCAAACTCTTCATAAAAATGATTATTAAACATTTAGGCTTGCATCAAGTGTGTTCAGATGTTCATAAGCTATCCAGACGTCTCTGTGTATTTCAGTCTTAATTGCAGCCACATGAGCTGTGCTTGGGAGTGGGGGCACCAGCAGACCAGGATCCATGTCCAGTGCAGAGAGCAAATGAAGTAAAGCCAGATCCTGATGATCTATCAGATTTTAGGGAGTTGTATTATTATTTCCTTTAAGATCATTGCCCAGAGACAAATTGACCCTTATTTTTTTTGTGATATAGCTGAATTTTGACATTGAAAAAAAACATAACCTTTTTTTTTACTGCACATTCATTGAAATTTAATACATTTTCCTTCTTAAGAAGCTATTAAATGCTAGCTTGCTGGAATTGAGTATAATAACAGTTTGAAGAGGAAAGGAGATTCACATTATTCTACACTGCTTCACTTGCAGCTGTGTAGAATCAGGGTATGAGACCCACTATTTTTTACATACGTGTTTCTTCCATTGCATTACCAATTTAAACAGCACTCCCTTGTGCAGTGTGATTAACAGGCAAAATCCTGTGCTTACATTGCACATTTTTATAGGGTTGAGCAGGAGATAATTGACACAATGAGGACAGTATTACAAGACAAATTTTAGCTGCTAAAATGAGTGATAGCTGACAAGGACTGCCAGTAAAGGATCCAATAGGTCAGAGAAAAAATCAGAAGCCAAAGAAGAGAGAACATGCTGTAAAGGAAATGGTTGATAAAAGATGCATTCTGGCCTTTCGGGGAGACTAAAGAAGAATAGAGGAAGATAAAGGCATTTGTTGTTTCTGCTTCTGATAACAGCAGAAAGAGGAAAGTGAGTCTGACAGTACAGCATTTTAAGTAAATAAATAAATACAACCGTGCTGGCAGCAGTCAGGCTAAGTTTGATATGTTAAGACATTTTAGAGGAGACTGCTACTGAGATTTTCTTGCTCTTCTGCCTTACAGGGCTGAGATAATGTTTGTTAACATATTCAAACTTTGACAGGCTTTTATGAACCAAAAGGATCTTGTGAAACTTTAGAATATTACCTGTCTCTGCTTGAATGTTCTTCTTCCCATAGATTTTGTAACTTTATGTTGATTCCATGTCTGCAACTCAAGATTAATTCATATGGCAAATCAAGGGAACAATTTAGGTAGTGTCATGTAGTCATATGTCATGCAGCACCATTTAAATTACTAAAATGCATCCAACACACCCATGGGACTGGCATACATGACACAGAACCTTCAGGAGGATTGGGAAATCTGTGTCTGGCAAGTATCAACCACACATTAATATATAATATCTAAGATGCCACCATGTTCAGACACTAGAATTACACACCTTCCCTCACTTTTAGTAAGAATCATGTAGCTAACAGATGTCAGCCTCAGTTACCCCCTAAAACCTCCCTCAAGATTAGATTTTTCTATCCATGCAAAAAGTGACTCTGCTAGGATAGCTCTGTGTTTGTGTTTTGCGTGCACAAGCAGGACCAGAAGATAAGCATGCTGCAGTATAGTACTAAGACCATAAGTTATCTGCGAGTAAGGTGTTTGTTTTTTGTCTGCAAGGACCTCACAGGAAAAAAAATCTCACTTTAGAAAGCTGTTTGGATTTCATCCCTAAAGCCTCTAAGGCAACCTTTCAGGTGGGCGCAATGTACTGTTGATGGCATGACTTTTCTCGTTGCACTGTAATTTAGAGGTGATATCACTGAAATTATTAAGGTCACACACATTCAGGCCACTGGAAGAAGAAAAAAATAAAGAGGCCTAATGAATTATGTAAAAACAGCATTTTTCCTGGAATTGCTGTTCCTGTTTTCCAAGTTACACATTTCTCAACAAACTGCACATGCTTCAAGATTTCAGTAAGACTCTGCATGCATTACCATGTAGTCCTTTTGTTAGAGGACGTAAAGAATTTATTACTAAAAACTGAGAACTATACTGAGCAGACTGTGTATAATAAGGAAAAAGATGACCTCAAATAAGTAATTAGTTATATCTGATGACAACTATTCTTAAAAAAAAATAAAGTAATATCATATCAACAAAATGTATAACATTTTCATCTGGCACTAGAACTGTTTTTTTGATCCAAGAATTTTGTGTCATCTAGATAATGTTGTCATTCAGTCTTGATAATCAGATGCAGTCTACTCAGCCCCAGTTATTAATGCAGTCAATTTGTTATTTCCTTTTTAAAACACTAATTTTCCCAAGAGAGGTAGAGTAATGACTCTGAAGACTGAACTTGGCTGAAAAGTTTAGAGTAACAAAAAGAACATAAATAAAATAATAAAAGTTTGCCAAGATGTTTTCTAGCTATCCTAGATGGGTTCATGATATTAATATCCTTCTGGAGGTTCAATATTTGCTCTAACTTAAACCAGGAAAAAAATCAAAATTAACACCTGGTCCCCATTTAGTAAATCATGAGAAAAACCTCTTTAACAGCAGAATTTCTATCTGATAAAGGAAAAAAAATCTTCACTAGACTACTATACTATTCTTTGTCATAGATAGCTTTTGCTTAGCTGTGATTCCTGTTCACAAAGAAGCTTGGGCACAGAACTGAATTTACAAACTAGGATCACTTTGAATTCCTGTAAAACACATAGAAAGATTTTGATATCTATTATTGTGATACACAAAGTCTATCTTGATGAGTTTGAAACCAAAATAAAATGCAAAGAATACATTAAAAACCTATCCTCAAATTAAAATCAGGGAAACTGTCTGGGTTGCATGTGTGATAGCAAACTAAGCTAGCACCAAGACAAAGTGGAACAGAACAGCCTATGCTGATGGTCTTAAACTCTGAATTTCCAAACCAACCAATGCTGAATTTGCTGCACGGCCCAGGCCTAGTTCTAAGTTATGCCCATGATCAAAACCCACGTCAAAAGCCTTTTTAAGAGCACAGCTGGATAGATGGTCGTATTTCAGCCTGAGAAGATTTTGTGCCACTGTTTAATTCATGAGTACAGAAATATGTTAGTTACTAAAATACTAAATTTTGGTGCTTTTCATTTCAACACTAGGTAATTGTGAAGAGAGTCTCAACTCCTGTAACAGCAAAGCCCATTCTGAAATCAGATGACATGACTTTTTCAGTCCAGTCTCACACTGGAATGCTTGATCTTACTGATCTAACATTCAGCATGCATGAGCATAGATGTGGTCACATCAGTGCTGAGTACAGTGGAACAATCGCTTGCCTAGTCCTGCTGGCCACACTATTTCTGATACAAGATGGGATGCCATGGGCCATCTGGGCACACTGTTGGCTCATATCTGTTGGCTGTCGACCAGCACCCCCAAGTCCATTTCTGCTGAGCTGCTTTCAAGCAATTCTTCTCCAAGCCAGTAGTGTGCACGGGGTTATTTTGACTCAAGTGCCAGACCCAGCACTTTGCCTTTTTGAACCTCATGCAGTTGTCCTCAGCCCATTGTTCCAGTTTGTCAAGATCTCTTAGATCCTTCCCACCCTCCAGCAGATCAATACTCCCACCTAACTTGCTGTCATCTTTGAACTTACTGAGGGTGCATTTAATCCCCTTGTCTAAATCATTGATAAAGGCGTTAGCACTGGCACAAATACTGAGCCCTGGGGAACACGACTAGTGACCAGATACCAACCACTCTCTTGGCCCAGCCATCCAGGCAGTATTGCACCCACCAAAGAGTGCATCCGTCCAAGCCACGTGAAGCCAGCTTCTCCAGGAGAATGCTGTGGGATGCAGTGTCAAATGCTTTACATTAGATAGACAATATGCACAGCCTTTCCCTCATCTACTAAGCTAGTCACTTTGTCATAGAAGGAGAATGCAATACTACTTTCCCTCATAATTTTAACTGAAATATGTATGAATTGAAAGGACCAGTTTACGGGCTAAACTTTCCTTACTTTACACGCTTTGATATGAGAAAAATATATACATGAATTAAGGCAGAATTTGCAGACAAATTAATTATATGTAGGAGCACATGCATATTTAATAGGCTTTTCTGAAGCTAAATCATGCCCCTTTGTGTTTTCTCTTAGATGTGAGCAATAAAAAAGCCCTGGCATAATGGAGTATGGACATAAAAGCAATGTAGTGAGTAGTACAGGTTGATTTGAATATACTTACCCTCGGTTTAGGTATATGAGTTTGTTTTTCTTTTATCAATCCAGTATAAAACAGAAGAGTTCAAAGCATGGAATCACCTTTGCAAATACAGCAAGTAAAGAGACCTTGAATTGCCTGCCTGAAGCTTCTTTTATATTTCGTGAAATTTAAAACTTCCTTCAAATATTTTTTAGTAAAAAGCCCATCTGTATACAGCAACTAAATTTGGTCTTTTGTAGAAAACCTAGTCGATACTTTCTTGGTCCCACAACTGAATGTCATCTGCAGAAATGTATTGTGAAATACTGGCTTCAGCAAGAAGAAAGTTACAGTGATTTTTTATACCAAGTAGAGTGTTAATGATTTTATATACCAAGTAGAGGAGAATATTCAGAACAATGGGGATAAGATTCTGAGTACATACCGACAAATAAGCAAGTCACTTTAGGTTTCTATGTTCAAAGATGAACAATAATCAAGTGTAATGCCACAGTCTGCTTGGGATGTTTAGGGGAATGTAGTTGGATTTAGTCTAGGTGGTGCACAGGAAAAACAACAAAATTCTCAGGAAGTTCAATAAAAACTTTTTCTTGCAACCTTTAGAACATTTCCACTGAATATAACATTGGCAAATTTTAAATTAGCGATCTTTAACTTATCCATACACAACAAGGAACTTAACAAGGCATTGACAGGAAATTTTTGGTCTGGCTTACAATATCTTTCAAGGAGAAGATAGGAGAAGAAAGAAAGAGAAGGAGAAAAAGAAAGAGAAAGAGAAAAAGAGAAAGAGAAAGAGAAAAAGAGAAAGAGAAAGAGAAAGAGAAAGAGAAAGAGAAAGAGAAAGAGAGAAAGGTAGATAGTCACCACTCTAGGATTCAGCATTGTCTCAGCTGCTTTCAAATCCAGAGTAGTTGAGTGTGCCTCGCAGCTCACGTCACCATCCGTTTATCTGTTCTTGTCTGCTGAGGCCCTCCTCCAGGAGAGCTTATGCTGATTTCAGTGCGAAAGTCTCATGCCTGCATTTTACACAGAGCCAGAATATTCCCAGCTGGCCCTTGCAGTCAACCACCCCCATTACAGTGCGGGCTGGCTCTGACTTTTCCAATGCTCATGCACTTCACAGCGCAAGAAGGCTCAAGGGTGCTGGGTGGAACAGTGCCCTGTCCCACCTACATGGAGTTCACCCTGTTGCCCATCACTTCCCAACTGGTTGTCTCAAGCCAGCGGTTGCTCCTCCTGTCTCCCACAATGAGGAACAATTGATACAGTCTATTTTAGATGCCAAATTTCAGACAAGATGGACTACATCTTTTACATGTCTTTATCCATTTTATTGTGAAGGGATTCTATGCAACTAATCCAAATGTAGGTATTTTTCTGACGTCAGGCTCTGTCGTGGTGTTTATTCAGAAAGGCAGATGCAGATGAAGAGGTCTGAGTATCACAAACTGTTAATGATTCTTAGAAAGGTTTTGGGGTTTTGTATCTGGTTCAGTTTAAACCGGGGAGAAACACCAATTCAGTGTAGTGGTTTGGTCCAAAATACTCATTACTGTTTATCTTCTGTGAGATAAGAATTAGGAGAAATGCAAAGCAGGCACCAAACTTGAAAGAATATAAAGAAGTTTATTAACAGACCTAAAAGAGGGGAAAAAAAAAATTATACCATACCTTCAGAACTCTCCTCCTCCCCCCACCTTCCTCCCTTCTCCCACTGACAATGTAAAAAGACAACCCTTGAGATGTTCAGTCTGTTTACCACTTCCATAATAACCTTGTTCACTCCATTTAGAAAGAGAAGTCTCTTCTTGCTCGTGCTATGAAAACAGTATCACACCGAGACAGCCACCCACTTCCAAATATTGTTCAGTCCATTTAGGAAGAGGAGTCTCTCTGCTTGCGATGTGAGTCCCTTCCCCCAACTTGCAGCTTTTCCCGCAACTGCTTTCGAGGGTCCACTCTTGAAGTTTTTTGGGGTACAATTTTAAGGTTGAGCCATTCAGAAACAAGAACAGAGGCCCTTCTCCTTCCCTGGGAGCAAAGGGTCTTCCTCATCTTCATCGTTAGGACTATCTCTGGGAGCATCTGTAGGAACTGAGGTTTTCTCCTTTCCCATGTGGAGCAAAAGTCCTCATCTGGTCCATCTCTCCCTGTCCAAACTTCTCATGAAATTACAGCTGCGGCAGCATCTGCCTATTGCTTACGAGTTGAACACTCCACCCCCCATATCTTCATGAAATTACAACGGGATACTCTGATATATCATAGCTTCACAACAGAATTTCATCTTTAAGCATCTCCTCTCTCTCTTCCCTCAGGTTTTCAGCTCTTCACAGCAATAAAAGGGTTAATCTCACCTCGGCCTTGCAGCTGGAATTTTTCTTATCGCAGTGGAGAGGGGGGAGAGCCGAGCCGCTCCAGCTGCCCATGGCAAGGCAGTGGGGGGGTTTCCACGGGTGGAACAGCTCCATCGGCTCCAGGCTGGCCGTGGCCTGGCCCGGCCTGGCCCAAGCAGGGCCTGGCCGGGCCCACTGGCCCCCGCACGGGGCCTGCAGCCACCTGTGCCAGCGCCGGAAACGAGAGAGAGCTTGGGGGGGAGTTTGTCTATTCTTAAGTGTGGATCACAGAGGCGGTCACAACTTTAAGTGGCTTAAAGAATTGTCCATATTCAAACTGGCCAGCTGATAGGTTCTGTCAGGTCCCAGAGGAAGCTGTAAGCACCCCTTAGCAAGGATATCCCTTCTGGGACTATGCTTGCTAACCTATGACAGGTTTTTTTTAAGCAACTATAATTAAATGAGGACTTTGATTTCACGTGCATCTTTGAGCAAAGAATCTTATGCTATTATTAAGAATGATGAGGAAAGCTACAGTTTCAGCCTGTCACTGATTGAACAGGTAGGAGTGGAAGCATGACATGCTTCGAGTTGTTAATTCTTCCTTCATATTTATGTCAAATCAAGTTAGGAAGATACTGTAAAAATGTCTTTTCACTGTCAGATACTGATTTGGTATGTTCCAGGAAATTAGGTCTTATTCTCTTAAATGACCTGTGTGCCCATGACTATGAATTTCACAGAGTCATTTTCAAAGGAAATAGAAAATGCTATCAACATTTAATTTCTGGATCATTTGTTGAATTTTTCCTTATGGAAAGGATGTAATAAAAGAAAATTTCACGTTTGAGATAGATGTAAAGGTCTTCTCTGACAGCTTCTTTCTACATTTGTTACGTGATGCTGGATTCTAACTACTTTATTTACCTAAAATACAGATATCTAATCTATTAGATTGAATTATTGAACAAAAGTAAGCCCATCTACATGATAACACTGATTCATTTTACTTCTCTTAGATGTCTATCTTAATAGATATATCTCACCCTGGAGGTATGTATTTCTCTGACATAACTATGAAGAAAGTCTGTCATTACTTATTTGGATTTAAATGCTTAGTTATTTGACATCAGAATTTAGGTGGGATAAATTTCACACTGTGTGAGATGGAAATAAAGAGAAAAAAGATATGAAACCACCTAATTTGCCATTTTTAATCATACAAAAATAATATTGCATGTATCTATTATAGTGTATATATAAATTTTTAAATATATTTTTATTATATATATAGTTTGCAGTTAACAGCTAGAAAGATTCATTTATTAACTGTTATTAGTTAGGAAGATAAATAGATTTATTTTGCATAATTATTCATGTTAAAATACAGCTAAATTCTTGCAATATTCCTTGATCTAAAACAATTGCATGGGTAATGACCCAGCAGCTGGCGCAGCAGTTCCACCAGCATCACACTTGTCCAATAGAAGTGGTGGCTTTAAAATAGATTTTTTTTTGCGGTTGTGATTACTCACAGTTGCTCTCAGGCAGTTCACATTTTTCAGTGGAGAAAGCTGGCCTCTAGGAACAGAGTACTGAGCAGACTGTGTATGTGTACTAGCAGATATACATACTAATTGATGTGGTAAGAGGTCACCTCCACAACCACAACAGAGCACAGAAAGACAATAAGGAAGGGAATAATACTGTGCCCTCATTACTGATGACCAGGACAAACCAACCTTTGTTTAGCAAGAAGCTGGTTTTGAGCCATGAGTCTGACAAGAAGCAAATCCTCCAAGGTGGGATAGTGCTTTTTATCATGCCAGTGTCCTATCTTCCACAACTGTCTCAGTTGTAAAACTTCCCCCTGGGAAGGTATTGGGACATTCAAACATAGGCTTGAGGGTTTTCATCCCATCTGATGGAATATAACTGGCTCAACTATGCTGAGGTGAGAGGCAGCTGTCATGTCGTAGAAGAGGTCGTAAACCATCAAATATCCCCAAAGTGCCTCCAGACTCATTTCTGGGGCCTTCCACCAGAGGACTGCACATGATCTACAGTGTTGCAACAGACACTGAAAAACTTGCCCCCCAGGGGAGGTACCTGGGCATTCCCACTTGAACATTAACTCATTGAAGTCTGTGGTTTGGGAGCTTCATGCCTGATGGATCAAGAGTGTGACCAATGGACACAGAAATTGCAACAATCAAGCCTTGTCACTGGATCCACAGGTGGTGATATCCTTGCTACTTACTCTTATCCTTTCTTTCTCTTTCTTTCTTTTCCTTATACATTTTCTTATGTGATGTCTTCATACTTTTATATAGATAATAACCAAAACAGTTACATACCCCCTTTCCACTGCAACCAGATTTTTCTAAAATAGATCTGCTATACACATACATATATAAACACAGGTCATTCAGTGTCATTTCAGTCTAATCCAACCCAAGGGATCTATTATTGACAAGAACCTCAGTGTTACCCCACCTTCAGTGACAGGTGGTAACAGGGCCACTTAGTGGTTAAGAGGGTGAATGTTTCAGCAGTGCACGTGACTTTATATGGGATGTTTTGGGAAAGAATCAAAGGAAGGAAAAATGGATTTAGGTAATTTGGGGAGGAAAAAGGATGGATAAATAAAAGAGTAAGGGGGTAAAAAAGCCCAGTCATGTGTTGTCGGGGTCCCTCCCCCTGCCATGTAGCCCTGGGAGCCCTGAGGGAGGCACGGGGTTTCCCTGCCCCTGGTCGGCCTCGTTCCCCATGGGTTGGTTTGTGTTTCCTGCGCGGGCAAAAAGGACCTCGGGTCCTGACTGTGGCAGTTCCTTGGCAGAGCCCGGCCATGCGGCTGGGGAAATAAACATCTCTGAAACATCTAGCAAGAATCCGTCCGTATATATTTCTTTTCCACGGGACTCCTGGTTTGATATAGGCGTGTTACAGTATCCCCACTGCAACAATGTGTTGATAGTTTGCTGTTTCGGACATTTGTATATATAGGTATATAAAAAATTTCACCCTGGAAAACAAGTGGGTGTAACCAAATCACAGCCTTCCAGTACCTGAAGAGGGTCTACAACAAAGACAGAGATGGACTATTGACAAGAGCCAAGGGGGAATGGATTCAAGCTAAACTAGAGTAGGTTTAGACTAGATATTAGGAGTAAATTCTTTACTGTGAGAGTGGTGAGGCACTGGAACAGGTTGCCCAGAGAAGTTGTGGATGCTCCATCCCTGGAAGTGTTCAAGGCCAGGCTGGATGGGGCTTTGAGCTTAACCTGGCGTGTAGTGAAACTAGTCCCTGTCGATGGTGGGGGGGGGGTTGATCTAGGTGATCTACAAGGTCCCTTCCAACCCAAACCGTTCTATGATTCCATGATGTATGTGGTGAACATGCGTGATCTATATATGTGCCTAGTGGTTGTATACACTCAGCTTCACTACAGGTTGCATCTGAGAGGATGGAGCTGCAGCAGCCTCACCTCTGTCAGGTTGTTGGACCTGGCCCAGTGTTTTTCTCTTATGATGCCCTCTTACATATGAGGCTTTGAAGGTGAACTCTGCTCCACATCTGACTGCTCAGATACAACCAGGTGAGTGCACAGATACGCTTTTAAAGAAAATGTCCAGGTAAACACCCACAGCTGTAGCCCTTCCCTAGTGGATCCACTGTTCTATCTTAGAACTTAGGGTATGCAGTACTTCATCTGTTTTCCACGTAAATAAAGTGAGGATGAAGCATAATGAGGCATGACTTAGCCTTTCTGAAATGTTAACAACATTGCCCTATATTTTATTTCCATTTTTTTGACAAAAATAACATCTTAGATTTCCTATCTCTTTTTACAACTCAGAGCAAATACTGCTTTTTCTGTCCTTGAGATAATCCTTTTCTCATGCCACTTCCATGGTCTTTTCACATTTTAAAATTCAAATATTGGTTCTGTGAAAAGAGTGTTCCAAAAATCCAGCAAAATATTGATTATTATTCACATTTTAAAACATCATGTGAATCAATTCACTTAGATTTATTTCAAGTAGCATATGTCTCTTGAGCCATTGAAAATACAGAAATTTTCTTAAGTACGTATTAAAGTTTCTCAAAAGTCTAACGAAAATAATGTATCAACTACAAAAAATCCATAATTATTGCTGGTAGCAGTTAGTTACTGTAATTTATGATTAAAAATACTGGATGTCTCCTACATATTTATAGTAGCCAATATTATTTCAGCACTTATGAATAATAAAAATAGGCATGCTTCCCCTATGACGGATATGAATTCATTACTACTCTTGTTAAAATTCGAGTTGGGAACTCAGAAAGCTAATTGTGATTTCTTTTTCTGTGTTAAGTGAACATGCAGTGATATGGTAGTTAGTGCTTTAAGTTTTTAACTTTTAAATGTTTAAAGTTTACAGATGTTAAGTAGAATAACAAATATTTGATACAAATGAAATAACTGGTTGGCAGAAAATATGTTTTATTCAATTTTTCCTTCTACTGAAATAGCCTCCTCTCTCCCTTCCTCAACTCACTCTTTCTCTTTCTTACTACTACCACTGAGTGGTATATAGAGGCAGAAAGAGGACAGAGGGGAGGAGGGAGGGGAAAGGGAGGGAGGGAGGAGGGAAGGCAGGAAGGAAGGCAGGAAGGGAGGAAGGAAGGCAGAAGGCAGGAAGGAAGGCAGAAGGCAGGAAGGCAGGCAGGCAGGCAGGCAGGCAGGAAGGAAGGAAGGAAGGCAGGCAGGAAGGAAGGCAGGCAGGAAGGAAGGAAGGAGATAAAATAGGAAAATAGGAGGTTTCAGCAATGTATAAACCAGGTGGTTATTATTTATACTGATGTTAATATTGTCCATTATTTGTTCCATTAAAATAATCTTATTAGGAAGCCCTGACTGCCATTTTTCCTGGTTATTTCTTGAGAAATCCTAACTGTTTTTAGGATCTGACATAAAATTCTGTATTTCTTTCTCCATCTCATGCAGCTCAGAAGGCATGGAAAGCAAACTCCATGGTTATTGCCAATGGAGAAAAGACACTCATGAATGAAGCAGTGCACTGTTAGAAAGTGAATTAACATTCAGGAGCAATCCTCACTGTTATAAACCCAAAGAACTGATATTCATTAAAAAAAAAATTAAAAATAAAAAAAAAAAAAAGAGAGAGTGAAAGAAGAGCAGTATTTTCTAGTGTTTCTAAGCAAAACCAAAGTGAAATAGATGATAAGAAATTTAAATTTAGATTTCCAAACTGTGGAATTCACAGTCACTAAATATTTCACATTTTTATGGATTGCAGCTGTGTTTAAATAAATCTATCTAATTATATTGAAGGCTGCATTGTAATCACAGCCTAATCCCATTTGCCTGCCCAGAACATGATAACGAGCTTGACTGGGTTATTAAGATTTACAAATGGAGTAGGTTTTCCATTTATCCTAAGGTTCGCTTCTTGCTTTCTTGCTTGCTTTCTTGCTTTCTTTCCCTTCCTTCCTTCCTTCCTTCCTTCCTTCCTTCCTTCCTTCCTGCCTTCCTGCCTTCCTGCCTTCCTGCCTTCCTTCCTGCCTTCCTTCCTGCCTGCCTTCCTGCCTGCCTTCCTGCCTCCCTGCCTCCCTCCCTCCCTTTTTTGGTTTTGTTTTGGTTGGTTTGTTTGTTCTGTTTTGTTGGGTTTTTTTTTCCTAAATGTGACTGGCTTTCTGGTTCAAAAGAATCATGTTTATGACCTTAAACCAAAAGTAAGAAAGACAGATAAGTCAATTCTTGACACTTTCCTACAAAGATCAGACCATCTGGACATTTTGTATTTGTAACAGGTGCTTCTGAGACTTAGAGCCTAATTCTGGCCCAGATTCTGTTCTGTATGGGTGACTCCATTACTGTGTGCAACTGCACATTGCATTAATTGAAGGGACTCAGAAAGGCCAAGTAAAGTAATTAGTCAGTTAGTCATGCAGAAAAGAGACTAGTGGCTTAGTGCCACTGAATGTTGAATGCACAGATGTACAGCACCATCAGCTTTTGCTCTCTGTGGTACTCTGCTAATCTCCGGCAGGTAGAGCAAAGATCTGTCTTAGTCCAGGCTTTCATTCTTGTGGAAGCAACAACATAAATTTTATATCCACTAGAGAGAGAAAATCATGAGTTTGAATGACCTAAAAAAGAAGCCACATCAGCATAAAATTGTCAGAATGGTAAAAGTGCCAGATGGGCCAACTACGGTAGTTAGGTTTTTAGGTTCCAGTCTGAGTTTTTAGGTTTATCCAGCAGCAACTGGCATATGTAATAAAAGCTATAAAATGGGTGTGATTTTGATAAGCTTATTTTTTAAACTATGCTGGTTCTTTTTGCACTTACTTGACATTTTTTTGTAGGCCTAGCTATTTTGGGGTCAGAGTTTGATCAGAATTGTTAGCTAGTGTCACCTGGAAAATAAAGAAAATACCTGCTCTGCTACTCATTTCCACTGAGCAGTAGAGCTAAATCTGGGCAGTGGTATTCAAAAAGGTTTTAAGTGAGAGTGGTTTATAGTTCAGTTTTTGCATAGCTTATAGCAGGAACCCAAATCTTTTTTCTGTATCTTTCACAGATGCTGTGTATGTGCTGTTTTGCTGTACATCCACTCAGATTGGGTATCATAAAAAAGTCAGGATTTTTGCATTTCACTATAATGTAAAATTTCTAGACTAAACCTTTCTTTTGAAAAGCGTAATTTTTACTTTCTGATCAGAACAACCAGAATCAAGAACTAGTAAACTGAAATCACAGTTTGCCTAGGCCACTATTTTCACTATTATATTAGGTTTTACATGTATTGTCCCATTGAAATAATCATCTGCAGCGTGCATTGCAATGATATGCCCTCATTGCCTTCAATCATAGAGCTCACTACAAAAATTACTTACAATAGTAAAACGCAGTATTTTAATCTCTATTTATCTTAGAACTCTTAGAACTATTTGCATTCTCTATATTTCATGTGTACTTTGATAACCAAACAGCAGTGGGATCAACTCCCTCGAGGGCAGAGAGGCCCTGCAGCAAGACCTTGACAAATTGAGAGGTGGGCAACCAACAACTGTACAAAGCTCCACAAAGGCCGGTTTCCTTACCTTTTACCAGGCAATACAGTTTGTGTGTATAGACTGGGCAATGAGATGCTGGAGAGCAGCACTGCAGAAAGGGACATGGGGGTCCTGGTCGACGTCAAGTTGAACATGAGTCAGCAGTGCTCTGGCAGCCAGGAGGGCCAACCCTGTCCTGGGGGGCATCAGGCACAGCATCGCCAGCCGGGCAAGGGAGGGGATTGTCCTGCTCCACTCTGCACTGGGGCAGCCTCACCTTGAATATTGTCTGCAGTTTGAGGTGCCACAGTATAAGGAAGACATTGAGCTATTAGAGAGCATCCAGAAGAGGGCCGTGAAGATGGTAAAGAGTCTAGAGAGGAAGCCTTATGAGAAGTGAATGAGGTCACTTGGCTTGTTCAGCCTGGAGAAGAGGAGACTGAGAGGAGGACTCTGATATCAGAGTCTTCAACATCTTCATGAGGGGGCAAGGGGTACCTGCACAGGGGCAGGTACCAATCTCTTCACTGTCATGACCAGTGACAGGACTCAAGAAAACATCATGAAGCTGAATTAGGAGAAGTTTATGTTAATTTCTACTGGAGTAAATAATTGTTGGTATAATTTCAGCTGCATTGTTTTAGTCAACTCTGGAGTGCATTCATAAAATTCCCTGTTTTCCAAGTTCAGATTATCCTTTCTTTTACTATGTAGATTGAGGAGGAAATACGACCTCAGTCTTTGCCACTTGTTGAAACTGACAGCCTTTTCCTATTACTTGTATTCCTAAATTACAAAAGGAAGTGGCCTACTTGTCAAAATAACCAGTGTTACTTTAAATTTTACATTTTAATATGGAAACAACTACAAGAGCTACCAATTTATGTAAACTACCTCTTTTTAATCACTATGACATTTTTGAAGAAGCTGAAAAAAATTAACTGAGCTATAATGTTCAGACATATCTTGGTGATAAGCATGGAAGAAATAAGATTTAAATAGTTCTTGAGGAGTTAAAGTGAGGTAAAAAGACTGGGAAAGATATATGAACCCAAGATACTGATCTTGTTTGATATTATAGGTTTCAGTATTACTCATCTGCATTGCCTATTTAATTTGTGTGAGCAGGCAAGGGAATCAAATATCCTGGAGAAAAGGATTCAGAGGGCTGATCATCCTGTAAAGTTTTCAGTGGGAATTGTATATATTCATCTCCTGAGATTACTGAGCATTTTACATGCCATATTTCAGTCCCCTACCTAATTAACATACAGAACAGAGCTGAGAGACAGTACAAAGAGATGATGTGAGGTGTGTAGTGATTTAAAACAGAATTGCCAAATCTCATTGTAAGCTCACTGGACTTTTTTTAATATCCTGAGCACATAGTGCATGATTAAAAAAACCCCCACATATCAGTTGCTTTGATCGGATAACAAATATTGGAAACAGGTTTATACTTTAGTTGGAATACAGTATTCCTCTGCCCCCCAAAATTCATAAGGAGCAGACAAGTTACCGGTGTAATCTAAGATGTTCATATGTCTGAAGTAATTTATCCTCTTTTCAAACAAAGCAAAGTGGTTGTCATAAAATAATGGATCTTGTTTGAGTTGGAAAAAGAGAATGTTGCCTGAGAGGCAATGAAGATTGCAGACACCTTACCATCATGGTCTTTTATTATTTAACTTTTCATGTATATTTGCTAAATATACTCAAATATTTGTGATTCTGAATACTAATCCTGTCTAATTTGAATAATATAGAGACCATATATGGTTTCATCTATGGAATTTCTGTAATTTTTAAATAACTCCAAATACAGGCACCCCTTGTGCCAAGGTAGCTAGGAGTAAAAGCTCACTTTCAGAGTCAATGTGAGAAAATATTTAGTGGTAGCCATCAATACCAATGTCAAACAAAAATTTAGCCAGATGGCATATAATGTTTGGAATGAACATATCGGATGGAGAAATATGAAAAAAAAAAATTGATGAAAACAAAGGCTGAATTGCTAGAGAATTCTAGCCATACAAACCCTTATAATTTACTTCAGATGGACACAATTTATTTGATCACTAGTGCCACTTAATGTTCATTGCTGCTATGCCTTTTGAAATGACATCATTGAGGATAGCCTCACTGACAGATCTGCCATGGGCTGCCAGATGGCAAAATGATTCAAGGATAACAAAACAGTAACTACTGTCTGATTTCCTTAATTCATCATAATTTTTCTTCTAGATACTTCAAAGATACAATAGAGTTTCTCTGAACATCTGGAATATGTGTATGTGTATGTATTATGTATAAAGTATATGATTGAGCTGTATATTAGCTAATTGTTTAGTGTTTCCTAGCAAACACTAGGCACATGTCCAAAACATGCTTGATTTTACAATATTGTCCTTTATATTGAAATTAAACTTATAAAAATTATAAACCTTATAAAAATCCTACTTAGTCTGTACATTTACTCCAATACAAACAGTATAACATTGTCGCAGCAGGGTAGAATAAGGAACAACAATAAAAAGTGTTTAATGCCACCTTACCTCAGAGTCTTGGGGTCACTTTATGATGTGTATCCCATATCGCTGCCCTATGCCCAGAAATTAATTTTGTGCCTTTCTATGCCTTTAAACTGAGCATGAGAGGGGGGAGAAAAAACCCAACAAAACTCTTCAAAGCAGTTTGTTTTCAAGGACACAGAGATTGAGATGGCTCTCTGCGTTCAGCTGTGGCGAGAGGAGTGGGAGGAAGCACCCAGCTTGCTTTCTTTCCAGCCAGCTTTCGGCCACTTTCTTTCAGCTCCTTTTCCTCTGGAGAGTTGAACTTTGTTTTCCTTGGACTCCAATTTTTCCCTTTTTCTCTGCTGGACTGTTTCAACATCAGAATACAGTGGGAGGAATTTCCACCGAGGCCTTGGCCCTGCAGGTGGGCCCATCACCCCATCCCAGCTCCAAGGAGGGGGAGAGAGAGACTATGGAAGGACTCTGAAATTTTCCCAGGTTTCTCTCAGCAGAGCGAGAGGTTTTATTATTTAGCAATATTATCCTTTTCCTGTGTGTTTGTTAAATAAATGGTTTTTATCTCTTTCATTTTCCTTCCAGGAAAATTCATTTTTTCCCAAGCCTGGTGGGGGAGGGCTGGTTGTAACCTGCTTTCTCTCAGAGGATATATTTCCAAATTTGCCCAAACCGGCACGCTCAGTTATTTATTCAAGTTATAGAATAAGAAAGATTGACAAAGTTTTTAGACTCTAAAAGGACTCTAAAAGGAAATATCTGTATAATTAAGTTAGCCTTGTGAAATTTAATTTTCTATACGTACTTCAGCACATGCAAAAATATACCGTGCTTGTCAAATGTCAGTATTGATTTACTATTATTTTTATTTTAGATTTATTGCTATATTTATTTACTTACTTTTTTGTTATGCATAGACACTTAACCTCTATTCTCTGTTTCATGACTACTGCTTATGAAGGATGGAGTCACCCACCTGGACCATAGCACAGCCCCAGAGTGGTGCAGCTAAATGAGAAAGTGACTGGCTCAAAGGATAAATATTCTTTAAGGAAAATCAGCAATTTATTGCTGCTGCCGCTATTTGCCATCTCCTCTCGTATGTCATGATTTAACCAAACTGGAAGGATAATATGGCCTCTCAAGAACAGAATCAACATCTCCAGCTAAAGAACAAAGTTTTCATATTGAGAACAAAGCCTTCTATCAGGAGAATCAAAGTGCCCACAGACAGAACAAAGTCCTTTGGGAACAGAATAAAATCCTTCAAGACAAGCACAGGGACTCTTCAGAGGAAACATATGACCTTGAGAAACAGCAAAGGGCCTGCCAACAAAATAAAGCCCTCAGAGAAGAGATTAAGGCTCTCAAAGGATAAGAATGAGCATTTTCATTGAAGGAAAATGCTCTTAAGCATGAGATTTTAGCTTTATGAGAAAAACACGAAGCCTTCAAGGACCAGCTTAAAGCTCTTCAAGAGGACAACAAAGCCATTCAGGTAGAGGAAAAAGCACTTAGTGAAGAAAAAGATTCCCTCAATGAGGAGAAATTTGCTCTGCAAGAGGGGAATATACCCCTTCAAATAAGAAAAAGGCCCTAGGAAGTTAGAAGAAAGCTCTCTAAGAAGACCCCAAAGACCTCCATGAATGGAATAAGATGCTTCAAGAGAAGGAACAAAGTAATACAAGAAAAGAACCAAGTGCTTAGAGAGATGTTGCAGGAGTGAAGAGTTTAGAAAAACAGTAATTTTTGTTGTTGGCCAAATATCAGCAACTAATGGATAAAAGCAGGCACTAAGCAGCCTGTTAGGCTTAGTGCAGAGGTATAGCAGAAGTGCTGAGGAATGGGTGTTGGTATTTCAAATCCCTGAAGCCTAGTAAATCAGTGCTACAAAACATAATGCATATCTGTGGATGTCTGCTTCATTGAGATGGTGAATATCACAGAAAACAAGCTTCCTATTTTAGTATTTCAAAGGTTAGATTAATACTTTTTATGATAGAATACTGGGGGATATTCATAGAAAATTGCTTCCAATGTAATGAACATTAACATCATATACAAGTGAGTCTGTGGCAGACTTTCACTTTTTACATTTAGATTAACCAATAAAATAACATTTCTGAAAATAATTGGTATGAAATGCTTTCAGAATATGCTAACAAGTTATTTATCTTGGATGTTTTCCTTCAAAGATCCAATTTTAACCTGAATTTTCAGGAAAATAATTCAGTATATTTGTGCTACTAAAGAAAAACATTATGAAGCAAGCTTGAACACTGTCTTCCTAGACAGTCCACCATGCTGCTTTTCTCTGTTTCTGCTTTGTGCAATTTCAAAGCCAACAGGTATACACAATTACTGCCAAAAACAATACTTAGACAAGCCAGGTTTTGTCTTTAATCGTATACATTCCTCAAATGTCGGCCTTGTAAGCTTTGTACCCTTTGATGCCTGTACATGTATTTATATCACATTTCAGTACCCATAAAAAAAGTTGTGCCATCATATGATAAAAATGCTGCCCTTGTGGTGTGCAAAAATATTATTTCAAAATCTTGAAACCAGAAAACCACACCAGAATAAAACCAAAGCATTGAGACTACCTAAGGTGCATTTAGGAAATCAGGGTCAAGAACTCATTGTATGGATGTGACCAGTCTGCTTTTGTTAAATCTAACCATAACCAAACTGACACAAGTGAGTACTTGACATGTGACCTTGAGTCCAGGTCTGCGGAAAATATTTCTTGTTCACCCAGAAATTGAGATAGCAACAAAATTTATTAAAATGCAGAATACTTGTTAGTGTAGAAACAGTAGGACAAGCAAAGAAAGTTTTTTAGTCACGGCTCCAAAATCTCAAGGAGAAGGAGTATTTCAGGCAGTAGAACTTGTGTAGCTAGCACCTGAGACAGAAAAATTTACATTTTCTTTCTTTTGCCATATGTTAAACTCTTTAATATTTATATCTCTGGCCTTAAAGACCAGATAGGCTTTGTAAGGTTGAGCACAGTGGTGTACTAGTGGACATCATACATGAGAAAACAGATTCAATTTGGAAATATTGTGCTGGAGAAACATTAGGAGTTTTTTTCTTGTACAGATTTCCCAATGAGAACACTGACAGGACTACTTTGTCCTCAGTTTAGCCATTTTTGATTCAGCCCCTTCCTTTGGATACAGAGGCATTGATGACCATCAAAGGATCTTGTTTTATGGTCTGAGTCACCACAGAAGGGAGAGATAAGGAGAGATGAACTGTGGACTACACCTCAGTACTTGAACCTTTTTATGAATTCAGGCTAAATCGCATGACTACTTATGTACATACCATATAATAATTGTTGAATATCATGTGAGCTAAAAAAAATAAACAACAAACCTCTATCACCATAGAATGATTTAGGTGGACTACATCCTTTAGAGATCACTCGCTGAAAGCAACAACAGATTTCAGGTTACTTTACGTAAGAGGAAACATTAAGCAAGGTTACCTTAGAAGGGGGGGAAGGATCTGTCTCCCGGTTTTATCTGGTTCCCCAGCTTGGTTCTTTGGTCCAGTACTGGACAAGTCAGATGGGTCCTAGCTGCAGAGAGAGAGGTGCAAGGGTCTAGAGCCATGTGGTCATGGCTAAGTTGCTATTCTATTCCTCTCACAACGTCTCTGGGGAACATGGTTTCAGGGGAAGAAAACAGTGAATGTGCTCTGTAATTGTCCCTCAATTTCTCTGGAGGTGTTTTTTCCATTTTTTTCATGCCTCCAGTAACTGCTGCTCTTTCCTGAGCAGGTATAAATCAGGGCACTGGGGGCTCCCTTGGCTTGCTGAATTTTTGTTTCAAGAGGAGTGGCTCAAGGCAGTTTCAGAGCTTGCCAAAGCCATCTATGACTGGTCCAGAGTAGCTCCGAGCTTTCTCCACAGAATGCATCCTGCAGCCACCAGAAACCCAGCCAGCCTACCAGTTACACTCAATACAGTGTTCCTGTAGCTGCATTATTACATCACCAGTATGAGAATGGTTCTGTCCCTGAGCCTGTACTTTGTGTGAGATAGTGCATTCGACTAGGTATAAAATGGATGTGTGGGTGCATCTCACTTACGGGTTTTTTTCCATACCAGATAAGCAATTACAGTTTCTGTGCCTTGCAACTTGCAACTACCGTTTTCCAGCTACTCTTTTCTTCTATTATGCCCATTCAGAGTTGAATTGCAACAGGTTTCTTGGATAATGCATCTAATAATGATTTACAAAGCCCAGCAACTCTCAGTTTTGTCTGCACTGCAGTAGGAAGTTCTATGGACTGATGCACACAGTAGATAGAGGAGTTTGTGACTGCAGTGGACAGAATTTTTAAAATTTTAATGCAGAGACAAAAATTGTTTTATGGACAAGGAGTCAGGGCAGTAAGCTGAGGTAGTTAAGATATACATTCTGAGTCAAATGTCAGACTCATGCAAGCTAGACAGTCCTGGTTCACACATAATTTAAGTGATGGCTTATGCTTTGTCTCTCAAACAGGATAAATAAGGAGTAAACCCTTACACTGACATAAGACAGAATTTGCTGTTGTGCAGCAGAAAGTCTCAACCTTTGTTCTTTACTACCTGTGTGGTGACCAGTTGAGGGAGAACTACCACTTTTCCCTTGCTATGTGTCCTGTGAGACACTCACACAGAACTTGCACCTAAACTCACGGCTCCCATATCTGTGAAGAGAAAGAAGTTCTTCCTGTTTTCTGATAGTCTGATATCCAAGTATGTTACAAGTTCTGTTGAAGTATATGAAGCTGCTCTTCTAGAGCTGCATCCTCTAATCTTTTTTTTCCCTTTCTCCCCTTGGAATTTTATGATGCATTTACTCAGAATTAGGGACTATGATAATAACTTGGAAAGATTATGTGTTAGTGATGATAATATGCCTTTTGGAAAATACTGCATTTATTTCTAATTACCTCAGGGGGTATTTCAATTCTAGGATTGGGTATTTATATAATGAAGAAATATGGGGTTTTAATTTGTCTTTATAGGATTAATATGATTACATTTACTTGCATACAAATAAATTAATTATTCCATAAATACATTATGTTTAAAACATTACAAAATTATTGTGTGTAATTAAAAACTTCAAGTATGATTAACAGTGTTTCAAAGTATTCTAAATTAGCTGTTTATTTCCTGTGAAAAACTGAACACAACTGTGACATTAGGAGCAGTGATAAAGCTTCAGCTAAATCTGTATAATGATACATTGACTTTTGTGTGATGCTGAAGGTCTTGGGCTGTAACAAACAGAATAAAGTCCTGTTGGAGGTGTGCTGGGTTTACCATGATTGGATGCCAGGTATCCATCAAATCCACTCTATCACTCCCCTCCACAGCTAGGCAGGGGAGAGGAAATAGAAAAAAAGGTTCATGAGCTGAGATAAGGAGAGGGAGAAATCACTCACCGACTACCATCACAGGAAAACCAGATTCAGCTTGGGGATATTAAATTAATTACCAGTCAGAATCAGAGGAGGCTAATGAGAAGCAAAACAAATCTTAAAAACACCTTCCTTCCTTCACGGGCTCTACCTCCTCCCCACCAGGAGAGGTGCAGGGAGATGGGGAATGGGGTTACAGTCAGTTCATCACGCATTGTTTCTGTCACTGCTCAGGGAGAGGAGTCCTTCTCCTGCTCCAGTGTGGCATTCTCCCCAGAGGAGAAAGTTCTCAATTAACTTCTCCAGTGGGAGTCTTTCCCACAGGCTACAGTTCTTCATGAACTATTCCAATTTGGGTCTCTTTCAGATGGCATTCAGTCCTTCAGGAACAGCCTACTAAATTCTGGGCTCTCTACTGGGTCACAAGTCCTGCCAGAAAATCTCCTCCAGCATGGGCTCCTCCCTTCATGAGCCCACAGGTCCCTGCCAGAAGGCTGCTCCAGCATGTTTTTCCCAAGGGTTTATAGCCCTTTTTCAGGCATCCACCTGCTCTGGCATGGGCTACCCTCCTTCTTCAGTGATCTTGCTATTTGCAGTGTTGCCTCGCTCACATATTCTCACTTCCCTCTTCTCTCAGTGCACTTACATCTGCACAATAACTTTTTTCCTTCTTAAATATCTTATCACAGAGGTGCTACGACCATCTCTGATTGGCTCAGCCTTGACCATCTGTAGGTCTGTCTTGCAACTGGTTGGCATTGGCTCTGTTGGACATGGGGGAAGCTTCTGGCAGCATCTCAGAGAAGCTACCCTGCAGCCCCATCCCTCTACCAGAACCTGGCCGTGCAAACCCAATAGCCAGTCACCAGCAGTGTGCATCAGGGATCGATACCGGGGCTCGTGATGTTTAACAGCTTCATTAATGACCCAGGATGGCATGCACCCTCAGCAAGGTTGCAGATGACATAAAACCAGGAGTGACTGATATTCCCAGTGGCTGTTCTGCCATTCAGATGAATGGGCAGGAGACCTGGACAGATAGGAACCTAATAAAGTTCAGCAAAATCAAACACACATTTCCCCAGGGAAATTCCTGTGGAGGAATAAGCTCATGTACCAGTAAATGCTTCCTGCTGACCATCTGGAAAGAATCTTTCTTAAAAAGGACCTGAGGCACTGGCAGACACCAAGCTGAAAAGGAGACATCAGTGTGACCTTGCAGCAGAGAAGGCCAATGGTATCCTTGGCTGCGTTAGGAAAAGTGTTGCCAGCAGGGAGGTGATCCTCCTCCTCACAGTGGATGAGGCAACAATTAAATAGTGCATCCAGCTCTGGGCACCTCAGTACGAGAGAGATATGGGTTTATTGGAGAGGGTCTAGCAAAGGGACCCTGTCTTTCAGTTTAAATCATTGAGGAGAGGCTGAGAGAGCTTGGACTGTTCAGCCTGGAGAAGAGAAGATTCAGGGGAATCTTATGCATATGTATGGCTAGCTGCTTTAATTAGGGTAGGAGGGCAGTAAAGAATTTGGAGCCAGACTGTTGTCTGTGTTATCCAGTAAAAAGTGGCAATGGATAAAAACTAAGATATGGGAAATCCAGGGAAATTTTGTATACAATTACAATCCCCACATTTTTATTGTGAGAGTTATCAGCCTTTGAAATAGGATGTCTAGTGAGACTGTAGAGTCTCCATCTTTGGAGATATTCAAAACTTTAATATCTTGCACTTTTTCAGGGGCAACCTCCTCCAACTGGTTCTTTGAGCAGGGGGCTGGACAAGACAATTTCCCTTCCAACCTCAACCACTCTGTGATTCTTTGGTTCACCATACCAGACATCAAGACCATTGATGTGTACTAAGTACCTTCTACTTCTAGCCTAACTTCAAGGTTTCTTTCCTGCCATAGGGTTTCTTTAAATTTTTGGTAAGAAGACAAGCAAAAGAGTCTCAGAAACAAGCTTTACACTGAAGCACAGACAGTGTATTTAAAGAAGGATGCTATTAGCAGCAGCATCAAAATCCAGTTCAGACCAAGGTTATGAAAAACAACATTTTGTGAGGATCATTTCCATTGGGCATTTAATAGCTATATAATTGAATGGGATTTGAATTGCAACTCTTACAACAAAAATAAGGACAGAAGAGAGAAATGCTACTAGAAGTCTTTACATGAAGTTATAGCATACAAGGTGTTCAGTTTAAAGATCTTTTGAAAACACAAGCCCTTTAAAATGATCATTTTTCATCTTATCCTCTTGTATTTCATCCTTTTTTCTTCTGTCTCTCTTGCAGTTTTCTACCATGGTTAAAAGTGTAAGACAGGGTGTAACGGACATAAATTGAATCTGTCTTATAATAGCTGCTTTCAAAATTTGTGAAATTCCCAAACCTATAGGTAAACAATATCAATTACATATTTCTATTGCCACAATGACAGAAAAAGGAGTTAAAGGGAAAGTAATTGCAGGGTAATAGTGTTGCAATTTCCCTCATCAATGTCCTGCTCAGTTTCTTTCCCCCAATCTCTCTATTTTCAATGTGCATGTAAATGACTCATGAACATTTGGAGCTACCTGCACAGACACATTTAACATAGAGGAGGGGGCAATTTTTGGTTACATATTGCATGACTGTGCTGGTTTTGTTTGGGGTAGTCACAGTGTCTGATATGGGACTGTGTTTTGGATTTGTGCTGAACACAGGGTTGATAATACAGAGATGTTTTTGTCATTGCTGAGCTGGGCTTACACAGAGCCAAGGCCTTTTCTGCTTTTCATACTGCCAAGCTGGCAAGGAATGTGGGGGTGCATGGGAGGTTGGGATGAGACAGAGCTGGGATAGGTGGCGAAAACTGGCCAAAGGAGACCAGACCCTATCACATCATGCTCTGTTTATAAAGCAGGGGGAAGAAAAAAGAAAGGTGCGGGGAACGTTTGAAGTGATGCTGCTTGTCTTCCTGAGTCACCATTGTGTGAGATGGAGCCCTGCTCTCCTGGAGATGGCTGAACCCCTGCCTGCCCATGGGAAGCAGTGAATTAATTCCCTGTTTTGTTTTTATTGCATGTACTGCTTTTGCTTTCCCTATTAAATTGTCTTTATCTCGACCCACAAGTTTTCTAGCTTTTACCTTTCTGATTCTTTCCCCAGTCCAAGGTGGGGGAGTGAGAAAGCAATTGCATAGGGTTTGGTCACTGGATGGGTTAAACCACAACACTCATGGACATTTCGAGATACCTGCACAGACACTTTTGACATGTAGGAAGGACATTTTTTTGGTTACATGACCTATGTAAAGACAATGCTAGCTATGGAGACTGGAGGCACTTAAAATAGAGACAAATATGCTGTGGGTATAAGACACAAGAGAAAAAATATCAAACGTTAACACTGGAGGTAAAGGTGAAGTGTAAGCTGCAAGTCTTATTTATGATCATTCAAACAGATATGTTTGTACTTTGGATTAATTTTCTAATAAAATACATTTTCAGAGAATGCTTCAGATGATGGATATTTCTGTAGCATCAAAACCCTCAGATCTGAGGATTGCATGGTGATCAAAATTATTATAATGGGAGGAAAACCAGTCCAAATTTCAAATATTAGCAAAATCTTATGACTCCTGAAGCAGTCTTAGGAGCTCAAATATTGTGTCACTATCCAGAACGCTTAGAGATATAAAAGGAAAGTCTCTAAGGTCCCAGGAAGGAGTACCGGTACTAGCAGAATCACAGCAAAGATGCAGAGAGATGAATGCACTGCAGGAGAATCCCTGCAGCTTTACTGAAGGAGCAAACATGCCAAAGAAGATGAAAGTGCAGTGCTGAAGAGGACCTGTAGGTGCTTTGCAAGGAGTTTACAGAAAAAGTACATCATTAAAATTATATAGTGAGTAAATCTTCAGTAGGGCATTACCCAAAAGCTGTATCTATGCACATTAGTGAGTTTCAGTCTCATGCTACTCAGCATCTTACACTACACTCTTGGTTCCAAAAACAGAACAAACAAAATTCTCAGCATGGTACCCACCATGAATGAACTTAGCTCTGTCAAGTGTTTGCCATGCAGTAGTGGATCTAATAAAGTCAGAATCTTCCAAAAGTGAAAAATAATTGCTAGAAGAGTCTGGAATATATTATCAGCTGGTAAGCAGGAACAACTTCTTCTGGATAAAAATTATATGCCTTTCCTTGCACTGGAGAAGAGATCCTCTGTTCTTGTCAGATATTAGGGAAAGTTGAAGTTACCATAGCAGAAATGTGTTCAGCTCTACTTTCAGCTCTCCTACAAAGGAGTCTTTTAAGAAAGTTTGTGCCAGCTTAAGGCAAAGCTATGAAAATATGGTTTTGGGTTAATTCTGTGGAAAAAATATTTCTAACCTTTGAAAATACTACATTTTTAGTTGCTCCAGGAGATTTTTTTAAACTAAGTAGATATCTCATTCAAACATCCTCATGGCATTAATTTGGAATATTAAATATAATGTAAAATAAAATATAAAATCAACAGGGGGCCCAGAAGGAAAAACTATCTGTTAGAATAAGGGTTTGAGGCTTATTAAAAGGATCAAATTATTTAAAGTCAATAAAATGAAGACAATTGATGTAGAAATTCAATATACAAACTCTTTGTACTAGGGAGTACACATATCTTGGTTGGCAGAGTAGTACAGCCTCAAAAATGCTCTGAGCCAGATACACAGTTTTCTACCTACAGTTTCTCCCCTACAGTTACAGACATTGGATATGCTTCAGCTCAGTGTAACCAGGAGTTAGCAGACATAGGCATTAATTAAAGGCATGCTTTTATAACTTAGGATGAATTTTAAGAAAATGGAAATAGATGGGTATAGCTTTCACTGAAGTTCCACTTGCTGGTTATTTTACCTGGAGCATAATATTAACAACACATCTGGGTGAGGAAAGCCATTTAGAAACAAGCTAAATAAGACCAAAAATAGGAAATAAAATAAAATAAAATAAAATAAAATTTTAAAAGTGTTAGTCTCATACAGTTCATATTGCTTGAAAAATTAAAATCATGGGAAAAAAAAGGTGGTGCTATAGTCTAAGGCTGCCTATAGGTGAAAACTTTTTCTTAGACTCCTGTGGATAAGCAGAGAATTTAATAATTACAGTTCTCTTGCACAATAAGAGGTAGATTGATGAGAGTTATCTAGCAGACGCAGGACATCCAGTCTCTAAACGTATAATAAACTGTTTCAGGATGGCCCACTTCCCTGCACAGCCTATTCCAATGCCCAATCACCCTTTCAGTGAAGAAATTTTTCCCTAATATCCAATCTAAAGGTCCCCTTTAGATTAGGCTTGAGGCCATTTTCTCCAATCTTGACAGGTTCATCTTAGGAGGATCTTATCAATGTATATAAATATTTGAAGGGAGGGTGTAAAGAAGACAAGGCCAGGTTCTTTACAATGGTCTCCACTGTCAGGACTTCTGAACATCAGGAAAATCTGTTTTACTGTCAGATTTTACCGTCTGTTTTACTGAGCACTGCTACAGTTTGCCCATAAAGGCTGTGAAATCTCATCTGTGGAGATATTCAAAAGCTACCTGGACACTGTCGTCACAACTGCCTCAAGGTGTCCATGAGCAGGGTGTCTAGACCAGGTGTCGTCCCAAGGTCAACTCAAATATCCTGTGATTCTGTGAGTGTGTGATTGGGACAGTTGTGTCTCAGAAATTCGAAAAGTAAAATTCAAAGAAGATATTAAAGAAAATGAAATGAAGGGTGAAAAGATTCTCCACAGACCTATATGGAAAGAGGATGAAAAGATAAATTGGACCAGAGTCTGTGGACGGAAAGATAAAGACCAGGAATGATGTAGGTGTCGCTAACCTGCTAACTACATATTTTGCTCTTGTTTCAATAAGGATGATGATGCATGTAACACCAATGGAAATGTAATCTAAAGACAATGAGAAACAGGAATTAGAAAATCATATGTCAGCTGTGAGTAAATTTTTGTTTTCTTGTAATAATTTTACTTAATATCTGAAAAATCTATGTCCAGATTACTAAAAGAACTGACATGTTAAATAAGACATTAACAGATCCTGGCAATATAGGAAGAGAAAAACACATTAGTCAGATTAAAAAAAAAAAAAATAAGCAGCATGAGACAAGTATAGCCAGTTACTTTATTCCAAAGATCATGGGGTTTTGGTTTTTTTTTAAATAAAGTTTTTATTAAGGACATCAGTATTATCAGAGACAGAAGGAAACAGACAATGATATAAAACATAAATGGAGTCGCTGAAGATATATCACATTAGAGTTATTAAACATCTCCCCTAATAAATTAATTTCTAAGATAAGGTTAATTGAAAAGACTTGATATCTAAACAGTTGGAAATCTTCCATCAGTTAATAAAAAATTTATAAAATGGATAAAGAGACATTTTTGGTGATTATTAAAAGCAGGTTACTGAAATGAAAGGGAGATTGCAGTGTTTCTTAGGTTCAGTCTTGCAATAAATATTTAATATTTTCTTAATTGGCTGTGTTTTCAAGCATAGGTCCTGAAGTCCACGCAAAACACAAAGTTGAAAATTTTGACCAGCACTCTGGAAGAAAAAAATTGTGTTGAATATTGATATCACAGAAACTGTGTTATAATTTGAAGTACATAAGATCTCTCTAAACTAGGGGCTGACTTTTTTAGAAGCCATGACAGATGAAGAGAAGCTGTGATGACAATAATCTGCTGTTTTCTCAATGAAGTCTTAGAACTTCAAGAAAAATAAATAAATAAATGTCTGGAAATATTGGTAATATTTTTGCAGAAGCTAATGTTAGTCTACCTGTAGTTGCATACACTTCTGGTCACATGTGGTCAGGAAGCACAAGTTTGAACTTGAAGAAATGAAGATGAATGGAAAATGTATTTTACAATATGAGAATAAAAACCTATGGCTAGCTTGATCTAGTAAGATAAGTGTGGAAAAAATGATTCATCTGAGTGGAAAATACAATGGGAGGAGATCTGTTTAAGTACAAGATCTGTGGACATATATTGCTCATAAACAAATTATTAACAATTATTACAAAAGCACTTATCACTGTAAAACAACTCAATGACCTGTCAGACATGATAGTTAGATGCAAGAAACTCATTGCTTCACATGTCCTTAGATACACTTCCTGTAACTGGTCTTGTTATTAGTATTGCTGTTAATATCCAGTGTTTGGGGTTTCTTCTGGTTGCTGAACAGGATTAAGAGATTT
Organism: Aphelocoma coerulescens; assembly: GCF_041296385.1. NCBI lineage: Eukaryota > Metazoa > Chordata > Aves > Passeriformes > Corvidae > Aphelocoma > Aphelocoma coerulescens. Next base: position 53,613,574 of record NC_091013.1, on the reverse strand, counting down.
TCTACTCCTTACTTCTGATACCATAACTTTTCCTCTCTTTCGCTGCACTTACATTGGCAGCTTCTACATTAACAAATGGAAAGGACCAATACTTGATTTCACATCACAAATTTTTGCCCTTGGACCATATATTCATGTGACAGTTTACAAGTAGCCTGTGTCAGTTGTATGTTTCCCAGGAATGACAGATACATCCTCTGGAGGATCTTTCATCTCCAGTGCTGAAGGTGTGCTGCAGATGTGCCCCGGAAATTACTTTGTTTATGATTGAACTGATGCCTTAAGAGGCCTCCTAGAAACAGAGACTAGACAGGAGTAAAGTAATAAAAGTAGGTATTTATTTGAAAGGCCTTCAAAGGTACACCCTGGGGGCCAGAGGCTACTGCCAAGATGGACCCCAAGATGGATGACAGGTCACGAGTTCTTCACACTTTTATAAGTCTGGTTCATTTGCAAATCAGGGTTAATTCTCCAATTAAAGCTTCAGTTAATGATGTAGTTTCCCCAAGCTTGCCCCTCCTTTAGAGGTTTATACTTTTTGGCCCTAGGACAGTCTGAGTGTCTTTGGAGAACAGGCCTGGAGAGGTTTTGTTATGTCTGCCTAGCATGAGAGAGCAGAAGATAACAGGCTACAAGAAACTTCAGAGTTACCCACTAAGCAGTACAGGATTTGAAAAATACGGAAGTTAAAACCTAAGGCATCACCACCAGGAAGGAAATCACTTGGGTGCACTACTGCTGTGCTCAAGCACCTACTGCAAGACTGAAGATAACAGGTGCTAAGTATATTCACTCCTGAAAACAACCTGCCACAGGTGCAACTATTGAGGATGGAAATGTCAGAACCTGGCCATAGATAGAAATTAATGAAGACAAAATTCACTGATGTTATTTAGAATTACTACAAGCGTGCTTGCACACATTTTGTAGGTAGGCAGGAGCTTGCTTGACTGGCACTCAGTGTTCTGAAAATGGCTTCTGCTGTAGCTGAAAAAGTACCTTGAAAGCAGGCATAAAAAAGTGACTGGAAAAATAAACCAGACCTTCTGTAACCGAACATTTTCAGCATAAATTTTAGCAGTTACCGTGGTTTAGGCTGACAACTTGAAAGAATTTTAAGACTCAGTATCGGATCTATAAAAGGCTTAGGCTCATGTCAAGAGATTTTAAGTAAATGTGCAACTGCCTTTTTTTTTTTTTTTTTTTTTTGTGTTCAGTATAAGTATATTAAACTACTATAAAGTTTTCTGGGCAGAGAAAGCAAACCTGTACTATAGTTATGTGTGTTCTATAAACTTATGGAACATAAATGACATACCTAACAATGTATGTTCTATAAGCCCTTCTGATTAAATGTGTACTTTATTCATGTCTGTAGTTACTAAGTATCATAAGACATACAGTCTTGTCCTGTCCAATGGTTCCATCTGCTACTCCGTATTACTTATGGATTGAAGGGTTTTATTTCCAGGCTTAGCATTTAGTGGTCTGTATTTAGTGTGAAGTCTCTATTAGGGAAAATGAAACCTGGTGATGTTTTATTTAAAAGAAAGAAAAATAACCTCTCTTCTTTCCATTCAAATAATAAAGCCCTCAAAGCCAACGTATTGAACACAAGTGTAACTTTAAATACATTCACAATTACTGTGAAATTACATCATTAAGGAAAAACATCTGTTTAAGTACTTGGATGAATTGTGGCCACCTTGCTGCTAAAGGGAATGTTGACAATATCTGATCTGCAGATTAAAGGTGCAAAAGTCTTTTCTGTATTACAACAATTCTCCATCATTTCCATGCAAAAGGGCAAAACTACAAATTCATTCCTGTCTAGACAGAGGAAATAATGGTTCTTTATCTAAATTGTCTTGGGCCACTGCTGGGACATTCAATAAAAAGCTCTACGACTAATGAATAAAAAGACAATTTTTTTACAATTAATGAGTCATAGATATTTTAAGCACTCCAATTTGAGGACAGAAAGCTATTAGATTTAGAAAAAGAATGGAAGAAAATAATGAGATCAGAAGGGTGAGCTATTTTGGTACCTGAGAAAGGTTGTTATTCTAATTCAATATTTATCATGCAGTAGCAACTTTAAAATGAAGAACCTAAAGTAAAGATGCTTGGATATTGAATACCATCTGGAAAGTTCAGCTGAAGAGAATCAGGCATAAGGAAAGTAATAACATTAGGAACTGAAAATATGTCTGTAAAACACATTTTTTTAATTCAAAACAGGGAAAAAAAAAAAAAGCAGATGGTAGAATTTGGAAGGGAAGATTAGAAATTAACATATTAATGGCCAGATCCTGCAGTGACTGGAATAAACAGAGCTTTTCCATTGATTTTAATGAGAGTAGAATAAAGTATGTCATCAGAAGTGGTGAGAAAAGGTTGTAAACATAAAAGACCACATTCTCCAACTGAGGCAGTTTTCTGCTTTGTAAACAGAAATTGAACTTCAAGGGGCTAAACATAACCACAGACCAAGCCCTCTAGTCAGGGGAACAGTACTCTGGGAAACAGTTAACAAAAGTAGCTTCATTCCTTTGGATTTAAATGATTTTTATGAGGGAAAGATGTGACACAAACAGATACCAATTTGTACAAAAACTAGGGCAGCACTGTACTTTGATCTTCACAAATCTAGGTAGCTCAAATCAAGAGGAAGAACTAGCTCCCTTGTAATCCTGTGTTCTCTCTACAAAGTTCAGTTTGTTTTTAAGCAAGATAGGGTATCTGTCACCAAGGTATAATTACTGCTATATTGCAGATTTTCATTGGTTTACGACTATGTGTATCGCTCTCTATTTTGCTTTTACAAAGCATCCTCTTCTAGTACATGGAGAGATATGTCCTCCTAAATGTTCCAAAGGCATAAGCTTGTATTTAAGCACCTAAAAAGGTATAATTTAACCCACAAAGGGCATGAGGAAGATTTTCTCTGATATAAACCTTATTCTGTAAAGCAAACACTGGGAGTGGAGTTGCATTTTCATATGGAATTGAACTATTTTGCCTCTAAGGGTCATTGCACTGTGCAAGCAAAGAGCAAGGGATCAAATCTTACAGAAAATAGGATTGCATAACATAGTTTGTTATTTAAAAAAATGTAGCTATATACGTTATTTACTAGTTCTTGGCTTTAATTAAAAACAAATAAAAAGGTGAATATAAATGGAATTGGGAATACTGTGCTAATTTACATCAGTGTTTAATTTCCTGAAATACAATAATTAAAGTAAACACTAATTACTAAAACTATTTTTCATTGTTAAAGTGCAAAATGTACTTATTTCTCAAGTAGCCTTAAGTTTTTACAAGAGCTCTCTCTTGTGGCTGTAACTGTTTCTGCACTGTAACAAATTCAGGTATTTGAGGACCATTTTAAAAAGAATTTTTGACTTCAATTTGAGGCAGTAGGAAAAACAATAACAGAACTATGTCTGGCCGTGCAGCAGATAGGGATAATATAACTATAAATCTGGAAAAATCATTCTTATTCACAAAAGCAGGGACTATTGAAAATAGTTCCCTGTATTTTATTCTAATAGGAAGGATTAAAATAATAGCCAGCCTAGAAAAGATGGCAAAAATTATTGCTGCAAAAGCAAAGATAGAACAATCAAAATAAATGTAACATGATCAGGTCACACAAGACTGAAGAACTCTTTAAAAATAATGAAGGAAAATGACGAAACTGCAATTGCTTCTGCTTTTGTGCAGTGATTTTCCTCTGGTTACCCACTGCGTAACAAGGATATACTTGTAGCAAGTGAGAGGTGCTCAGAAAGGGTTTTGATCCAAGTTGTTCTGTGATGTTGTGTTTGGCATTGGTCATCTAATAGCAGGTACTCATTAAAGTGAACTCTGCTGAGGACCTGGTCCACACCATCTAGTGACTGCATTCCTGTCTGACCTAAACCTTTTATCTGCAACTGCTTCATTCTCATAAAAGGGGGCTTCTGGAAACCCCTCACTGTAGGCCTAGATGTCTGGACTATCTCCCTTTTCCAGACAGAATGAAGGGATTTTCAGTAGTAAAGTCTGCTGATTAGGAGAGAGTACAGGGCAAAACAGCTTTGGGAAATAGTGCCATAAAGTTACTGTGATTTCTATCAAGGATTAGACACTTCATGTTTAGTGCAGAATTTGGACATTTGAATAATGGGAGCTAAATCTCTGTTAAAGGGAGAAAATAGCAATCTGGAGTTTAGTACTAACAGGAGTTACCAATGTTTGGCAGGTAGATTAATTACTCTTTACTAACCTGTTCTCATTAAATGGTGATGAAATCTCTTTAGGCAGGCTATGGGATTTTTGTTTGACATGGCTTTTCTGCTTCTCAGAGGCATGTACTGATATGTAGTTGCAATAATAATAAATGATAAATCCAGCTTTCAATTTTTTCTAGCTCACTGCTATGCTACAAGGTTTTACTGACTCTTTATTAATGTTTAGGAATACTTTGAGATCCTCAGATGGAAGATGTTATATGAAAAAACGGTATTGTCTAATGAAAGGTATCTGAAGAAATTAAGTTTAAAATGTCTGAAATCCCTTGCATGCTTTATGTGTGCTTATAATTTTCCATACAGCTAATAAACCTTTTCCTAAAAAGGGCAAAAATTTACACTAGAAACCAAAAAAAGCTGTTCTTGCAAATGAGTCAAACTCTTTTCAAAGTACACCAGTCTCTAGTTTGGATATCACCAGAAGAACATGATAGATGAAAATCTTCAACATCAGAAGCTAAAGCTATGTCAATAGCTATGTCACGTTAAACAGAAGTCAGAAACCTCTCCGGGCACAGGGTTAAATGGAATGACCCATATCTATTAATAAATGCTTTTAGCCACAAAAAGAGAGTGGCTACACATAAAATGCCAGCTGACATTTAGACACAATAGCTGGAATATTCAACTTCCTAAAACATATCTATTAATTAGTTAAGAGCTTGCTATTTGGCTCAGGTCAAAAACTTTCCTGAGAATGGTCTAAGAGCTTAAAAATACAGACAATTGCACTGCCTGCCTGGTTCTGTTTAAGTTACCAACATAGATGCAGTCTACAAAGTGATTGTGCATGACATAGATGTAAAAGCTGAGGTCAGTGAAGAGTGGAAGGAATTTATGGTGGGATTTAAATATTAAAGCTTTATCAAACTAGTTTGAAAAAAAACATGTCATTACATTCCTGGCTTAAAATAATCCCTTATCAAGGCTGGAAAGAAAAAGACAAATGGAGTTAAATCCAACTATTGTTGAGTTTCCCAATATATTTAAAAAAAAAAAAAAAAAGACATGGGAAACAAAATTAATGTCACAATTCTCAAAATACATAACAAAATGTCAATAGTTTTATTGAATGAGTAGTTTAACTGACTTCAGAGGCTAAATGCTTAGGGATTTAACACACTGAAGAAGTAAGGCAGACAAGCCACAGCCCCAAGGCTATATGAAGTCAGTATAAAGCCATGGCGTGGTTCTACCAAAGGCATGACTGTATTTACTGCACTACAGGACAATGCTCTCAGACTCCACCCTCTGGCCCCGATCTACCATTCCACTGTACCTATCTGTGGAACCTGCTTGGTGTGGGGAAAGCATTCACGGGGTGTTCTGATCTCTACAGGATGGCAACAAATTGATCCAAGCCCCTCTCCTGGCACACACAGCTTTTTACTGATATTCTTTATTTTCACAAGTGTTTCTGATTCAGTTTAGAACTGGACCATAAACCAGGGAATAAGAACTGGGAATGGGTATTTCATGTGAAATGAAACCATTACATAAATTTTGAGTATTGTTTTGGTTGTGTCTAGTAGTGCTTACACGAAGTTGAGGACTTCCAGTTTCCCATACTCCATCAATGAGCAAATGCACAAGAAGCTGGGAGGGACCACAGCTAGAACACATGACCTGAACTGGACAAAGGGATAATCCATATAATAGGACATCATTCCCTATATATAAACTGGAAAGAGTTGGCCAGAAGGGGCTGTTCACTCCTGGGGAAAGGGCAGGGCATCAGTCAGAGGGTGGTGAGCAATTGTATTGTTCATCTCTTGTCTTTCCTGGGTTTTATTCTTCTCTCTCTTATTTCTTTTTGTTTTTCTTTCTATTACTACTGTTATTATTATTGAACTATTATTATTATTATTATTATATTAGTTTTAGCTATTAAACTGTTCTTATTTCAACTCATGAGTTTTCGCTTTTTGCAGTTCTCTTCCCCATCCCACTGGGGAAGGTGGTGGGAGTGAGCCAGCAGCTGTGTGGTGCTTAGTTGCTGGGTGGGGTTAAACCATGACAGTCCTTTTTGGAACACACGGTGGGGCATGAGGGGTTGATATAACAACAGATCTGTCAAGAGCATGTTAAAAAAATATATATATATAAGCTTATCTAAGTTTAATAGTTGATGGATATAATATTTATTTGTTCTCAGAGTTGTGCTTGTTCTCAGAGTTGCATTTAACTTTACTTGCCGTGTGTGTTCCCTGTTTTGCTATTTATCACCTCTGAGCGCTGGGCTAAGGTTATCATGTTGCTGAACTTTATAACACTGCCTTATGATATGATGGAATCTCTGGTCCTGGAACTAATCTGGGGTTTGCACTCAGCACTGCCGTCAGCTCTGTACTTCGGGAGCCATCTGTCGGAAATGATTAATAATTACACCTTTTACCTGCTCGGAGAGACAGTTTGTAGAAGAGACGTCCTCCCACATCTTCCCCTTCTCCTGCAGGACAATTTTAATAGTGTTTAAGAATTCTGAAAATTTTAAATATCCTTGGCATGTTGAAAGCAACACGGTCCTATTTCTAGGAACCATGAACGTGGTTCAGATCTTGTTTGTGGTTAAGCAACAATTTGTGACTACTCCAACCCCTGTGACAAGCACTGCAGCTACACAAAGCCTGGTGATGAGCACTGTAGTTATGCAAACCCTGGACATGGACACTGCAGCTACTCAGACTGTGGCGATGAGTGATGCAGCTGAACCAGAGAACCAATCCATACCAGTATCAGTCACCTCTCTCTATAAGAAGAAGTGGACATGAAAATCAGCTTGTTTACTGAAGGAGAACAAAGCAGGGTCACTAAAAGAACAGGAGGAAGACGCAGAAGAAGAGGTAACCACCAAATTCCTATCTCTGAGGGAGTTAGGGGACATGTGAAAAAATTTCAGCATGTTATCACCTGGCTTGTCTGATGCTGTGGTAACAGGGCTGACAGCCTGGAAATAGAGGATAGGGAGGTCAAACAGATGGCATCACTTTCTAGGGAAAGAGGCTTTGATAAGGCAGTCAGAAAAGGGACACAAGTCCTTAGTCTCTGGAGGTAACTCTTGTCACGTGTGAGGGAAAGGAATCTCTTTCAAGGAAGATGTATGTAACGCAGATAAATGGGCCTCAATGGAGAAAGGTATCTAGTAACTGAGGGAGTTAGCTGTGATAGAGATGATTTATTATGATCTAAACAACGTGCAGTCACCTGCGGATCCAGAAGTCCAATGCAGGTGAACCATGTGGTGGAAATTTGAACAGAGCACACAATTGTCATGTACCAACCCAATGGCAGTAATGACCTGGAGAGACAAAGAGTCACCATCAATACATGAATTGTCTCACCAGCTCTGGAAACACAGATAAAACCTCTCTTTTCCCTATAGGCTAGTATCTTGGCTGTGGAAAAACTATCCAAAAAGTGGGAAAAAACTATCCCAGGGGTTCCAGCAAATCAAAAGAGTGTATGTCCCACTTACCTCCTGTATACACTTGCATCTGGGCTATTAACATTGATTTTTTGCTCCAGAGAGAGGATATAGAAGGCACACATACAGTCTCCTGTGTGACCATAGAGACAACATGATGAGGTGGAATGGAAAAACTACCTCTACCCTAGAAGCACAGGTGCAGGAATTGCAGGGAGAAACAATCACAAATGGGGGTTCTTCCAGGAAAGTTGCTGCTCCAGTCTCCAGTGGGCAGAAACCCAGACAGTGTGGAACTGCTGATCTTATTCTTGATTCTACGGGAAAGAATTCTAATCTGTTTTTACAAGAGGTAAGTGGAGAATCCTATGATCAGTATTAGAGAGGCCTGGCCTCTAGGCAGGTGGAGGAGAGGAACAACCAGATTGCTGGTATATGTGGATTCAATGGTGATGCCCTATGTTTTAACTTTCATATTTTTCAAATTCTGCACTGCTTAGAGTGTAACTCTGAAGTTTCTTGTAGCCTGTTAATTTTGTCTCTCTCATGCTAGGCAGACATAACAAAGCCTCTCCAGGCTTGCTCTCCAAGGACAGTCAGACCATCCTACGCCCAAAAAGTGTAAACCAAAAGCCTCTAAGGGGGGGGTAAGCTGAGGGGACTTACATCACTAAACTGAAGCTTTAATTGGAGAATTAACCCTGATATGGAAATGAACCAAACCTATAAAAGTGTGAAGAACTCGTGACCTGTCATCCATCTTGGGGTCTATCTTGGCAGTAGCCTCTGGCTCCCCAGGGTGTCCATTTGAAGGTCTTTCAAATAAAATACCTACTTTTATTCCCTTACTCCTGTCTAGTCTCTGTTTCTAGGAGGCCTCTTAAGGCATCAGTTCTTTGGCACCCCAGATGGGATTACAAGGCTTCTGAAAATCCTCTGGGACTCAGAAAGATCCAGCTCAGCTCCCCTGCTCTGCCAGCACTCAGTGGAGGGTAGTTACTACAGTCCAGCACATCAGATCCACAGAGGTAAATGGGTCTAGTAGGATAGTGGTGCACAGTGTACCCTTATGCCATCAGGCTATACAGGAATAGGACCATTTGTACTTCCAGAGTGACAGGAGGATGTCAACAGCTAAATGTATTGGAAGCTGAAATGAGCCTGACTAGGAATGAGTAGCAAAAGCATCCCTCTGTGATGGCCCAGAGGTTCCATGCATCTTTGGCATAGACTAATTATCTCAGCAAAAGGTATTTCAAAGACCCAAAAGTATACCATTGGGTTTTTGGTATAGTTGCCTTGGAGATGGAGGAAAATAAGAAGCTCTTCTACCTTGTCTGTTCTCTCCCTTTTGTTATGGGGTTGCCGAAAGCAAAAGAACAACACGCGCCTATCACTACCAGCACAGTGCACTGGTGACAGTGTTGCACCAACCAAGACTCAACTGGAGAGCCAAGGAATGATCATTAGGACCTGCTCACCCTATAAGAGTCCCATATGGATGGTGAAAAACTCTTATGGTGTATGGAGTCTAATTTGTCAGTTCAATTTTTGAACCATTTATCACCTCCCTTCAAGCTTGGCTTGAGCTTGGTAGTTCATGCAGCTTTCCAGTCATATCATGGTACATCTCTCCAGTCCTATTTTGCCAGCTCGTCCCCAAAGACTGTGTGGGATGTTGTCAAATAAGCAATTATTTACTCAGTTTTTATTTTTTAAATTTTTTTGTCATCCCAGAAGTTATTTTGTTCTTTGCTTTTTCATTCTTTATTTCACAGGGATACCTGGGGACTGGAGGAAAACAGGCACAAAAGACACCGGATACCTCAGGCTTTTCTGTGTCATTTGCAACTGTCTCACCAGCCCTGTTCAATAGAAAACCTACGTCTTCCAAGGACTTCCACTGAATTTCTGACCATGAAAAATAGCAAAAAAAAAATCAGAAATAGATGGATCATACAGAGTGTTGGCACATCAGGTTTAGGAATTCATGTGTGGGCTTTTTCCCACCATGTGCAAAATAAAGTTCTCTAGTTCTCAATCTTCAAAGCACCAGATGTTTCTCATTTCATACTTTAAATATTACACCTTTGGTTTTACTTTCAGCAGTAGTCATGTAATGTGGTCATAGAACAGTAAATAAAGACATGGCAAATGAAAGGGTTGTATTGTTAGACCAGAGCTCTTTTTCTGTAATGTAATTATATGTATTATTTCATGGAAATCTTCTGCTTTAGAAGTCATGTAACTGCATTAAACTCCTTTTAATATAATGAACAATCAAACAAAACAGAAAACCAAAAAAAACCAACTCAAACAATAACACCCTCTTAAATTCTAAATATTGAACAGAATTTAAAAGTAATATTCTTGATTCAAGACAGTCAAAAGACATAACATCTTTTGTAGTCAAAGTTATCTTTTCCTTGTAATTCTTATGATTTTAAGCCAGGAATGTCAACTCTCTAAACTAACTATATAATTGTAATTTAACACATGGAACTGGAAAAAACAATCTTCTTTTACTGTGGAAATGGGCCTTAGAATCTGCCAAAAAGGAAAGGCTTGTGAGTTGAAATCCTGTAAATGAAAATTCAGGATTTTTAAAATTATAATTATATAAGTTACCTCTTAGTCTGAGCAGTACATGTCTCTTCAAGGCTAAGTAATTGATTAGGTCCTAATAATTTTGCAGTCTTTATAAGATGAAATTGTCTTTTAAAAGCTGATTCTTATTGCTAGAAAAGTAAAAAAAAAAAAAATCATAATAAGTTAAGCAGTTAAAAGTGACAGGGTATTTTATGTAGATGAAAAAAGGCTTTTTTATGTCGCATGAATATCTTGAAAGATAAAACGTCATCAGAAGTTAGATGAAGGACATACTGCAATAAAAATATTAAATTAGTAACTCCTCTACTTCTTACATTGTCTTATTTGCTTGTTTCTACCAAATATGCAGTAGATTTTTTTTTAATTCTTAAATCATTGTTTTCTTGATTCTACATAATTTTTTTAACACCCAGCCAGCTTATATAGCCTGTCTACTCACAGAGCAATTTGTGATGATATATATCATCTGTCATCCTCTAATATGGAAACATTAATGGCCTTTGAAATAGGCAGCAAGGAAGGTTTCTATGCTCAATCAATGGTGGACATTGCACTGATTTTATCAGTGCAAAACAGTACATAAGAGCAAAAAAGATTGAAAATAAATTCATCGTTTTGAAGGAATGAAGATGGAAAAAGAAAACTCAGCAGTGATAAATGGAAGACCAAAAACAAAAAGAAAAATTAATTTAGAGTAAGAAATGACACAATGCCCCCCCCCCCCCCCCCTCACAGAGCAGACATTCAAGAACATGCAAAATGAAATTATAGTTGCAAGAGTTCACTTTGTGGCTTATCTGTTTGATCTGCTGCAAGCAGAGTGGAACAAAAAGAGGAGGGGAGGGGAGGGGAGGGGAGGGCAGGGGAGGGGAGGGGAGGGGAGGGGAGGGGAGGGGAGGGGAGGGGAGGAGAGGAGAGGAGAGGAGAGGAGAGGAGAGGAGAGGAGAGGAGAGGAGAGGAGAGGAGAGGAGAGGAGAGGAGAGGAGAGGAGAGGAGAGGAGAGGAGAGGAGAGGAGAGGAGAGGAGAGGAGAATGTACAGCAGTCCTATAGTCCAGCTGCCTGACATGTTCAGGGCTGGCTAAAATTAATTAAAATTATTAAGAGAATTGTCCAAATGCCTTGTAAACACTGAGGCTGTTGGTGCATCCACCATAGCTCTGGGAATCCTGTTCCAGGATTTGGCCACCCTCTCAGCAAATAAATACTTCCTAATATCCAGTCTGTTCCTCCCCTGGGACAGCTTTGAACCATTCTCATGCATTCTAGCACGGGATACCAGGAAAAGGAGATCAGCACCTAACTCTCCTCCTCCTCAGAAAGATGTAGAGAGCTGTAGGAGCTGTGAGGTCACCCCTCAGCCTCCTCTCTAGACAAGCCCATAGGATATTCCTCAGCTGCTCCTCACAGGACTTGTCTTCCAGGTCTTTCCCCAGCTTTGTTGCCTTCCCCTAGGCACATTCAAGGACCTTCACAACCTTCTTAAAATGTGGGGTTCAGAACTGCGCACAGCACTTCAGGTGAGACCGCATCAATGTTGAATAGAGCAGGATAATCACCTCCTTTGGCCAGCTGGTTGCGCTGGTTTTGATGCATCCCAGGACGCCATTTGCCCTCCTGGCTTCCAGGGAACACTGCTGGTTCCTATTGAGCTGCTGTCGACCAGCACACTCATTTATTCTCAGACACTATCTCTTCCACGATCAAGTAGGTACTCATTAAGCACAGCCTCATGGACTAGCAGCTAGCAAATGCTATAATGTGAGGGTTTCTGATCTAGTTATGGGCTAAGCTATGTCACATACTGCCAGATGGACATACGTGAATATAATCATATGTGTCTAAATGTTTTGATCTGCTGTTGTGTATAGTTTAAAAAGTGCATTATTTTACAAGTAAAACCAGAAAACAAATAGGCTTTTTTTGAAACCTTTTCTTCCCAAATAGCATGGTAGAAATAGAAATCTTGACTCTGAAATCTTTACTGGAGTTTTATTTTCTCCCATAGGTGCTGTTGGAAAGAGGACTCAGAACTAATGCAGTGAAACCCACCATAAATACTTTCTTTGAATGAGTATTACGTAGCCACAGTGTTTTATTGACGTGTTTGGTCAAACGTCCACCAGATGTCAGTACATACTTGCACAATCTCACAGGCTGTGGCACAGAGATGTTTCTAACGCAAATCACCCTGATACATAATCCAGAAGTGCAATGCTGCATATCACTGATGCTGCTGCAAAAAAGGTGCAAATTAATGCACTTTTAGAAATCCTTATACTTTCTAAATGACAGATGAAAAAATAGATTTTTGATTTGGTATTGCTCTGTATCAAGCACTTTGGCTGCTAGTTACAACTGTTCTGAATTTTCATTTGTGAAAACAGAAAACACGAGGCAGACAGCTGCCCTGTAGATATTGTGGCCATTTATATTCTTAAATATGAGAGAGTAGGAAAGAAAGAGAGAGATAGATTTCTTCAATCTACTGCTACAACAGTCAGATATTTCTTTTGTCTCAGGTGGTTGGCAGCTGCACTGAGATGCCTCAATGATTTTCTGCATTTCTTTGCATGAGGCATCTCCACATACAAAATTCATTATCATGAAAACTCTTCTCAATGACAGGTTTTGAATGCCATCATTTGGTTTAGTATCATTATAAAACTGACAAGTTTGTTTTATTTTCTGACACAGCATTAAATACTCCACATAAGTCCAGTGATTTTTGATGACAGTTTCAGTTGGGAAGTGTTTCAGGACCTAGTTTGCATTGTTTGAAGAGTTAAAGAGTATGCATTGAAACATCACCAAGATAGAGAAAAAAGGAGACCTAGAGTTAATATCGAAATTAAATAAGCAGATATTTTCTGAGTGTAGTAAGAATAATTAAAAAAAAAAATAGATTTTAATGAGAATTACTCACATTAACAGCAACCAAATATATTTTCTTCCAAAAATCTATGAACATATTACAGAATAATTGCATTCTCTTTCACTTTTCCAGCCAAGTTACTCTTAAAAATTCTTCAGATAAAAATTAAAATTTTCAATACATAATTACTTTCTCATGATTTTTCAAATTCTTGGAATGATATTTCCCTATCATCCTCAATATTCCTACAATACCTAACATACAAACTAAGACGAATTGCTTAATGGCTTTGAAAACAGTGCTGTGTGTCCCAAGAAGTTTGATAACAGCACTTACCTTGGTTAAGCACATTGCTACTAGTGCCAATGTTGGGTGTTTGATCCCTGTATGGGCCATTCACTTAAGAGCTGGACTTGATGATCCTTGTGGGCCCCTTCCAACTGAGAATATTCTCTGATTCTAACATTCCTATTGCTTTCAGTTTGCCTTTTGTTCATTTTTTGTGAATGAATGTTTCATGCTATACTTAAAATAATACTGTATTTTACTCAAAAGATTAATCAAACCCTTACATGACCTAAGACCAGATACACAACCCTTAATTGGAATGTAGAAGAAATCTAAAGTATTTTCTTCTAGAAAGAAATGGAAATTGCATTTCATATATTATTTCTGAAATAATAATTTATTTGATTCTTAGAAAGGATACCCTGTTTTCTGATAATGATCCCTAGAGGCACAAAGTGATGTCCAGAGATGTAAATCTGCTCAGCACAGTGGTTAATATGTTTAATACTGGCTGACAACAGAGTGTGTTGTACTCCAGGGATGTATTGATATAGAATCTAAAGTCTTTTGTTGGCAAGCCTTACGCAAAAATTAGAAGTGTGAGGATAGTGTCCTGACAAAGCCAGAATCAACGTCCCCACAAGGATGGGTCCCCACTGGTGCTGTATAAGATGAGAGCCATTTTAGCTCATTTATCATGTTTTTCTCTTTCTCAGGATTCCAGCTAGAGCCAGTCTGCTGAACAGTCACCAGTCAAAAAAGTAATGCTTGAGTATTCATATTTTATGGTTTGGGGATAGAGTTTGTGAGTTTTTTTGTTTGATTGTCTGCAGTTTTTGGGGGTTGTTTTCATTTTTTGGGGGTTAGTTTTTTTGGGGTTTTTTTTGGTTGGTTGGTTTGGTTGGGTTTTTGTTTGTTTTGTTGTTGTTGTTGTTGTTTGTTTTTTTTAACTACTCCAGACTTCTCATTGTTTTCAGTATCAGGATAATTGAAATCCCATGTGATTAGAGTTCAGGCCATTGCACCATCTCTGCTTATCTGCATAAACAATTCAGAGTCTACTTCCTTGTTTCACCCTGCAGATACAGCAATTTATGTTTGAAATGCTTTCACATTTTACCTCACCTTTTATTTCAGACCAGTTTGCCTTTACAGATTCCAAGGGCATTCTGCTGCATAATAAGACTTTTACTTTATTATTTTATAAATACCATCACAGCTGCAGTATATTTATTTTCTACCAAAAGGAAATTTCTCTGAAGAATTTCACAGCAATTAAAAAGACAAATGTCTAAACAGTGAAGTACAGTTTAAGACACAGGAATATTATTTGTTTTTCAGGGATATCTTGTACCACACAGGTACATTTTATGTGTCTTTACCAGTAATTAAAAATAAATATGTGCATTTTGTAGTGCTCAAGTGACAAGAATTAGACTCAATAAAATAGATAGTCTAATCAAAATATTAAAATTTGATTACTTTATTATTAGAGGTAGAATAGATAAGTGGAAGACAAATGACCCTACCCAGTTATTATAGTAGGTTGTAATCTGAAGAATTCCAGGGCCACATTATGCTAACTCTCAGTTTTCTTTCCTATAATGTAAGAAAATTAAAATGTGTCTGCATTCTGAAGTAAGACTAAGGCATTTTTTATTGGCATGAGATTTAATGTCATTCAGTGTAAAAATGAAACATATCAATGCTTTCTGACTGCTGAAACTGGTGACTATGTAATGGAAGGGATTGACAGCTCAAGTGAGATAGTATGGTTACACTTCGGAAAGTATAGGGGAAAATGATATTGTTTCACAAATACTCTGTGCTCTTTAGATTCCAGCTGTATAACAGCATAGTAACAGGATTATTTGCTTGCAAACCTAAATATCTTGTTTCAGGTCCTCCAGGCAGACAGATTGTAATAGCATCCAAAGTTAAGGTCTTCCCAAACACTAGTGTGTCCTCCAAAGCACGCTTGTGTGGTTTGTTTGGTTTCCTTCAGACTCCATAATATCAAGAAGTAATCAAAACCTGTTAATCATTAAGCATATTGAGAGGTCACTTACTGATGCTAGTAACAGCCTGTCAAAAGGACATTTTAACATTCACAGGTTTCATTTCTCTTTCTAGATCCATGGAAACAGCTACAAGACTGTCCTTGTTTACTGTTTCTCATTGAAGTGATTTTACAGCTATTGTTATATTCCATATTTTGTGTTAGAAGAATCATAGAGTGGAAAGGATTAAATAATAGAATTTGAGCAATAATCATACTATATGAAAAAGGGAGAAAGAAAAAGTAAAATTTTTAGAAATAAAGATAGGATTTAATAATGGCAGACTGGATATAACCATAAATGGTTTAAAAAGTTTAAGTAAAGAATGGCAAAAAAAGGGTAAAGTAAAACATAAATGATAAAAAAATATCATTAATTCCAGATAAAATGCAGCACAAACTCTAATTTCACAAAGATATATGTACACAGAGACCTCTAAGTTCACATGTGGATCGCTTAATTCAATTGGCACATTACAGAAATGTAGGAGTACCTCTTCACAGGGATCTGGGACCACTTTAACCTAGGAAAAATAAGCAGAAATACTATTGCAAAAGAATAATCAAAAGCTATAATCATTGAATGGTTTTCATAGAATGCAAAAACTACCTGTGCTCCATAATCATCTACCGCCACTCCTATAACTCTGTAATCCTTCTTGATAATGCTCATTCTGCTCCTGACTGTATCTCTTGTGCCTACACGAAACTTCAGCAGAGTAATAGTCAGAGGACTGTATGAGGCTTGGTATTCTCTCAAAGAGATCCCTGAAACATGCCCCTGGTAAGCAGCACACCTCTCACACAGCAGGTTAGCAAGTGGGTGCCTCTTGCACCTCTCAGAAGACAGTTGTCTGCTACTACCACTATAATGATAAAACTAAAATAGAGCTACTTACATGTTTATATAACTCCACTGATTAGTGGTTTCATTGATTATGAAACCCAGTGACAGTTTCCACACCACCAGTCCTCACACACTTACCTGCTGAATATCTTGCCTACTAACAATTTTTTTTTTCATTTTTTCTCTGCATGGAAACATCAGAAATGGTTTTCACTTACCCCATTTTCATTTAACAAATCCTCTAGTTTCTCAGACTGTAAAAATATTCGATGTTCTGGAACAAACAAAAGTTAATGAGAAATGAAACACTAAAACAAATAGCAGTCACTTTGCAATGAAGCAACAAAAAGTTCTGAGTGCAGCTTTATGCAGGTA
The DNA here is from genome assembly GCF_041296385.1 of Aphelocoma coerulescens. NCBI lineage: Eukaryota > Metazoa > Chordata > Aves > Passeriformes > Corvidae > Aphelocoma > Aphelocoma coerulescens. Next base: position 53,596,800 of record NC_091013.1, on the reverse strand, counting down.
TCATTCTTCCTCTGAACAACTGTTTTGAGGCAGATCTAAAGATACTGATAAGTGCATGAAGTTGGAGACATCACATACAGCAGCATTATTTCAAAGTAATATGTACATATGGGTTGAATGAGAAAGAGTATTTTAGAATATCAAGTGAGAAAAGAGTAAAAACTAAGATTATAAAAACAATAACATCAGCAGCAATGATAATAGTAATAGTAATAACAATAATAATAGTAATAATAACTCCCAGTTATTTATAGAAACAGCAAGTATTGAACTGAACTTAAAAAAAATTCCCTGAAATGAGCTTTCACAGAAAATATAGTCTCCTGTGGGAAATGAAAAGTGTTATTTCTCTTGAACATTTAAAACTAAATCAGGCAAAACTCTATTGAAAACTTGACAAGGGGTAATTATGAATCACCAGACTGATGAACCATTTGACATAATACATCTTTTCCTCTAGTTAAATTATATTATTCGGTTACTTAAATTATGTTCCTCCTCATTTCTAAGCAGAATTTTTTCTTGTAATGAATGTTTTACTCACAATGAAGATGCCAATCATTTTTGTTTGAAATGGCAGCTTTTCTCATGAAGTCACATTCTTTCATTTATGTATTTGAACTTGACTGAAAATAGCTTTTATCAATCTATTCATTCTGCAAGGCTCAGCAGACATGAATTTACAGTGCCATATCATCCATGTGCTTATTAGAAGTCACTATTAAGTATATTGTTTGACAGTCCTATCTGCAATGGAAGCAAAATATTAGACATTTGTCAATTTAAAGGAGAATTACAAAATAAATCTTTCTTTTTGTTTGTCCTTGTACACATTTTACTAAATCATGAAACAGGCATTAATTATTTGTATAATTTGGAGGTAATATTAAGTCATACAATCAAAATAGATGCAATCTGGTTTTGTTCTCACAAAATCTTTATAATATACCATTAATATTATTTTTTAAGAAAGATTCAGTTTTCAGTAAAGCAGCAAAATTTCCTCAGAATTTTCAATAAATTGAGAAAAATAAATGAGTGTTTGTTCACTCCAGCCAAAGACTGAGTTCAAAATTTTGATTTTCTGTTGCATACATGACTTCCAAAACATGAAGTCAACTGTCTAAATTAGATCTTTCTGGATGGGAATTCATCTTCCTTGAGTTAAAATACTTTCAGGGCATATTCTACATTTAAATCAATGGCTCTATGCCATTTTAGTACTTGATTTTTCTAATCTACTTTAGAATCAAAGCACTGTTATTTAGTTTGTTTGACTATAAAAATCAAGAAAGATAATAAGTTCAGGAGTAAGAGTTTATATTGAAAGCAGATGAAATTTAGTGAGAAAGCAGAAAACAAATCGTCAGATATAACAATGTTCTTCCAGGGTTTTTTCATAAATCTGGAACATGTATCAGGAGACTAGACTTAGGATAACAGGCAAAAAGGGACTTTAAGAGGTTTCTGGTCCTCCTGGTAACTGCAGGTCAGCTGTGAGGTCAGATCAGGTTTCTCAGGCCTTCATTCAGTCAGATCTAGGAATCCTTCAAGGATGGCTATTGCACAATCTTTCTGAGCAATTTATTCCATTGGGAATGGGGAAAAAGATGCTCCTTATATCCTTATATCCCTATATCCTTATATCCTTATATCCTTATATCCTTATATCCTTATATCCTTATATCCTTATATCCTTATAACCTTATATCCTTATATCCAATGTGAACTTCTCTCATTTAGATTTATGCTCTTTGGTCAGACATTCTTCTCATACAGTGCTGTGAAGAGCCTGGCTCCATCCTCTCAGTAACCTCTCTGTAGGTAATATGGGGAATGCTGTGAGGTCCCCCACAGAGTCTCTTCTCTGAGCTGAAGCAGCTTCTCTCTCACAGAATCTTTCCACAGGTGAGTGTTCCCACTCTGACCAACCTACTCTCCCTCTGATAGACTTGCTTCACTTTGTCAATGTCTTTCCTGGAGTGGGGGGTCCAAAACTAGTTGTAATATTCTAAATATGGTCTGATGGGTGCTGAACATGGGGAATAAACCCCTCCTGTTATCTGCTACCTAGGCTTTTGCTAATATGATCCTGGAGACTGTGGGCTCTCTCTGCATCCAGGCCACATTGCTGGCTAACATTCAGTCACTGTCCCACAAGGGTTCCAAAAAGCATCTTCATCCTGGTAGGTCACCAGTCTTCCCCCAGTCTGTATTGATGTCAGCAGATCTTCTTTCCCAAGGATGTGACTTTGCTTCTGTCCTTGTTGAATTTCATTAATTTCTCCCTCCTGTCTGTCCTGAAAGATAGCCCTGCCCTGAAGCATGTACATCCTCCAAGATTCATGTCACCAGCAAACTTGCTGAAATTGCACTGTGTCATCCCCTCCAGGTCACTGATAGAGATGCTGAGCAGGACAGGCCCTAGTACAGGCTACTGCAGCATCCCCTGATTACTGCATCCTAGGAGATTGCAAGCCATTAACGATTATCTTCTCAGCCTAATCATCTAGCCAGATCTTTATATGACTGCCCATCCATACTATGACATCCTAAACATTGTGGGACACTGTGTTGAAAGACTTGATTTTCAAATTATCCCTGCTCCTCTCCTTTCACCCACAAATCCAGTCATTTTGTCTTATGAATCAATCAGGTCATTCAGACTTATCCTTGGCAAATCCATACAAATTTTTCCCAGTCATTTCCTTCTTCATGCACCACAAAGTGTTTGAAGAGGATTTGCTCAAAGATTCTTCCAGGCAACTAGGTAAGGCTACAAATAGGGGAGTAAGAATAAGCAAGAAAATGGAAATACTTACCCAGCTTTACATCTCTTTCTCTGTGTAAGATATCCCATATCTACATCTGATCTAGTAACCTTTACAGCCAAGGCCTAGAAACAGAAAATTCAGATGATTATTTTCTTTGTGGTGCCTTAGAAGGAGACAAACTTCTCTGCAGAGCTTTCTATTACTCTCCAATGAACAGAAAAGGACCTTATGCTACCTGTGTAAGGGAGCTGGTGTGGGATGCAGTTCATAGACTATTAAGACTGCACTTGGCTGGCTGAGTATGCTCAAAAAAAAATTAAGAAATCAGTATGGTTCTTCTCATGTAGGGGTATCTTGTCACTTAAGATGCCCTAGCATACGTGGTTATTCATAACCACCTGTAAGGCAGGAATTATTTTTGCATTTGAAAAGTCATACAATGTAGACATAGGTAGGTATGTTCCTGAGAATGTGGTAGTGAGTAGTTTTTTTTTTTCTTTTATTTTGTTTAAGATTTGGAAAAATGATTTGACAACGTATTTTCAGGCTAATGTAGACAGCAAAATCAATTAATCATAAAACATTCTGAACAGAGGAGATTTATGGATCAGCATTTCTTGGGCTATGGTGGCCTAGAAAATGAGCTGGTATGACTGATGTGGAAGAAAACTAAGTATCAGAGCAGTATCAATCTTTATGAATTTACCTCTACATCATGCAATATATCAGTTTATTCTGAATCTTGCCTTGAGCAAGCCTAAGTCACACTTCATATCTATGACAAAATGTATGGAAGGCTGTTCTATATTCCAGATTTCCCTGAAGGAGTTAGTAAGCATGCTGGATGCCACAAGACTTGAAGAGAATAAGGTATGATAGGGTGAAATAAAAAATTGTTCTCAAATGACTAGTGAAAAGACTGGAGACAAATTTGTGGGAGTAGATAGGAAGCTTCATATAGCAAGAAATCCATCAATGGAATCCCATGAGGATGTCTGGGTGCATCCTTGCTGAGTATGGATACATCTGGCAAAATATGTGCATTTTATAAGTAATGATCAGGAAAAGGACCACCAACGACAAAATTAATCTGTTTTGGCAAAGACTGAAGGATTTTATACTATGGATTTATCAGAAAAAAAATGGAGGCAAAACATTGTGAATATAATTTCCAAGCAATTCACATTAAAAAATATAATCCGACTTTCCAGAGCACACAGTGAGGAGCTCTGAATAAGGCTTTGTGACTGACAAAAATTACTTTATCAAGGTAAAAAAAAAAAAAAAAATATATATATATATATATATATATATGAATATATCTATGTTGGTACATAATATAGTGTATGCAGTTCGGATCCTCTACCTTGAATAGAATCCAGAAAATATGAAAAGATATGAAAAAGTAGAAGGAGTAGCAAAGATGAAAACAGCCTTGAAAAGGTTTCTGTGAAAACAGCAATTATAGTAGAACTTTTAACCTTGAACAGTGACAACAGTTGTGGAATCCATAAAAGTTTAGACAAAATGTTGCCATCCATTTTCAGGTGAAAAAAAAATTGGTTTCTATTGAGCAGAACAAAAATCCCTTATTATAAATACTGTATGTCCTGATACTTGTTTGGGATTTATTTTTATTATAGTACAGCATAGTCACATTAAACATTTGTTGCTTTCATAAAGTTGGTTTCTTAGGGAAAAAAATAATTGGCTGCTATACTGCTGCACTGTCTAGTATAGGGATGTACTTACATACTACATAAAACTGTTAAGAATTAATGTAGTGAGTGACAAAGATTGAGGGAAAGGCTGAAGGAGGTACTTTCTTTATGCCTTCTTTGCCTCAGTCTTTACTAGCAAGACCAGTTGTTCTCTGGGTACCCAGCCCCCTGAGCTAAAAGACAGGGACAGGGAGCAGAATGAAGACCCCAACACAAAGACTGGTGGGAATGTTGATCTGGAGGATAGGAAGGCTCTGGTGGAAGGATCTGGACAGGTTGGATCTATGGGCTGAGGCAAAGGTATGAGGCTGAACATGACAAAGTGCCAGATCCTGCACTTGGGTCCAAACAGCCTCATACAGTGCAACGGACCTAAGAAAGTGTGGCTGGAAGTGGTGGAGTCACCATCCCTGGAGGTATTTTAAAGACTTGTAGATGTGGCATTTAGGGACATGGTTTAGTGGTGGTCTTGGACAATGGTTGGACTTGATCTTAAAGGTCTTTCCAACCTAAACAATGCTTTGATTCTATGTGGCAAGGTCAGCTGCAGATCTAGGAAAATCACAACAACACAGAAGGACTAAATTAATTACAGAATACTTCAAAAATTTCTTCTGTACAATTTTGAGCATGTATCTTACACTTCATTTCATATTTCTATCAGCTGAGATGCACCACTGACATAGATGTACTAGGTTGCACTCAAGAGATTTATGAGGGGTACGAGAGAGTTGCTTTCTGACCCAAAAATAAGGGGAACATAAGTCTCTCCTATTAAAATGTCCTCCAAAGTTGTTCTCATGATGAAAAAATAAAACAAAGTCTGGTATATTTTTTGTCACTGAAAGTACTTTTAGAAGTTATAATGAGTCATTATCCTTCACCTGCAAAATGTTTGGCTTGAGTTCACATAGCTTCTATTTTATGTGTCTCTTACACAGAACTCTTTATACAAATGAAATAATAATTTTTAAAAGTATCACAAATTAATGTTCCTCTTTAAAAATCTCTTCACAATTGGAAGAGAGTTGGACTTGAATTTTTTTTTTAAAAACAGTATGTATATCCTTTTTTTTATATAACAAATTGACTATTTTATCATGGATTTTTTTTTTAAATTCTTTAAAAGACCATTAACAAAAATATTACTACAAAGCAGACTTCAGAAGTTATCTAAATAATGATAATTAAACCAAATTCTGATAGAATTAATTCATTTTTGACTTGTTTGTCTGAGAAAAAATATGTAGGAGCTGATTTCTTATAGAGAAAAATTCTTAAATATTCTACTAATTTATGATAGGTCTGTATTTCTCTGTTCTTGCTATAATTATTTTTGACAACTTAATATCTTTTTCACTTCCTTTTGAACATACAATCTTAAAAAACTCACGGAAGAAAGGACCTCTAGTAGACCATGCTATCACAAGAAGAAATATTACTGTAAAAATTTGTTAAACATCGAAATGCAAAATAAGACATCTTATAACTTGTCATTTTCTAGATGGCTCTATTACATAAAACAAGAAATAACAATATGATATTTTGATTATTTTGTATTTAAAAACACACTTGCATATTGTTTAGTAATGTTACATTATTGTATTTTCCAATCTTTGATCTTGAAATTTACTTAATATGCTTTCAAAACCACACAAAATCATACTGCAAGATGATTAATTCCACTTCAACTACATAATCCTACAATTTATAACAGCCGAGTTCTATCTACCTCTTTCTATTTTGTTTTGAGTTGTTTTCTGGGTTTTGTTTGTTTTTTTCCCCCACTTTCCAGTCATTTAAGACTACTGTTGTTTGGAGTTAAAATTAGCTGTGCTGACACTGTTAAAGAAAAGCTTATCCTCTCTCAAACAATAGCATAAATTGTTCAAGTAGCTATTAGCATTCCTATATTTCTGAGAAATCCAAGACACCCAAGGCTGTGAAAGCAATTGAATCATTTAATAGTAACATTTAATGGACTGCTTTGGCATTCTTTAAAATTAATCTATTTCCCACACAATTGCAAATTCTGATGGCTCTACAGATTGTTCAACAGTATCTGTGAAGAAAAAGCTGTATCTAAAGTAGTTGTTCCTTAGCAGCTGTTATTTTTTAGCACTTTGAATAATTAATAGGAAATGTATGAACCTTTCTCAAATATAGTAGTACAGTTCACAAGACAATCCATGTCTTTGTAACTAAAGGCACGCTAGATAAATCCCTAGTCCTCCAGCTAAAAAGTAATAGAATTTCTTGTGTCTGCAGTCATCAGTCAAGGCCTATCAGGGTGGACTGGCCATATTCAACTACAAAGAGCTTTCCCAGAGAATCTCTGTTACCCTCAGGAACAATCATTACTTCTTTAGTACTTTTTCAGTTAAGTCCTATATCACAGCTCACTAAGATAATATTCTCATACCAAAAGATGTACATTACATATCCTGAAATTACATTTGAGGCCATGTAGTGGTTTTTAAGGACACATAGTTTGCAATCTGCAAGGTAAAGGGAATAATTTGGGGCTATTTTTTCCATTTTGTTTACATGGAGCGTGCCTGGGGAATGATCTTTTCTGAGAACTCCAGTTGTGTTGTGTGTTAAAGGTAATGTGATTCTTCATTAAAAAGGACAGCATAGGAGTTAATAAACATACACGGCAACTGACTGGGAAATGAGAGCCCAAGAGCAGACTCCAGATACACATTATCTGATGATACAGAAACCCAGAGAATATTTCAAATTTCTTTTATGAAATATTCAACTAGTAAGAAATAAAGAAATGCTATTTTTTTAAACACTATGAAATGATATATCGTTTAAATTAAATTATTTAGACTATTTTTACTATGTTGTGTTTTCCTGTACTTTTCCAATCTTTAAGTTTCACCATAGAGAAGTAGGGTATCAAAGTATCCTGCAACTAATTGGTAGATTTCATAATTTATGTCTGAAGGCATTTACATTTCTGGATTCAATACTCATGATTACAGAAAGCAAAACTGAATTTCTGAATTGTGTTAAGAAAACTCAGAAAAAAAAAATCTCACAACCATATATTATGAAATTATATTTTGTTTCTTAAATATGTTGTGTGAATTTTAGCAAACTTCTACATTCCAAGGTTAGACATTATTTAAGGTTTTAATTATGTCAATATTTCTTCTGGCAGTACTGTATTAAAATTTTAAATAACCAAAGGGGTTTTTTCCCTTCTGTTTGCTTAAATAAACAGCCATCGGGAAGTTCAACAAGATTCATCATTATCAGTGTCATTCTGTGAAGTAAAATTATTATTCAGCACAGCAGGAGATGTAGAGCAGGAAAACTTCTGTAGGCTTCTCCTCAAAGAATGATAAACATTCAGCATGACTTGCAGTCACTTAATCAATTACAGTGCTAGCTACATTGCCAAATGCATTTTGAAAATAGAGAAATAGGTACCTTAGAAAGATGTGACAGAAAGCTTAGCGCTTAAACATGATCAGATTTCCTCTCCAACTGAAAAACCGTACCTCAAACTGATAAATGTGAAAATTATAATGCCTATAATTTTAGATCAGCCTGACTATTATAGATAACACCTGCAAAAATAGCACAGCACATAAAAAAGACCCAAGACAGTCCTCAGAATGATTGGAAGGTATATATCAATATTTGCTTATCTGGAACTTTTGTGTAAATTTTTTGACATGACAAGAACTCTAGATAAGGACTGGAAGTTTTTGTGTATGCTAAATCATATGAAAGTATTAGGTTGTAGCAGTAAGTTTATACAAATGAAATATAAAGGAGAGCGTCAAATACATGACAAATCAGAGTCACTCAAACTTTATGATACAACCACGACATCTTTCTGGATTTTCTTATTATATGGTTAGATTATATCTAGCTTCAAGGATATACTTACATGCAGTGTGTCATATGTGTGGACTTTTTTCCTAAGCACCACAGTGAAATGGATAGCATGAATTGACTTGCAGTCAGGGAAGGGAAAAACCCAACCCAAAACTTAAAATGCTTTGCAGCTCTTAACCATGCTGCTTGACACCTGCACCTGCTTGGGATTCTCAGATCTGCAGGGAGCCTCTCAGAGATGTAAGAACCTTCTTCAGTGCTTTTCATGACAAAAGAATCAGGCTGAACAGATACTGCCTCTGCATAGACTCAACAGAAGCACAGAGTTCTTTAAACTTGATGACAGAAGATTGTCTCACCAAGCTGGGATATGTGCATCTGAAGGGCAGATAACTTATTCCCCTCAAAGACTGTAATTTCTGTTTGATCTACTTTTATGGATAAAGGGTGGCAATCTATACATCTCTAAGGGAAACCTTTCTTTATTTGTTGAAATAATCTCTTTGAATGGTTTTGGATATTAATAAGTACCCTCATGCAATATTCACTATAGCTACATCTGTACTGATAAATGAAGTGAACCCAAGGGGCACACACCCCTCACAGTCTGGAAGATCAGAATGGTACCCGGATATATTTCTCAGATAATCTCTAAAGTCAGATGATCAAACTACTGAACATTTGGTCCTGAGTCCTCTCAGCCTTATGGCATTCCTGGGACCCTAAGGCATAACTTCTTCAGTTTAAAATGTCTAAAATAATGTAACACATTTTTTCCCTCCCTTGCTGCCTCCCTAATTCCTCTCTATCTGCTCATCTCCCTGTCTTTCTCTCCACCTATCTTTCCTTCCATCTTTCTTGCTCTCTGTCTGTTTTCCTTTGTCTTTCTTTCTTGTCTTTTTTCTTTCTGTCTTCATCAGACTGTCTATTACGCTTTCTTCCCTTAATTTTCTCCAGCCATCTGTTTTTCCTTCCCTTCTTTCTGCACAGCACTCTTACTTCAGAGGTAAAGAGGTAAAGCATATATTTAATATCCTGGGGCAGTTTCATAATGTAAGTCCATTTGTTTCTTTTCTCAATGACTTTTCTTTATGTATTTCTCAGAAAACATGGGTAAATATTGAAGAGACAAGAGAGCCTACACCAAAGTGAACTTCCTTTTACTGATTTTAGACAATAATTTTTGGTGCGAAATATGTCCTCAAAATCATCTTTTTGTGATTTGTCTGGAAGAAAACCAGCATGGATCTACTACCAGCATGGATGCTGATTGACATCACCATGAAAGACAATTACAATGAAGTAATTTGACAGCAAATATATGTCTAAAGTTTTCCGACCCTAGTTCCCTGGAAGCAGTGTATGATGTTATTAGCTGGGGCATCCTATTACTCTGCAATTCTAGTTTTCCCTTTGTGGAATCTGCAACAGGGAAAGGAGAAATGGATAATGAAGATGTGGAGTCAGGGCATTACCAGGCAGTGGCAACACTTAATCCCAGTCACCTGGAAGTCCTGTGTTTGTTTGGTATTTTTTTGTACCTCAAGGTGAACTTAATGCACAAAACAGATTTACAAAACCTACTTTTTTTTTTTTTCTTCCTTCATACCAATAAAATCTTTGCTAATAAATATCAAACTGTTGCCTGAGGTAAGTATTTGAGATTTCAGCAAACATTAGAGGACCCAGAAGGAAGTCTAAACATCATTCCAACATTGCTGGCTAAGATGTGAGGTTTTCTGAATTATTTGATTGGTATTCTAACATATCCCACAGGTAAAGTAGGGCTCAAGCAGCTCAGCAGGAAAGATAGTGTAATATATTCACCGTGGATCATTAAAACTCTGAAACAGTGTATTCTTTTACCCACTCTTGGGCAGGGATTAGAAAATGTATTATCACTTCTGCAGATGCCAAGCACTGAAGCTACTGTTCTATTCATACCTTGAAGCTTTCTATCCCTGAAGATACCTTCTTTACGGAAACTATTGACTTTTTCCATCTGATGTACAGTCATACAGTCACTCACAAAGTATTCCAGTCTTCTGTTAGCGTGCATGACTTTTATGGAGGGAATCATTGATTTTTTTTTTTTTTTTTTTTTTTTTTTTTTTTGTAATAGGTTTTCAAAATAGTTCTTTTAAAAGTTACCTTTCTTCCTTTTCTGTGTCAGTAAAAAGAAGAAAAGTAAAGACTACAGAAAAGAACTGTGTTGTCATTGAATCTATGATGCATGTGGGATCCATATATACAGACTTTATAAAACTGTTACACAGATTGGCTGCAGTTCTCTGGAAAACAGCCTATTTTGTGCGGAAAATATTCACTCTAAAGAAAATTGAAGTTAACAATTTGCAAGCATTCTTTTAATTTTGTTATCTTGTAGATTTTGCAATGGCATTCATAAAAAATACTTACCCTTGTATAGTTAAGACATGGTCAATATAAATTTCTGCAAATGAAGTTTTACATCAAGATACTTGTCAGATAAAACTCAGAACTGTAAGCTTATGTTCAGTTTTAAGTCAGGAAAATCACAATTTTTTTTTCTTGTGGGAATTTTTTCCAGCCCTCTAGAATGTCTCTTTAGAACAGTGACAGCACGTTTGTTCTATTGATTTTATTCTCTCTTGACACAGATTAGCAATAGCTTGTTCTGAAGAAAGCTCTTGTGTACACACTATTTTAAGTACCAATATGAATATAAGCATTTATGCAACAATTTATTAGTTACTTTCGAACTTACATGTCCATGTGTTTACATAGATGATTTAATCTGTACTAACTGCTTTTGTTGATATATATGGATGTGGTAGTTTAGCAATATATTTTGTTATGTATGAAGTGGAAGGATGAAAAGTCAGCTGTGCCATATTTCAGAATCAAACCCCAAAGATTAATTAAGTAGGCTGATCAAGCAAGCTCCTTTTACACTTATCTCTTAGAGTTTTAAAAATAAAAAATGGAGGCTTTACATATACATTTATAGTATTAAAAATTGTTATTTATCCATTGTAAATCTATCCCTGATCACTCCAAAATACTGTATTAAACTTAAAAATGAGTAAAAATGTCACCATGAAGTAATATATATTTTTTTAGAAGAGTGCAGGTTTAGTCAGACTATTTAGATGAATTATTGTGCTGCAGCAGATTACTGTAATTTACATTACAAGGCACTGACTCCTTTTCTAATACAACATTGTTCTGTAGCACAGATAATTCATATAAAGTTTCCATGAACATTATTCTTAGTTGGGACTGAATTCCTGATTCTGTTAATGACAATGAGAGTTTTCACATGATTTGCAGAGACATAAGAGTTTTATTTGGGGATTTGGCCCATTGCTCGTTTATTCATATGATCTGAAAATTCTGTTGGAGAGATGCATATGGCTCAGATAGTTTTCAAGTTTGTTTACAGAATCTGGTAAATGTTAATATCTTCTGTCTATGTAACATTTCAAGTTTAACAGTAAAAAGGGAGCTTACCTAGTCACACAGAATTGAGGGGTTTTTCATACTTACCCGACACTTTTGCATGAGAAGAGTGATACAGATATTGATTAGGAAATCCTTTAAAGTTCCTCCAAAAATAGAGTGAAATACTAATGAATAGATAATTTCAGTATAGATCTTTAGTCTGTTAAAAAAGTGCTTAACTTACTCAAGCAGTCAAAGGAAAGAGGGAGGTGTCTTTGATGGCATTTAATGGAAAAACCTGTCTTCCTGTTTAATTCTTACTTATTTTGTTTTTGTATCCTAGGTTAGACACTTAGGGTCAAGTGAAATGAATTTTTATAACAGAAATTGAGTTAATTGAACTACAAACTTTTAACCATGTGAAGCACCTGTTCACGACTTAAATGCTCTAGCTGAAACATTTATGAGATGTCATAGCAGAAGCAGTACATCAAATACTAGTTTTCTCCTGGAGAAACAAGTGGATTGATATGGGTATGCAGTATTTTTTTTTATTCAATTTTTTTTTGCTAATAATTCATCAAAGTTAAAATAGACATATTTTGCCCTGTTTGTTTCAATGAAATTTTACACAGGTTTGAATCTACTAGAGACATTTTTGTATTTTTGACAGTTTGTCACTGCTTTTCAAAAGTCTTCAAAATAGGTTAATAATATCCTACAAAGATATGAGTGAAAGAAGAGACTGAATTTATTTTAAAAGCCATAAACTGTGGCAATTCATCTGGAAAAGACAGCTACCTACAAATTTTATGGAAGGAGGCTAAAGCTATTTACAAAAAGGCAATCAGAAACTCTTCAGTGAAATAATTACTACAGAGAATTCTTCAAGCCATTAAGATAACAGTAATTTAACACAATTCAGAGTAGAAAGACCCTGCTGATCAAATTGCTGTCTATCTAAAGTTATTTTAAATTGTAGCCTGTATGTACTGTAGCCTTCTTAAAGATCCAGAGTCCTAACACATTGGGAAAATGCACATAGCAACAGATGCAGAAATAGCTACACTTAAGAAAGTTGACAAATTAGAAAAGCATATCATCAAAAAATGAAAGACAAGAGAAAAAAAAGTCAGACCTCTGCTTCTACCTTATTTTATGCTTCAAAAGGCCACAACTTCACCTTCTGTTAGGAATCTTTTTATAAGTGCTGGATCTGTGGTGTAGGACAATTGATTTCTCATTTCACTAATGAGAATTGTTGAAGTCATTTCACTGAACTGCAGAAAGGCTTTCTTTCCACAGAATATGTTGAATGTCCATGAAAATAAACAGGTTGGCATGTGATGAAGAACAATTTATCTGATGATCTAGATTAGATTAAAACCTGAGTATCATTCCCCTGTCATGTAGATAGATAGGCAGATGGATAAACATAGATGGAAAAAAATAGGTAGATGGATAGAACAGTAAGTCTTAATTGCAGTGAACACTGCATAAAGCAGAGTTCCATCCTGAAGTTTAGGATGTGCTCATTCAAATTACTGTGTGATCAGGGAATAATCACACAAAAGGCTTAAATATTTACTCAGCTTTCAGTGTGAAAGTATTTACTATTGACTGGAAAAAGGGGATATGTTAAATGATGAAAGGACCATAGTAAAGCAAACCTAATGATTGAGTTCTAAACATATTTTTTTATCCTTAAAATTAAATTTTATTTAGTGAAAGAAATAGTACCCACCCTTCACTATGAAAAAGTTATGTCACTTTCTTTTGCTTTCAAGTAGATAGCTCCACTACATGTTTTTCAATTAAAAAGGAAAGGCCATGCCTCGCAACAGTTCAACAATTTTTGTCTCAGTGAATAACAGCTTAAAAAGAAAGAATTAGATAGATTAGATCTCCTTTTTGTAGTTTGCTTCTTGTGCATTCATTTTATTTAACATGGCTTATACCATGTCTCTGATTCTTCATGACTTCTTGGGCTTCGTCTGCCTTGTGGGCCTAAACAAAGTTTTTGTCACACTATGCTCTGTATACTTAGTATTTTTTTTTAATTTCTCAATATTTTGCAGAAAATTTCCACTTTGTACAATTTCCTCTTCCATTCCTACTTTTCTGACTGCAAAATATGTGTGCACATGGAAAAAGTTGCTTCCCAGCAGGCATTCTTTGTGAAGGTGGAACTGGGGCATCCTGAATGGAAATACAAGGGGAATCTTCTAGATTGATTTGTCTCTGCCAAGGAGAAAAACTGAAAATGAGTATGTTTTTATTTTAATCTTTTTCTTACATTGCATTCTCCAGTTCAAATATACTGGAGTTTTTAGGGTGGATATGGCCTTGCAAGATCTAGTAGATTTATCATTATATTTTTATAGAAGGAGGATAAAGCTGTTTACAAAAGGTAATCAGAAACTCTGCAGTTAAATAAGCACTACAGAGAATTCTTCTCTGTAAACCATTAAGACAGAAGAAATTTAACACAGTTCATGACAGAAAGACCCTAGTGAGGAAACTACTGTCTATCAAAAGTAATTTTAATCTGTATCCTGTATGTACTGTAACCTTCTGAAAGATCTGGAGGCATAACACATTGGGAGTTCAGTGCATTTTCTAGTTTTTCCATGACTGAGGATTCACTGATGCTCCTTCATGGCATGGTATGTTATTTGAGGCCTTATTGTACCCCAGGGACATAAAAATCTGTTACTAAAACTCCCAGAGGAATGTTCACTTGAGGCAGTTTAAGGGGGCAGAAGGGATGGTGCAAGGACTTCAGCACAAACTACTTAACCTACAAGTCTCCTCAGTGCCCTAATTTCTGGTTAATTTTTTTCTCTGGAAAAACGGAATTTTCTCTTTTTCACTACTTTTCCATTTCTACTGTAATGCCAGGCTAGAACAGGTTTTTTCTCCTAAAGTTAGAGAAATGGTAACCACAAAAGATTCACAGAAAGGAAACATAACACGTAACGCAACACAAACATTAAATTAATGCCTCGTTCTTTATCTGAGAGTTGGATGTAGGTCAGGTGATATTTCTCTAGGCTGCTGATAGATAAGAATTCTGTCCTCTTTCTGGACATATAGATGAAGATATGCTTTTAAATATCTTAGTTATATGGAAACCAGTTTGTACCTGAGCATTCCAAGTACTTTTTCTTAGGGGCTGTATTACTGGTGTTCTCAGTAGTGGGGGTTGTACAAGAGAACTTAAGGGTCCTGAGGAGGTGACCTTGGTCACCACTGTCTTTCCAGGAAAGGTTGCCATGTAGTTTCCCTCTGACAAATTTTGTGTTTAGTCTTTATGACAGCAACAAGTGATGGATGGCCAGGTCTTTGCGTGCAGTCTCTCACACCCACATACCCCGGCCCTTTCTGCCACCTCTGATGGGCAATGTGGTTCATCCTGAGATGAGAACACCATGTGGGGATTGCACAAAAAACTCTCTGGCCATGGTCTCGAAGTTCATTACCTTCTTGTCTTTAAAGAAGTCCTGCTGTACCGCCAAAACTTTAGAAGTTTCTTGCATGTCCGCAAAAAGGGATTCGCTTAGATACTTTTTAAAGGTTAGTTATCTATTTAAAATAAACCTGCAAATGCAAGGACTCCTTAATCAGGGACAGGAATCTTTAGTAGCTCTTTTTTTTACCATTTGAGAAATAATTTTTTTTTTTTGCTTTTCATTTAAATGAGTGAAATCCCATCTTTATCTAAGTAATTCTTCCTCTTGACTGTTGAAAAAAAATCAAAGCTAATATACTCTAAGTGTTCTCCAGGTATAATTGAATTTTCTATTATCTTCTAAAGGTGAAGAATCAAGTGTCCATGAAGTATAATATATTTGATATAGCAGTATTTCTATTTGAATTGATACTTAACATTATGAAGACCTTTCCCTTGTGTAGTAAAAACCAGTGTTTGATTATAATTGCCATCCTACTGTGAATAATCACTTCATCTACTCATAAATGCAATCAGAATATTCATATTTTATTAGATATTTGATAAGTAGCACTGGCCTAATTTCATATTACTTGGGACAAAATCTTATAGATCAGGAAAAAGAGTAAATTAAGCAAATTGTAAGCAAAACAGTTTAGTACAAATGTCAAAGTTTAAACATTAGATACTCTAGTCATAAGCCACAATCTAGATACTACTTTTCATCAATTTTTACAGTATCCTTAGCAAAAAATTACCCCAAAGAAACTTATTTTTTCTGAGGAGTGGGTATAAATATAAATAAACCAAAAGACTAAATATTTAATACCTTTTTTGTTACCTTTGTGTAATCTATTATTTAGGAATAAAAATAAAATATGGAGACAATATATAGACAACAAATGGCCGCATGGACAAATAAATACCAGATCAAATATGACTGTACTGTAGATTTCTCCAAAATGTCATTAATTTGTGTAAAATTTCACATTTGTTACTCAAATGAAGGACTTATTTCAAAGGATATTTTGGGGGAAGGAAAAGATGTGTTTTTCTGGGTTTGGGTTTTTTTTGGTTGGCTCGTTTCTTAAATTCTGATTAAATCACCAATGTTTTTCACAAACATATCAGCTGCAGTTAAGCTTTTTCAGGTAAAGTATTACTAAACCTATAACATTATTGCTATTTAAAACCAATCATATAGAGAAACAGGAATAACCAGTAGCACACAGCTATGCTACCTATGATATAACAAACCCACCTTTAGATCCACAGTTTATCTAACTCAGAGCCATGACTTGAACATGAGTCTACATACCAAGTCTATTATTTCTGATATTTCAAAATATTTTGAGACTACCTAGTTTTTTCACTAAAAATACTTTTTTTTTTTTTAAATTGCAAAAGTCTGTCTGCATGGAAAACCATTTTCCTTTCAAATGGTTTTCATACTTTTAAATGATTGATCTAAAAGCCATCACACTTCTGAGCTATCAAACTTACAAAACAGCTGATATCCATCTCTTCTGAGAGTGTTGTTTATCAGAGACCTCTTCTACTAACTTCTATGCTGCTCTGGGCAGATAATTTTTTTTTATTGAACATAGAGTTCACCATCATCTTTAAACAACTTCCATTTTTCTGTTTAAGGATGCCAACTGAGATAATACTTCACATTAAATTTCATATGCACAGCATTTCTCATAAGAATGTTGCTTCTCTAAGAAGAAAGCAATCTCTCCACTAGTCCCTGCAAAATTACTGTTGTCTGGGGAAAGATGTGTTAGATGGAATTTTGTAAGACCTAAAATTAAACTTCAGAAGCTTGATATAATTCTTCATTTCCCTTTTTGGTCATAGCTGTTCCAGAACAGTTGAGAACATTTTGTCCTCATCTTTTTCTTTAGGTAAGGAAAAAGAAATTATTATCCAAAGGATTACAAAGAGATATGTTTTGTGCTTTAACCCCAGCTGGCAACTAAGTACCAATCAGCCACTCGCTCACTTCCCACCCCCTCTCAGGTGGAGGAGGAGAATCAGAAAAAGGGTAAAAACTCTCCGGTTGAGATAAGAACAGTTTAATAATTGAAACAAAGAAACAAACAATAACAATAACACAAATGATGATAACAACAGTAATAATAATAATAAAAATAGTAATGGAAAGGAATGAGAGAGAAATAAAACCCAAGCAGAACAAGTGATGCACAGCAGAGTTGTTTACCACGTGCTGACCGATGCTCAGCCTGTCCCCAAGAAGCTATTGGCAAACTTATAGAGTATACCTTTGAGTCCTTCATCCAAGACATTTGTGAAGACCATTGTTGAAAGACCATTGGACCTAAAATGACTTATATGTAGAACCTTCATTCACTAAAATGAAAAATACAGAAAATTAATGTCTGATGAAGTTTCTGTGACCTAGTCGAGATCCTACATAGTGCTTTATACCGCTACTTATCATCTGAAAACTAGAAAATACAAACAAACTTCTATTTTTAAGCACTTCTGTTAAGCTAGTTCTCTATAAATATCCCCTAAATTTACTATTGTTAAAGAGTTTAGTGTATAACTATACTTTAGTAAAACATTTGATGCGGCTTCCAACAGCATTCTCCTGGAGAAACTGGTTTACCCTAGTGTAGACAGATGTACTCTTCAACAGGTAAAAAATAGGCTGGATGGCTGGGCCCAGAGTGGTGGTGACTGGATATACATCCAGCTCGTGGCCAGTCAGCAGTGGTGTTCCCCAGGACTCAGTATCAGGGCCAGTCCTGTTTGATATCTTTATTGACGACCTGAAGAGGGGACCAACTGCACTCTCAGTAAATTTGCAGACAACAGCAAGGTGGGCAGTAGTGTTGATCTGCTGGAATGTAGGAGGGCTCTGCAGAGGGATCTGAACAGGCTGGATTGATGGGCCAAGGCTTGTTGGTAGAATCACCATCCCAGCAAGTGTTCAAAAATATGTGGATGTGGAACTTGGTGGCAAGACTTAGTGGTGAACATGGTAGTGCTAGGTTAAAGGTTTGTCTCAATGATCTTAGAGGTTTCTTCCCAACCCTAAAGATTCAGAGTGCTACTTATCTGAGAATCCCTCATTCTGGAATGCCTGAGTGAGGTATGGCATTATACTGGGTGTGAGTATAATGCAACTTTAAGCTCCAATTGTTTCTGCAGTTACAGGTTATAATTTCTGATGAGTAAGTTTATTTTATAGATACAGGCTAGTCCTGAACTATATTTGTCAGTTATAGGTAGCATATACTAACTTTTCTACCATTTCTGCCTTCTGCATCTTTGACCTTCTGCCAAAATTTTCTCTCCCTTTTCTAGATACAATCTTTCTGCTTTTTACCATACAACTCTCTACTTGGTTTTATGATATTTGTGGAATCATAGGATACCATATTCTTCAGCTGTGTTCCACATCTACATTTATAATGATGTTATGAGAGAGATATATAGTGTTGAAGACCTCCACAGGGTGATTTAATCCATCTAAATTACACTTCATCTGTCAGTAAGTTAAACATGCCCAGAATTTTTTCTGGCACTCAGGCCAACAGCCCATATCTGTTCTATTAAACTGTCTTCACCTCAGAAACAATTTGGCAACATCCAAACTGAATATGGAAAATGATCCTGGCACATATCAGCTCCTGAGCTGTGCCCAGAAATTGTCAGGCAGAGTGTTACTTGTTCCAATCCAAAACCATGCTAGGGTTTGTTTCACTTTCATCTAAAATATACATTACTAAATTACATTTCCCTAAAATGTTCCCTCTTCTGTCAATGTACTAACGGAGCAGATATAAGCTGGAAAGAACAGTGTTTGTTTGCTTGCCTGGGAGGTGGCAATGACCAGAGTCCAGTTACTGGAATGGATAGCATGTATAACAAGTTGTAAAACCTTGTTCAGTGGCACATTGATGGAGGGCAAAATAGGAGAAAGGATATTTCTCTTCAAATACAAGGATTGTCATCTATTTAGGATTAGTCCTTTAAAAGCAGAATCCATAACTAATTTCTGTTAGTTATCTGATTTCATTATCTATCCCACAGTACTGGTATTATATCACATTGTGGTGGGTTCACCTTGGCTGGATGCCAGGGTTCAACTAAAGTCTCTCTCTCACTTCCCTCTTCAGCTGCACAGGGGGAGAAAAAATATAACAAAAGGCTCAAGGTTTGAGATAAAGACAGGGAGAGATCATTCACCAGTTATGGGCATCATCCATCATGGGCAAAATGGAGTTGACTTGTGGAAACAATTTTACCAATTGGAAACAATCTTACCAATTAAATCAGGGTAGGATAATGAGAAAAAAAGCAATATATTAAAAATACCTTCCCCTCATCCCTCCCTTCTTCCCCGGCTTAACTTCACTCTTTACTTTCTCTACGCCATCCCCTCCAGCGTTGCAGAGTGATGAGGAATGGGGGTTGTGGTCCGTTCATAACACATCTCTACTGCTCCTTCCTCCACATGTGGAGGTCTCCTCACTCTTTTTGCTGCTCCGTTGTGGGGTCCCTCACACAGTAGAGTGTCATCCATTAACTTCTCCAATGTGACTCCTTCCTGTTGGCTATACTTCTTTGTGAACTGTTCCAGCATGGGTCCCTTCTGTGGGTGCAGCCCTACAGCAACAGAATGCTTGAATGAGAGTCCCCCACAGGGTCACAAGTCCTGCCAGAAAACCTGACCCAGTGTGGGCTCCTCTCTCCATGGGGCTACATGTTCTGTCAGGAGCCTGTTCCAGTGCAGGCTTCCCACAGGGTCACAACCTCCATCAGGCAAATAGTTTCCCCAGCCTAGGGTCCACCATGGGCTTCAGGTGGATCTCTGCTCCACCATGGACCTCCATGGGCTGCAGGTGGATCTCTGCTCCACCATGGACCTCCATGAGCTACAGGGGTACAACCTTCCTCACCATGATCTTCACTGTGGGCTGCAGGGAAATCTCTGCTGGAGCACTTCCTCCCCCTCCTTCTTCACTGACCTTGATGCCTGCAAGGCTGTTTTTCACATATATTTTCTCATATACTGACTCCCTCTGACTGCAACTGCATAGATTTTTCCAGGCCCTTAAATACTTTATCCCAGAGGTGCTACCACCAGTGCTGATGGGCTTGGCCTTGGCCAGTGGCAGGTCCATCTTGGAGCCAGCTCTGTTGGACATGTCACAAAAGCCACTTCCATAGCCTCTCTCTACCTGAGCCACAGAAACCCAATAAAACCATGCAGTACTAACCCACAGGATCCCAGATTTTGAGAAGTCTGTTCTGAAATCACCAACTAAAAGAAAAGGTGAGTAATTCCTCCCTGTCTCTCAGAAAGTGTTGTTCTTAACGCACAGTAAAGAGTGGCAAATATCAATCTATGATAGCTCATGTTTTGAGTGGCAGCAGAAACAGATAAAGGGTTATTCACACTATCTGCTTTGGGTATTTTAAACATGTAATTGAGATGTGATTGAGACTTGGAAACTAGTTCCTAATTCCCTATGTAGCTAATAGAGTGAAAGAAAATTAGCAGCAGAGGTGTCAATATATTAGAACTGGATGATTAAAATTAGATGGTATGAGCCTTATCATTTCTAATAAAAGTCAGTAGAAGTCACTAACTTCTAAACTCAGTGTGAAAGAAAAAAGATTTTCTACCAACTTTTCAATACATGTTCTATTAGCCATACTTCACTAAAAAGATGCTTACATTGTGTAAAACAGTTTTGATAGTGACCACTTACGCAAAAGGGGTGAGTGAAAGAGATGTGAATGAGAAGAATCATCAGACTGAAAGTACCGATGTCTGTTGCATAGGTATATTCCATTGAGAGCCAGAAAATATTTTGGGGTGAGGGTAATGCAAGTGTTTTTTTCATTTAGTAATGATGGCTAAAGCCCTACAGCTTTTGTACATTAGCTTTTGCTGAAGAAAGAGGAAATTTGGGGAACTACTTCAGTAGGAAACACTATCTAAGAAAAATATAGTGTTAAACTATAATTAAACGTATTTTATTGTATTGAAATATAAAGGATTTCTGGGTACTTTTCTTTCCTGGAACAGAACTGTGGGATAAGAAATGGCAACACTTTCCCTCTCATTATAGGATCATCACTCAAACATTTTAGGAAGATATTAACTTTATCCTGGCAAAGACTCTAATAAAGTATGATCACATCCCTCCCCAGCACTGGGTGGCAACCAACACATTTTCACTTTTTCAGTGGTTTAAATATATATTTCAGAATTAGTCCTGTAACTCAGAAATAAATTGGTGAATGTTCTCAGAGTAACCTAAAAGATGAAGCTATCCTTCATACCATAACAACTCATGACCAGTGGAGGAGATTTCTAGAGGGACAAAAAGCTGCTGAATCATCTGGGATTTATGAAGAAGTTAAACAAGAAACATTTTAAGTTACTTTTTCGGGTATCAAGAATTGTCTGTATGAAGCATAACTTCAACAGATGTTGTTTTCTTTATTAAAGAGTGTTTTTATATTTTTATAGAAATATTCAACCTCCATTGAAAATGAGAGAATTAAAACCTTTGATTATATTTTAGGTTTAAATAATTTCTCAAACATACTTCCTACTGAAGCATTACTGAAATATTGCTACTAAAAAATATTTGTTCATATTAACCATATCCATGTTGTGGTCATCTTATGGAAAAGACTTTCCAAAATGTCAAATGTACTTTTAACAAGGCTGGACAATATTTTTTGTTACAATCTTATTGGTATTACTGCAGTATAGGACAGAATTTCTAGGGAAGCTCACACAGCCTATAACTGGCAAAGCTGTTAAGGTAGAAATGAGGATAAAAAACGGGCTGTGAATGAGACAACCAAAACTCTCATGAGGGTGTCTGCCAAAGACAGGCTTTTATACATGAAAAAGAAACATGACCAATCCACTGGTTTAAACAGTAAGCAGGGAATTACCAAGAGAATTTTCAAACAAAGAAGGAGGAAACTTGAAGAAAAATCAGAGTTCACAGACAATGTAAAGGAAGTAGCAGCGGTCAAACCTGTCTTGACAACACTGGGAATCACCCTGCAGTGCCCCAACCCTTCTCATGCAGGACAGAGCAGAGAGTTTGAGCAGGGGCAGTTTGAGCAGCTGTTCTCTGGTGAGTGGGGTGGCACTGCAGGGTGCAGCACTCAGGGTGATACTGTAGGAATCACACCTCAAGTGTGCAAGTATGGGTGATTTCTCAGCAATACATCCATCATCAAGGTGATGATGCCAGCAGAGGCGCACTTAAAAACAGAGGATCCTTTACCTCCCACAGGAAGGGGGTAGACAGATGTTATAAATGCATTTTAGCTAACTTAATTCTTTTAACTGTATTCTTTTACCTGAGTAAGTTTGGCACAAGATGGTAAAGTTGCTGAAGCCTTATGCAGGAAGCTCCCAGCTCCCACTAACTTATCCTGAGCTGTTATATAAAAGGAGGTCCTGAAGGTAATGTAAATGGGGAGATAAGGAAGCCATGCTTGTGATCAGAAGTTCAACCTGTCCATGTAAGAAACAGTTAATCTGACAGGAGACAGAGAAACAATCCACTAAGGAAGAAAGAAGACCACAGAACAAAACTCACCACTGGATCAAGAATCACATGTAAGGTGTGTGAAGACCCTGTGAGGATGAGTTGGACGGACTGTAAGGGTATAAGGGTCCAGGAATTTCTTTGTTCTCAGTCAGTCTCTGGAGGTACTCAGTTCTAGCTGTTCCTGTTGCTGGACCACTCAATTATTAATTATTTTTTTATGGAATCAGATGTCTGAGAGTCTGCTTTGGGAAGCCTGGGGAAAAAAATTTCTTTAACAGAGGGGAACCCACCTTCTTTTAATGACTGAAAGTACAGTCCCAAAAAAAAGAGCAAAACAAAAGTGCTTCCATTTCCAAATATCTATTGACACATTTTTTATGTTTTTTTTCAGCCAATGAATGAAGAAAAAATGCCATTAATGTTTTAATTTTAGTTTTCATAAGTATTATTATTATTATTATTATTATTATTATTATTCATAGAATAGTAAAATAATTTGGGTTGGAAAGGACCATAAAGATGTCCCTGCCATAGGCAGGTACACCTTCAACTAGGTCAGGTTTTTCAAAACCCCACCCAATCTTGGACACTTCAGAGAAGTCCAGATAGAAGATATCTGTAGGTCTTCCCTGCCCACTAATACAGTCACTCCATCATAGAAGGCCACTAGATGATTCAGACACAATTTGCCTGTTGTGAACCGTCTGCTGTGGCTTGGCAGTGCTGGAGCGCGATGTGCCGTGACCTTCCTAGAAGCGTCTCCTTAGCGAAGCTGCTCAGCAGGACCACCACACACTCACACGTGTACACACACACACACACGGATAGCTCCTTAAAATAGGTCAGTGGCAAAGAGGCAGGAAGGGTCTCTGTATAGAGTTCCATGGATGAGATTTATTGCAGCCACACCATGAAGGGATCCAGGGATGAAGACAAAAGACAATGGAGGGTTTGGGTTTAAGTACGGGAGCGGATCGAGCATCAGGGACCAATGATCTGAGGGCATGGGGGCAGTACACAGGCAGGACTAGGGTATGGGAACCAGTGGGGAAACTCTGGGGGAGTGGCGATGGGGCAAGGGCCAGTGGGGGGAACCTGGAGTGGAGAACCTTCTAGGGCAGGGACATATGAGGCAACAAAGGGGCGGAGAGGCCATGGGCTAACCAGGGAAGCAGAACTGGGGTACATTAACATAGCAGAACAGGGCAGCCTGGGGGAAACCTTTTCTGTCACCCTAATCTGGGGAGGATCTCTGATCTTAGGGACTGTCCTACCAGTGGACTGTCTTTGTCCCTTGTACCACTGGCCACCACACTTGCCCTTTGTGAAGCCGTGTCACCTGTCCTTAACCACCTCTTTGTCTTCCTTCCATATGTTTTGACATATCTTCCAGCAAGATCTGTACCATGCTCTTGCTGGGTATAGAGGGTAGGTTGACTACTAAATAGTTCCCAGGGACCTCCTTTTTACCCTTTTTGACATTGGGTGGGATGTTCCCTTTTATTCCAGATACTGATGACTTTGCCTAACTGTCACAAATTTTCAAATATGATGGACAGTGAATTAGCAACTGCATCAACCAATTCCCTCAGGACCTTGGGATGAATCTTATAAGGTCCCATGGACTTGCATATGTTCAGAGTCCTCAGGCGGTCTCCAACATGATCTTCACTTATGGCGAGAGAGACTTCATCCCCTCTATCCTTGCCTTGAGGTTCAGGGACTTTAGAGGTATGGGGAAAGAAACTAACATTGCAAGTTGAGGCAGAAAAACTGTTGAATCCTTCTCCATGTTGGTTGTCACTGGTTGCCCTGTCTTATTTACTGGGGGGAGTATATTTTCTTTAATTTTCCATTTCTGACAAATGTTTCTTAAGAAGACCTTATTATTCTTTACATTCCTTGCCAAATTACAGTTTAGCTTTCCTAATCTCATTCCTACATATCTTGGAAATGCCCCTATATTCTTCCCACACACATCCCTGTGCATTTCATTCTTACACCTTAGTTTGACTGAGAGGTTCTTATTCAGCCATGTTGGTCTCCTTGCTGTCCTTGTCCAATTGCTTACATGTGGGAATTTAGAGCTCTTTCACTCCAAGAATAATGTTCTTAAAGACCTTCCATCTCTGTTCAGCTCATATTAAGGTGAACAGATGAAGCAAGATATACTGTTAAAATAACACAACCATAAGATTACTGGATTTTTCTATTTTCTTTCAAGGTTAAAATTTGTTACCTACAAATCCTATTCTTTGTTCAGAAATCTATAGATTTTTTAATTTTTTTTTTTTTTTTAAACAGAGGAGTACATATGGATTAAGCCTTTGACTTGCCTTCAAATCCAGTAATAATACCAATAAATACCCTTGCATTGCTTTGGAAATTTAGCACCTAACCTTATGTCATTAAAAACTGAGCTGTGAAATAGCTAGCATCTGTATTCAGTCAAATACTCATATTTTACAGGTTTATGGTATTACAAGGTATATATCCCAAATCCTCAAGTTACTCTAAGCTTGTCATTTCCCCTCTCAAAGTACAAAGGAGTGAATTTGAAGGAAACAGAAGTGCAAGATTTTTCTTCATTTACTGAACAAGCCTGATCTTATGACATCTGTCACTCCAAAACATTAAGTACGCTATTAAAGTATGCTCTCAGAAGCAAGTAAGCAAGCAACCTAGCAAGCAAAATAAATTTTATACAAAAGACTCTTGATATAAACTAGCTGATGCTAGTGATGAAAAAAGTGTACTTGCAGAGTTTTGGTAGGCATTGCCTAGTAACTAAGGAATGTTTGAGGAAGTTGCTAAGATTTCAAGCATCTGATTATAAAGAAAATACATTTTATTTTATTTTCCTGACATTTTATTTAATAGCAATATCTATTGATGTTCTGTGCTTTAAAACTATTACTTTTTTATTGCATTCTATAATTTAGAAATAAGAAACAATTTTACTACAAGTAAGATAAAAATCTGCACATATACATTTGAAACTGGGCCATGTATGCTTCATGCGGATTTACCATTTTACCTCATAAACCAGGTGCCAGCATCAGTAACAGCTCTTTCGTGATTTAGGAAGAGTATCATAATGCAAAAACATATTACTGCCAAATACATTTTAGCACAGATGGATTTTGTCTCCTAAAATATTCTGCTATCTTAATTTGAGAGACTTCTTGAAATATAGAGAATGCTGAAGTAAAATGAGCTGAGTGCATTCTGCATGTGACACCTCTACAGATACAGGAATAACTATTTGTGTGAGAGAATTAATCATGCTTGACAGAAACAACCAGTAGCAATAAATTTTATTTCCAAATTAATCTATTAAATGAGGCTAATATTACCTACCTTAGTAAGAAAGCAAAATATTTGATATGCTTGGCTTAGGGTTTATCACTAGTGAGCCTAGTCTAAAATAATTTCTACACTTGAAAACCTGAAGAATAATTGTAGAAAATTTTGACACGTGATCCTACTAAAACATTGAAAATATGAAAGCTGTGATGGCAATTAATCACATTATTTACACAGGAGAATTTGATTTTCCAGATTATATTTCTACATGATGCGCTTCTATATTTTATCAATGTAAATGAAAAATGAACATGGTAACATTTATATTTACTACATTGTGTATTAATAAAATAAAAGTGTTTTGTCACAAGATTTCATTTGCACTGCTACAGTTTGGGATGTAAGTGTGTTCATCTATTGAAGGAAACACATTACTAACTGAACCTCCCCATTTTTATCTTTATCTATCTTTTATCTATCTTTATCTTTATCTTTATCTTTATCTTTATCTTTCTCTTTATCTTTATCTTTATCTTTATCATTCTTTCACTGTACTTAAATACTTTCCACATACTACCTAAATTCCCAGTTTGTCTCTCTGGATTGCAGAAGCTGTGGATTGCTAACACAGCATATATATATTTATATATAGTTTGGCATCACTTCTGACTCATTGGCCGTGGACATGCAGAGAGCAATATTTGTGTAAATTCTGCAGGTCTGACTGAAGCTGATGGACTGCAGGACCTTGTATGTGTGCTACCACACACATCAGCCCATGGATTAATAAATAGCAATGCCTTTATTGGTAGCACATTACATTTGAATGCCACTGACATAAGGGTGGGCAACAGAAGCGGTCTGATCTTGCTCTTACTTGCTGCCTGCTCAGATCTCACCACTCCCTGAGGCACATACACAGGCATGGGTCCCATCAGAATCTGGCTGTGACCTCTGGTCTGTCCCTCCAGAACTCAGCCTTCAGACTCCTGCTCTCTGGGCTGTGCATCTCTGGCTTCTCAGATAACTCAGACATCTCAGTTTCAGGACAATTAGTCCTCTCTTGTACATCTATGCCAGCTAACAGGTGGCATCATTTCATGCTTATGGTGTAGCAAGGAGAGAGCTGCTCATTTATCAATGCTAGAGAGAGACCAAATCCAAATACAGGAAGAATTATTTGTTCTCAGAAAACTTCCTCAAATGACTCCCAATTCTACTTGTTCTGTATGTGGCCATGGCCATAAATATAGCCAGGCCTGTCAGCTGCTAGAGGGATCTCACTGTAGAAACACGTATCTCAGTAGAAATCCTCTTGGCCACCCTATTTACTCTTCAAACTTGGTTATGATATAATCTTCCATCAACATTTCTCCAGGTGGTGGAATTTCAGCATATTCTCTGAGCTGGTCAGCTACAGCCTGGCTTGCATGCAAAGTTACTAGAGGATCTAAGGCTGTAGAGTCCTTGTTTATGGCATTACATAATTTCATCATCCTTCAGTCTTTCAAAATCTTCTCTCATTTACAAAGCATGTTTTCATTTAACAGCTATGCATCATGCTGCCTTTAACAATATTATCTTCACCTGTCATATCCTTTTCCCTCCCCTTTTTGTTTCACTTGCTGCTTGATATAATGATCTGTCTCACTGCCAGAATGGGTAGCAGAAGAGGTTAAACGCAGACTGTGCACTTGAGCTCCTTCTTTGCCAGCACTGAAAATGTGATGGGGAAAATTGCAGTAAGGTTGACTGCACAAATAATCCATGTTCATTTATTGCATACTTGAAATCATGCAACTTTTCCTATTTTGTGCCTTGATTTTGAGTGGGCTTGTCAAAAAAGAGGTTTTTGGTGCAGGCGGTTTTCTTTCCCCTAACTGCTCTGTACTTCAGTCAATATAACAGATCTCTGCTTGAGGGTTAGAGGATTCTAAATCCTCCCAAGAATCAGGAAGATCACTTCTGAGTACACATTGTTAGTAAAAGCATGTGTTGTCCTCCTCCAGTAGCAGCTGAAGTATGTTAAAGCCAGCTACCTAAACAAAAGGACAGTTAAATCTTGGCTGTGCCGTAGAGGATTGGCATTTCCAGTGGAGATATGTCTTCAAAAGTACTGTATACGAAAATTTCACTTCAGGGGCTTTGAACAGACTTGATGCCTTCCAGAGATCACTCTTCCCATCATAAATAGTAGAGATCATACTACTTTAGATACAGCAAGGTTCCATAGGAATAAATTATGATCAAAGACTTTTTTTTTCTAGCTTTTATAGTTCTGTTCTGTGGCAAATAAGGAGTAAAAGTGAACTGAACATTTGGTTTGCCTGAGGCAACCGTATGAACATAGCTCCACTCTTTCGCAGCTTATATTGTCTTCTGTTTGGATTTGATAACTCTTCAAAATAAGCCTGGGTTCACTTCTCTAGTGCAACTGTCAGCTTCTGTAGTGATCCTCTCTGAACTGATTCTTTTCAACAAAACAATGCAGCACAATCACACAAAACTGAGTGTTCTTGGAAGAAAAAAGAATAATAGTCTAATGAAAGAGAGAAAAAATATATTTTGTATTCAGTCTGTTAGCCTTTAGCCTCTGATAATTTCTAAGTTGCAGGAAAAAAAAAATCATAATTTCCCATATTAATTATATCATCATGAAGTCTAAAATATTTCTATTTGGTACAGATTAGAATAAAAGATTTTCAATTTAGTTTCTTTGTACCAAATTAATACTAAACATTTTAAATGTATAGTAAATCCTCAGCCTTGTATGCAATACAAAATAGGGTGCAACCTGGCTATATTTTCAAATTGAATTTCAATGCAAGTTGAGCTAGGAATGAAGTTTTAATTAACTGAGGCTGCTGAAGGACTGGAACATTGATCACAAGGGTTAATTTTTTGTATAGTTTTGTGGCAGTATCTTGCAAGGTGAAGAGTCATGGAAAGGTGTTCTCTTTTATAAAAGAGAATATAAAGGGAAAAATAGCTGAGAAAAAAATGAGTGAAGGAACATCCTATGTAAGGTTTCCTTTGCATTATTAAAATGCTGTATATGTGTATAGATATATACACAGAGATATAGATGTACCTATAGTGCAAGCTCTGTTCTTATATAACTATGTTTCAGTACAGAAGTGTTTACTTTGGGATATAAACAGAAATACTAGAATAAAAAGTTAGTTCATAACATATAATATTAGAAACTGAAGAGAACTTTTTGTGACATTTGTTTCTATCTCAAAAGCTACATAAATCCACTTGAATTACTGATTATGGTTTATGATGGTGCTATAAAGAGAAGTCCAAAGTCCTGCATGTGTGGAGGAACAACCAGTATATGCTGGGGGCCACCCACCTGGAAAGGAGCTTGGTAGAAAAGGCCTTGGAGGTCCTGGTGGACATAAATTCGGACATAAACTAGTGAATTGCTTTTTCTGTAAAGAAGGTTAATGGTGTCCTGGGTTGAATTAGATGAAATACTGCCAGCAGGAGAAGGGAAGTGATCCTTGCCCTCTACCCTGCCCTGGTGAAGTCTCACCTGAACAGCTGTGTCCATGTCTGGGCTCTCCAGTAGAAGAGAGACGAGGACATATTGTAAAGAATGCAACAAAGGGGACACTGGAGCACTTCTCCTATCAGGAAAGGATGAGAGAGATGAAATGCTTGACCTGGAGAAGAGAAGGCTCAGGGCAATCTCATCAATGTATATAAGAACCTGAAGGGAGGGTGAAAAGAGGATGGAGCCAAGCTCTTTTCAGTGGTGTTCAGTGACAGGACAAGAATCAGTGGATACCAGCTGAAACATGGGAGGTACTGTCTAAACATCAGGAAACACTATTTTTCTCTAAGGGTGATCAATCATGGGTTGCCTGGGGATGTTATGTAGTATCCCTCTTCCAAGGTATTCAAAAGCCATCTGGACACAGTCCTGGGCAACCTGGTCTAGGTGGCCCTGCATGAAGGTGGATGGACCAATCTCAGCTGTTCTGTGATTTTGTGGTTCTGTGACATCTTTCCTCTATCGCATACCTTCCTTTTTGATTTTATTGTATTTTATTGATGTATAAGTTAACATTGGGTGTAATCAGTACAGCACTTCTGAAATTGTACTTTATATGTTAAGTATGTACTAAACAGAAGTTGTAAGTTCCGAGAGTTCATGGTTTTAAGACATGAACTCAGAAGACTGCTAGGGCATTTATTTTAAATGATAGGGCTTTCCATTAAAGTATACCAGGAAAGAGTAGAGTTTCTCTCTCTTAGATATTTACTATATGCTTGAAAATGGAGGTTGTTCCTATATTTTGAAAATGTCCTTTATGACACTGAGTCTCTATTTTAGCAACTGTTTATTTAGTTTTGAAATTGCAACTGTTTCAGATAATCTTCTGTCACTGAAGATAGATCTTCAGTTATGACAACAATTTTGGACACCCAGTATAATGGGCCATAACTGGTAAACTATGAAGGAGATTTTAAAATTTATTTGATTTAAAAGATTTGTATCTCAAGACCTACTGAAAATGCACATTAATAGTAGTTTCTCATTTAAGATCTGGTCCCTAATATCTACCAAGTTACAAAGTACTAGATTTCAAAACTTTGACATTTATTACTTAAACAATTTTTGACCTACGGTAGCATTTTGCTGTGATGAATGCTTTTCCATTGGACAGGGTTTTTTCAGTATGAAAGCTATCACTTAGAACAATACACCTGTCAAATAGTATTTAGAGTTGAGGAAGAATCAAACACAATGTTCCTGAGGTAATAAAAAGACTGTGACTAATGATAGCAGTTGCTTATTCACCTCATAGATTCACCATATAGATCTCACTGTTGCACTCAAAAAAAGCCAGTATGCCAAGAAACATGACAGTAATAATTTTTGGTGCAAGGCAGTGGTTAACATTGTTGTTATTGTCCTAGGACTGGAAAGGCTATTCTTGTTTAGGTTGGATTCTGCAGAGCAGCATTCTCATTCTAACTTGTTAGGGGATACTGCACTTTTTGACTGCCTAAAATGTGCCTGCTTAACATCCTTTATCTCTATGCTGTTTGTACCACAACCTCGTTTAACATGTATCAACGAAATCTTCATATGACAGGTTTTTTGACTTGGTATCTTCACCATTCCTTTTATCAGAAATAGCTGCTATTTCTGATGATTACTGTAGGAGCCAATAATGATTTCTCCTTTTGCCTTACCGGTGCGGGTGGTTTATCAATTTCACTACAGGTCACTTGCAACATATAAACTGAATATATGTTTCAGCATATATACTGAAACAATGTGATTCGACTGGTGAATTAAAAATAATATTAAAGGATATACAGGATATACAGGACAGGATGTTATAGTCTGTTTTAGTTTAAAGTGCTAGGAAGAAAAGAATAGTAGCTTGGAAAGATACTACCTTATGAAATACTATATTTAAATCAATATAATCTAAAACAATGCAGTGGAATGTACATCTTTATATTTAATAAAAATGTTTCACAGATGTTTTGCCTAGATATAATAAGCTTAAATGATATAAGAAGTAAGAGACTAGCCTTCTGAGACTTGGATTGCAATATATCTTGTTAAGATTGTTCAACCACTACTTTTACATATAAATTTTGATGAGGAGATGAAGAAGAAAACTTTCACTTATGACAGAGAAACCTGCTGAACTTTATGAACTTCTCTGTCTTAGTGACTATGATGCCTTAGGCATCAATTATTTAATTAAAACTTATATCAATAAGTATATAAAAAATGAGATCAAATGAAAAAATCCAGAGAGACCACACATATTGAAAATACGCCAGATTCTTTACTTCAAGGTAATCTTATTTTGCAAATCCATAAAGAAAAACAACTCAGTAGACCTTGCAGAATTTAAGCCTGCCTCTGGTGAACCTGCCTTTCTCAATAACATTCACTGGCCCTTTAGAAGTCGTAGATAACCCCCTGATAGAACACAATCCTGAGGTGCAAATAACCACCCACAGGTAAGAAATGCAACAGCACATCCCTTCACAGCAGGCTTTAATATGGCCAGTACAGTAAGTATCCTCTATCCTCAGTCTTTTTTAAGACTGATGTCTTCCACACAACAAATGAATGTGCACTACACACATATATGTGTTTTTTGGATATCTGCATCTCTATGCATATACAAATAAGATTTACTTAAAATTCCTATGGTTACTTTTTGCAATTCATGAACAGCAATAATAACATCTATTATTACTGTTTTTTTGAAAAGGTAAGAACTTCATTATGAAATGAAGATAAAATCCTAATCACAAGTATGTAATCATGAATTCTAACAATGGTAAAAAATACATTTTTATATTTAAACACTAGATTTCCAAAATAATTAAGAATTTGTTTCCAAAGTCATTAAGTATTTACTTATTAAAAATATTACTGTTTCATTTTTTCCAGTTATTTTTTAAAATTTGAAATATTTGAGAAAATAAAAACTAATTTTTATGTGATGGCCTGCTTATGTGCATTTCCAGTTTACTGCAGATGCAAAGAAGATGTATAGATTAGCCAACAAGTATCCTGAGACAAACGCAATATATGTTTTAGGGAAAACAAACAAGTAAGCAAGAAAACATAAATTTCCTTTCAAAAAACCACCAAAACGAAACAAAAACCCCAACCCTAGAGAAGCAAGAGATTAAAGAAAAAAATCAGGCAGATAATAAATCCAGAAATAGAAACCTTTTTCTGTTTTGAAATCTTTACAAAGTAACAAAAAAGTAACATTTGGAAGGAAGTTCATTGCAGATTGTATAAACATTTTAGAAACATCTTAAACAAACATTAAATTACTTCATAGGGTCAAGAGCTTAATAGACTTGAAATACCAAAATTAATGTCAAATATGAATGCTTGTGAAATTTTAATTCACTGTTTTAGTATCCTTCTGCATTAAAATGCAGTCTTTACTTAATTGACTACATTTCTTCAGACAGATCCCAAAACAATCAGAGCACATGAAAGAGTAGCATGGACATAAAAATGAACCTTTCATTATTTTCTTTTTGTGACACTGATTAATGTTTAACATAATTTCATATAATTTTTCCAGTCCAAATTGCCCATAGAAATTGCTCTAAAAAATAAATTGCAAATTTTATTCTGAATTTTTCTGTGTTTGTCATCACCATGTGACTAGAATCTATTAACATATCTTAACCACACTCATGTATTGTCTTGTAATAGCATTTTTCTCATTTTTACAGAATGGCAAATGAGCTGCAGAAAGATTTAATTATTGAGTTTCCACTCAATTTGGGTGAGATTTGATAGAAGATGAACATTATTTTTTCAGCACATTTGTGATTAATAGTGAATGCATCAATGCTATGGCTTTCAGCAGTTTTAGCAGTGATTGGTAAGAATTCAGACCTGAAAGACTCTTCCGGAAAGGAAAGATAATTATGCTAGGAAAAACTGATTAAAAAATGTCTGGAGTGGCTTGCTGCATATCTGGGCAAAGGAAGAGAGAATACAAATCAGTTAGGCAGCAAAATATTACCCATGACAACCTGGAGACATACACAACTTCTCTGGGCTGCCTGTTCCAGTGTTTGACCATCGTCTCATTGGATTTTTTTTTAATGTTTGAGTGCTATCTTTTATATTTCAGTGTATGGCCCTTGTTTCTTGTCCTGTTGCAGGGTACCACTGAGCTTGGCTCTGCCTTCTTTAAACTCTCCTTTAAACTCTCCCACTAACTATTCATGCATATTGATAAGACCTCCTGAACCTTCTCTTCCTCAGGAGAAACAGTTTCAGCTCACTCAGACTCTTCTCAGGAGATGAATGCTCCAGTCCTTTATGATCCTAGTGTCCTTTCATTGGATCTGCTCCAGTATGTCCATGTCTTCCTTGCGCTGGGGAGCCCAGACCTGGACCCAGTGCAGCAGATGTGTCTCACTAAGGCAGAAGGATCACCTCACTCATCTTGCTGATCATATTTCTCCTTATGCAGCCCAGGACTCTGTTGGCCTTGTGTGTTTCTGGGGCACTGCTGATAACTTATGTCCCGGGATTACCTTAAGAAAATATCTGACTTCTTTTCAATTCAGTTGCTCCCTTTGCAGCATGGAAAAAATGTGGGTGTATGATTCTCAACCTCATTCGTTGCTTCAAAAAACAGGTCTGGCATCTTACTGGATTCCCCATTTCCTCCAATCCCCATGGATGTTAAAATATGAATGATTGATTCACAGTATATTGAATTCTGCAGCAATTTTTCAATGTTGCAAGTGGATTTTGAACGTTAGAAAGTGTCCTGAATTTTAACAATGTAGGATTGCTAGATAACAATGTGTATCAGTCATGTAAATAATCACATACTGACATAATTAGCTCCTAAGAGGTAATTGTGGTCTGAGTGGTGTTTATGGAGAGTGCTTGCACATATACATTTACCATTTAATCAAATTTTCAGATAAAAAAAAAGAACAACAATAAAAAAAAAATTCCTATCTGGCATGAATACTGCTTTAATCTGAACAAATTATTTATTTTTAATACAGTGTCAGTCTATACGTGGGGCCACTTCCATAACATTGCTGCTTAACAAGTAAAACTTTAATATTTTTACTTCCATCTTTCAAAGTTGAGATGAATTTTCCCTGCCAAAAGGCATTTTCTGCCTTTTGGGACTTTAGTATTTGTGAAGATCTGATTTATATTAGAGAAACTTTGAAGTTGCACAGCTGAAATGTTTTTTTTTCTTTCAGTGTATGACTCTCAAAGTATTTCCTTCAAACAGACCTGAGGCTTGGGTGTGGGTGTATTCCTCTGAGGTGAGAGATTTCTTTTCCAGCTGCTATGTCTGAAAGCTTTGATGCACAATCTATTGGGAAATCCTGAGACTAATCAAAATGAATTCTGGGATGATTTTTTGGTGTATGTTTGATTAATAGAAGTTTGAATAACTTTAATAATGACAGAAAAGCGGTATTTCCAGAAATATAATTAAGAATTTTTTACTCAGGTAATCGTTAAAATTTTCAAGATTCTTTAAAAAGATTTTTTAATTCTTATAGTGCTATGAAGAAGAGGAAAACCAATAACATCTGAAAATACGTCAAAATATCTTTTTCTTAATAAATACTGGCCACAAATTGCAGGAACAAAAAAATGAGAAAATTGTATGCAAACATTTACATGTAATTTTGTCTGTAAATCAGCATGAATAGTTCATTTCCAGCATGAGTGAGAGACAAATGATTATGGAATCATGGAACCATAGAATGGCTTGGTTTGGAAGGGACCTTAAAGATTGTCTAGTTCTAATCCCTCTGCCATGGGCAGGGACATCTTTCACTAAATCAAGTTGCTCAAAACCTCATCCAACCTGATCTTAAATGCTTCCAGGGATGGGGCATCCACACCTTCTCTGATTGAACTCTTCCAGTGACTCACCACTGTTATAATAGGTTCTTACTTACATTGAATATAAATCTCTTTTAATTTAAAACCATTGTCCCTTGTCCTGCCACTACAAGCCCTGGTGAAAAGTAACACCAGGATTTTATAGACAACAACTTGTTTACCCTGCACCTTTTTTCAGAGACCAGCACTGTTGCAGTATCAATATGACAGCCAATATATTTATTTAATCTCCTTGTGTTTTATACCCTAAAGGAAAGAATGAGATGGTCAGGTGGAACTCCCAGCTGTCCAGGGGAACCTGATGAACTTCTATAACTATTTTAGCATGCTTTGGGAAAAGGTGTTTCCTGGGGCAGTGAAAGGAGAAATGGTGATAGTTTAGCATAGAACAGAGTTTGCCTCTTGTGAAAACTAAGACATCAGTTAGGAGGAAGAGAGCAGACAACTGGGCTTTGGACAAAAACTCACAACAAATGGTTTCAAAGGAACCAAGTGGAATTGTGTAGAGCTAGTTTTCATTGAGGAAGCCACTGAGAGACTAACCTTAACCCCAAAGCTAGAAAGCTAGTCTGAACATAGTGATTTGCCTT
Source organism: Aphelocoma coerulescens (assembly GCF_041296385.1). NCBI lineage: Eukaryota > Metazoa > Chordata > Aves > Passeriformes > Corvidae > Aphelocoma > Aphelocoma coerulescens. Next base: position 53,560,697 of record NC_091013.1, on the reverse strand, counting down.
CCTTCCCACAATATAGAAATGAGAATGATTTTTAGACTTTCTACTCTGGGTTTGTTCGGGTTTTTTTCATTTAGGTTAGGTTCTTCAGGTTTTATTTTTGTTTTTTGTTGGGGTTTTTTAGGGGTTTTTTGTTTTTGGGGTTTTTTTTTTGGTTGGGCTTTTTTCTTGTTTGTTTCCTTGCTTTGTTTTTTGTGAGTTATTTTGGGTTTTTTTTTTTGTTTTTTTTTTTTTTTTTTTTTTTTTTTTGTTTGTTTGGTTTTTTTTGGTTGGTTCGGTTGGGTTTTGGGCAAGGAGTGGGGCTGCGGTGGTTTTAATTTTTATTTTGTTTTGCTGCTTCTTTAGGATTCATTAATTTTGTTTTAAACCTTGACACTGTACCGTGCCATAAATCAAGTCCCTCCTGATGGGACAGAATTTGCTGAAAGTCCTTGCAAGGAGTTTCAAAGATAAACCGAGACTTTTCCTTGAGTTTCAATGCTTCCAGATAGTTGTTTATTAAGTCTTATCAGCGGAACAGAGCCACTAGCGTGACCCAGGTACAGCATAGAAGATAGAAAAGCAGGAGTGAGCCAATTGTCAAGATTTACACAGCCTTTTAAAGATATTTTAACCAATAGTTATTAAAACATACATTATTTTCACTTTCCTGCCAATTTTTCAGTAAGACAACTAGGAACTGTGGAATTTTCTATCCAATCATTCCAAACTACTTTTACTGCAGAATATGGAGTAGTAGAAGAAGGAGAAGAAGGTTTAGAGAACAACAACAATCCTCCATTTTGATATTTTTTACTCTTATCTATTTACTACAAAGAGAAGCCCAAAACCTCTGAATTTTTCACCCTGTGACAATCTTACATAGTAGTCTATCACCTAATTCACACCACTTTATTTTCTAGTTCTTATCTGACTGTTGGTAATTTTTTCCAAGGTTTGAAGCTAAAACAGTGTTGTTCAGGGGGGTAAGAACCCTTCAAAAACAGGCAGAGAAATATTCTCGGCACTCTGGGTTCCTACAAAAGCCTTTCTAGTAATGTTGGAATACTTCTCCAAGAAAGAATCTAGACAGTTCTGTTTCAAAGGTCCATGTAAATAAGGATCCCATTGAAATCACTCGAGACAGATCACTGAAGGCAGTGTTACTATTCTGGAATGATATGAATCTGACCACCTGCAAAGGTTCAGAAGAATGATGATAATTATGCCCAGAAAAAGCTCTGCTTATCTGTAGTTTGGCCAACCATCTAAATGGAGTCTAACATGGATTTCAGACTTATACAGCAGGAAAAAAAACAACCTACATTTCAGTTATCTGAGATTAATAGGCAGAAGAAGAGGTCACTCAGTATAAAAAGCAAAAATCTCTGACGTGCTGTAGGGTCAGATGAGATGACCAAATTCTGATGGCAGTGGAAAGGTCCGGGTAACCTTTCATAAATCTGCAGTATATTTTGCTTGGAATAAAGATAAACGTTTGTTCAGAGCATTTCATGCGTCATTTTACTGCAAAAGAGAAAAGGCACCCAGAATAAAAGTTCATGAGGCAGTATTGTCAGACATGGTAGTAAAATCCTCTGCAGGAGTATTAATCCATCCCAGAAGTCATATGTTCTTGTCAAAGTACAATTATAATGTTTAATCCTTCTTTTGTCTCCTCAGTAAATCTCACTCCTGTGGAAATATATGTCCAGCAATGTCAAAGTCATCACAGTAGTCTGTGTAGGGAACATTTATCTTTTCGGATGTTCAATGAACTGCAGCAGTATTAAACCCACATTTATATGTAGGGCTATGCCCAGGATGATCTGGAACTCGTGGGGACTGTATTCAATTTTTACTCCTTATTAACAGATAATGTGCTTCTCTAAAGAGATAAAGATTCTGAAGGACAAAGGTAATAAAATGTAAATTTAAGAAAATTTATGTGGCAGCAAATGAAGGGAGATGAGAACAGAGCTGCAAGCCATCCTTTGACTGAGGTTACACTGGTTTCACTATTTTTTACTTTTGAAAATATGTTCTATTTGTGAGCTATTCTCCTATGGAGTTCTTTCTAAACATTTACTAAAAATAATACATAGAGAAGGGACAGAAAAAAATTACTAAATTAACAAAATCTTAACTGAAGATCAAGTATTCGTGTTGAGAAGTATATTACTCTGGCAATTGCTTTATTTCAATACAACTTTTGAAAGACCTGTAGACACTCTTCAGTGTAAGTACCACGATTTACTTTTCTCTGTCATAGAGAATTATGGTATTCTTATCTGACAAAAGAAAATTTTCCATTTTTTGTGTGTGCTGTTTTTGAGTTCATTAATCTTAAGACAATATGTGATACAGATGCAACATCTTATCTCAGGATGTTGGAGAAGAAAAAAAACAAGTACCACCCCCCAAATTATTACAAATTTTATTTGTCTTATTAGTTATGAGTCCAGAAACTCTGAAATTTGCACAGCTGTTGTCAAATTAAACAAACTATTGTACGTTATGCATATGTGAACCCAAATGATTGTGTGTCATTATGAAAATATTGCCAGGTATTAAGTACCTGCTGAACAAGGCATTTTAGTTGTATTATATATTTGAATTAGAGGGCTTCCATGATAATTCAAATTAATATAATGCTGGTGGTCTTTTTCATAGTAGATCCTAATCCATCAGTTTAATCCATATTTACATGAAGTCTTGTATCATAGAATTAAATATTTTCCCAGAAAAGCATGAATTGGTGCTTATGGATGGTCACGGAACATCTTCCAATAAATTGTGTTCATTTGGTGAACATGATGAAATTAGTGTAAGAAATAAATACATCGTTTTTAAAATACTTACGACTTTCTGTTGCTAGATCTTATGAGTTGCCTATTAGGTGTCATGGCAAATTAATCAGGACAGTTTTACCTCCACACTTATCACGTGGTGTATGTTAGTGCATGTCTCCCTCAAAAGTGACGTAAGTAGTCACACGAGACTACCTTGGAAGTACAGCTACAGCTGTTCAAGTTTCAGCAGCGACTTGGAATGAGTATCATCCATATTATTATTTGTATATGTGTATAAAGAGTAGTTCTATTCAAAACAAACAAACAAACAAGCATCTATAAAAACTGCATTTAAATATTTTCTTAATCTATAAAACAGAAGTGGGTCTCATTTCACCAAGACTTAGCTATGGAAAAACATTTATGAAAACTGAAATACTTGGTATTGATTCAAAGTATAGGTAAATCTAAGCATGTTTTTTTTCTTAACCCTACATTGCTCTTAGAAAATTATTTATATGACCTGCATTTGAATTGTCCAAACAAATTCTTTTCTTATTTTATCTTAACATTTTGCTCTTAGATGTTGTTTCAGTGATGTTAGCAAACCAAAAATAAACCCAAATAATATTCGTTCATATTTGTTCTGACCTTTTAGGCTTTTCATAGAGTGGTCATCTGACCAATATTTCAAGCTCCTACTGAAGAAATATCTAGAAGAGACTCCTGTATTATATTGCACAAAATTTTTAGGGTTCTGCTCTTGGGAGTCTCCATGATATTACAGCAATGGGGAGAATGCCAGAGACTACTACAGTACCATTATAGAAGTTTTGTGTCTGCTTTTCAGACAGCTTCACATAAAAACATTCTCATCTCTCTATTAAGGATGAGTAGCCATGCTTTAAATCCTCTCCTACTGATTGTAATCTTAATTATCCAAGTGAAAACTTAAACTGTAGTAACCATAGTCCAAACTGTAATTTCAAAGAGGGACAAAGCTATCAGACTGAAAAATATTAGTTTCCAATCAGTCTTCTTCTTTGAGTGAAACAGAGTATCGTGCAGAATCTATGTGGATCTCATGCATCTGCATCTTTAGGTTTTCACTTGCAAATCCTATGAAATAATAATTTCCTTCCTTTTTCTTCCTAATGGGATTCAGTTTTCTTCCTTGAATGACTGCCTCTACCAATGTAGATTTTCACCATAGTGGAGTCTGACTTTTTATGTCTGTCTTGCAACAAGAAAAAGGAATGGTTTTCATCCCTTCTGTAACAGAGAAATACAAGACAATGTTCCTATTATGGAAATGTAATAAATAATACAATGTGCTAGTTTTGTTTTTAAGGTAGATGTCTACTATTTTAAATACTCCATTTTATGTAATGCACTTTGTTGCTATGGAAAACTTTTCATCATGAACATTTGCCCTCCAAGTGGGGATGAGATATACATTACTTGGAAGAGGAAGTAGTATCAAGGAATACTGGGTATAAATCATAGAAGAATGAGTTTGCAAATCACTGCACGGAAATCTCCAGTTGTCATTATCTTACTGTATGAACATTTCTAGAGACTAATGTTATGACTGTCAGTTTTCATTACTGTAAACGACTGAAATCAGAAGCAGCTCTGAGTCAAGAGGTCCGCTGTCAAATTTAACAAATTTAATTATTAAAGATTGCCACTATATTGTTTTTGAATTTGAACCTTAGGATAAAAGTTGACATTTACGCAATATCCATCTCACTGAAGTTTAGTTGTATGCATCATACCCGTGTTTCTGAGCTATTTAATTAGACTCCCCTTATGAACAGTAAAGTGAAAAACTAGTATTATTCCTCTTTCCCTAACTATCTAAATTAGTACACCTTATGCAAAAAATCACCCTCAGACAGCCTGGAGACATGGCTAGATCCTATGGAATATTCTTATTCTGCCTTTTCAGCCTAAGAAAGTAGTTTGCTTTGAAGAATAGTTTCCCTCCATCCCTTAACATTAATGAACTAAAATATGGCTGAAGAGAGTTCAACACTATAGAATGGAATAGGAAAAGAAAGGAGGGTTATTGTGGAACATGGAGTTTCAGAGGAGAATATAAGTACAAGGAATTTGAATACAGTAACTTTTCCTTCAGTGTTAAGGAGGGACTGAAGAAATGGAATACTGAAGAACTAGGAGAGGAAAGGACAGAGATCATAAAGACTGAGGACTGTGAAAAGGGGTAATCTGCTGAGGAAAGTTTAATGAGTAGAAAGAAAAACAGTTGTGGAATAAAATAATTTAATTTAGTTTTTTGGTATACTAATTTTTCAATATGACTTTCACCATAGGAATTTTATAAATGGCAAGCACACATACTAATGCAAATTTAACTCACATTTTAAGTGCTTACTTTATTATATTTATTCCTTAAGCCTTCTTTTTTTGGTCTATAAAAAAAACAGTGCCCCGTTGCTGACACATCTAAAATGTTTAAAAGAAAAGAATTAATTAATTTATTATATATTTTAAATAACCACATTTCCTGATAGCTCGCTATCACTCCTACACTTCTATAATGATTTCTCTACTGCCTGTACTTAACACAAAGTTGCAAGGAAAACTTAGGTAGTCTTAAGAAAACACCGTGGAGAAAGAATTTTGGTTTTCTTGGATCTCTTACACTTTCCACAACAATATGTAGTAACTGTTCTAATGCTAAGACTTCTGTTTAATCCACCAGACCCATTCTCTGACCAAAAATGTGAGACATTTGACTTTTTCTCTATTCTACTGATGCCTGAGATGGCCACCTAAAAACAGAGGCTAGACAAGAGTAAGGGAATAAAGGTAGGTATTTATTTGAAGGGCCTTCAAAGGTACACCCTGGGCAGGCCAAAAACTACACCCAAGATGGATGACAGGTCACGAGTTCTTCACACTTCTATAAGTTTGGTTCATTTGCATATCAGGGTTAATTCTCCAATTATCACTTCAGTTAATGATGTAATTACCCCAAGTTGGCCCCCCTCTCAGAAGCTTTTAGTTTACACATTTTGGGGCCTGGTGTCCTTGAGGTGGAAACCTAGAGAGGTTTGTTGTGTCTAACCAGCATGAGAGAACAGCAGTTAACAGGCCACAAGAAACTTCAGTTACACACTAGGCAGTACAGGATTTGAAATATATAAAAGTTAAAATCTAAGGCATCACTAGTAGCACCAGATATATCCCTGTCTGATACCTTATTATTCACTTTAAAGAACTGGTCTTGAAGTTTTAAAAATACAAGCTCATCTATATGGCCTTATGAGTTTTTATGCAAGCATATTTATTGAAAAGATTATGATCAAACTTATCACATCCAGCCCATTTTCATGCACAGAATAAGTAGTGAGATTGTCTTACTCAATTTACATTTTTCTTTTCTTAGTTCAAGGCAACTGACTGAAATGTGATGAAAATTCCATATTGCGTATTTCATGCACCAGAAGCCTGTTCAATATTCATTAGTAACTTTGATAGCAAAGGTTGTCATACCACAATATTTGTCTAGTATTAGGGTTTATAAGCCTTCAGCCATTTATCTTACATTGTTGGCATATTGTTAATAATTTCTGCTTAAATTACACAAAATCCTTTGTACTTTTTGGTACAATGGTTTGTGAAAGCATTGTGACCATTACAGTGTTCTGTCATTTGAAATCAACATGCACTTGTCCTGCTACTGAAAATTTACTTTTTCCTTTGTAATGGTAATTGTTATTGCAAGGATTGATGCCATTAAATTGACACATAAGTTTTACCACATTTCTGAATGCAAAGCTTAAAAGATGACGTACTTGAAGCCATACAATATTTTCAAATGTTTATCATACCAACTTGAACCAAGCAGTATCCTTGTAGTGCTACTGGAGAACTTCCCACAATTGAAAAGAAAAGGAAAAACAGTAACATGGACATAAATACTCTATCATATGACTTCACAATTTACTCCATGCTGAGTAAATCTCAGGAAATGAATATTTAAATCACCTGTTCCTCTAATTTTTGTTGACATTTCTTAGGTGTCTCATAGGTCATATGAAGGAGCATCCATTAGTCTTGGCATTTGTCAGCCCTTTGTGGCAGAAAGAGAAAATAATATTTTCATAAAAGACTTTGCAATGGCCTAGTAACGCATTAGTGAGAAGCGCAGTTATGTTATATGACCACTCTTAATCAGAGTGAAGTGAAACATTTTATTAAAGATATTGCATTGGCACCTCACTGGAAATATTTGCCACCCACCAAAACCAACTCAAGATTTTAAACTGTTGAAAAAAAAAGGAGATATGCGTGTAAACCAAAAGAAATCTTCACTTGGTAAAAAATGTAATGAAACAAAGAAACAGAAGAGACAAATATAAATCCTTAATGAAAATGGCCAGAAGAAAATTTGAGAAAATACTTCCTGAAACTTTATTAACATAAACAAATTGAAACTTCTCAGATTCAGAAGAATGATAAAACAATTTACCGTGTGCACAGATGATCATGACATAAAAGAACATGCAAGAAGTCTGAAAGAACTCCAAATTTGTAGAAAATGGAACTATTTCAGTAGTTTATATTTCTTCTGGAGGAGTTCTGGAAATTTGCTACATTGAATTTTTCCTTTTCTGAGATGGAACTTTCACTAAAGGCAAGTGTCACTAGAGTAGACCAAGTGCTAATCAATAAAGTAAAAATACTCAGATTTCCAGAAGCAAATGGTATTCACCCCAGAGTGTTAAAAGGAAGCCAGATACAAAATTGTTAAATATTAGGACTGGCTTTAATTTACCCTAGGGAGTGACATGTGAAAAGCAATACATGAGTTAATAAGAAGATTTGGGGGCATATGAATATCTGCACACAATTAGGTCTGAGTTTTACATAATTGTGACTGTTAAAAATTGTGGTAAAGAATAAAATCATTAGCTTAAAAAATATCAGGGACAGTCAATATCTTTTATTTTAAAGGAAGTCACACTGGAAAAATAAATCAGAAATCTTTGAAAGACTTCTTTTAATAAAGTGCACCTCAATTTCCAAAACCTTTTAAAATGACATTGTAAAACTTATTAAAGAAACTAAGCCACCATGGGATGAAATCAAGATCATAACAGGGATAAAAAGAAAATGGGTGAAAGATGATTACATTTGCAACTGATAAAAAGATTGGCTTGACTGTAAGACCAAATCCTGAATTGAGAGTTACCAATACATTGATAAAAGGCCAGATAAAATTAAAGGTCAATCTATATAATCCTGTGTGGAAAATGGTCATAATTACAAAAAATTATAAACATTTATAAATTAGCTATTCTTAAGGAAGAGATCTTGCAAATAAATCTAATAATCTTTACAAATAAAGATTATAATATCTTTAGAAATAAATCTATAATAACATTTTCATAATGTGATGCCATGTGAGAGGTAAATATCTCCAAACTTTCTTATAAAATAAAGGAAAAAATAGTAAACATACTGATGCTACTGAACCTCCAGGCGATACTTAAATTTTGAATAGGGAATACAGTTCAGCAACCATGATATCTAACATGATATAGTAAAATATCATTAAAAAAGTAGTAACAGGCTGACAACAATAACTGAAGTTACATTATACATTATTGTATAATGAAAAGAAAGTAAGTCTCTATCAGTAGAAAAAAGGTTCCAGGGAGGAAAGACAGTGAATTATGTAAAATAATGAGTAAAGTAAAATAAAAAGAGATTGAGAGGACAAGGAAACATGAGTCATTCTTTATTTGTTACAACACAGGAATTCTTTCTTTTTGAAAACACAAAAATTTGTGTTGCCCACACAAGTTTTCAGGCAGGGACAGAAGTTAGGAGTAGGCAACAATATAACCCCATAAACTTTTTTTCTGAAGCTCCTGGTGGTGGTCACTTCTCAAAAATTAGACAAAATTAGAGAGTCAATGGATCTTTCATCAGAAATAGTGCAGAACATTTCTATATTCTCACACGACGGTTTTCTTGTTATTTTTGAAACTTTCACAATAACTGAAAGTCTGTGATGATGTGTTTTCAACTAATTTCTATCATGCAACTTATGTTTTTCTTTCTGATACACAGAAAGCCCTTCGTTTTATTCTTGCTTGTACACTGGAGAAACCGTAAACAAATTTTTGTTGTTACTTTATATTACCAATAGTATCACCCACAGAACCCCTTGGATGTTTAGCTTAAACTTTTTGTTCAACACACGCCTGAGTTACTAAAAGTTCTAAGTATCTATTTAATATTCTAAATATTCTACTATCATACCAGGGCAATCCTGAGATATTTTAGTAATCACTATTGTGTTTATGTTATACAACTATGGGATTCATCAAACTCTTCAAAAGCAGTTTCAGGCAGCCTGAGCTTTGTATTTGTAATTTATCCCCCAAATGTATCTTGGTGTAATGGTACCAGGCATCAGATGAAGGCATCCATCAGACTCTGGAGAATTTTGCCTGTGGTCAGACAGCCCCTTTTATGTCTGCCTGTTTGATGAAGATCTTTGACTTGCAAAAAAAAAGAAGAAACCATCAATTTTGTGTTCTTTAATGTTCTGAATTAAACGAACAGGCTATATTTTAATACCGACACCAATAAAACCCGCATGAGTGAGGTACATTAATACCATCCCTGCCCGGCTCCGTGGGGCCCCGCGTGCCCCCACAGCCGCACGGGTGGGCTCAGTAATGCACTCGGTACCAAAGAGCCGAGAAGGGCATTTCCGTGCGTTCCGCCAGGAGCATTCATTGCTGCTACGCTGGCGAAGGGTGCAGAGGCAAACACCAACATGATCCCGCAGCTCACAGTTTTATCCAGGGGCGGGGAAAGGGCAGGACTAGGGAACGGGGACCAATGGGGAAGCTCTGGGGGAGTGATGAGGGGTAGAGGCTGACAGCCAACCGGGGAATCCAAACTGGGATAGATTCACACAACAGAACATGGCATCCTGGGAGAAGCCTTTCTGGTCACCCTAGCATAAAGTGGTTCTTGTGGTACTGGGGACTTGCCTTACTGAGACCTCTCTGTCCCTTGTAATGTATGTTCACTGGCCACCACAGTACATAGGTAGTTAGGCTATATAAAATGCAACAAAAATAAAACACAATCCCTAGAGCTGCTTAATTCTTTGATTTACCATGGGCCACAGGCTGTCATTAAAGACAAGAGCCATTATAGATTTTGATATAAAGAAATTTATCATTTCCATTTTGGTATCTTTTCTTTTTTTTACCTGTTAGGCAGATTTTATAGTTCAAACGATCTTTCTTTGCATTAGAGATTTACCACTTTCCTGATCCTAGTAGTGTAGGTTAGAAAACACATGAAAACATACTCAGTACAATACATTCTTATCTTCTTTTAGTTCGGATAAAATCAAGGAAATTTATTTCCAATGCTTCAAAGATACCATCTTTGTGTTCAGAAATGCACCCAGAGTTTTATTTCTTTAGACCTTTAAAATTCTGGAAATTCCTTTAGATTCATAGTGGGACTTCTTGTTTGTAAGTGGCCATTTTTGTGCTGTGCTTATCAATTTAAGAAATTGTCAGGCTACTTAATACTATATGAACTTTAAACTTCACATCTACAGTGAAAATATAGGAAGGGGGTGTTATGTCATTTGCTAAGAGTAGATTTAAACAATATGGTGAACTTCCTCTGATGAAGTGCAGGTCTGTAGGATTGTGAAAAAATTACTTAGCACTTCTATTAATAAATCTCCTGGAAGTTAAATATCTGGGTTTATGTTCATCAATTTGCCCTAAGTAATTTAAAACAAGAATATAACTGTGCAGAGAGTGTAAATATAATAAGCTCATGTACCTACAACTGCCCAGGATCAGGAATCTAAGCTACAAATGCAGGGTACAAAGCCAATCAGCATACAAGTGATTAGAACTACCTAAATTAGATGGGAGGAAATACTGAAAATGGGAAGATTCAGGACTACATTTCAATGATGGTTATTTTGCCTAATATCTTTTTAATGTTAAAGGACCATAGACTACAAAATGTAATATATTAAACATTTTATGCAGAGCTAAACCCCAGAAATTTTGTATGATGAATGCCCAGATTAATAGATTAGAAAGTCATATTCCTTCTCATACTGGTGCTCATGCTCTCTTTCTCTGGCTCAATGAACCTTTCATTCTTTGCTGCCTAATGACACATTTGCAGCAATGTGGAGAATGTGTTCTGTGAAATATCCTCATCATAGTTTGGGCACCAGCTGCAAAGCTGATGAGTATAGCAAATGTAAAAGTTAAGCATGAGTCTATAGAGAGAGTATAGCACCATGAACTCACAAAGTAACACTTTTTTCAGTCCTTGGGCCAAAGGAAAATGTGGATCAAGATACCACTGTGATTTCTTTTTTTCCAGCAGAAATAACATGTTGTTGTAAAAAGAGGACAAGATAATTTTATGGATGTTACTAGAAAAGCTGCTATAATATTGAGAATCTTCATTTATGTTTACAATTTGTAAAGAATGGCATCAGCTTTAGGTACTTCCTATTGCCAAAACTTATTTTTTGAAGTTACAGAGTCCTCTCAGGACAACTGGGGGCCTGGCCAAAATGTGATAGCATGATTAAAGTGATCTGATACAGGAATAATGTACAGTTTATGTCCTTTGGAGTTTATTAATCAATTTTCCAGTTAACTTCTAACACTATTGTTAAAAGGTAGTTCCATAAATTTAGTCTTCTCCTCCTTAAACATCTTATTTTATTTTCTGTCTACATTTTTTTTCTTAACTACTCTAAATGCATTTTTTTACTGCCCAGTTTTACCCTGTAAATAATTATCTTCTCTTTGTTGTCTACCAATTTTTCCTGACTTCTCTTTGCAGCTAGTGGTTGTAGTTCTTAATTTCTGTGTTTAACAAGGATCCCTTGCAGATCCTGAATCCCCCTGTCCAACTCCTTGATATTTCACTGAATACAATTATCAGAGAAAAATGAACAGTAATAACTGGTTTTTACATAGATGAAATTTTTCTGACAGGGAAATTATTCTATGTGTTGTGCAGCATGAGTATTTTACCTCTGCATAGTATGAAGAAAAACAAAGCCTTTATGACTGTATAATTAGCAATTATTTTGTTTCTTCTAGGTCAATACTACTAATAATTCATCCTCATAAAAATAAATATAATTTCCCAATGCAAAAGGAAAGACTTTTAAAGGATAGATGGCTGTAATATAACAATTTTCAATACAACGTAAGAAGGACTTCTTGATGATGTAGATGTACACACACAAAAAGAAAGAGGAATTTGAAGGAAGAGTACTGAGAGGGAGAACAAATCTATGAGCTCCAGCTAAAAGTGACATTATAAGACACTCTATATACTATCTTTTTTATGATCTGAAGTACAGTGATCAGGGCTCAAGCCCCACCATACTTCTTTTGGAAAGTTATATTAACAGATTGGACAGGTTTGGACATGTACTGTATTTGCAGAACAAAAATTACATGAATTAATAGGATGTAGAATATATGGCTGCTTTTGACAACCTCCTTTTCATTAATTTGAACCATAAATAATTACCCATTGTTTGACTGTATATTACTCAAGAGAAATATTGAGACCATGAGAAAAGTAAATTATGTGGCAAAGGTTCATTGTACCCAAAGTTCAACTCAGCTGAACACAGAAGAATTTCTTGCTTAAATATTTCTAGCATCTCTTATAAAAAAGAATTTTGACACTTCAGCCCTCATCCAAAATAGGTTAAGATAAATGTTAAAGAGAAGTACACTCTCAGCAAAGTTTCTGCATTTAAACTGTCCACCTTAGAAAGCCTGATATCAGTTATTTGAAATCCGTGCTTACTGATGCACTCATGTTTAAAATATTTGTCTCTCCAAGGAGTTTGAAATTACTTAATGAAAATTCTAGTACTTGCATTATTTATGCTTCTGGATTCTCTATTCAAATTTGACTGTGGCAGAACTTTTAACCTGTATGTCATGCATCCCTCTCATATCTTCCTCAATATATTTTAGAGTATCTTCTCATAAATCCTGTGTATTTTAAGTATATAGTACAAATCACGTTTCACAGAGTGAGGGAATGGATTTAAAGAACAGAGAATACATGATTGTCCCAAGTTATACGTGAAAACTGGGAAAACAAATGGACTGAATCTCAGTCAACCTGAACTGTCTACCCAGACAGTAGAGTGCAGCTGGATCTCACTCTAAGATGAATTCAGAACAAATCTGGAATGTACAGGTGGACCCAAGAAATATTAATTACTTCTAAGTCTTATGACACAGATTTATTTTATATCCCAGTTTAAAATTTTGGACACTAAACCATTCCAAATATGTGTGATTTAAGAAAACAGCTCTTTTGCCTCAACAGGTATATTTCTTTCCACAGAAAATTTATTTTCTTATTGATCATATAAAACAGCATCCAGACTCACTTGCATTTCATGATCTTACTCTACTTAAATCCTGAACCACATAGTGCTGCATGTAGACTTTTTTTTTATTTTTTGAGGGAAAGAAGATCTTTCATTATGTTTACAATAAAAGGTGATCAAAAAACCTGGAAAGTCTAGAGTTTTAATAATGTTATTTGTCATCTCATTATATTCTTGATAGTCTGACTTAAGAATAAAAAAAATACTAATGTTTATCAGTGTCTTAAGATTCTTGCCCTTTGATTCTACACAAGTGTAACACAAGTGTGTGGGCAAGTTTAAAATATGCAAGCTAAGCCCCTAACTGTGTTATCATATCCACTTAAAAGAATCACCTCTGCAACACATAAAAACAGGCATATTTATTTTTGCACAGTGACATTTTCAAGATTCAAATTTATTAGAAACAATTTGTGTCAAACAAAGTCAAGTTAAGAGTTTAACATTGTGCTCTATTGTCTTCACTTGCATTCTATACATACATACATGTCCAAGATGTTAACAGAACCATGGTAAAAGCAAAACATTCAGTAAACTGCTCTGCAAATATTGCAAAACTTAGGACAGCTTAATTGAATGTATTTACAACCATATTTATACATTTTCCTAATGTATTTATTGTCTTACATTCCAAAACATTGTACACTTATTTTGCTCTGAAGTCCCTTTCCATACTAAGTAAACTCATACATCAGCATCCCAAGGTATGTATTCAATACTGATTTTGTTTTTTACTAAAGCTTCAAAACTTCTGACTGGACCCGTTTGATGCACAAGTCCTATAATACATCTGCAAACAGTTGCATGCTCATATGACAGCACTGGAAATTTTATATTTATGACATGCTGGTAACCACATCATTCCTGCTTTAACAATGTCCTTCCTGCATTAAAGACTCAGCTCTCATTTTCCAGTCTCTTCCTCAAAGCAAGCAGCCAAAATGTGATACAAGCTCTTTTGGTATGTAAGATGAAGGCAGAAGCATTTTAGCTAAAGAACAAGTCATCCGTTAGCATAAGATTGCTGACATGTGGGTTGACTAGACCATTCTAGAAATCTTTTTTTTTTTTCCCCAGTTAATGAAGGCATTCAATCTGTGCATAACAGTTACTTCTGTGCCATTTTGGGTACAGCTCTTCTGCTGTCTAATTTTACAAACAATCATAATTAATGACAATATAAATTATTGAATATACAATGAAATTAAAAACTACATAGAACTTATCTGTTTACTTTTTTGGTTGCCTTTTTTGTTGTTGTTTTTTGGGGTTTTAGAGGGTTTCGTTGCTTTTTTTTGGAGGCAAGAGGGGAAAGATAGCAGTCAAGCAAGTAAAGTTTATTGAAAATCTTGTTTTCATTTTCTTGATATATTTTTTAATAACTCTGAGTCAGTTCCCTAAAGTCAACTAAACATAACCAAAGATATGTTAAGTACCTGTCATAGAAAATGTATTTTTAAAACCTTATGTGTTTGGTAATCGCATTCCAGCAGAATCCTGACATGTATTTTTCTGCAAGGATCCAGACACATTAACATGTGTTGCATAAAAATGTCTTATGTAAAATATAGCCACAATTTAGAAAAATGGAATAAAAAAATAAACATCTGGTTTTAAAGAGCAAAGAAAATGGTCTGTAATTTTGGAAGGTGCTAAATATCCACAATTTATGATGAAACCAACAATAATCCAGGGCTTTTGCACTTTGTGCAGAACTGCACAAAGACCGTGAACTTTCATAAAAACAACAAAGGAATTAACCTACAGTAGCTGTACAATGGATATTATTTCAAAAGTTGCATTTGGTCACAAAAAGTATATATCCCTTTAATTGTCTATATATAGAGCTGGCCAAGAATATGTAGTATGGTGTAAGCTACTTGTGAGATAAATGATAATGTGGATAAATCTGTAAGAAAGTCAAACAGATTTACAGCTTCAGACAGATTACACTATTGGCATTTTTCTACTCTTCATTGTTGGTATTTCTACTAATTCAGATGCCTAAATCTGGGTTATTCTCATTGGCTCCTTTATGAATCAAAGAGGAAAACAATGCATTTCAAGCAGGAGATTTTTCTGTATGCCTACATTTGGATGAGGTGACCCATCTGGTGGGAGGAAACTGCTTTTCTCCAGTTTTTCTCTTCCTACACAAGGGCCTGGAATAAAGATGCCCATTGATTACAGCAATCCTAAGTTTTTAAATAATCCTATTTCATGTTCTGAAGGTTTAAGTTCAATTATATAGATATGTTTTGTAGGTTATTGTATTAAATTGCTTCCTTATCCCTGAAATCTAGGATATCTAAAATTTAGGTAACCTGGGGCTGCAGCTACAATTTTCTGAATACTTTTTCTCCCTCTAGGTTAACAGAGAGGCATCTTTTGCTTATTTTTTCACGTCATTTGAAAGCTCCAAATTATCCACTCTCTCAGTATCATAAGAGTGTTTGATTTCAGAACAGAGAAATTGATTTTTGTTCAATGCATATTTGAGTCTTGCAGTTATATTCTAAATTAAATTCCTGTCATAGTTATTGGAAATAAATATTTGTGGGACCAGCTCCTTCTAGGCATTTATCAAAGGGTAGAGATTCATCTTATCCAACTTAAGTATTTCTGTCTGAACTAGTCATTTTAGGCACTTTTGCAGTCAATGGAGAGAAACACACTTTTAAAGTGTGATTTATTTCACCGTATTAATGAGATGAATCATGTCCTGGAAATAGTGATTTTGCTACTCTGGGTATAAGAAAATCCTTTGGATGTATAATTCTGATGTGGATATTTACACAGTACATATCTATATTTGAGAATACTCTTTATTATGAAATGGGTATTTATTCATTCAGCCTGCTATAGCAAGTCTTCTTTCTCTTTTACCTTTCATATGGAACAAATGACCATTTAAAATTAATTGATATCCTGGAAAATATATAGATGTAGAAACAAGAAAAAAACAAACCCAAAACCTAAGCCAAATAGTATTGGTTTTCACACTATGTCTGCATGTGAGATTTTGCACAATGTGACTGAAATGTGCCATTCAAACCTTTACAGAATTGCCCTCAGAAATATTTTACTGTTAAAAAGAAAAGTAAACCCAAAAAGCCTACATTAGGTGATAGAAACTAATGTTGGTGACAATAACTGCTGAGTAAGGGTGATTTACTCCTGACTTGCTTACAGAACAAATTTTTGACTGAAGTGACACACAAAAGCCGATTTTTCTTATGAAGAGGATCTCCCCAAGTTAGCATTTCCCATACTTGCCAGCATTAATGAGTATTAATGGATTGTGCTCTCACACCTACGTTCATTATTTGTATCATTCATTGGACTATCAAGGTTAATATTTTCAAGCTTAAGCAACCTGGAGTAAAATATTTTTAAATTCAGCCTTTCCCATCACACAGGTGGGTTGTAAGATAGTGGCACTGCATACGTATGTATGCATACGCGTATATATACATATATGAGATCATGGATTCTATTTGCCCACAAAAAGGTGTCTAACATCATCTGGAATACTTAACAGCCCATTCAAACTTCTGTTTCCACTACATAACTTCATCTGTGTCACACCTTCAGCCCAGTGTGAATGACTTAGATAGTTTTGGGCATCTCACATGATATCAGACACTTATGTGGGGTGGCTAAACTGAATGCTCATCTATTTAATTGAAACATCTCACCTTTGGAACACCATTTCTTCCTGGAGGCCATTAAAGGCAGTCCTCTTCAGTGACTTTTGTTGGAGACATTAGAAATAGTTCACTTAAGATGTCACCAGACTTAACAAACAACCTAGGCCACTTAAGAGAAAAAGACTGAACATGAATCTGGTTCACAGACCCAATTCTGAGGAGTACTGGACTTCTGCAAGAGAGGATTTATTACCATCCTTCTTTTAATTTTTGTGCTTTTAAGCATCATGTCATCATGGGAAATCTGGAAAAATATAGGGTGATAAGAAGTGTAAATTGCTTATACCTCAGCTATGACTACTTTTGCAACTTTTAGCAGGTGATGAATTTGGCAGCTCCATTGATTGCCCAAGGTGAAGGTGTGAATAGCCAGTGATTCAAGGTTGTATTGTTCCCTGTCACTAAAATTCTTATCTGTGCTAGTAATTTTCTTTATCGTTTAGTGTCCAACAGCTGTAGTCCTACACTTGAAATCAAACCTTTGCTGATTTAACAATTTTCAGTGGTTTTTCTGTCCCAAAGTGTAGCAAATCCCCATGAACTATGAAGCAGAACTATAATGAGGAAATTTGCAATGAAATGCAAGGTTATGCCAATTTGAGCAGCTTTACACTGGAGTTAGAACAAGGCTGAAGAATAATTATTCTGCTGAACATTTTATGCATTGTCATTTAAGTTAGAACAGATATACTACATGGATGATCTGTTTTTAAAGAAATATATCTGAAGTTACTTTTACATATTGAGATTCTGAGCTGGCAGTAAGCCTGCATTACCTAGTCTGTGTACATTTTGTTGGTACAGTAAATGCAAAAAATCCAAGAACTTTATATTTCAAGAATTTAAATTATGCAATCTATTATTGTTATTTGATAACAGTTACAAGAGCTTTTTCAAAGCTTTTGTGGAAATGCCTTCTCTATTTATTCCTCATGAAATAAGTAATGTAAAGTCATAGATAACAGGTCACCTTCAGATACCTTTAAATCTTTTTATTGCCTTATTTGTGACTTTGATAACAATGCAAAACTTTTCTATAAAATTGGATCACATAATGTCAATACTAAAGAGCTCCACTAAAGAATAGGTATTAATTGACATTTTTCTATGTAGATATTTCTTAATACGGATTATATATCTTGCATCCATCATTGTCAATAATAAAAAACCGTAAATATAAAAAATACCTAAAAGGAATAGTCAAAAACTGCAAGGTAATCAACAGTTCCAGAAGCAGTAGAGGGTCACAACGTTAGTATTTGTTTTTTTTAATGGATTTTTTAACACTATACTATTTATAGAAACACATCAAAAGTGTAATAAAAATTTTACCTATTTTTCTTGATTTTCTTCTATTGAGTTCAACTTAAATTATTCCATATTTATAAAGCCTCAAAGTGTCTAGAAAAGTATACTCTTGAAGTTTAGCCATCTAGCATTTTGAGATAAATTAAATCAGAAAGATTAATTAATTTGAAAAACAAACATAATGTGCTGCAGTATTTTTCTTTATTTTGTTGACTTAAATAACCAATTAAAGCCCTGAAAAAATGTAAGTTCTTTTATAATTTCTTTAATAATTTTATTAATAAATATTATTGGCACTGCTACAGCTATAACAATTTCCTCTTCTGGGAAACCTGCTTGTTTTGTCTTTTAGGTATTGCTTCCAAAAGCACCTCAAGAAGCAAATTGGGCCAGTTTGGATGGGGTCCTGAGCAACCTGGTCTAGTGGAAGTCTAGCAGTGGGGTTGGAACCAGATGATCTTGATTCTGTGATTCATTCTATGATTCTCTGGTTTCTTTGCAACAATCTGAGAATGATCACTTTCTGATAGTATTGCTTTTTCTAACTTGTTATAAAAATCTGTATGGACTCATCCATTTAAAAATAACTTTTCCAGCATTCACTTCCTTGGCCTTCTTTCTATCTCAAAACCAGTGGCAGCAAAAAGAAAATTATAAAAATTTCTAATAAATCATGAATAAATAAAAAAGGCATTTTTGACACATAAAACAGAGAAATGTAAGACTTCGCAGTAGTCCCAGAGGGTCTTAATTTTAATTACTTCAGACAACTGTAATTTTAGTTATTTTTACTTGTGTTTGATTAGTTCAAAAGATGTTCATGTCTAAAGATAGACAACAATAAGAAAAAATGGATCTAATTCATATAAATAAATCCAGGCTAATGTGAAACATAGACATTCTAGTAAAACTGGTTGATGTTCTTGAAAAAAACTTGGAAAGACAGAGAAGAAGTTAACATTTTAGAGCATAGACTATTACACTAGAATACTAATAGAATATTAAATTAGACTATTAAACCAGAAAATTAAACTAGTAACCTTAAAAGCAGCCTTTTGCAGAATTTAGTCGTTGATTTCACTAAAATTAATGTTTGTTGCAGCTCTTATTTCACTGTGATTTTCATACTTGGAAATCAAAGAGGTTATGTGAGACAAAAGACACCATGGTAGATCAACAACAACATCACCTGTTTTTTGAAAAGACATCAGATTTTCATGTAAACCTAATATTGTTTAGCACAATTCAGTGTATCAGAAGAGATTTTAACTCATATATAAAAAATGGGTCTTAATGAACCACAGAAATCAAGACTGCAATGATATACTATTTGGATTTAAATACATTCCCTTTGAAGACAAAGGTAAAACTATTATTATTATTTTAATAAGAGCAAACATAATGATGAGAAAAAAATAATTAAAAATTCTTCATAAATTCTTTTTAGAAGAGACTTGTAGCAGTTGTATAAAAAGAATATGAAAGCCAATTTTGGCTCTTACTGTGGCTAGATTTTACATAATCAAAATAAAACAAATAGTAATTTTATTCTTTCGAATACGAGAAGTAAAATAGACTGAAAAATTTCTTCTGAGAATAATTTTGGTAAAATAGAGGCAAATTGAAAAAGTGGAAAAGAAAATTGAGAATCAAAAATAAAATCGAGGATAAATGGAGGACAATAATGATCAAGACACAGAAAATAAATCTGCCACAGAATGAAATTAACAGAAATAATCCGATTTGGAAGATCAGTATATAGGTAGATCAATCATATTTCTGTTGTGTATGAATATAATGAAATCAAAAGAAAGTTCTGGGAATAGAATTCAAATTCAATATCTAAGTTCATTAGGTATCTCTGCAGGAGAACTGAATGCCAATGTCTATATTTAATTACAATTAATTCTAGAATCTTCTTCATTTGGTCTCCAAAACTTGTGTTTACGTGAAGCAAAATCTTTAGAGAGGTAGCATCTTTTATTCAACAACTTCTTGTAGTTGGAGAAAAATTGACATGCTTGTCTGTGAAAGACTAATTGCAATTCAAAAAGCAACTGGCTGTGGAAAATGAATATTGAAGTGTTTTCAGCTGATTCCAAATTAGGACAGAGAAATATTTAATATATTTAAATCTGTATACTTAGGCTTCAGAATTGTAATTCAGCTTATGTCAGTAAACAAAGATCTACATGAATACTGATGCTGTTAGACACATCTTCAAATCAGATGTCCCAAGACAGAAGCTCTATGTATTTTTTCATCTCAAATGATTGCAAAGGTTTCCACTAAGAAAACTCATTTTAGTGGAACCAGAATTCCTTCTCAAAATTGATAGTGACAGAAGATTGTGAGGTTTTGCTTTTGGGCCATAAAATGTTTCCTACAGGATCAGCAGGGCTTTAGAAAGTATATTTGGTGTCCTGTTCTCAGAAACTGTGCCGCCCTGAATAGCAGAACTTCATATTCCTGTAGTGGCCTTAGCTTCAAAGTGATTCAGCTGAGCAGACAGAAAGCATCAGCATCAAATCTAATGCCAAAGCAAAAGCTCAAAGTATCATTACTGGCAGAAATTATCAACTCTAAAGGGAAGCACAGATGACACTATTTACCATGTGAACTTTTTAGAAAAAATGGTTTAATTTTCCTTATTCCACTTGGCATTTATTCTGATTTCCTGACTTGCAGTTATTCTCAGTCATAAATGGAAAGTCATAAATTGGCAGCTCTAATTAGGCAAAATTTTGTATGTACAAGCATCAGAAAGAAATAAAATGTAGGATTTTTCTCCCTCTTGAAATTCTAGAAGAGGCAATATAGACTGTTCTGGTCACAGTTCATCTGTTAACATGATGCAGTGAAAGAAGGATCTCAATTTTCCAGCTTGTCATGAGCTTCCAACATGCAGTAGATGCATTAAACAATGAGATAAGAGCCCACATGCTTAAACTGAATATAAGACTAAGAAAGAATTAGGTAACTGTTCCTTTGGCTCCCATATTTGCAGCAAAGCCCTAGTGCAGCCGCAGGATTGCTTTATGTATTAGTTGATTGAACACACAGGCTACCCCCTCAATAGACTCATTTATAAGATGCATTAATACTGCCAAGGAGGTACAGTCTGAAGTTAGAAAAAAGTCTTTTAGTTTTGTTTTTCTTCCTACTCTAGAGTCACAGCTCAGTTGCTATGAATATCCAGACCATTTGACCTCTTCCCTTTAGTAAAAATCCAACTGCTCATTTAAATGAGAAGGCCATAACCCATTTGAAGACAAGACCTGAACAGCAAAAAAATTATATTACTATCCACTTTTCTCTTTTAAAAAACACAGTTTAAAATTGATTAAATATACTTTCATGTTTCTGCAGTTCTCTTGCAGCCATGAAAACTGTTCTCATATGCCTTTCTGCTCTTTGTGTAAAGCCTTCCCATGATTATCCAGTTCTCCAGGACACATTCATGAGAACAGTACCTGAACTTACTACTCTACATTCACATATTTACGCCTACAATACTCTGGGTTTTTTTCCTTGTTCACTGACTGTGAACGGTTTTATGATTTTATGGGGCATAAATACTTAACCTTTGTCACTTCCAAACTTCTTAAAGTTTGTGATC
The DNA here is from genome assembly GCF_041296385.1 of Aphelocoma coerulescens. Taxonomy (NCBI): domain Eukaryota; kingdom Metazoa; phylum Chordata; class Aves; order Passeriformes; family Corvidae; genus Aphelocoma; species Aphelocoma coerulescens. The sequence continues at coordinate 53,538,815 of NC_091013.1, read as the reverse complement.
AACAGTGTATTCACTGTGTAAATCCTTGTTCTTGTCAAGTTATCATTCTCTTTGTCTCATAGAAAAATAATCATTTCACAGTCAGTAAAATCCTAAGTAGTGCTGACAAAGTCATGGTTGTTTGATGACTACAACACAGGCACCAGCTCTTCCAATATTTAAGGAAGCCATCTGCAGAAAAACAGACACAAATTAACTGAATAGGATCAAACCATGCAAAAGATTGCCAAACAGGAACAAGCCATACAAAGATTGTCAAAGTGCTGTGTCAACATTATTGTAAAATGGTCAAAACTAATGGGAGTATAAACTGCTAAAAATAAAAAAACCCCACACTACCCTACTATTGTAATTTAAAATTACTTACACCTGACATCTTTCATTTGAAAGTGCAAGAACAGAAAGCATGAATTAATTTTAGAGTTGTCATCAATTTTGTGAACCACTGATATGCAAGGGGTTTCTATATTCTGTAGACAGTGGCTGATGCTGCCACTTTAGTCCTTGAGGCAAGGTGAGAGCTACCAATACAGAAATATATGGTTCCAGTATTCCTAAAGAGGTTCAAGTACCCTTTAGAATAATTTTGGCAATTTTAAACACTATTCAAGACAAGACAAGGCTTAATACCTTTAGGAGACTGAATCTTGCTGAAACTATCACAGTAGAGTCAGCTTATATATATGTAATAGCACACTGTACTTAGTGGCACTGTATAAATCACGACATTGTTTACATGTCTCCTAACAACCTCTCCAAGCATGTTTATTAATTGTTTTAAATGTGAACTGGTGGCTTTGTGAAAAAAAAATCTTTCCAAATTCATTTCTTATTTCCTACAGAACTTCATAAAAATGCTCTTCTCATTAATACATGTGGATTAAAAAAGATGGGCTTCTTTAAGTCAAGTATAGACATATTTAAGCTAGTCAACAGGAGTTCCCCCTTGCAATCATAAAAAGAAATAAGCTGTCTTGAGTGTAATACATCTCACCTATTTTAAATGCTTATTTTAGGATAAGATCATGATTTTGAAGTATGCACTTTTCTGCACTAAGGAAACTTAGAATGGCTAATTCATATATATATATATATGCGTGTGTGTGTGTGTGTGTGCGTGTATATATATACAAAATAAACTTTATAATTACCTGTGTCCACTCATTAGTTTGAGGGTCATATGCTTCCATAGTGTTCAGGTATGACTGACCATCATAGCCACCTACTGCATATAATTTGTCACCAAGGAGGCAAACACCAACAGCATCTCGAGGCATACTCAGTGGAGCCACCATTGTCCATGTATCAGTTTTTGGGTCATACCTGAGGAAAGAAAAACGGAACTGGGTATGTGGAGAGAAGACAAGCATCAATTCATGTTGATTTTCACTTGAATATTGTCTTTTGTATTTCTGGGGTGGAAAAAATCCTTTAACATCCTATCCAAAGGTATTCTTCCTAACAGCAAAAAGATACAGATCTATTGTCTTCCCAATTCAACCCTCTAGATGCTGATTAGAAACTTCTGCTCAGCTAACCTTCTAGCATAAACTAAGGTATTCGTAGGATAGTGTGTCAGAAAAAGATCTGAGAAAGATATATGAACAATACGTGGATGGATGTATACATTTTATTTATATGTTATGTATACATTTTAAGTAGGGCATTTCTTGTAGCACACCAAAAATATTATAAATATTATTTCTAAAATTAAATTTCATCATAGTTTAATTTCTGAAATTATATTATAAAATAGTAAAAACCCTCCCTATGTATTCAGGGAATATGCTTAACTGCATTAGAGTCTCCTCCTGATATTTGCTCAAGTAAAGAAATTAATACTGGTTTTAAGACATAATCACCACTGAATTTTTAAAACTGAGGGTACAAATCCTTTTGTATAATGGTGGTAATTTAAAAATTAAATATTTACCCTAGCTATTCATTTAGATATTCCTTAATAAGGTAAAATTATTTCATTTCAGAAGTCATTCCATTGTAACTGTTTTGGACATCCATAAACCAGAAATGAATTATCTTTTTATAGTTTGTTACCGAGGATGTCTGGAGTATTAGGTTACATTTGATACCTCATTTTTAGGTATCAAATATTACTAAAACTGAATACTGTATCACAGTAAAATAAAATTAATTTCATCTATCCTTAAGGAAGTCTACTATGTTATAGAATCATTTGATCAGTGGAGAAAATAAGCAGTTTTAGTTTACAAATCCTTTTGTAGACATTAATTTGCTTAAAAGTGTAAGTGTTTTAGTCAGTCATATTATCAATAAGCAACTTGTAGGGATAATTTTTGAAATCCCACATATTTGAAGAATGAAATATTATATATATATATTTAATACAAGCACTGAAACAGCAATGTTACAGTGTTTTGCTTGTAACAGCCTCCTGGTTCATAAATATGACTTTTAAATTGGACAATAAAAGAATTGTCTGTAACCTTGTTTATATGGTCCTTGACAGGTAAATACATTTTAAGAAAAAACCTACTCATCTCCTACCTGCTAATCCTGGCATTTGGGAGACTTCTCAGAAAATAAGATGTCAAATATCTAGATTTATGATAAATGTCTTTCCTAACTTTAGAGGAAAATATTGAAAAATATTGCTTGAATGTGTGGAAGGTAAATGAACATGTAAAAAGCCAAAAAAAAAAATATTTTTAATAGATTTTTTTCAAGACCGTGTGAGTTTTTTCAACAACAGAATCACATTCCTCTAGGTGAAACAGTTTCCCATCCAGTGAAATGCACCAGTGTGCATTGTATCTTTGCCTGACTAAAGGTAATAAATGTTTAATAGACTCCTTCATGCAGTGCTCTTAAATTACAAGGGCCAAGGTGAGAAGGCAGAAAAACTGGAAAACAATACAACTGACATCACTGGACCTTTTTTTTTTCTTCTTCCAATAAACAGGTATGAAAGGCTAAAACAAATCCTTATAACTCAATTCTGTCAACAAAATAGAACTGCACAAGAACTTGTTGATTTTGTAATTGCCAGGAAAATACCTGAGATTTCTGACATCCTTTTTGCTGCTAAAAGCAACTGTGTATGTCATTCTTATAATAACTAGGTATGCCCCAGGCTGAGCAGGGTTATGATAAAAGCTTCTGAATGTGGAAAGAAATCAGTTTTGAAATCAAGGTGAGATGAAGGGGAAAAACCTATAGGTCAAATGACTATGTTTTTAGCATCTGTCAAATTTTGAGTAGCATTTGAAAAAGAAAGCTGCTTTATGAAATCTGCCAAAATATCTTGAAAATTGTATAGTTCTTATGAAGAAAATTGTTGTTTTGCCTTTAAAAGGGAATAGAAGATTGCACTTTGACAACTTATGAAGATGAGAGAAATGTAATTATTATTTTATTTCCGAATGCTTGATTCCAGAGGAAATCCTTTAAAATTGCATCAAACTTAGGAGATTAAACTGTAAGACTTAATTACTATTGAGCAGGATTTTAGCAGTAGCATTTAAAAAACACATATCTGCTGTCACTATATTTGCATAATCTCAAAAACAAATTTAAAAATATTATGTCTGGTTTTACAGTCTTCCAGGAGCAAATTGGTACTGGAATAAAGCACATCCTAACAGGCAGCATCAGAATGAAAAAATGACTAAAGCAGCCTCATTCCTGAAGAAGAGAGTTAAAACACAGGCCTTTGATATTTATGGAAAGAAAACCTTTCAGAGAGATATAAAATAACTTACACTAATATACCTCCTCATCACTTACTATTCTTTGTTTTCCTAAGACATTGAGGGGCTTTTGTTTTTTGAATATGATGCATTATTTTGGAATAAAGAAACAGACACACTAAATTGCATTCCAGCCATCTTATAAACTAATCACTGCAAGGGCCATGAGAGTTTTTTTTCACATTTCAGTGGAGTCCACCAGTTAATTCACATCCACTCTATGCAAGTTAATAGCCCACAAGTTCTTGTTTGTTAGTCCCAACTTTTAATCTCAGAGCTGACTGTTGAAGTGCATTATCCACACATTTGCTATCAGTGGAAAAAAAATCTAGATGAGGGACACTATACATGGTCATTCGAATACCAGTACATAAACCAGCATAAAAGGATATGTGGTTTAGCTCATTGCTGCAGTCTCCCCTGAGAAAGACAAATATGATGTGATATGGTTCATCTTCAACACTGGAAGAAGAGAGAACGAAAAATGAAAGAAAAGCTCCCTTATGAGCACCAATAAATAGGAGTAGTTGAGAAGAGCTCATACTTATTAAGACTGTCACTAGTAGTCTTAATATAAATTTATTTAATTGAAAATTCTTGTTATTGTTCCTTATAAATAGAAGTCCACAAGGATAGGCCCTGTAAGTAGAGGCATCATGGGATTTCCCTGATCAATGTCCCTCTGTTGGAGATGAGAAGTATTTGGCAGTCTATGATCTTTGCATACATGCAGTAGAGATGGCAATGAGTCTAAGATGGAGCAAAATCATATGGATAACATAAGGAGTTTTAACTTATAATTTTTCAATTAAATATTGAATGCCAAGCTCTACTCAGAAGAAATAACTGACATTTAATTAACCTCTTCAGAAAATAAATAAAGAGATAAATCCTCCCCAGATTATATGTTAAGATAAACCAACTACTCAAACACATCTACTTTAACTTTTGCAACCTGTACATATTTGGAGTGAATATTTTTCTTATTCTATTTTATGTCATTCAGAAACAGAAAAAAAGTCAAACCTTCATGAAACATTTGAAGAATACCTTTAAATTGAATGCCATGATCACTTCATCTGTGCTGTACTGCCCTACTAGATATTCTTGAATTTGTAGAAAATCTACTTGTAAAATTCAGGATACTGTAAATACAGTGTATAAGGCCTATGTCCCCACATTAGAAGGTGGCAATTCTGCTAAAGGAAGCAGTATATTGTACTGGGAATATCCATCACCTAAGCAGTTATTTACTTCTTCTTTGCTTAGCTATGTTTTTAGAATTAGAAAATATTTCTAAATGCAATTCAATTTTGTAAATTCAGTTATAAAATCATTTCAAGGAAGAATTTTTATCACTAAAGTGGTTAGTTTGTGACACTGCAATGTATGAAATAGTGTCCTAAAACTACTTAAATGGGATGTGGTAAGAGTGGCTTTTTGTGTTTGTGGTAATATATAATAGTACTGTGAATAAAAAGGATGACAAATAAGTTTCAAATAAATTGTCTTTTACAGAACTTTATAGAATTTTTCAAGTAAGTACTAACTAGGCATTTCTTGGGTTAAAAATGTCTGTTTAATTTTACCATAACAAAGTTCAGAAAATAATGCTACCAGATACTACTTTGTATTAAAAAAAATGCATGTAGAATTTGATACCTTTCCACATAGTCCAGCAGTCGAGAACAGTGATTAGAAGCTGGAGCATCATGACCTCCAACTGCATAAAGAAAGCCATCACATGTAGCCACTCCTACACCTCCTCTTCTCTTACACATAGGAGCACACATATTCCATTTATTTGTGTGAGGATCATAATATTCCATTGAACTCAAACATGAACTCCCATCACGACCTCCAACTGAATATAACCTAAGAGAGTCCACACAAATAAAAATGTTGATAAAACAAAAGCTCAGAATTGCAGAAATAAAAGCAAGGAGTATCTGTTCTTTTATTTGACTTCAGAAAATAGAAAAAAAGAAAATATATAGTATTTTTAAACCATGTGAATCTCATATAGCAAGCAAACACAGATGTTATTACCAAATTTATTACCAAGCTCACATGCTATTTAGTGCTTTGCCCACCTGAATAGAAAGGAAGATATTTCTTTCTGCTAATGGATATTTTCATTCTTTCATTACTGCATATACAGTCAAGAGCACGACAAATGACATGCAGGTATGTCTCTATAGGTTTACAAATACTGTAAGTAGGTTGTTGCCTAAGCTCATCTTCTATGAGATGGAAGTGGAAGTACTAACTTATAATTGGTAATCCAGAAAAATAAGAAAAATGCAATCCATTTATTATAGTTTCTCTGTTTCTGCTGTGCATCAAAGTATTAAGAAGTACAAACAATGTGGAAAATTAGATCTGATATTCAACAAATTCCACATAAAGATCTATCAATGGGAACTCATGTTGAGTGAATTCATGAGAATGAATTTTACACTTACAATATAGTAGAGATCAAATATGAAATGCATTGCAGATAGGAATATCACATTATGTTTTAAACATGGACTTTTAAAAAGTACTACCTCAGTTTCAAGGCTCTTGCTTACACTGAAGAAAAGTCTTACCCACACAAACAGTAATATTGTCTACTTTGCAAGAAAATTATAAGCCCCAAGCACTGTGTTTTTCTTCATCAGAATGTTTTATGAGGATTGAATTATGTTGGAAAGTCATGGAAAACTTCTGAAGAGTATTTTAAACTTGAAATCATAAAAATGTGGTTTAACAAAAAAGATGTTGTGTTTGTAAGTATCTGCAGGCAAGAAACTTGTTTCGTTCTACTCTTTATAATGGGTTCCAGGAGGAAATGGTTCTTATTGTTCTTTCCCACTAATACCATGCTGTATTCATTCCTTCTATGAATCTTTTTGCAGTCTGTTGCCTTTTATACAGTGCCTGGAGATTAACTAATAGAAACACAGGCTATTTTAAAGTCCAACCACTAAGCAATTTCAGATGTGAAAGCTGTCTCTGTAAAGCAATTACTCATTTGGAAGCTTTTACTGTCCTAAGCACTCCATGAATTCAGAGCCATTTAAATGTGCATTTGCCATTACATTTCATTGGTATGGATGCTGATGAATAAGGAAGTGCTGTACAACCACTAAATATGTCACTGAAGCTTGAGAACATTTTGCTAGTGCCTGACAGACATACTTGTGCTCAGACTAAAGCACCCAGGAGAATCCATACTCCTCTATGAGAGATACTAAAGCAAATACACTTTTTAACAACAATTTCTTTGGATCCAGACCTAATAATGTAGCTTTCTTTATGATTATCAGATATCTACATATGAAATCAATATTAAGGCACCCAAATGCGTTAATCTGTGGATATACAGTGTCTAACTTGTTGTTACACTCAGAGTAGTCATCTGAGCCTAAAAAACAGCACTAAAAATATTTAAACATCTGACCAAAACCATTTACGTTAATATAAATGTAAATATAAGCATTTACATATAGGTGTCTGCAAGGATGTTATCTTTATTTTCAAAGATGTTACTTGGTTAAGCTACCCACAGACAGTGAGAAAACATTTTTTGTGACATTTAAGGTATGTTGACATTCCTTCCAGGCTGAGAAGTATGGAAAATAGTACACAGTAGAAAAATTCATGACTGTCGGCACCCTGCAGCAATTTAAATGGCAGTAGACAATTACATGTCAGTAAGTGAACTGATCCCCAAAAATATAAACCATGATTAACACTTCTGAGATTTTCAAATATATTTCTAAATAGATATTTGGACACACAAACACTGAACACTGTTTAAAAAAATAAAAAGAACCAACACTTCTGCAGACTTCAGTGCAAATAATCTTGTGTACCCCTAAGCAAAATACCCACTGCTTTGATATTTCTTCTGGCATGAAAAGTTCTTATTTATTCCATTGTCTTTCAACTGAAATAAATCTATTTATTTAAGCTGATATTTGCACACTGAAAGTGGAACATATTTTCTCATTCCTCTATTCCAATTAAGACAGCTAATAAAATATAGCTGAAGGCACTCAAGTTGCTGGTAAAAAGATAGCAAATGCTGTTCAAAAGTAGCTGATAAAACTTTCAGCCAATGATTGGGACCACCTAGTCTTTTGCTAAAATGCACTCTGCTATTCAGAACAAAATTCATTTTCAAAATAATATTTTAGAACTAACATTTTAGAGTTTGATTGTGTTTCTATCTCTGCAAGGAGTCGTTAATAATTTTTTTTTAATTTCACAAAGGTGAAATAAAAATAATTCAGATAAATAAAAGTTGGAAATCAAGTAACTGTTTTAAAGCTCTGATTGTGGTTGAGCTCGAACACCTCAGTCAGGAATTGCTTCGAGTCTTCAGCCAAATTTCCAAATCCATGTTCACAAAGGCCCCAAATGACTGGAGAACAACTCTGCAACAAGCACTGAATATTCGGGATACTGTACAGCTATCTGAAAATTTTGAAATTCTTATAACCAAATTTATTTAGTAATCTTACTTCCTTCGTAGTGCTTAGGGTCCTATTTTATTAGATGACTTCAAATTAATCAATTTTTTCAGCTTTGTCTAGCTTGGCAACAGTTTGTAATAAAATTTCTACAGGGAAAAGTATAATGTATTTCTTGAATTAGCTGAATTACTCTTCACTGTGTATCCCATCAAAACTAGAATTATTGTAAAAAATAATAACTATATATCTCTGCTTAGAGAGAGAGATCAACAAGGAAAAGAAAGCATCCAGTACTGAGCGCTTTTATTTCCACAGTGAAAGTTCTGCCTGTGGAGCTATTATAGAATTCTATTCCTAAATGTCCTACATTTCAGCTGATTCAAACACTTGCACAGATACGAAATTAGACCAAGCTCAGCCTCTTCTGTCTTTTCAGGGTTTTGTCACTTCTTGTGCTAAGATGGAGAGCGATTCCTGAACATTCACAGATATACACCTGTATGTGAAATTGGCTAGAAAAATGAAGTAGAGGTTTCAAACTAGGAAGTATGAGGAGAAATCATGACCAGCTGGATCAAAAGCATTTATCTCGGTTCTGCCATTACAAACCTTTGATAACTACTCTGAAAAGCCAGTTTTAAATTAAGTTTGACAAGCCAACCTCAAAAGACCAGACTGCCTTTGATGTGAGGCGGTATGGCTTGTGAAAACAGTTGGATCATGCCCTTGCTGCATTTCTTAATGAGGTTTTCCCTTTCAAAATTCTTTCACTATGAATATCAAAGACCTCATCCAGTCTTTTGCTTAGGTTCTTTTTCACCCTTTTCCGGCCTTTCAGTGTGTCTGAAAGAGCAGCAGAAAATTACTCTGGTACAAAAGATATCTGGTTGGTAGAAGTGATGGGACAGTAATAATTTTCATCAGTGCTGGACCACTGTATTGCTGAATCAGTCCATACCTGACCTAAGAGTCAGACTGTAGGAGAGGAGAGATATTAACCATGCTGCCTTGATTAAGCCAGTGTAGTTCACTGGCAAAAATTCAAAACACAATAATTTTGTGAATAGAAAGCATTAATGAAGTCTTATTTCTGTGTGTGAATTTGGAAGGGCATTTTATGCATTTGTAATGCAGTAGGGAAATAAATTAAAATTAGAATTTGACTAAAAAGATGGAAAAAAAATAAAGTCATAGAGTAAGTGCCTAGAATTAAATGAATAGTAATTACTGATAAGTTAGATGGGAGTCTTCAGACCTTGATCCAGTAGCTGGTGTTTCTCCTCATGGTAGGGGAGTTGGAACTATATGATCTTTGAGGTCCCTTCCAACCCAAGACCTGCTATGATTCTGTGACATAAATATTGAGAGAAAAGCACCCTTTGCATGGATAATATCATTATGACAAAGCTTGACTTCCTACACTAGAAATTTTAGTTTCCTAATAGAAAGAACTTGTTTCAAGCAATTTAAATTGTAATCAGAATTATGTGGGCTACATTCTCTATTCAAGACCATTGACTGAATGCAGATTCAACCATTTAAAAAAACATTGTTGACTTTATCAGGCTATAAGGCAGGTAAGGCAAAATTACCAATTGCCTTTGTAAATTAATTATTTACTACAGCATGTGCATGAGACCCTTTATTTGCTCTACTGTTTATTTAACACAGTGAACATGTCATTAACTAAAATTTTTAGTGATAGAATTTCTTTGTGCTAGACTGAGATAATGTGTTTATGATATTAATTTTCTTTGCGAGTTTAATAATTTTAGACCATACTGTTGTTCCATTTTTTGTCTCAGTATCCATTTATTCCATGATTTTGACTAAAATATTTTAAATATCTACACCTTTTTGTAGTTTCCACAGTTAAGGAAAAATAATATCAATATGTGTCTCATTTTCACTATAGTTGGATGCAGATTAATTATTTTTTCTGAAAAAAAAGAGTTTCATTTAAACTAGAAGTTAATTAACAACATATTTATAAAACAGCCACATCATAAAAGCTGTTATTAAAGAACACAAAATAACTTCTCGGGATTCAAATTGTTTTAAAACTATTTATATGTCGAAGTTCATTTAGAGTAAAAACAGAATTTTTTTGTTGAAACATTTGTCTCTGTTCTTACTAAGGCTGATAACTTGTGAGGTAGTCTTTGAAGTTATGTTTGTTATTCTTCCCATTGCAAAAGAGTTTCACAAAATTTGTTAATAGCTAATAACCTCCTAAGACAAAATTGAGATACTGTCTGGTTAGGTAGATGATGTAGAGTCTGTTATGAAAGCAGACATGTGACTGCATGAATTTTTTGACAAAAAAAAATACTGCTGTATTTTGCATCATGTATTTTTTGCATCATGCAAAATATCTACGTCATACTTAATATATTGATTTAAAACTATTTACTTGTGGCTAGTGAGAATATTGTGGGCAGAAAACATACAGTTTGAAACATTTTTTCTTCCTTACCTGACAGTAACTATGTATGCCTATTAAGGTATTTTTCTTAGTTCAAATGGATTAATAAAAGACAAGTGAATCATCAATAAGGCATAAGAGCAAAGAAAACCTCAAGCAACAAAAGCCATGAGAAAAAAAAATGGCACTGATGGGAAAGGATGGGTTTTGGTCATACTTTCTTGTCTTGTTAGTTTGGCATGAAATTTTGAAGTGTTACTTCAGCCTTAAAAAACACAATTAAAGCCTATTAATGCTTCCTTTATTTAATAATATTGAGCAGTACCCTAGTCTTTGCTGAAGTATTAAAAAGCATCCATGCATTGCAATTATACTGGATGACTTGCAAAAAAGTCTTAGATCATTTAGCCTGTGACCTTCAAAATGAACAAACTTTTCTCAGTTCAACAAATTCAACCAGTAATGCAAGGTTTAGCTGAAGTTGGTCTGCCAAGTCAAAAGAATTTCATCTTATCCCAATATTAGTTATTTAGAAGTTAATCAAGTTTCAAATTGGAAAAATAGAAAGCTAGCAGTGGAGATAGCTTGTTATTCTATTCTGCTGAGTATAGTAGATATTTGGTAGCTGCTGAAGGGGCTCTTGCCCATAATGATATTTAGCTGAGTATTAGATTAATGTTTAGCTGTCTTTAATTTCAGTCGGATGTATATCTTTAAATAGCCTTCCAGATTTACATATATGTGGAAATAAGGAAGTATTTGTATACACAGGATAATGCACACATGAATGCATATGTGTTTACACGTGTGTGTGTGTAACTTAAGTTAATGCCTACATTTGGGCAGAGGACAATCTCTAGGCTTCTCCCACTGCACTGCACAAGGGCTTCTTTCCTGTCCCAGCATACAGGCACCAAGTACTATTTGAGACAGGCTTGGATTCGCATACTTCATATCCCACTAAAGATAAAAATGAAAAGCCAAACTTTAATTATAATAAATAATATAGGATATTAATACTTTTGCAGTCTTGACCACAAGAGAGAAAACAGTGATTGCGGAATGCTTTTTTAATGGTCTTTGCTTAATTGTGGAAGCTGCACAATTAAAAAATAGGGTGTGAAGTTTTCTAGGCATTATCCACAGTGCTTCCCACTGTCTGGATTGGTGCACATGTTACATCTAAAAGCATAAATTAGATGGAGTGACACTACTGCCTTTTTCTGCCAGATATTAGGACTGAGTAAGTTTACTCACTATGTCTGTTTGGCCTGAAGTACCCACACATGTCCAAGTTAATGCATACCATACTAGAACATATGCATTATCTATGTAGAATTTGTTGTTCATTACAAAGCTTACAGGAAAAAAAAAGAGAACATAATAAACAGGCAAAATGTTTCTTATTACAAAACCTGCATGAAAGACCTTATCACAAATTACAGTCAACAGCCAGCTAGTCCAAAAATTTTGTTGTATGGGTGATGAATGAAGAGAAGGGCATAGTGGGGGTATACACACTAAAAGATGTAGATGTGCAGTAAACTTTCAAAATAGAAATGTGGTCCAAGCATCTGGGACCCTGGCCATAGAATAGCCAGAGAAAATAGGCTCACCCTGCAGATCAGCAATGTTTTTAGCATGTGCTGTGTCTCCTACCAATCACTTAGTTTCTAAAGAGGAAGGATGCATATGCATCTGCCTTGGACTGAAGGAAAAATAGTGGGTTTACTGTAAAGTTTCATGATTTTTCATTGTTTTCTTCTAATAGTCACATATATTTATCTAGCTTGTATCTTTTTAAGGCTAGCCTAGCCCCACAGAAAAAAAAGTAAACCTGTGCGGAGTCTCTTATTTCACAGGCTGAACGTAAAATAGCAAGTTAAATCTTGCTTTTAAAAGAGAGGATATCATGCACTTTGAATTAAATTGTACATTCACTGAGCTGCATGAGACCTCCACATAGGAAACATGATTTTGTGTGCAAAAGTACAAAAGATCAGACCAGGGCACTGAATTAGTAATAAGCCTTAAAGATTCTGCCAAGAGAAAATGCCACAGATAGTTTATTACAGGATGCATGAAAGCCAAAGGGGCAGAACTCCTAGAGGAGGTTGTAGTCAGCCACACAATAAAGTTTTGTAGGTGGTTATATGAATGTAATACATTGCTAATTCTCTCAAGCCAAACACCTACTATTAAGGACTTTGTGGAATTATTAACCTTTGTCTCTCCAAGGTCAGTCCAAAGCAATTATATTCCTGGTGAGTGACTAACTACAAGATGATTTCGAGAACCTTTCTTGTGCTCACAGTAATTTGGTTTGAATTTTGCCATTTTTCTTAAAAGTGAAGGTTGAGCAGGCTAAACTTTCTGATAGTAACTTTGTAATAGTGCATAATAATTGTAAGGGATATTTTAAACTAAAGCAACTGCTGTTTACAGCAGGCACAATATTGATCTAAATAACACAAGTTTCTTTCCAGTTTTTCTCATTAAATGATCTGAAAACAAAACATTCCACTGCACATATGCAACATCTCTATTGGCCAGCTTTCTGTGTTTCTCATTCAAAATGAAACAGAGAATAGCTGGGAAAGCACTGCCAAAACAATAATCCAATTTATGAAAATCCATTAATAAATGAATCCAATTATTGCATAAGAGGTGGAACTGAAGGAATGAAACTAAATAGATAAATAATTATTAAAAAAAAAAACAAACCCTAAAGCTACATAGTTATTAAAGTCTCTCTACCAAACTAGTAAAATTGAAAATGTAACAAATGAATTTGCATGACTGTGAAGGGAAGAATAATAAATATGTATATGCAAATGCATTTTAAAGTGATCGTTAGTATGTTCTATTTATACCAGTGCTTAAGCAGAATTAATAGAATGTGGAATCTGATCTCAATTCTCTCTGCTATAGTTAAGTAACAGGCAAAATTTGACATTACCAATTGATAATAAATAATTACTTAAAGGACACAACCAGAAAATCAGAGGGTTTTTTATGTTGGACTGTCTTTTAACAAAAATATGGAAAAATATCAGTGTCTAAGGCAAACAGGAAAAAGGAAGGAAACATAATTGATGGAGACAGATGAGGCTTGCCAAACAACTCCAGTTTTAAAGATGTTGTATTGGATTAAGAGGATCTATGCTTAGGTTCCTGTAAAAGAAAATATCTCTGGGTCAGCTTATGCATCTTGCCTGTAGTATTGGCATTGCATTTTCCTGCTTAAGATAATCACCAGCCAGAGGCACAGCAGCCTATGGAGGACACCACCTTGGCGTAGGAGGTTATCTCCCAAAGGGCTGCAGCCCATAGACAGCCCATGATGGAGGAAGGGAAATGTGTGAGGAAGAAGGAGTGACAGACAGAAGCAATTATGGTCTGACCACAACCCCCATTCCCCATCCCCGTGCACCATTCGGCGTGGGGCTGTAAGATTTTACATGACATAAATTGAGCCGGGGCAAGGGGGGAAAAAAGGTGGTATTTTAAAATTTGGGATTGCTTCTCACTAGCCAGGATCTATTTTTATTACTAATAAATTGCATTAATTTGCCCCAAGTCAAGTCTATTTCCCTGTGACAGCAATTGGTAAGTGATCAGATAGATATTGATGGGGAATAATATTCTCTTGCAGCATTTCTCCTTGCTCTTTTACTTTCCTTCAGAGACAATGAATACTTATAAAACTTTTTTTTTTCTCAAATAAAAGTAAAATATTATTTAAAAGAATTCTTACACAGTTATATTTTTAAAAGTTACGATTCAACAATTCCTTGCATTTTGTCATCTATCATATACCAACAATAGTGTGTGGTATTTAATAAAAACAACAGCAGCAGGGGGAAATATCAAGTTCACTGTAGCACATATTTGAGGATATGACAATCAATAAAGTGCAGGACTCCCTTCTTCTTAACTCCACAAGATGTTACCATGAGATTGAACTGCTTGCCAGTGTGTGTCAAAGTCATTACTTTTGACACTTAAGGCACTGCTGTGATGCTTCACCATTTAAAGTCAGCCCATGGGTCATAGCAACAGCTGAGTATTTTATCCTTTTGTAACACAGATTTACTGATATTTGCTAAAGGGATCAAAACTAAAGGGCCAGACTTTCTGCCATGAAAGCTACAGTTGCTTCAAAAAAAAATATTGATAATTTCGAACATAGCAGTAGAAACGAAGGAACATTTTTTGCAATGCAGTCTTTGTGGCCATATAATAGAGCAGCATAGAAAATCCGGTTATGGTAGTGACACAAAAATTGGAATAACATAAATCTGTATCATACAGAGAATGTCTTCGAGGTGTATGTATTCCTGATGAAATTGTGTAAACTTTATTTCATTTCTACTTCGAACTACACCATTAGCATAAAATATGTTCTGAAAATAAATTAGCGTAAAGGTTTAGTGTTCTTAGGGAATGTGTGGTTCATGTATTAGAGAGTTTTTAATAGAAGGCTAATAAATAGCTATGGTATTAGGTATAAATTTGGAGCCATTTACATTTTAAGTTATGGAAAGGATTAGTATTTATTGGATTGAAGGTGTCAACTAGACTTTTTTTTTCTTCTTGAGTTTAAAAATGAAGAAATTAGGAAAATCTTGAAACAGTAAGTGATAATGTAGAAACGTTTCTGGAAAAGATAAAACTTTTTCATACTGTTGGTTCCTTGGTGCTTATAACTTATATTGTAGAAAAGTCCTATTGCTTCAGCACTATCTGCTGACAACCATAAAATGCTAGTCTTAAATTGTATACTATTTAATACTATAAATTACTATATAAATTACTGTATAAATTAGTATATAAATTGTACACTAGTTACACACAACATATGTCAGCCCCAAAGAAGGATTCAAATAAGTCATCCCAACTTCTGACTCATTATCTGCATATAAAAAGCACCATCCTCTCCCAGTTTTTTCAAAGTGTAAATCTCCCTCACACAGTTAATATTTTAACACTCATATCTATTGCTGATCTGAGGAAGTTCATGCACTCTTTCTCTTCCAGTCTGTGCAACAGGGTTGTTAACAGTAACAAGGCAGAAAGGATGATGCTGTTTCAATACCAGAAGGAACTACTGACCATGTTTCATCCCAGGAAATTCTAAAGTCATGGCAAGTCCTACAACACCTACCCAAGTGTTTTAAAAATTGATGAAGACATCAAGTTAAAAATAAATAATTTATATATATAGAGAGAGAGAGAATAAGGATAACACACTCCACTCTTGTATTACTGTTAGACTATGAGAAACAGATGAAGATGAAGGAGATGGAATCTTCAAAGCCTCAGTATACATTGTTAGTCATACCTAGAACCCATTATTGACTTGGCAAAACAAAAATATTACTGAAAAGGAAAATTCTCAGATTCCAGTCTTTGGTATTGCATAAAAACACATAATATTACCCTTTCTATGAATCAATAAACAGGCATTTAGAACCTGATGAGAGTTTTGTGGACACAATCTAATTGTCCCCATATTATTTTTATTCCATCTCTGTTTTCCCAGCTGAATTGTAGCTATTTTGTGCATCTGTTCCTTTTCCAACTGTAACAGTTTTGTTGCTTTTCTTTGGTATGACATGCATTCTTGATAGTCATGGTATACGCTATATGAGCTTTGCAATTTCACTTGGACTTCCTTCAATATGGATGACCAGAATTCCACATGGTAAGCCAAATAACATAAATATTTCCAATATTAATTAAACTGCATGTATTCTTCAGTAGCATTTCCTTTTTTTCCCTCTAGATTTCTTCTCGTGTTCTTTTTCTGTGTTAACAACGTACAGAGCTCTTTTTACCTCTTCTTTCACTTCTTAACATTAATTTTTTTTCAAGCACAAAGCTTGTTAATTCACATATAAACTACTAAATATTCTATTTGTGTTGCTTCTTAAGGTCATCCAAATACTTCTGTATTCATGTGTCCAATATGAAACACATGATACCGCCCCCTTTGGTGCCACTGAATTGTCTGGTAATTTAACGAACTTGCTCTTGCTATTAGACTCTTTTAACCCAGGACAGATCTTTAAAGAATTCCAGGGGTAACTGCGACATCCTAGTTATTGCATATAGTCCTTTTCTTCTTCAAATCCCTGTACTATTCACCTTTTTTTTAGTCTTAAATATTTATTTCCTATGTAGCACCCGATCAATTGTTCTGTTGAAATTCTGGGAAAATAAATCCATCATGTGTTTTTTATCTAGAAAACAATCTGTATCTTTTATTAGTTGTTCTAGCTGCCCCTTACGACTAGAAAGACATTTAAGAAAATGAATATTGCCTGTGTTCCTCATTGAAGGATAGTAACTATTCTATCCTCTTACTCTGGGAAATCTGGCGGTAACAAGCTGGTGACCTTTGTGTTGGGAGAAGAAGATATTCCATTAAGCTCTTCTGGGTGAAACAGGAGCAACTTTGAAATGTAATAAGGCAACATGATTATAGAAAAGAACCCTGTCAAAAGGACTACATTAAAATTTTTTAAAAGTACTTCAGATAGTTATTTTTCCGAATTTCTGAGAAATTCAGTAGGATTTTATTTCTTCTATAATTAAATCTTTTTCAAATTAGAATATGATGCATATGTTGACACAATCATTTTCATGTTTTAGGAAAGATGTTGATATAAGAACTTCAGTTTAAATTTAAAAATGTACTTCAGTGAAATAACATTAATTTCTGTGCCCCTGTTTTGCCAAATTCAGAGAGTACTGTTTTCAATTTTTTTGAGCAGCAAAATAATTAATAATTTACTTGCATGGTCTACACAAGTGAGCTTCAAAAACACATCAATACATTGGAAATTAATAAGAGGTTACTTACAAATCAATCACCTCACTCAGAGCCTGAGGAGATCACAATATGAAAGCTTTAATTTTTTTATTTATTTCCATCCTAAGCTGATAGAAAAATACAATCTTCATTTTTCTGCTTAAAATTAATCTAAATGGAAAACAAATTAAGCCAACCACAAAGCAGTGGAAGATCACTAATGGAATAGTTTCCCACATTAGAACACAAAAGAAAAGGCTATATTTTTTCAAGTGGTTTAAGAAACTCACATTTGAAATATTTAGCATCCAGTATCCATTGTACGCAAAGTGCCCCAAGCAGTGTGAGATACACACACAGAATAGTTTATAACTCTCTCACTTCAAAGACCATCTAATGCATTTCATTTATTTATTTATTTTATTCACTGCAGAAGAAAGAAATCATAATGAATAACCAAGAAAAAAACTCCTCAGAACTTCCATAGTAAAATATTTTTTTCCTTTGCTGAATGTTAAATCCAACATCTTGATTCCCAATGAGATATCCATTTCCAATATCCTGAGGAATGCAGCACACGTCAGTTGTGTGGAACAGCAATGTAGCAAATTAGCACCAGCGAGTTGAAAGGTTTGGTCCTTACATATGTTTTCAAGTTGCAGTTCTTGGCATATGGGATATTTTTAAAGATGGTTACTCAGATAAAAAGAATGAAAATCAGTTTCTGTTTCTAGAATATTTCTATTTGTTGCAGTGAGACCACTGCATGCTGGTTTTCAGTGGTGTCCATCCTACCTTTCTGGGACAGAGATAACATTTCTTTTAATTTAAAAGTTTCATGTAATTCATGCAAAATTCAACTGAGTATCTATTAACTGGGAAGCATTAAATATATGCTCAGCTGTGAAAAAGAAACAAAGCTGGAATATATATGCATAATCATATGCAGCTCTTCATGACTGTAGATCAATATTTCCAGGGTTGTTTGTCTAGATGATGCTTCTGCTAGTCTGCTGCAGGCCTTATGCACCACTGAAACCAGTTTCTTGTAGAGTAATGGGGTTATTAAAGTAGCTTTGACCATTTGATTTGCTCTGGAACATTTCAATGCCACTGCAACTTAATAAGGGAAAGCAATGACAATTAAGCTTCATTGGTTTTCAAAGTAAGTATTTCAATTGTGTAAGCATACCCTACTCACTTGCCATTTAATGCTGCTACTCCAACAGTGCTTCTGGCAATTGACATACTTGCCACAAACGTCCACTGCTGACTTTGAGGGTCCCACCTCTCAACTGTGTTCAAATAACTCCAACCATCATGTCCTCCCACTGCATAAATAGGCCCTTCAAGCACTGTAACTCCTAAAATGGAGGAGAAAGTGAGAGAAGATAAAAGTATGTTTCCTCTATCAGTAGTAAAAAATAAAAAAGTTTTCCAAAACACAACCAACAAATGAACTTGTATATTCAAAATAAAAAAGGAAGCACCAATCTGAGATTTGATTAATTAGGAATTAACAAACAGGAACAAAATTAATGCCACTCCACATGGCTCTATGAAAAACATGTCAAACAAACAATTTCATTTCTTGAGAAGAGTGTTTGCTTCATAAAATAATTTGTCAATGATGTGATACTCCTAGATTTCTGTATTCCCTTTAGTATCTCATTCTGATCATGTATTAGCTCTTTAGAATAGCAGTAAATCACATAATAAAGTAGGGACAGGATACCTGGTAGGTCTCAGATTATTGTCAACCTAGGGGGGATTTCATTGAATGGAATAGCTTCTACAGTGGTTGAAGTCTGTTTTTTCACCATTTTTGTCAATCATGTAAAAGAAAACATAAATTTTTCAGTAGCAGGAAGCTTGTGGACTGGTACAGAATCAAAAAACACATTCAAAGGCTTGAGCAAGTAATTATACTGAGAAATTTAAGCTGCTTCCTCAGTTTTACTGTATCAAAAAAAAGAAATAACCACACCTTCACAGAAAAATAATGTTGGCTATATGAGGATTCTTTTATCTACTGAGGAAAAGTAAACAAAATATAAAGTGTGAAGACTAAAGTTGGAAATATTTAAATAAGAAACAATTTTTTTAACTATGAGGGGTTTGAATCACCCAGTTGAAGGGACACCCGCCCTATTCTATCTCACAATCTCTTCAGTTAAGCTTAGAAGGCTCTGGAAGATAAGTTATATCTAAGCACCATTTTACAAGACAGTGAGCTCAGTAATTCCATTCTATGAATCCATGATCCCAAATGAACATCACTCTGAAAAAATCTCAGGCTAAATCCAGTCCTATTTCTAAGTCAATGTCTTTTTTTTTCCTCAGTCCATTTCACACGATTTGAACTCATCAGAAAGTCAGAAAACAGTAGATCATTAAAGTTTTAGAGAATGGCTTTATTTTTTCTTGCAGAAAAGTCTCTCTTTAATTTCAAACAATGCAAAGTTTCCACTTTCTGTGTAGGAATGTTCTGTTCCATTTCAGAAAAGTAATTAACTAAAAGTTTATTTGACCTTAAAACTATATTTATCAATGAGTTTGAACATGTTTCATCTCAGTGTTCACAGAAAGTGCTCCTGCACTTTGGGTGTTGGTTTTCGTTTGTCAATATTTCTTAACTTAAAAAAGAAAAGAATTCAAAAAACCCTACTAACCCTTAGAAACAATTTCCTCCAAATGAAGGTTGAACCTCATCTTTTTCTATAGAACTCATTCTCCAATTGTTTTCATTGTCTTGCTTAAAAATTCTTTCTATTCAATCACATGCTCCAGCTATAATTTTTCCAGAATATTAAAGTGGATATTAAATTGAAGTCATGGTCCATATAGCTCAATATCTTATCTCAGAACACAACCAATAACAACATGTGGGAAGATGTGTCAGTGTTCCCATAAAAATTAGGGGATTCTATGATAATAGATGTAGTTTGTGGATGGTTTTTTGTTTACTCTAGTATCTAATATTTTTAAATACTCTTATGTCCTGAACAAAGAGGTTGACATCGTCAAAAAATTATTTACTATGATTTCTTATAAAAATATGGTACTCCTTAGCTTTTCATCTATATACTCTTTGTTAAATGCAAAGTTAAGCGGAAAATCAAATTCTTTTTGGAATAACAAAATGAATCATATTCAAAGAAAATTCAGGGAGGTAAACATTTCTATACATATACATATACACACAATTGGTGTCTAGACAAACAGACAAACCCTCTCTCACCATCACACATAAACAGAGTTGTAATCTGTGATGCACATAAAAACACATCTCATCAGTTTTGAAATTTCCAGCCTTTACTCCCTCAAATAACTTACTGGCACTTTCACTAAGGTATAAAGAGTTTTCCTCAATTATTCTTTGTATCTCACTCAATATTTCATTTTTTTTCAAGTACTTAATATTTGAGTTTTATTCCCATCTATTTCCTGCTGGAAATTAAGCCATCACAATTATTTCAATTATTTTTGTAGGAAATTTGATTTTCCCTTAATCAAAACACGATTCTTCCTGTGTTTTCATGGATTTTTACCTTTTTTTTTAAATGAAAATGAAAACTAATAAACTCATTGCATTAATATAATGTTGTTCTCTCTCTGTATTTCTTGTTATACACTTGTAATTGAGTTTTATACAGAAAATAGTCTTCAATAGCTTCTCTGTTGTTGTCATGAGAACTTTTCTGAGTTTATACAATGCAGATAGAGCCCTGTGAGATGCACAGTTCCTTCTGATATTTTTCCCCATTGCAGAAACCAACATACTGCCCTCAGTAGTTTCTGGCACCCATTTGTGGAAGCTGCTGTACAAATTGTTGCATCTCTTGGGTGCCTCTGTTACCTGTGCTCAGACCCACATATCTATGAAGCCCCACTGTCTGATTCTTATGTTTTCTAAGAAGCCAGATTGGCAAAGTGCTAAGCAATGCAAAAGTATTTTCCTTCCCCATTAGGCAGTGCTTGCACCATATGTTTCAAAATATTCTAATGAGTAGTAATGATAATGTAACCGTCTTCCCCAAGCAAATATATAAATATACATTTTCTATTACAGCAGACTGTGTCATATGTGAAGAATTCAATATTCAGGCATTGAATTCAAGCATTTAATTCATTCTTAGATGCCAGAATTTCTCTGTGATTTTTATATCACACATATGGACTAAAGAGTAGTCCCAAAGATGTTGCTTGTAGCCTCCTTATCACACAGGGTGGATTGCAGTATATCTCTTCTCTAACTGGAATTACTGAACAGTCCATGTTAACAGCAAATGGTAACACCACAGTCTTAAGGGACACATTCCCCAAGATCACAAAGCAAAATATTTTCCAGTAAAATTGATGAAACAAGACTATTCTCTTTTCTAAATGTTCCAGATCATTTGTTTTAATTGAAGAAAAAATTAAATTCATTTTAAGTAGTCTGTGCTGAAATGTCAGAGTTCCAATCCTATTAGCACACTGTAGAATTCCTCCTCCTTAAAGAGCAAAGGTACTGAACTCTATATACCTTTTATTTTTTTTCTAAACGGTGCAGCCAATTTCTGCTTAGTCTCTTGAGATAAGATTTCTCATCTTTTTGTAGTCAAGATACTGAACAGTGTGTTAGAAGATCAGAGTTCATTTCAACTTCATGAAATAGGCTTCCGTGTTCATTTTGTGTCCTAGAGTAAATTGACGTCAGAGTACACAATTTTGTTTTCTGTCATCTATGTCCACAAGATAATAACAGTCCACCTAGATTTACACTCAGAATGTAGATAATGGTTTTTTGTTAAAATATACTATATAGAATGAGCTTTTCCTGTTTCTAAATGAGAAAATAGCTATTGCCAGCTTACACTTTAACTCTTATTTGTTATTAAGCAAATTGGACGGAAGAATAATACTGTTAGGTCTTTCAGGAGAGTTTGCTAAGAGAAGAGAAAGCACAGGAGGCCCTCATAACTTTTCTTCCTGTACCTCATCTTCAACAATTTCGCAAAACCAGTTTAAGACACAAGAAAAGAAGAAATCCTCTTGGATTTAACGTTTCACATGATACTAGTGCTCTGTTGTTTTCTGACAAAAGCAATAATACATTCAGATAGGGAGAATTTTACCGTAAGAGAATTACATTAAATAACCAAAGTTATTATTTTTAAATAAAGAACAAAAAACTGGAAATTGGTGGAATGAGATCTCACTTTTTTAATTTGTAGAAAACAATAATTCTGGCATCGAGGGAGTAATTTGTTCTACCCATCTTTTGATGAATTACTTTCATTTACGTGACACTGTGAACAGTTTGGCTTTCCTAGTTCTCATAGAGTTGGAGAGCTGAGGCAACTATGAACAACCCTTTTAGGAAAGGAAGCAACTTTTTTTCTTAAGAGGAGACATGTTTTCAGCAATATATTGAGTAGTTAAGTACTCTGCAGTAAGTACAGTGCAGAGAAACCTTAATGTTTTCCTGAACAAAAAAAGTAGCTAGAAAATAATTCTTCTAAGCATTTTGACTTAGAAATTTATAAAAGTAAACGGTATTATTTTTAAACTACAAGAGATCTAAAAAATTAATTGTCCAGTTCGCAATGGCAGGCATTTTTCTTTAGATTGCCTTGTCAGAGCTATGCAGCAAAAACCCTATTATGCCTAATTAGGTGCTGAGATCTGTACAGTTCCAATTATTTATACTTGAGGACTGGAATGGGACTTTAATTGCTTTCCTGTAATGTTACAAAATAAAGGAACACTGCCTATCATATTTTTAACTCTGCATTTCCTTATCTGCCTAATGGACCTAATTTTACAGAGCGAAATTTTAAAAAGTGTAATTTTTTTTATAAAACAACTGTAAATATAGTTTCATACTGACACTTGGATAAAAAATGTCAAAGAAAAAAATATCTGTGGTGCTAGCTTCACTGTAGTCTCTGCATTTTGGTATTTGTAGAGACATGAAATTTTAACGGAGAAGGATATACTTGTATCCAACACCTTATTTTTTAAATAAGGACATTAGCTTTCAAGAAGATAACAGACATACACTGTATCATGACACTGAAGGTGAGAAGACAAATCAGTGGTTTGTTATCCAAGTATTAAACTGAATCAAATAACACCCAGACTTTATTCTACCCTTTTAAGCTCTGCATTTATTTAGTGTCCGGGTAGAAGAACTTTTCTAACAACCTCCTTTCTCACCCACACCCACAGAAGCATATTTATACAACTTTGTATTAATTGTAATTAATATTCCTGCTTATTCTTACTCTGTTCTTTCCCTCTTTACATCTTAAACCACTTTTCTTCCATAATAGTGGTGCCAAAGAAAGTAAAGTCCAATTTGCTTTAAGTTATGCACCCTGAATTAAATAATGAATTAAACCTTGTATTTACTTCTCAAAGCCATAATATTAACTGAGTGTGAAATACAAATACTGTTCTTTGGATGCTGCATATAGGACTGCCATAGGCCAAGCTTAGAATTTAGTGTGTCATTAATTGGAGAATTAGACCCGATCTACCTTCCTTAGTGAATATTCAGTGACTCAATATTGAAAATACCTATTCCTATGTAAATTCACAAGCAAGTAACAAGGCTCATTTAAAGAATTATATCAGTATCACTGCCCTTGTGGCCTAGAAGATATTACACTACCATGCTAATATAATGCAAATTTACAGAAGCAAAGATCTGCCTGTTGACCCTTTATTTACATTGTCTTGTAGATAAGACACTAGATTCTCAACTCTGCCACACTACTATCCTGAGAACATGGCTCAGAAATTATTATAAGTGTTGCTGTTATGATTTGTAACTCTTTAGTGAATTGGGTTATGATCTACTACTTACTAAAGGTGCAGAGTACAAAGAAAAGGTACTTAATAACTCAGAAAAAAAATATCTCTAATGCTCCCCATGATTAGGAGAAAAATACAAAGCAAAAATCTAATATACATGCAAATCATTGTTGCAGAGAAAATACTTTAAAATGCTCAGGCCTTATGTCAACCCACAGTGAAAGCGGTCAGAATGGCATATTTTTCCTGAGATTTAACATGAAAAAATAACAATAATTTAACTACATAGAGGTATACAGTACAGTTGATGTTGCTTAAAAGAATGATTCTCAAACTAATCACTTAATAGCTGATTCTGGGGTAAAAAATACAGCTATATCAGAGCATTGCTCTGTTCTGGTAAGCTAGTCTGTTGAGGAGCTCTTCTACTCAATGCTTAGGTGATGGTAGGTTTGGGCGTTTTTGTTTGTTGGGTTTTTTCAAAGGCAATGGATTGTGGGGTATTCTGTGCATAGAAATCACCACATAAAGATGGAGAACATACATCTTAACTACAGCATTGCTTTTATGAGATGCTGATGTACCCAGAAAGATCTACCATTGCAGAAAAATAAGATATTTACAACAGGGTCTTGAGTTGAACCTTTATGGGACATGAATCTTTCTCAGCTGACCAGAACTGACCAAAATGATATTCCATACTGCATGGCATTATGCTCTGGAAATCTGGAATACCATTGCCCAGTGCAGTAGAACTTGGTCAGTATCATATATGTGATAGCATGAAGTGCTATAATATTTTCAGTTGTCTGCATGCTCTAAAAACTATTATCTGGAAAAGTTTCCTTTATCCAGTGTTCTAGCTGTTTGGCACTGCAACAAACATTATGAAAAAAAATATCATTATATCATTCAAGAATTCTTTTATTTATGAATAGTTGCTCCAGAATATTGGAAAATCAATTAGTCATAAATAATTGCAGTTTTATAATACTAATAGGGTATGACCTAATCTGTTGGTTTCAATGCTAATTCAATTCTCTTCATTTTATTGACATTTCTTCCTTCCTGCCTTTTGTCTCTGGCCTCCAGGTTCATAGATGTCCTGATGTCCAGACTGGAGTCTCAGATCCTCATGCAACTGTCTCTGCAGCTCTATACTTTTTAATCTCCACAGAGTTTCTTTTACATACAGACAACATACAAAAAATTTGGATTTATTATGATGTAAAACAAAACAAAAAAAAAATGCAGACCCCTACTTATTTTTTTGTTGTATGTTAATGGAAGATGTAAATTTGCTATTTTTGGCTCCTTGGTAGCCCAGCAATGGTGATACATAAAAAGAAGAAACTATCGTGCATGATAGCAGAGAAAGAAGAACAAAGATCCCTTTTATCCTCTACATTTTTATAGTTTATTTTACAGTTACCATGGATGGGAGTGTTAAGGCTATATCAAGGTTTTATTTATATTCCTAGTCTATTTTAATGGTTTCTACTCTTCCTGGAATGCTTTCTGACAGATCGTAACTCCATAGACAACCATGTATTTATTGGGGCTTAAGCACTATCTAAAATAACATCATTGCTTAACTGCCATAGCAAAAGTTTTTAAAATGGAAGATGAAAGTTCAACTCTCACTGACTTGAAAATCATCCTTCAAACTAGGTCTAAAGAGAGATATCATTCATCATTAGATTTTTGGTATTGAGTAAGCAATACTCTATGTTATATTATGTTTCATGAAAGCAGTAAAAGTGAGAGAGCCTGTACAGTTAATGGTTTTGCTACTTTGCTGTGTATCTGATCTAGTCTGCTCATATTGCCTGTTTTCCTGGTGGAACTGTTTTAAAAAATCTGTTAGTTACACTCATTCTTTAAAGACTTTGTTTCCAAACAAAATTTATTTGGCATAAAATAAAGTAGAAGTGATCACTTTCCATATTTATCTAACAAAATGCATCTTTAATATACATAATTTTTATTGCAATAACATGTTCATCATAAATTTGTAGTATCAAATATGTGTTACCTATGTGTTTCTCCTTCACTTGTTTCAGTGTAATCAGATACTGTTTTACTATTATGGATCTAGTAGTATTTCTAGTATCTGCTACATTTTCTGACATTGCATTGAAGTCTTATTCTAAAATGCTATTGAAATTTTCAAATTTATTGTTAAAAATTACTTTATTTAATTCACCAGGGGAGAGCAATGGGATTAAAAATAACTGCTTCATGTCAATATTTATATAGGGAAATGTTATTATATAGAATATTTTTTTAACTTATTGCTTTATGAAGGAATAATTCTACCAGAAATTACTAAACTGTGCGTCCATTGATGTTACTATGTTACTGCTACTTCTTTAAGATATTATGTACTTCATTACTATGCTAGTTTTATTTAAATAGAAAATTTTCTATATAACTATAAATATATATTACCATATATGTAAATATTACTATATAGCAATATTATATACTACTATATAACATAAACATTACTACATTTTTTCATTTAGTTTTGTGTCTTGAATAGTTTTTCAAAAATCTGTATTTTTGACATCTCCCAAATCATACCCACATACAGACATAAATACCCAATACAGTATCTTTGGCTTTCTTTCTAAAAGTTCCAGTGCAACTGGAATCTAAGTTAGAGTCGCATTACCAGATTCTCAGTTTCCAGTCTACTCAATAGTATTTGTCTTACCTTGAGAAGCAGGAACTGCTCCCACAAATTATTTAATCCTGAACATGCTACACTTCTTTTTCCCATGGAAATGAGATTATGCCATCTCAGTTGCTCTACTCAATCATACATGTCCCTACTTAAGCAGCGGAATCCTACCCAAATTCTTAGATCTCTAAAATTCTGGAGTTGTAATTATGCCCTAAGCTGTCACACATTGGGAAACTATTTGATAAACAATAATTCCTTTTGAAAATACAAACATTACGTGTAAAGCATCTCATTAATTTTAAATCAATGAAATAGTCAATAATTGAATACTTTTAAAAGTATATAAAATATTTTCTAAATTATCAGTGATATAAAAAATATACGGGCGTCTGATAATTAATTTACATGTCTAGATTTTTTTTATATTTTTATATTATTTACATTACTTATATTTATACATGTATTTTACTTCTAAGTTTTACCATGTAGTAAGAAGACTGATAGATGAGTTTCTCCACAATTTTCACTCCAGTATTTCTAATTATTAGTATTTCTCATTACTACTTGAAAGTTACAGAGGCATCCCTGTATTTTTCCCAAGTAAATTTTTTTCCCTTCCCTCTGACTTAACGAGTTGGACTCTTAGAGCAGTAAGCATGAAAGTGGAAAATCAAGCTGGGTCTAAGAAGCACGATGGGTCATTCCCTTTCCGTGAAATATAGAAACAGGCCTTCGTGCAAACACATAGGGCCATTTGATATTTTGTCAGAAACATCTAAGATATTCTGGGATATTTTATCCTATAACTCCCTAACTTCATGTATTCTCTTTCCATTTTTGAGTTTTGAAGTTAGTCTTTTAGGTATTCATTCCTGCACATACCAGTTCCATGAAAACCACCTTATAAGAAAGTATTCACTCTAATTTCAAGCATACCCCTCAGGTCCTTTAAAATGCATTTACATTACATATTTAGCTTTTTCAGAACAATAGGTTGAAGACTAATCCACTGTGTAAACTGAGACTTGGAAACTCTTTAGGTCTTCTACAGCCTTTCAGTCTGGGTAGAGTGAATCCTTTCTACCCTAGGCGTATATCCTATGTAAATAAATCTAAGGCTTTCCCATCAGTTATTAATATTTTTATAGCATTTATAGCATTTTCACTCAGATGATTACAACTGGGAAGATTCTCTCTTCCAAGAGGGGAGGAGTAAAAATATGCAACTTGCCTCCACTCTAAGCCGTACAGGATTTTATGAGGTAATACCATGCACTGTCAGCCTCCTTCCCACACTGATCATCTTGAAGATATGTATTTGACTAGGGATAGTGAGATCAGTATATCTTCAAAGCCAAAACTTTAAATAGGAGCTTAGATGCACTTTACATAGTTCATGGAAAGAACAAGACTATTTAGAGCACCTACCTGAAAAGACTGCTGTTCTCTAATTATACTGACAGCCTAATTTTCTCACTGTGGCATTTAAACTGTTTCTTTTGGAAAGACAAGACAAGTACCAATCTTTTTTTTTTTTTTTTTTTTTTTTGGTTTCACTAGATTTGATATCTAAAATTCTAATTAGTCTATCATTGGTTCCATATTTCATTTCTCTCCCCTCCTCTACATAGACTATTAAGTTCAGCAAAGAAACTGGAAAACTGGATGCTGATGCTTCATAAAACTGCTGAATTTATAAACCACAATCTGTTTTGCATTTTTCACCTCTTTGTTCTTCCAGTCTCTTTCTTCCTTCCCTATATGGATTTTGATTCTGTCTTTCTGTTTGTCAGGTTTCACCTTTCCCATATTTCATTTTTGCCTTTCACTGCCTTTCTGGTGTGCTATTGCTCTTTCATATTCCATTCTGTTTTATGGACTACTCAACAGGGATATTAGAATCACTATTACTTTAAATAATAGTTTTGGATGCCACAGTCTGCCCTTTCTTTTTTGTACTTTAGCACCACTTATTTCAAACACTGCCATTAAAAGAGCTTTCACTCATCTTCCATTGGCAGCTTTGAAACTGCCTAAAACATGACTTCCTACACTATGGACTTTCACTACAAGGCCTGTCAACTTTTATTTCCTCGTTTCTACATGTATCAAGTTCTATACACATGGTTCTATTGAAGATTATATGAAGACAGGATAAAGCCAGTATTATCTGGCTGTGACCTTAGTTACAATAGGGTGCCTCTCACAATTTTTTGCTATGTCAACAAAAAGACATACCTTTACATCCAGGTAAAGGATGGGTGCTTATTTCCATCCTCTATACAAAATCCAATTCAAACTACTCTAGCATTTTTGCTACATGGATATAAGAGAGCACACAGTTTAGAAAACAAATGAGAAAAAAATATTAATTCAGAATGACTTCCATACAAACAGCACTCACTAAAATAATAACTTTATGAGATACTTAGAAAAAAAAATTTAAAAGTTAAACTATAGTCCATAATATTGAATTACTACTTTCCTGTAGTTATAGCTGCAGTCATTGCATTTTTACTACCCCTGGGAACAGCACTGATTTTATAAAATTCTGGAACACTGGCAGAAGAGACATTACATGTGTTTCTGCATGTAATCCAAGTATTTTCTCACGTATTTTCTAATTTACAATTAAATTTAAAATTAGGAAACAATTTTAAATCAGCGAGATATTTAGTGTCATGATGCCATCTGATATAGATTCCCATTGTTATTTTCTATTCTAAGACTTGTTTAACAGCAACAGTACACATGCATGTTACAAGAGTCCAAAGACATAAGTGAAGGGCAGGAAAGCATGGTCATTTTGTGAGGTATTGACACAATATTACAGTAAAGGACTTGCTGATTGCAACTCAGGGGAATGGACAGCATAACATAGTGTTGTGTGAATTGACACAGGCAGGCAGCTGGAATAACCACAAAACCACCGCTGAAATGCAAAGAGTAAATTTATTTCCTATTTATTACCTTCTCAACCAGAGCAACACTCTGGCAGAGACACACAAGCAGGAACATGGCAACTTAGTCTAATCCTAGTGGGTGGCCAGGCTGCTGTTTGCACCCATTTATCCAGGTTTACCAATGTGCTGTGATCTCCTCTGTGCTTTTTATGACCGCTGAGCTTTGCTCTCTCTCCCAAAACAGCGAGCTCAAACATGTCCAAAAGAGTGTCTCCAAGTCTCTCCAAACACCTATGTTATCTCTACACAGAAATTTTACTTCTCAAAACAGAGATAAACAGCAGAAGGCGTAATAGACATATATATATGGGATTCCCACACTGTTATTCTCCATGCCTTGGCATTCTCAGCTGCAAGGTCATGTGAGCAATCTGACATCCTCCTTGCCATTCTCCTGCTTTTAACACTTTCATCCCTAAATGTGTCTGTGAGAGAGTGAGATGTTAATGGGTCAAATATTTGCCCATTTGTGGAGGTGGTAGAGTGCTTTACTAGGCTTGGGTTTGCATCACCCAAGGGGGAGAAGGTGAATTTTTGTGTGGGTGCTGGTGAAGCCTCTGGTCCGCATAAATCAGAGGGGGTGATCACCCACCACTGGACGCCAATAAGAAGCAGACCTTGTGGAGGCAGTATAGTTCTTTTTATCATGTTAGTGTCCTCCCTTACACAAACTGGTTCAGTTGTAAAACTCCTCCTCCCACTCTCTACCCACTTTACCTTGGAAGGTCCCATTCACACGGAACATTGACATTCACACATAGGCCTGGGAGTATTCATCCCTTCTCATGGGTCAGCTATGCTGATGTGAAAGGCAGCTGTCATGTCATAAACCATTAAAGACCTGCCCCTGAAAGCACTCCCTGTCTCATTTCAGCATAGATCAACATGTGATCCACAGTGTTGCAAAAGCCAGTGTAAAACTTCCCTCCATTGAATTCTGTGTTTCGTGGGCTTGTCTTACTCCTGACAGATAGACTGTGATCGCTTCAAACAACAGACATCTAAATTGCAGCAATCAAACCTCGTCACTGGATCCACAGGTGGTAATATTTTTAACTTAACCTTACTCTTAACCTTTCTTTCTCTTTCTTTCTTTTGCACATACATTTTTCTTAGTGTTATTTTTATATTTTTATATTGCTATATTACTACAGATGATAATAATAACCAAAATGGCTACATACTTGCTTCCAATTACATCCAAATTGTTCTAAAATAAACCCTTCATGTGCATATTTACAAACACCGATCTTTCATTGTCATCTAACTGCCCCAAGGGATCTATTAAGAGGAACCTGGGTTACCCTCACCTTCTGGAGCAGATCATAACAGCATCTTCCATTTCTATTTTTCATGATGTTTTAATAATTCTATCACAACCAGTGGTTTTAGCAGAACAGATAATGAACAGTTTAGTTTTCTATACCTTGTAACAACAATATTGTAAAACTGAGTTATTGTTACTGGTCAGAATGCTACCATAGCTTAAAAGTACTGAGTTTTCCATTAAAAATCACATAAACAAAAAAATGTGGCACGTTTTAAAAATAATTTTTTCTTACCTAAGCCATGTCTATGTGTTGACATAGGTGGTAACACAGTCCAAGCCTTGGTCTTTGGATTGTAGCATTCAACAGTGTTTAATGTCTTTAAACCATCCCGGCCTCCAATGACAAACAGCTTGTCATCGATGACAGCAACACCAAACTGAAGCCTCCTGCCATTCATTACTCCAGCCTGAATCCATATGTTTGTTCTGAGATCATACTTTTCAATAGTTGTAGCTCCTGATGAGACAAGCAAAACTACAAATATCAAAATTATAGATGCATTTAAATAAATGCTTAAGAGAATGACTTGATAATTCATCTGAAATGTAACCAGTGGTTTATTTTAACATACACATAACAGTGCTTAATTTCCAAAGCTTAAATATGCTACAGAAAAAAATCAAGCTAATTATGAAGCTTTACTCTTTGGAACTAATTCTTTGGATTAAAATAAAAGGTTATAATTCCATGGAAAATAATTATTTTAGTATTCATTCATTCTGTGGAACAAAAGAGCAATGAACCAAGTGCAAACAAACATCATGAAAGCAATAGTTTTGTTAATTGAACTAAAGAAGTCATAATTTAAATTCAATTTGTATCTAAGTGTAGCAGAGGAGCAATAATGTACACTGCAAATGGATGTATTCAATTCCCTCCCAGTTTTATGAAGCCACAAGATATATGAAGCAAATTTTGCATTCAATTTAGAGACACATACTTATTTATCTTTTTGACCCTAGTTTAAAACTGACAGCTGTAAATTCATTAATCCTTAGGTTTGAAAGAACAAAATATACAGATTATTTGATACTGTTTTTTGGAGGTTCTGCAGGGCATATTATAATGATGCATATTAATAGAATTATAATGCTTTATATGTTGAATCTATTCATGCTAAGAGCTAGAACTGTAGCACGTGAGCTCTGTAAAACTATTTACTCCAATAGTAAAGAGCAGTGTTTAAAATCTTTGTCATTCTGATTTCAGAAAATTGTACTTACATAACAAACAGAGTCTTCCAATTAAGCTCAGCTATATATTTTCTAATATTGGCTGAGATTATTATATTATATTATATTATATTATATTATATTATATTATATTATATTATATTATATTATATTATATTAATACTGAGCATCTAGTCCTGGAGTTCCTGGATTGCTTAAATTCTGTTTATCCAATAAGGTGCCTTACTATTTTCTAATGATGATGAGGATGAGGATGATATAGTAATAACAATAAAAACAGCAACAAGAATAACAACAAAAATCAACACAAAGTGAAGTAGGTGTCAGTCCTATAAAATCATTATTATCAAGCACATGAATATAATACATTCTAGACTGCAATTCAGACAAGAAAAGAAGACCTCTTAAATTACAGTAATTATTTTGATTGCAATGACACTGGAATAGTAGCATTCAAACTAGAAAAATCTTTAAACAAAAAGGTGGTGGAACAACTGAAAGGTATTATCAGCAGAGATTTTAGGATCTCTTTAACTGCAGATTATAGAGAACTTCTTTTTATAATATTTAGACTGTTCTTCATTCCCATACATATGGTCAAATATTTGCACAGCTTAGACTATAAGAGAGAATGATCTTCTACCTTTCCTAGGAAGAAAATTGGGTATTTCTGGCAAAGGAATAGATTCTTTTCTTTATCTCAACTGTTTTGATCTTGAAAGTATTTTCTGCACCTAGGAGAAGAGGCAAAATCTTGATACCAGTAGCATTTTACTAGACAAATTAGTTTAGCTATTTAAGAGTCAGTTCCTCTGGGTATATAAAATCAATACCATATTAGAATATTTATTTTTCATCGATTTTATGGCTTGAATATATTTGCATATAATACTCTCAGAATGAAAGTATTATATTGCCAAATGTTGACATCAAAAATTTGCTCTAGAACAGAATAAAAGTAGAAGCTCTAAAGCATCCAGGGGTGCATCAAACACAGTATAAACAACAAGGCCATTGCTTCATCTTGATGACAACACTTTTGAGCTACTTTTGCTAAAATCTCCTGTCACTGAGTAAAGACTACAAAAGGTCTGTTTTCCCATTTTTTAGGATCCTTAATTCAGAAGGACAGCAACGTCATTCTTAGATTCTCTCACAGCCTTTTCTGCTAAATCTATACTGACCTTAAAAAAATTACTTACAGTAAGGCTACTGGAGATAAGAAATTCATAAACATCAAGGTTTTGGTGAAATATTTTGGAATTCTGTTTTAACTTTAAGCAACTGATTATATTTTATGACTTTGGGTAGTAGTTCTGTCTTCACCAGAAGTCTAAATGGATCATAGAATTGTAGAATTGTAGAATCATTTAGGTTGGAAAAGACTTTTAAATCGTTCACCCTTTAACCCAGCACTGCCAAATCCTCCACTAAACCCCAAGTGCCACATCCGCATTTCTTTTAAATACCTTCAGGGATGGGTAGTCCATCACTTCCCTGGGAAATTCCAGTGCCTGACAACATCTTCAGTGAAGCAGTTTTTCCTCATATCCAATACAAACCTTCTCTGGTGCAATTTGAGGCCATTTCCTGTTGCCTTATCACTTGTTACTCGGGATAAGAGACTGACACCCACCTTGCTACAACTTCCTTTCAGGAAGTTGTAGAGAGTGATAAGCTCTTCCCTGAGCCTAGCCTTCTTTTTTTCCAGGCTAAAGAATGTCAGCTCCCTCAGTCACTCCTCACAAGACTTGTACTCCAGGCCTTTCATCAGCTTCACTGCCCTTCTCTGGACACACTCTATGAGCTCTAGGAGCTCAATGTCCTTCTTGCCCAGAACTGGACATAGGATTTGAGGTGTGAGCTCACCAGTGCTGAGCTCAGCACATACATAATCAATAGGTACATTGCAGAACGAGGAGCCACTCTTTGCTGCCCAGTCTGGAGGGGCTATAGGGTACCCTCTGGACATGTGCAACTAGCACAGAGACAGATAGAACCCTATCCCCAATCTCTTTCATCACTTCTAAGGTGTGATCAGTATCTAGGGGTTTTTAAACCACCATGCTGTGGTGCAGTGAAGGAACAGTCACTCACCCAGATGCTGGTTCCAGCAACAAGAAAAAATTGGTAGCATCACATGCCAGCTGAGATAAGAAAGTCCTCTCCTCTCTGCCATGACTAGTAGGTGGCAGTCAGCAGAGCCAACTCCTAACTGAAGCAACTTCCAAACTGTGCAAACTCAAAGAAATAAGCAATGTTGGTTGATGCTGCCTACCTCAGTCTGTACAGGCTGTGAAAGGATGTCTCAGCAATGTCAGAAATCTGTAGACAAGGACTTTTTTCTAATCCCCATGAACAAACCAAAGTAATTCTGATTACATGTTTCAGAAAACCAGAAAATCCAATTTCCCAAGAACATGAGGATGGAAGGAAGCAATTGGAAAGTGACTGGTATATTTTTTTATTGAAATTGCAGATACAGGTTTAATGTGAAGATATGAATAAAATAAATAAAGGAAAAAATCATTATTCATTTTGAGCTGCAGTATATCTGCTGATTATGCAGAGACACACATATTTTCCTACAAAACAAAACAGATGGAATACCACAGAATAAGTAACACACACAAAAACCCAAATAAAAATACTAACTATATTAAAAAATACATGAAATTATATTTTAAAATGCATTCTATTATTGTTTCCTTCACTTGCATATCACTACTGGGTTTTGAGTGGTCTAATGGTAAAAAGGAAATAAATTATTTATTAGACTGCCTTTATGATACCGGGTATGAAACTGTAAAGATGAAAGAAAAGCAAATCACAGACTATTGAAGATTTTACAATAAAAGTACTAGACACCCACGCAATTCCTCTATACACACAGGCATGCACAAACTGCTTTTTCAGATGGACAGAGTTCTAAAATGGATTAATTCCAGGATGTAGCACTGAAGACAGAGTATATGAAAAAGACATAGTGAGGTGAAACTGAATTCATTTAATAGCTATTTGCATGATAAAGAAAAGTGTGGAGTAAATTAAAAAACTATGCCATGACTGTGCCAGCACAAATAATTTCTGGTAAGAATATAATGTCTTGATGTTCTGGATACGTTTCAACTTTTTTTTTCCTAACTAAAATTCTACTTAGGATCCAGCTGGGCATTGGACGAAATTAGTTCTGTGCATTGTGCATATGGGCATTATAAACCCTGATTAATCAAGGTCTATGAAGTAATGAGAGACCTACAGAGAAAGAAAACTTCAGAAATGAAATGCCATAGATGATCAGGGTAATTTTACATTAATGTCCAACTGCTGCTGACAGCTCCTCTGTGTATGCAGTAGGGATGAAAACGATCCTTCCACCCCTGTTTCTGATGAAAGAGTAAAGTAGTACATCTCACAATTTCACCTTTATCTACAGAGCAGTACACCATTGCACAATATAAACTTCTATTTTCTTTGTTTTAGTTGTCATTTTTAAGCACATGAATTTGTGAAATTGTTTTGGTGAAACCTTTCAAATGATCCTCTAGTTATCTCATATTAAACTTTGAAACTTTGGCTTTTTCTAAAATTAAGCATATTTCATTTCCTTGCTAATGACTTATAAATCAAGATTTTTGTAGAAAACTGATTGTAATTCTCATATTTTTTGCATAGTTGATGACTGAAGACTAATAATATAGCAAGGTCATTGAATGAAAAAGAATATTTGGATAGCAACATTATTTGCAACTCAGTATTTTAAGTCAAATGCAGAAATAGCTAGAAACCTGTCCTTCAAAGATATTTTTCAGTATTTTTCATTAAGCTGATGTAGGCTATATGAAGTAATAAAGATTGCCTGAGACTATGAATGCAATGTATTTATTTTAGCTAGGTATAAATGGACTTTTCATACAAACAAAGTGAAAATTGCTTCAGAAGCAGATGAAAATCCTAAACATCTCCCTTTTGCCAAATTATCTTTGTATTCAATGTAGACATAAAAGTACGGTTTTTTTCCCCTCGTTGGTAGAATGATTCAGTATTTAAACCCATGAAGAAGGGTAGGAGTTCTACATTTATCATCAGAAAATGTCTACATTTTTTTCCCTGTAAGACTTTCTGCTGATTTTGCTATTACTAAAGCTGCTGCTGACATGTACTCTGATCATGTTGTTCAAGATTTAGAGATGCTGCTGTGAGTAGGCACAAAATGATGACCTTGATCTAGTGATCTGCAACATTACATTGCAAACTGAAAAGATAGTGACTCAAGTGGAACAAACGTGACCTGAGGTTACTGATGCAGATACCAAGCAGAATATTTTGGTAAAGAAATAGCTATACAGAAAATGGTAGCATAGGGTGGCAGTTCACTACTCTGTAATAAGACTCCTAGAAATTCCTTTAAGCACTCCAAAAATCTATACCACATACACAAAAAGAATCTTACTTTTTTTAGTGAAAAAATCTATTAAAATGTCAGAAGGATTTGCCACATAGTGATAGGGGGAAAAAAAAATCAGGAAACCTTTGGGAATATTCAATTATTCCATATGAGCAGAATTCTCTAAAACCAATACAAGTCTTTTCCACTAATCTTTATATTTTTGAGAGTATCAGAACTGACAGCTTTTCAACAGTGATCTTAGGCAATGTCTTTGATGTTGTGCACTTTGTTTTATAATACAATGTTATGTTTTATTACATAAAACAATCATCATTTATTTTAGATTTTTATGGAGTCTAAAACTTACAAAAATTACTTTTATTAATGATTTCTATCATGCAGGATGATAGTCTCCCTTTGCTCAACAACAAAATACGTGCCTCTTCTTTCAAAACAGTTCTGGTCCCACTGAAAATTGTGCAAATAATGTGTTAACAATAAAACCAAAATTCTACATGTGGACAAAAGCAAATGCTAGGGGAACTACATATTCTGAAGGAGGGGTGTGCACCCACTGGAGCTCCCACCAGGGGGGAGCAGGTGATGGTGACCTACACAAACTATGTACCTGTGTTTGTGTCTGTGTGTACATGCGTATCTGCAACTAGAATTTGCTCAAGAAGAATGTAAAGAAATTTAAAGATGTAAATTCATATTTTTTAAGTGTCTAGTATTGCAGTTTACCTACTGCATAATTGATATTGATTCTAAACACATGGTTCATCTGATTGGCAGTTCATTGTATACCATTACAAAATCAATAAGCTACTTCAATGACGATTTGGCTTAAACAATGTGAACAGAGCAGTTTGGTGCTGCAACAGTACCAGTTGCCCATTACCCCCAGGCTTCTTTCACTATTTTTCATTATAGCTGTAGAGATGCTCATCCACACTGCTTAGCCCTTAGCTCAGTTCCTGGGAGATTCTGTTTTGCTTCAACTACTTCCCTCTAAAGTAAACCTGCTGCAAAGGGTACTATTCCTAATCTTCATGGGTAGCACCCAGGTAAGACCGATTGGATTCTACACGGTGCTATCTGTAGTCCAAAAAGATAATTGTTTTTATTTGGTTTCCAGTTCAGAGTGTTAAAAATAAGGTGAAAGCTCTACTGAAGATTACTTGGATGTTCTTGTGCTTAAAATAGAGACTTTTGGAGCATTTCCTAGAATTTGGTAAGGAGATTTGTGAGGTAGCTGAAGGTGCAAGATAGAGCTGAAGGACTGCACTGGAAGGTGCCACCATTTTTCAAGTAGTATCCACCCTGGTTATTGAGGGTGGTTCCAGCACTGAACTGTTTCCAGAACAAGATTCAGAATTTGTGGTGGTTTACTCAAAAGCCAATACCAGTAGGTGACAACCATTAATGAAATTTCAATGATCAGGGAACAGAAATTCACTAGTATACAGAAAAATACGAGGTTTCTGATAGTATAGAAGTTCTCTAAATTATCCATCTGCCAGGCATGTGTCTTCTCTAGAGCACATACAAAGTTTTATTTTTTTTTATGTGCATTTTAATAAGTGATACGATACCTGCACTAGAAATGTCAGACAACAGAATAAGTTTCAGGGAAGTGATGAGGAGGAACAGAGGGTTGTTCTCAGGATAATAATCCCCCTAACACACCCATGATGCAGAAGTCTCTTGTGCTGTCTGAATAATTCCCTAGTTTGTACCAACAGGTGTGAATTCCAGGGCAACAGACTAACAACGGAAGAATTTTGTGGGATGATAAAATGTATCTTGTATGTGATAACTTTGGCTCTTCTCTTACATTTGAAGCCATATCAATATCTTCTTTTTATTTCTAACTGTAACTGAATCAGCAGTTCCAGGAGATAATTACACTGAATAATAAAAAAAAAAAAAATGCCAGAAATTTAGTGATATAAAACTGGTACTGAAAAAGTACCAGATGGTGTTAAAATATGGGTTGGTTCTTTTTCTATTCTGAAATGCACTGCTAAATCAAAGTACTTTAACTGCTAATTAGCCTATGAGACTGAATGTTTTGGAACATATTGAAAATCATAGGGTGAAAAGAAAGAAGTAGTCATATTAATACTTATAAGAACTGGATGAGAAGAGAATTTTAGTGTGATTTATACATTTAATTATCTCATTAGTGATTAGCCAGTATATTTGATATTCCTCTGGTGAAATAATTAGCCAAGCTCTACTTTTACTTTACAATTACATTAACATGTTGCAGAATCACAGAACAGTTGAGGTTGGAAGGGACCTCTGGAGGTCATCTCTTCTCTGAGCTGAACAGTCCCAAATCTCTCAGCCTTTCTTCACAGGAGAGATGCTCCAGTCCTTTCATCACCTGTCTGAGATGCTGTTAAAGAACTGAGGAGTATTTCCAGTGAGATCTGACCAGAGTGAGGAAGATGTAAGCAATTTGATGACTGAAAAGAGAAGGGATAGAGGAGTATTTAACCTCAAATAGTGGTATTTTGACCATCTTTTTTTTTCTGATAACTGCCCGGGAAAAGACAGTTTCCTTATTCTTGATGTAGCCCCAGTTCTCAAAGAGATGCACTGCACTGTCTTAGTAGCAAGGTATGTAAAGTGACCTCTCATGCTACCCTCTGCCAGGGGGGAGATCTACTGGGAACATCTCTCACCTCTGCAGTGAGTATTGAGGCAAATCTTTCTCAGTGCCTTCAAGAGAAACCAAAAGCAAATGAAAACAGGGAAAAATAATCCCCTCATATCTTCCTCTCTGATAGCAGCATATGCTTTAAAATTCCTGTGCAAGGTCTGCCATGGAGCAGACAGTGGATGGAGAGGGTGGCTGCTCTGTACAGCTTCCTCTGCTCCCTAGATCTGCTACCAGGGATCAAATCTGCACATGCAATATTGCTGTTTCCAAATATCTGAACAATTGTTAGGCAGATGTTTGGGGTAAAATGACCCCAGGCACTTTTCTGCCAAGCTGCTGTCCAGCTGGGTGGCCCTCAAACTATAGTGGTTCCAGGGGCTGTTCCTCTTAAGGCACAGGACTCTGCGCTTCCCCATGTTGAACTTCATGAGGTTACTTCCTGTTATTTCATGGATTATGGCTTCTCTCCAGAATGTTTTGTTTCTATCTGAATACAAGAAATACATATATTTCTCTTTGTAGTTTATCAAACATATATTCAATAATAAACTCTTGGGCTATTTAAAAAGTATACATTTCTGCAAAAGATTAATTCTCTCAAAATCCATTGTCTGGTTTTCTGTTTTAAAAAGTAGTGGATTTTTTTTTTTTTTTAAATTTTTTTAACAGCTAACTTACATCTTTTCTGTTTAAGGAACCTAAAAGGCAAAGTTTCAATGCATATTTGCAATACAGACACTGAAAATTTTAGTTATTCATTCTGCATAGCCTGCCTGCCACTTACTCTGGTACTCTAATTTTCTCAAGAAAACCCACCTTACTATGCTATCTTGATTATTCCAACAAGAGTATACTTCTCTGTGTTGTTGTTCCTGTTTATATATTCCATTATTATTTTTCTGTTGAGTCTTCTACAAAGCGTGAAAAATGAAAACAGAGTTGGTCACTGGTACAATGTTGACCTAAAGCTAATGGAATGTTACTTGTTTCTTAGTGCCTTTTAGATTTAAGGTAAATTGCCTTCCATTTCCAGTGTTTTCCATTGCTAGCTAGAGAATGTCTGGGAATACACTGGATTATGCCAGCACACATGTTTATGTTTAAAAAAAAAATCTTTAAATGTGTCAATATTTTGAAAAAATTAATTCCAGAAAGCGTAAGAAAGAACAGTGAAATATATTACATGGAACTGAGTAAACACAAAATCATAGAATCATTTTGGTTAGAAAAGACCTTTATGACTGAGTCCAACCCTTAACCCAGCACTGTGGAGTCAACCACTAAACCATTTGTGCCACATCTACATATCTTTCAAATACCTCCAGGGATGGAGACTCAACTTCCCTGGGCAGCCTGTTCCAACACTTGACAACTCCTTCAGTGGAAAAAATTTTCCTAATATCCAATCAAAGCCTTCCCTGATGAAATTTGCAGTCATTTTCTCTCATTGTATTGCTTGTTACTAGGGAAAAGACACCAAATCCCACCTTGCTATAACCTTTCAGGTAGTTGTACAGTGATAACATATCTCCAGAGCCTCCTTTTCTGCAGCTGAAACAATCCCAGTACCCTTAGCTGCTCCTTCACATCTATCTCAGTAAAATTACTCACTTCTGGTACTTGGAAACACTGGAGTTGTTTGGCTGAGTTAGAACTGCTACTTAAAGAAAGCAGACAAGATTTCAGAGTAGAACTGTAGGCATCTAAATAAAAAGTGGTATACAGACAGCTGCTTGGAATATCAGAGGCACATTTTATTTTGGCTTATTGTCCTCCTGAGGCATTTTAAGGCTAGGACTACAGGATTCTTTAAGATAACAAACGTCCTCATGGAAAAGACAGGTGAAAACAAATTAACACCAAAGGCAGAAGAAACTCATACAAAATAGTGGTAATGACATATAGGTGATGTTATCAGTAAAAAAAGTAGGATTGCAAGAAGAACCATCAATTTCTCACTTCTCAGTTCTTTTGTTTTGTGGAAACATCTATTTATGCCATGGTTAACCACAGCATGTTTGTTTATGTTCCTGCTTGATGGGGGCTGCTCCTGGAGTCAGACCGGGGCTGATATATACACATACGTAAGTATTCTTACAAATTATGCACATTTATATAAAACTTTTCAAAAAGCACACCAGGGAGAAATATTCAG
The DNA here is from genome assembly GCF_041296385.1 of Aphelocoma coerulescens. Taxonomy (NCBI): domain Eukaryota; kingdom Metazoa; phylum Chordata; class Aves; order Passeriformes; family Corvidae; genus Aphelocoma; species Aphelocoma coerulescens. The sequence continues at coordinate 53,497,186 of NC_091013.1, read as the reverse complement.
TAATAAAAACTTTGGACTTTTCTTTTAAAGGCAAATACTCTACCTTCTTAAGTAGATTTTGCTGTTTGTGTATTATACAAATACAGGACTTTAAGCACTCACATTCTGAAAATTAAAGACAGCTACCATACACTGTATATTTTGAATGAAAATGCAAGTAAGATGAAGATGTTTACTCAAGATAGGTTTGTGCATCAAATGGATAGATAATGAATGCTGTCAAATGTTTTATGTATGTGAAGACAAAGTGGTTTGTAGCAATTTCTACAACTTGCAAAATGCCATATAACAATCTGGATGGATTTTACTTTCTTCTTTTTTCTTTTTTCACAGTATTTACAATAGGTTTTTTGAATATTTCTTTCAGTATTTAAAAAAATATGCTTATATGAGAATGAAAAATATAAAATTAAAATGAATAAAGTTTAAATGAAATCTGCTTTGAGAAATGTCTTGCTAGAAACAAAATGAAACAAAACAAAAAACAAAAACAAAACTAAAAAAGCCCAGAAAAACAAGGACATCTCCAAAATTCACTGGAATAAGAGTAACATTACGTAGCTATGTTAGATGACATTCCTGTGACATAATAAAAAAAAATATATATATGCAATAAACCACATTTGATAAATCATATTTGTGAAGCAAAAAGAATTATTGCAATTATTAAAAATAGATTAAAGAAAAGGAAAAATATGCAACATGGGTGTATAAGAAAAAATAACTGGAGACCTCAATTTCATATTTCAAAAGGTTAATTTTTTTAATATATCTGTGGCAATAGCAAAGATCTTTCTAAAAGTTATTTTAGATAATAATGAATAATAATAATGAAAGGACTTTTAATATTACTTGATACAGACTAATGATGAACCCCACCTGTTTACCATCAGGGCACTTTTTGCAGCAGGTTTTATATCTAGTCACAAGATTAATGAAAAACACACATTTAATATCAGTGTTTCAGTAAATTGACTATTCCATCTTCTTATTAAATGACCTGCCACATTTTTATGGAAGAGTTTCTTGCTCATGCAACTTTTCATTTCTTTTTCCCTTGTATTTACTTCAAGACTTGGATTCAGTAAACAACTAATCTAGGACTTTGATGAACTAGTCTAGGAATATTCCAAAAATAATATATACCAATGGGTTTAGATCATGGTTACCATAACGCTTTTATTTTCTTTTTCTGCAAGTTCCCCTTGTCCCTTTTTATTCTAACTGCTACCTAGTGAGACAGGCTAGGACACCTCATGAGAAATTAATCAGCATTCTGACATCACTACAACACTGCTTGATTATTGATACCAATCTCCGCTTGCTGCATATTTTCCTGCTCGTAATTTTCCATATCACCATCTAACATAGACCATATACATCATGTTCTACCACGTGGCTTCTGCTCTGTGTTTGGGATTCCAGGATGGCTGCAGGAAGTCAGTGCTTAATCATTCCTAAAAATTGTTGTATGCCCACTTCTTGCAATTACTCATTTATTTCAGTCTGTCATCCTTCTTTATGTGTGGACTTTTGTATACTAGTAGATGATTAAATCCTGCTAATCCGAATTAGAGAAATCAGTGTGATAATATTAATGGGTAAAGTGAATGGAACTTTGTCAGAGGCAAATACCCCCAATCTATTAATGCATCCCAATCAATATATGCCTGCATTAATTCAGACATATAATTCATTAATTAATAAGGCATTAATTCAGAGAAAATGTGTTTCTTAGATGAACCTTTAAAATTAAATTAATAAATAAGTGAAGGTGTGTGGAAACAGATTTAATTTTTTTTAGTTCATCTAGGAAATTAAAATTACAAATTTATCTAACTTTGATACTTTCCTCTCTATCCATTTAGTACTATGCTGCATTAATTTTTCACATCAGGCAGAATTCCAGTTGCTGTTTGCTGGAGTTTAATTATCACTTCGTTTTTATGGAAAGGAAGATAATTATAGAAGACATTTCAAAACAAACTTAGCATGCTAGGCTACATTTTATGTGACAAGCCACATAACCTTCAAATGCTTTCATAATATTTGCACTTAGACACTATTTTATATGCTAGTTAATAAATTGCTAATTTGTCTAGCTCATCCAATTATTTGCAACAGTTTCACATTTGGTAGCAAACATCAGGAAGCATTAAAAATACATCATTGTGAATTGCAACCCTCCATATCAGCCTTTCAGTGAAGAAAGTTGTGGGGGAAAAATAAATTATTAATTATTGAGAAGAGATAATACAGTATCAGTATCATCTCCCAGCCCAAATATTCAGGCTTGCTTTATGAACTCAGTGACTCTTCCAAACAGGCAAACAGCACTCAGGTCTCCTGAACAGACGTATGGAAACAAGACTCACTGGGCACAGAAGCTAGTCAAGAACACAGCAGGATCACAAGAGGGATGAGCTGAACAGATTCAAGCTGAGATGGCACAGCTGCAGAGCCTGGGTGACTGGGAATACACATTGCATCAGCTGTAACACAGGCTCCTGTTATGCAGATGCTCCTCTGCCATACCAGGCCTCTTCTCAAAGCAGTTTTTATCTGCTGTAAATGCATAAAAGTCCTGGTAGTTTTCAGTCAGAAACAGAGGGCTAAACCTCTGTTGCTCTGTGTTTTCTCCTGCTGCTACAAAAATGAACTGCTTCTGCCTGACCTGAATCTGCAAAATAGGCTGTGTGTTGGTAATGGTGCTATACTTTGTGCTGTCTTCCTAAATATTTCTGTATTTTTATTGAGGAACAGATATTAATAGAAAATGAGAACAAATACAGCTGCACCCAAATTGGGTTTACTGTCATTTCCTACCTGAATGCTTGTGTATTGTAATTTGTCCTAAGTAAGAGGAAATTTGTATTTTATCATGCAGAGACAATGTTCTGTGCACATCCCTGCCTAACATTTAGCTACACAATTGTTTATAAATGTTAAAAAGGACACAAATAATCTGCAGCTACTTTAAGAATATATATATATATATATATATATATATATATATATATATATATATATGTATTGATTCTTTCATCAACAATTTCTTATTGTCATAGATTCATTGAATAGTTTGGGTTTGAAGGTCCCTAAAGATCATCTTTCCAACCCCATGGGATGGGACACAATTCACTAGACCACATTGCTCAAAGCCTCATCCAGCCTGGCCTTGAACACCTCCAGGCATGAGACAACTTCTCTGGGCAACATGTGCCAGTGTCTCACCACCACCCCCAGTAACTAATTCCTTCCTAGTATCTAATCTAAACCTACAATCTCAGTTTAAAGTCATTGCCCCTTGTCCTATGACTACATGCCCTTGTAAAAACTCTCTCTTCAACTTTCTTGTAGGCCCCTTTAGGTATTGGAAGGTGACTTGTTATAAGGTCTCCCTGGAGAATAAATAGCCACAGCTATTTAGTGAAACAACTGCAATAACACCAAGATACAGTTGTGAAATACTGAAGACATAATTTTTTAAAATACTTTTTTCAAGTACAGTTTATTTTATATTAGAACTAGTGTTTCTGAAGGCTTGGTCTTCAGTCTAAATATGGACGTGAAAATTTAAATGCTGTGAAATTATTGGTGAATATCACAAAAAAAAAAAAAAAAGCCTTTTTGAGTATATAAGGTTATAATATAGCTAGTTTTAGTTCAAATATTTTGGTTCATTCCATTCAAGAATTCAGTGGATTAAACTTACCAGAAATGAAAGCACAACCTATCATCATAACTCTTATTCCCAACAAATAACAACAAAATGCTTTAATAAAATTTCCGCTTCTTCCTATTTTTCTGCACAGAAAAATGGGGGTAATTTCACCTTCCTTTATGACAAACTAGCAATCTAGTTGAAGCCAGTTATCCTTTTTCTCTAGAAGACTTACAAATTTCTGCATTGGAAGACCCATGAATCATCCATAATATTTTAGACAATTACTTAAGGATGGAATACACTGCATATCAAACTGCCTTTTTTCATAGGTTAAAGAAACTGAGAGAAGTATTTGACTTATAAAGGAAAAATAATTTCTAGACGTCTATAATTAAGGTATATTACTACCATTCTATTTTTTTTGCTTGTTTTTTTTTTTTTTTCTGAAAATTATAATAATTATGAAGAAAGAATGAACTCAAAACTCAGTTTCTTTTCTCTAACTGTATTATGCTTTTCCTTAAATATCCATAGATTTTCATTGGACCAAAAGTCTTGACAGCATTTCTTGACTGGTTTAAACACCCCCTCACCAATACTGGAACAGAAAGTTATTTCACCATTTTCTGACAAATAACATGTGAAGTATAATTCATAAAGCAACAAATATCCTATAATACCTTTGTTGTTATCCATTCCTCCAACGGCATAAAGTGTTCCAACTGTAGATTTTCTAGGCTTAGTTCTTGGACTTTGCATGAGAGTTCTTCTTTCTGGTAAAAGATGGTATTTCATGGCTTCCAGAATAAGCTTCTGGCATTCTAGGTCATCCTTAAAAAGTGCATGATTTTCCAGGTCAGCCAGTATCTGTGAATGACATTAAATGAATATAAAATCCTAGAAATTCCTAGAAAAGAAGTACCATGCAATGAGAGACAGACACAAATGGATGTCACAAGTATATTTCTTCACGCTAAAATACAGTTATGCAGGGCTATTTTTTCTTGGAATACAGGCAAAAAGTAAATAGTTAATTGATTTTTAAAGGATTTTAAGGCCAGTGTTTCACCAGCCCTTAAGACTACAATCTTACTAATCTTTTACTGATGGCATTGAAGAAAACTAAATGTTCTCTTGTAGGCTGACAAATTTTTAATGGTTTCCAGCATATTACTGAAAGGGCCTATAAGGCATCTCTTTGCAGGAAGATCCCTTATTTTTAAAACCAAACCAAAATAATGCCCCACCCCAAAACCAACAGTGCTCAGTACATACAGGTGAAAGAATATTCTATTCTTCCAAAGAAGGAGTTATAAATGTTAGGGGTGTGATTCACTTACCTGCATATACGTAGCTACCAGCTTTTGCGATGTCATAAATCACCGTGTAAGTTTTCAAGATCCCACTGAATTACGCAGCCTGGGTTAACCTCACAGCTGACCCAGCTCTGAGCAGGAGTTGGACTACAGAACTCCTGAGGTCTACTCCCACCTGAATGATTCTTTGATTCTGTGATCTGACTGATGCCAGGCCAGAAGAGTGCAATGCTCTTCTGGCCTGACATCAGATTTTGTGCCATATCTGCCAGATCCATGTAGATATCTCAGATAACCTAAGTCATCCAAATTAGAGCAAAATTTAATTGCATGGAACAGCATATCTGTACAGTGTGGTAAATTGCTATATATTGTAGAACATCTATCTAGGAGACCAAATTATATTCAGAGAAGCAGCTAAAGGCCAGTAAGCAGGAAAATTTCATTCCCAGACTCTGAGGATGTATCTTCCCACAGACATATATATGTAAACATATGTAAACTGTTTTGCAGTTGCCTAAAGACAGGAAGCTAGATTCCTTTTAAGAAGTCTCAGCTATTTCATATGGGCTTCAATGGCTGCAGAAGAATGCTAGAATGTCCTCTGTCAATCTATCAGCCTTTGGCAGATAATACGTTTTCTGTGACATCTAAAATATTAACATCTGGCACATGTAGACAGTTGTCATCTGCTTCTGATTTTAGGCAGCATCAGTCATGAAATGAGTCTATGGTTGAAAGAAAGGCAATATGTGCTACAGCCCCCGGTATCAGCAGATCGAGAGCAGCCCTGCCCAGAAGGACTTGGCAATGCTGGTGGATGAGAGGCTGGACATGACCCAGCACTCTGCACTCACAGCCCAGAAAGCCAAACATGTCCTGGGCTGCATCCAAAGCAGTGTGGGCAGCAGGGCCAGGGAGGGGATTCTGCCCCTCTGCTCTGCTCTGGTGAGACCCCACCTGCAGTGCTGCATCCAGCTCTGGGGTCCCCAGCACAGGAAGGACATGGAGCTGTTGGAGCAAATCCAGAGGAGGGCCACCAAGATGATTAGACAGGTGGAACAGCTCTACTATGAGGAAAGGCTGAGAGGACTGGGATTGTTCAGCCTAGAAAAGAGAAGGCTTTGGAATGACCTAATTGCAGCCTTCCAAGACCTGAAGGAAATTTACAGGAATGATGGGGCAAGATTATTTACAAGAGCATGTAGTGACAGGACTAGGGGGAATGGTTTCAAATTGAAAGAGAGTAGGTTTAAATTAGATATTACGAGGAAAATTTTTTACTGTGAGGGTGGTGAGGTACTGGAACAGGTTTTCCAAAGAAATTGTGGATGCCCCACCCCTGGAAGCATTCAGGGCCAGGCTGAATGGGGTTTTGAGCCACCTGATTTGGTGGAAGGTGCATCTGCCTATGGTAGGAGGGGTGGAATGAGATGATCTTCAAGGTTCCTTACAATCCAAACCATTCTATGATTCTATGATTATGTGATTCTGTCATTCTGTGATAAAGGTTTCTGTGTATTTGTGTGTGCCTGTTCTGGTTATTATTCAATTAACATTACTAAATAAGAATATTAAAAGTATGCGTATAAACAGGGGTGGTAGGCATATTTCATAACACTAGGTTAATTTTTATGTCATAATGTTTAGATTTTTCATGTATTCTTTTTGTGATTTTTTTCCTGTAAAGTGTTCAGCACATTGCTCAGGAGACTATGAAATCAAAGATCTGAAAACAAACCATGTCCAGATTTTAGGCAGGATGATGCTTTCTCTTGCAAAATGATTTAACACACATTTAGGACTACTGAACCAAACAGAGTACTCTGTCAACATTAACTAAACAGAACACAGGCACAAGAGAGCTAAGGAATCAAATTACCAGTTTTCTCTGCACAAATTTGAGGTAATATTAAGTTACATAGACTTTCTAATGCTTAACAGAATTAATGAAATTGATGGCAAAGGTTTTTATGGCAAGCTTATTGTATCAGTAAGGATCAAAGTCCAACAATAATATTGGTGACTTCTTTTTAGACTGCTTTTTAGACTGACTCCTTTACACAGAGGTGCTTAGGCTCTTAAAGCAAATATTCACCTTTGAAATCTTTCAACTGAGTTGCCAGGTGTTTCAAATAAAGAAGAAATAATCCATGAACACTGTTCTGTCACAAAATTCTGAGACTTAATTCACCAACCACAAATAAAAGCTGAATCTCTTTTTCTTTCAAGTTAGAAATTCACCTTAAAAAAGAATGGGAAATGGAAAAAATAATGGAAAAAATTACAAATAAAAAATTTAAAGTGGATAGGAACATTTGTTCATTTCCTAAAAAAAGAATAAATTATCCATTCCTCTTTCCTATTCACTTTTTTCAGAACATGGGCTAACTTGTGATAAACAATGTATTTCTGAATCTCCTAAAGGCTAAAACTTGTGACTAGGGGGAAAAAAAAATTAAATTGAAGCTACTATTTAGTAACCAGAAGTTACATAAAGCTGTTTCATGTTGACTAAATTTCAATAATCTGCTTCAAAGTTATTCTACTCCATAGTTATCTTTCCTGATTATGTCAAAACAATCAATATATCTTTATTAAATCAGGATGCACTTGACCAGGAAATTCAGTTAGTAAGGATGTTTCCCTGGAAACCATATTATGTTCAGCTTTCTTTTCCATGTCTATGACATACTACATTAAGAGAGAATTGTATCTAACATTAAATAAATATTGCTGGGCTTTGTAACATGGAAATTCACAAAGCTGTAGCTTCTCAAAAGACTACAATACCAGTGCTATGCCAGCATAGTTAATTACCATTGCTAGAACTTCTTGGACTAGAAATATCCTGAGAATTTTTTGTAACTTCATGTCATCATGTTTCTCATTTCTCCCAGTTAAAATCCCCAAAAAGTCCTTTGCTAGATATACTTCCAAATGACTTTCAGCACCATGCTGCAGGAAACAGGCATGTTCAACTCGGTGAAGCACATTCAATTTGAGTTCTGGAGTGCAAAGTACTCAAGTACTGCCAAAAGGAAAGTCAAGTCTAATCAGCACAAAAGGAGTAGTTTGGTACCAGTTCAGTGACTGACAGTGGGTGCACCATGGGACTGCACTGATTGCTGCCTGCCTTGCTGTTACCCTCAGCTCCCTCCTTCCTTCCTTGAGGAGCAGCTCTGCATTTCCTGCTTCCTGACAGATCTCCCCAGATCCTCTGTTATCCCAGTGATTTGCTGCTATGATCGTGGGGATCTGAATACTTGATTTGAATGATATTAAGCAAAATCACGCATATTCTACATAAACGATCACCTGAGACATGGAACTGGTCACTTTCTACCCTGTTGAACATGTGTCATCTAGGATGAAATTCAGCCACTGCTAGGGAAAAAGGGGACACCACCTACCTGGAAAGAAAATGACCACTCCTTTCCTTTACTCCACTCTTGGAAGAGACTACAAGGCAATGGAAGAGGCAAAGAGCTGCCTCACCAAAGCTTTCATAGTGACCTCATACTTCTGAAGAGGCACAGAACACCCCCTGGTTATTTAGACAGAGCTTTCTACCTTGTGAAAAGTGCAAGGTGTGACAATATGCAGTCAGGATGAACTAACCTCAGATTCCACCTTGATATGTACCTCAGACACAGAAATTATCCAAAAGGGGTGATGATGAAACACCATTGGATTCCTACCACTAAAAAGAAAAAACATGGGTATTTCCTCCAGGACAAATATCAGGGCTATAAAAGTGAACAAAGTGAGAAAGTACTCCCTGCATGCCAAAATTAAACACTAAGCGCATGCAAAAGTTTTAATCTGTAATCCAGTAGATAAATGCTTCCAAAAGAGGGACAGCATCATTCCAAATAATACATTATGTGGTCTCTATCTGCCCATGTGTGTTTATTATGATTTAGTCTTGAATAGTCCTTAACAACATATAATTATTCTGTACACTGATTAGTATTGAACTTCATACCCAAACACATTAATTTTTTCACAGACAGAAAGCAACTTCCAGTTCTCTAAAAATTATGCAGTATCTAGATGCATTCTCCCTCTGAAAAGCCCTAAAGGGTTCTGTGCCCTTAGAAACTTACATGCCAATGTCATGTGGAACAGAGGATTAGAATTATCTTAATAGTATTAATAATGGTAACAGAAGAACCAAAAGTTGAAAGTCCTGTAAATGAATTGTGAATTAATGAAATGTGGATTTTCATGCCATGTTTCATTTAAGAAAGCCCGTAAGTCTCTTCCTTGATCCAAAATATATCTGGAGTCACTTGACAACCTTGAGTCAGAGAATCACATTACCATATGAAACAAATATCTGAAGAATTAATGACCTAAAGTTTGCACTTTGAATGTTTTTCAAGAGAGATGTTTGATTAGCCATCATTGTCCTTTTATGAGTCTTCTTCTATGTACAGCTTTTTTACAGCTGTTTACTGTTGATGATCACAGTAATGCAGCTACCAGGAAAGAATGGAGACCTCTGAAATGTAAGGTCATGATTGTTCTTTGTACGGATTAAAATGAAAAGCAAATAAAGGGTTTATTTGACTTTCTGGAAAGAATAAAAATACTGCTTTGAAACTTTCTACAAAAATAGTTCTCAGCATTTCAAAGTCTTACCATGCTGATGCTGCTGTAGATGTTAGGAAGCACTGTGTTTCTATGGACAAAGATCCAACTAGAATAAATTTTTATCTGTCTAAAGCTGGTAGGGGTCATTATTCCTACATCATAATATTGCCATATGAATGTAAGTATTTCTGTTGATTAATGTGGTGAAAGGAATAAATTGTTCGACACTTTGTATTTTCTGTCTATAAGACAATTGCAGGAAATGCCTGTAATACTATCATAACTGCAGATTTCAACTTAATTGCTATTCTGATTAAAGCTATAAATAAATATACCCATTTTAAGAAATATCAGTCAGGCTATTTATGCTTCACTGCAAATATGAGAGGAATAAAGTCCCCTGAGAAGTGCTACTACTTTTATTACAAAAGGAATAAACTTTCAGCTACTTCTGTTGGATAACACTTCTCTTGTTATAAAGACTATTGTTTAATGTATTTAAACTTCTTAGTTAAAAACCTTTGAACTTATGGGATAAACATAATAGTGAGTTAAGTAATTTAATTTTTTTTTTTTGCTTCATTGTGAGAAACTGGAACAGGTTTCCTTGTTTCTCCTATTTCAGGGGAATATTTACAGTGCATTTTCTTACCAGTTTGCTCATCTTGGCTGGGATAGAGCTATATGTCTTCATAGCTGGTATAGGGCTGTGTTTTGGATTTGTGCTGAAAGCAGTATTGATAACACAGGGATGTTTTAGCTATTACTGAGAAGGCTTACATAAGATCAAGGCTCTTTCTGCCTCTCAACCTATGCCACCAGTGAGGACTCTGGAGGCGTACAAGAAATTGGGAGGGGACACAGCTGGGACAGCTGACTCCAGTTGACCAAAGGGATATTCCAGATTATATGGTGTTTCATTCTTCTCATAAAAAACTGGGGGAAGAAGGAAGAATGGTGGGACATTGGGAGTGATGGTGTCTGTCTTTCCAAACTGCTGTTACACGTGATGGAGCCCTGCTTTCCTGGAGATGGCTGAACACCTGCTTGGTGTTCAGTTCCTTGCACTGCTTATGCACGTGGCTTTTGCTTCACCTAATCATCTGTCTCTATCTCAATCCATGAGTTTCCTCACTTTTACTCTTCTGATTCTCTCCCTCCTCCCACCAGGCGTGGGGGGTGAGCAAACAGCAGTGTGAGGCTGAGTTGCTGGCTGGGGTTAAACCACAACACCAGCTTTTCCAGTCTTAAACATCCATACTGCATATTGCATCCAAACCACATACTTTTTGTGTGAAGGTGCTTACATGCTTGTAAAAGTGGATAAAATTATATCAGAATCCAAAATTATCCAATACTATGGATTAGTTCTAAATTTCTTCCTTTGCTCAAGGAAAAAATGAAAGATAACTATGAAATTAATCACAGAAAGGTCCTGGGAAATAGAATTAAGGTATGGTTTGCTACTTTCAATATCACTTTAATTTTTGCTATTTCAATGTTAAATAAATATCCTGCTTAACATTTATTCTTGAACAGATTTTAGCAATAGAGCATTCTGGCTTTCTTGACAATGCAAGGTATTCATTTACATGCTTGCATTAGAAATTTAAGTGGTTTCCAGTAGTAGTATTATTAGATATTCAGAAAAATAAAGTAAAAGAAACTAAAGAAAAGTAAAATCAGCAAGTTATTTCAGTCATCAGTAATACTTCCAAATAAGGAAAAATATACAACAAATTTTATTTTTATACATACAAAATTAAGTACCCATGAAAATAATCCTGAGAACAGGAATGAGAAGAGCATCATGTTTGCACTGTTTATGTGAGAAAGTATTTTGGACTATTGATTAAGCATACATTATTACAATCTTTAAGAATTATAATCAGAGAACATTAAAATTTTGAATGGTCCTCATAAAAAGACATTTTTTATGCATATAATGTCTTTATAAAAAGACATTAATTATGCATTAATTTTAAAATTGGGACAGTTTTGTACACAAAAAATCCCTTAGTTTTGCATACCAGAAGGTACAATGTCAAGAACTGTAAAATTGTGCATTTACTGCAAATATATTTCTCACTTAACTTTCTTTTAAATTACTATATCTTGAAAATAAAATGTACTGCAGTCATAAAATTACTTCCTGCCAATTTTTGCACTCTGAGGTACTATCAATAGTGTCATTTATTATACAGATACTGATTTGCAAGTAGATTTTATCTAAAGTAAATGAAAACACCTAAATATTCCCTCAGTCTCCCCTTTAGGTTTTAAGCAGTGAAAAAACTACAAAAGTTGTTAACTTTTTTTGGGAACCTCTAAGCATAGAGAATACAAGGTCTCAAACTGATCCTGTATGTAGCTGAAGTTTCAACTCCATTTCTAAATCCCATTTTACCCATATGAACCTTAGCAATATTACTAAAAGATATTTTTGGTTTTTCTAGGAATTGAATGCATTGAGCTAAATCCAACATAATCATCTGCTTTGCTCATTTGACTTGTATTCAGGAGCCTTACATTAATTTTTTAAAATAATCTTATTTCTAATTTATCATTTTGAGGTTTTGTTAGCTTTTAAAACAACCATTCCAATATTTCGTCATAGAAATAAAATAATGAAAAATATCTGCAATTAATAATGCCTCAAATTTAGCATGTCTCATTTTCTTTTCTACCATCTTCTTTCAGCTCATTGAACATTCTGGATCTGTTTTAAATTCTTTTTTCCTTGTTCATGTTTAATTAATGATTTCAGTAAAGTTTTTTCAGCTCAGAGATTTCCAGGCATTTTTCTGTAGTAAGACAAATACTCAGTATATGAAATTCAATATTTGTGTTGCTTATGGACTAAATTATTCATGATGTGTTAGTCAAGCCAGCTGCTCAACCAACTCAAGAAGAAAGACTACACTAAATCCCTCAGATTTCTGTATTCTCAGACAAGGATTATTTTCTCCTCAGCAATAAGATGCAGCAGACTTAAGGATCTTTAAGAAACTCTAGACCAGCTCTTCCTTGAAACATACAGCTAATAATTTCTATTGTGTATAATCTACATTAGGATTTACTGCTTAGACACCACATACTTTCATTAGTCTGACTACAGGTCTGTGATCTCTGTATGCATGCAGGTGATAATATATTGCAAAGACATCAGTCACATAGCAGCAATAGTGATTAGTCTCAGACTGCAATTTTGGAAGAAAAATCTAATTATGTTTTCTGCCTGAAATCTGAATTCTGACATCTCCTAAGCTTGCATTTTTGATGATCATAGTACTGGCAGCAGAAATGTGTTCAGTATTTAATTGATTTGTAATTCCTTTTCCCCAACACATTAAAAATTATTTCATATTCAGAAGAAATTTTAAACTGGCTTTCTACCCTTCAGTTATAACCAAGTCCTTCCTATTCCTCCCCCACATCAGGGTACAAAAACCAAACCAATAAAAGAGTATACCATAGTTGAAGTTTGTTTTCCTTATCACTAGATTACACTAAAGAATATATTAGAGAAACAATCAACCATGTACACACACATTCTCTGAGGCTGTACATTTGATACAGAAATAAAGAAACTGACTTTTCCCCCCTTCCTCTCGAATAAACTAAGTAATGGAATTGGAACGTTCATTGGTAGCATCTGTGGCAAGTAATTAAACTGTGGTATTGAAATCACTTTCACAACATTAACTCTTCTTCAAAGCTTATGATTTAAAAAACCCATTTATTATAATCTTCAGTATTATTTTCTGTAAGTGGACCCATGTTATCTTTTATGACACTGTTAAAATTTTAGCTTAATTTGTAAATATGCCCACACTTTTTTGGCACGTATACTGACTTTTGTTGGACTCCTTGTACAACCAAGTCTGTCTTTGAAACTGGTACTAATTTGACCAATTGACTTATCAACCTGATGTATTACTGATTCAAATGTTATTCAGTTTAGGAAAACAGCAATTGTTTTAAACCCTCCCACCCCAGGTTCTGCCTCCAGTGATATCTTTTCACAACAATTTTATCAATCTATGTATTTTACAGAGAGGCTGAAATGAGGGCAAAATCTAAGATGCAAGCTAGCTACAAAATTCTACTGATGCACAGATCTACATTTTACTTTATCACAGTATGCTCACTCTCCAGAAAAAGAAGAAAAAACATCTTTATTTCAAGATAAATCCCTTCTTAAATTGTTAAGTTTCTAGATAAAGTTAGGTAAGACCAATGTCTCTTAGAGCACCTTGTACTTTTTCTTCTCTACTCCTAGAGGAAAAAATTAAGTTCATAATTCTGAGAGTCATGTATATTTTGCAATATTGGTAAAATACTACATAAGAAATAAGAAACGGTCAAATTGCATTCAAAAGGTCAAATTGCATTCAAAAGGAAGTGAAACAAAAGCTTAAAGAAACCCAATCACATAAAAAAAAAAAAAGAGAAAATATAAAAAATACCCCAACACTAGAAGCAACAAAAAGGTTGGCCTTTGACAAAATGTTCTTACTGGCTAGTGTTCTTTTGTTTGAAGGCATATGTCTTTATTTGAAGCTCTTCTGAATCAAATTATTTATTTTTTTTTCTTCTGAATGTGATAAATAGGAGATTAGGTAAAAGCATGACAGATGCTAACAAATGGAATACAAACATTATTCAGTCAATAAGAACTAATAGCCCATATTTGAAAATTACTGGCTTTTTATTTTTTACTGTAGTTACCTGTTAACTGCAGTTAGCTGTAGTCTGTAGTCTACCAAAATTGATGTAATTTTCATAAAACTCTTATATGAGAATAAGTACAAAGAAATGGAACATAAAAGAAGCATTTTTTTCCATAAATAATGTTCTCCTTTGGTAAATACGATCTTCAGTCTTAGAAGTAGACAAAAAAGATGGATAAGAAAACATCACAGAAGAGGGACTGTATTTAAGCACTTTTTCCAGATATATTTAATATTTAAATGTTACAAATGTTAAATCTGAAGAATTTTTTGAAGACATACACAATCTCTGAAATGTGGATGACTCAACCAGAATTAGAAGAGAAAATGTTTATAATTTTGTGCTTGTCTACTTTGCTGAATCAATCTAAGGGAGAAGGAAGAATGCAGAAAACAGCACTACACTACAAAAAATAAGGACTTAACATTATGGAGGGCAAGTCTAACCCATCTCTTAGACCTCCCTTTTTCCTTCCTTCTTTACTTAAGAGTGACAGATTTCAGTGACATCATTAGAAATAATGGGTTTTGCTTTTAAAACTACCTGTTGTTAACAATTGTTGAAATTGATCTTTGGCCTCATTACTTTCAATAACTTATGGCTGCATGACCTCTGGAGGCATGATTTACGGAACACCAAAAACTAGCAGCAAAGCTCAGTTCATGAGCCTTTCACAGTACTTTCTCTCCCGTGTCCAGTTGTGGAGAGGAGGGTAGGGTGGCTTTAGTAGGCACCTGGCACCCAGCCAGGGTCAACCCACAACAATAATCTACAATCTGACAGTAAGAGAGAAAAAAATATAAACCTGCCAAATAATGACTATAGATCATATGACCTTGTAAAAATATAAGCAAAAGGCAAAACACGTCTTCTCAAAACTGAAGACATCATTTTATGCAAATGTAGCTCAAATGTATTACTCATTTAAGTATGGCGCTATTTCAAAGGTCAATATCCTCTTATTTACATGACCAGAGCTTCTAATTGATTTAACAGTTAATATAATCTAGTTTATCCATAAATATGTGTTTTCACATGGACACAGTGTATACATTCTAGTGGGGACATATATGAAACATACATTCTCATAAGCATTTCACAAAAATGCATAGAATAAGCAACAGAAGTATAGTATTTTTATGAAACTATTGTTCTAAATATTTCACAACACAGAATTAGTTTAAGAGGGGCAAGGTCTGTATTTTCTATGCATCATTATCATTCCCCAATAATTATATGACCACATGAAGAAGTGATTTAATTTAATGAAAATCCACTCTTCCACTAAATAATTTTACCCCAAAATATTTAGTAGTGAACCATATGCTCAGTATATCATGAGACACTGAATAAAAATTCAGGTAAGTTGCCTGTGTGTTGGATAAAGAAAGAGTATTATAGAATTATGTTGTCACAACCTTTTATTTGAACAGCACCTTGTAAGAGCTTCAAAGCATTTACTGGTATTTACTGTTATTTACTAAACTTTACTGATAATAAAATGCATTTGGAAAAGAATGTCACACATAACTATGTTAAGCAGTTATCACTTTCACTGTTTACAAATGTTCACATGTCATTTATCTACACAAAAAAATCCCAGCCATATTGACAGGACTTTTGGACAATTCTAGAACTATCTAAAAGGCAAAAAAAAAAAAAAAATCCTTTGGATTGTATCTTGCACACTGCATTGAAGTATCATATCTTTGTTCAGGTAAAGAATCAACTGACAAGCTACATCCACTGCCAGAAAAGCTGCTATAAAAAAAGTCAAAAATTAGCTTTACTCTACGATCTAGATAAGGAAATTTTAAAAATAACAGCTTATTGTGTTTCTACTGGCTATACTCCACTAATTGTCATTATACAGGCAACTGAAATTTCAAGCCCAAATTTCTCCTACATTGATAAATTAATAGAGGAATATGGAGATCATCCTAGAAGCTTGACCAAAATTAATTTTTTGTGGACTGAGAAGTTATTAATTCTTAAGGTAATTAATTTTTATTTACTTGAAATTAACATAAATATTACTTTAAAAATATTGTTCAATTTCTTCACATTCCCTAATTTATATTATTCTGATAGCAGCTGGTGTTCAAATCAAGTGATGCTTAATCCACTTGCAAAAAACCAAGCATTTAGCACCATTTGAAATGCCACAAGGTGTTTAAGAATCCACACAGAGCCAGTAAATACAGCCCTGGATTTATGAGGGAATGTTTCCAGAAAAATTGCTTGGAGCCAGGCAGCATGATAATCCATGGTACTTCTCAAATCAACACGTTTGCTCCTAAGTGTTGGGAAGTGCACTAGATCTTCATTGCCTATTGATGCCATGAACATTTTTTGCCTTTTCTTTTATACCCCTGTTATACTTTTTACAACTTCTGTATTTTTAGTGCTTTTTGCTTACATTCTTGGACTTGTTTGTGAAACTAGAAGACTAAACATTTTAGAAGCTTCATAGTTAGGGATCAGTGTGCCCCAGACCCCAAGGTCCTCGCCAGAACACATTTTGTAAACCAAGATAGAACCATCCAGGGGAAGGTTCCTTGGGGAGGGGGGCTCACTCCAGCCTCTCATTGGGGAATATTTGATAGATATGCTAATTAGTAAGACCTGTAATATTATACCAGATCTTTTGGGGGTGTGCATTGCAGGGTGCATTTCGGTGCATTTGACCTGGATGTGTGCACCTAAGGATCCTTAAAATAAATACCAAGGTAAAATCCCTTTTCCCCTTCTAACCATGTATGACTCTTGATTCTAAGACCAGGAAAAGGCATCACTATAGTGAGAGGTTAGGAATCTAGCTGATGTGGAGAAGCCTCTACACATAGGTGAGTAAGAAACTGAATCATACCCTCAGTCTTTTCAGATTCAAGTTATAATCTCCTGGTATGCAATTATTTAGAAAGGATTGAAAGAATTCACAAAATGGTGTAGAGGATGACTGAGTTTACACACATACTTAGGATTTACCCCAGACCAATTGGTAGGAACCAATCTTAAAAGCCTAGAACTCTACTCAGGTGTGAGTTCTTATTAGCTGCATTTGTTTAGTGACACTGGAGACAGAGAACTGAAAAAGCTTCTCATTTAATATTATCAATCACACTGCTCTCAAAGACAAATTTAAAGATTGACTGACATAGAATGATACACTCCATTTTTGCTAAGCAAAGAAACATTCAGTTGTTTCCTCTAGCTCAATATATATTGAAAAGGTTGGAACTTAATGAACCTGTCTGACAACTGCCTGGTTAATTGGGGTTTTTTTAGCAGTACAAAGAAATACCTCCTTGCCAAATGCCAGCTGAGCTGTGGAAGGAATTTACAAGTTTACCTCATCATGTCCGTTATCTAAGCTAAGATTTAAAGGGTTTCGACTCAATTACTACATGCAAATTCATATATATTTTTCAGATCATGTACAGTCAGATGTAATGTGTGAATTCTAAGGGGATTTAGAGCCTCAGTGCTTCCTACAAGTTACCTACAGCAACTCTGTATAAATAAGAAGACAACTCATGTGGATCTGTTTACTTTCTCTCCAGTGGCTTACATGGTATTTACTTCATTTTATAAGGAATGCATTGTTTCTGCTCCTGGGCAAGAAATCTAATTTAGATGCCTATAACAGGTTCACTGAATCTGAGCCACAGTGTATTTAATACTCAAAGACTATGCATTCTCCTACTGATGTGAGTTGCAAGCTTCTGAAAGTGATATTATTAAAAGTGTTGCAGAGGAAAAGACAGTAATATCTCTGCTTTACTCTATGATATTTTTTAACTCTCCTACTGTTACAAGTGGACGCAAATAACAGCCTTTATAAACCCAGCACACTTCTGAAATACAAGTTAGCTTTAATTTAAGCATTTCTACAATGAAATATTTGTGCTCTTTTTATCATGCACATCTTTGCTGAAAAACACTAAAACAGTATCACATCCACATCTTTACTGTCATGCTATTCTAGGTACTCAGTATCGTGTTAACTTCTAACTCTTGCTTGTAATTTCCTTCAGCAGCCCAAGTACCATTAGCAACTTCTCAGACTCTTAAAATACACCATAAAAATAATGTTTTGCCCAATAGAAGCTGCAGAATTCTTGGCTCATGCTGTAGTATCAACATTAACAGATACATTACATTGTATACAGACAAACAGCAGCAACCAGCTTTTCATCTCAGTAAACATGATTACATCATTAGTAATCAAAATAGGCAGAGGCTCAAATACGCAGCTGCATTGCATTGAATGCTTCACAGCACAGCTTGAGTCAGGGAATAGGAGATATGAACACAGAATAAACTATTGTGTTTTGAGAAAGGTAGAGAGAAAGATAAGGAGAATTCAGTGGAATAGATTCAATCTCTTCTACACCATGTGCCTTCATGGCCAGAAGTTAACATTTCAGCTTCAGCTGCAAGGTTAGACTTTTGTCTATATCCAGTTAGTGAGGATTTAGATGAACTGTTTTGCTCTCTGAGGGGTGGGAATGGCAATCACTGTATCATGTCATCAGAGATTAAGGTGAGAACACCTTTAGCTATTCTCTAATCATACCTTAATGGATATATCTTTCCAAAACTATAGATTTTCACTTCTAAGGAAAAGGTTCCTAACTACATTCTACTATGAAAGAATTAAATAAATTCATATGTATATGTGTATGCCCATGTGTATGTGTAACGTACATTCCTGCAGTAATAGATGCTGGGAGCCACCCAGCTGGAAAGTAGCTCAGCAGAACAGGAGCCAGCACTGTGTCCTTGCCTAAAAGAAGACAAGGTGGTATCTGGAGCTGCATTAGATAAAGTATTGTCAGTAAGTCAAGGAAAGTGATTCTTCCCCTAGTCTCAGCACTGGTGAGGTCAAACCAGGAGAGCTGTGTCCAATTCTGGACTCCTCAGTGCAAGAGAGACATGAACATACTGTAGAGAATACAGTGAAGGCTTACGAAGATAATGAAGGGACTGCAGCACTTCTCCTATGAGGGAAGGCTGAGAGGGCTGGGTCAGTTCATCCCAGAAAAGCAGAACCTTTGGGAAATCTTACCAATGTTCATAAATACATGAAGAGAGGCTGCATAAAAGAGACACCAAGGCTCTTTTCAGTGGTGCCCAGGGGACCAGAGTCAATGGGCACAAACTGAAACACAGGACGTTTCTGCTGAACATCAGGAAACATTTTTATACTGTTAGGGTGACTAAGCACTGGCACAATCCTT
This sequence comes from Aphelocoma coerulescens, assembly GCF_041296385.1. Classification (NCBI taxonomy): domain Eukaryota; kingdom Metazoa; phylum Chordata; class Aves; order Passeriformes; family Corvidae; genus Aphelocoma; species Aphelocoma coerulescens. The sequence continues at coordinate 53,477,627 of NC_091013.1, read as the reverse complement.
GGAATTACTTAAAACTATTTAGATACAGTCTTGTGCAAATGGCTCCAGGTTATCTCTGCTTGAGCAGAAGTGTTGGACCAGAGGTTATCCAGAGGTCCCTTCCAACCTCAGGCATCCTGTCATTTTAATGCTGTGACTATGTATATGTTTATCATATCATATATAAAAAAAAAGGCATATATATGTATATATACATACACACACACGACTGTATATAAACTGTCTGTAGTGGGTTTTTTTTTGTTTTACATGTACCAATTTTGTTGGGATTTTTTAACATTAAAAGGGTTTTATTTAAAATTCATTCAAAAGTACTGCTGAAAATTGAGGGCAAGAGTGGCACCACTTAGCCACAAAAGTAGCTTCTCATACTTTTTTAACAACTGACTAAATGTCATTTTAAATATAGTTTTTGCTTGTTTCTTGTTTAAATTTCTGTACAGAATGCTATTAAAAGTTACAGTGAAAAAAATTCATTATAAACTTGTAAATTAACAATTCAATTAAATAATCTAAATACTTCAGCATTAATAAGCTTTAGGAGTGCCACCAAATTTTTACTCTCTCCAAATCCCTTAAGAACAAAAACGAGCATAAATTATGTTTTCTGTATGGATCAACATAAAATGTCTGGAACACCTTTTGGAAAGTATTCTTATATTAGCTATTATATTGACTATACCTATGTAACTACTTATTATAATGGGAAATAATTTCTTATATTGGCCAATATTTGCTTTTTTACTTGAATGAAGAAATATGAACTGTTTTAATTCAGAAGATGGTTCCAGGCAAATCAAAGAAGCAAAAAAGTTTCTATGGCAACATTGCAGGTTCTATTATTTCATTTTCAGCTTCATGATAGTTTCCTTTTAACGTGTTAATACTGGCTTGACTTCTCCTAAATTCATCTACTGGATTATGAATCACATTGTTTGATATTGTAGTACTTAAGTCTGACTACATTGCCAATATAATTACTGCACCTTGAGAGTGAAATGAGGTATCATGAAAACCCAGGATACAAATTTAAAGCTTCATTTTAAGAGGATCTCGGTACAATCTTTCCAATCTGTTAATAATCTCTGTAGTCTATGAGTTCATATTTTTCAAAAGAATTTAAAAGTAAGGAATATAAATCGAGTTTTTTTCAAAGGTCCAATGATTAGCTGCTAATTTTGACCTGGCTTCTTTCCAGAGAGCTCTTCAGTTAATTTCCAGTGCAATGAAAATGACAGAGGGTTTTATTTGATATATATTTAAGTATAAACCACAGCAAGAAAAAAATCCCCTTTTGGTAATAAAAAGTAAAGTTTCACTTTCAGGTCTCAATAATTTTTTGCTGAAATTTTGTTATATCTTATTTCTAATTTCGAAAAACACCTTTCTTATTTAGCATTGTAGTTGATATATTTATGATGCAGTTCTCAAGTACAGACCAGCACCAGTGTGTAAGACTTAATTTCCATATTAAATAGAAAAGAAAGTTCAAAAGAATTGCCAGTATATCACTGTAAAATATTTCTTTCTAAATCTCCTTATAAGCAGTTTTTAAACTTTTTTCTTTTCATGTACCCAATTCACTAGTCACTTACCCCCTTGCTATATAAATGCAGCTCAGCAATAGCCAAAACACGTGTGTTACCAGCACTGTGTAAGAGACTGAAATGGTTAATGGCTTAAATTGCTAAAATCATTGGAGGACTTTTGCCCACAGTAGAAAACTGCAAAGATGCAGCTGTTCATCTGGGACCATGGAAACCCATCTCTCCCCAAATATGCCTACAGTCTGGAATTTGGACTGTGAGGGGAACTTGAGATAAGGTAAAGGGAGCACTCCTCAAGTGATACTGGAAGAGAGACTGGAATGCTGGTGGCTCAAACAATCAGGGACAACCTGACATGTGCAAAGTAACCTCCCAGGTGCCGAGAGCAAGCACAGCTGACACCTCAGGCTATAGCTGGGTGCTGAACCAGATAAGGACAGAGGCAAATCCTTCCATGCACACTACTGTCTCTTTGTCTTTACTCAAGTGACTCAGCTGTGGTAACTCCCCTTTTCGGAAGTACTGGGGCATCCACATGTAGCCTGAAGGTATTGACCTCCGCTGATGGGCCATAATGGGTCTTAAGGGACTCAAATTCATTGATCTAATAGGCAGGTGTATCTTAGAAGCCAAAGACTCCCAAAGTGTCCCATGATCCACAACATTACATCATCCAGTTGAAATTCCCCACTCCCAGGGAGGTACCTGGGCTTTCCTACCAGAGAGAATATAAACCAAGTAGCTTTTTTGTCCTGTGGGTTTCCTGGGATTTCCTCTGTCACCTGGTGATCCAGTCTGAAATTTTCACTTGATCAATATGTGGTGACGATCACTTCAACAGACATCAAAACAAGTCTCGTCTTGAGGCCTACAGGTGGTGAAATCTTTCTAATCTTATCCTTTCCTTCTCTTTCTTATACATTTTCTTAGGTGATACTTTCATGCTTTTATATTGTAAATAGCTATATGCCTGTTTTCCTGTGCAACCAAATTGTTCTACAATAAAGCCTATGCATGTATGTTTAAAAACACCAGTCACTCAGTGTTGTTCCACTCTAATCTGCCTCAAGGGATCTGTTAACAAGATGGGTTACTCTCACCTGTTTTATCAGTAAGTGCAAAGCACAGCACCTTATCAGCTGCCATGAAGAAAGTTAACTGCACTCCATGCAGACCCAGTACACTAAGTGAAAGGAGAATGATCGGTTGTATGGAATTATGGAAAAAAATTGCTACTTTAGTTCTCTGGGGAAAAAAAAAAAAGAAATAGGAGCCGAAGCCTGAATCACAGATTCATAGAAGCGTTCAAAAGAAAGGAGATCCAACTGACTTCCAGTGGTCACCTAGGTCAACTCACATCAGGGCTTCTGCCAACACTAGACTTTGTGATCTGGTCTAGCTAATTCAGGAAAACCTTCAGTGAAGAAGATCATTTAGCCTTTGAAAAAACTGCTACATTTGTTCATTGCATTCCAAGTGATTCCTCCCCAAGCCAACGTCCAAACTGAACTGTCCATGCCGCAAGTTGGAGTGTTTGCCTCTTCTTACATTTTGTGGTGCACTCAAGAATGTGGTCCCATGATCTTACCTTCAGGCCTTGAGCTGCTATTAGGTCATCACTTAGTCTTCCTTTCACTAGACTGAACAAATCCACTTCTTCTGCTTCTCCTTTCCTAGCTGTCATACCATCTTGGTAGCCCACCCCTGGACCTTCTCCAATTTGCTCCTATGCCTATCAAATTGTGGAGTACAAAATTGGAAACAAAAGTGCAGGTGCAGCCTTAGCAGCACCAGCTATTATGGGAATAATAACTTCATATGGCCTGGTGACAGAATCTTTTGTGTTGTTGAACAATATAGAGTTTTCTTAATTCATACTGTTGACTCATCCTCAGCCGGGTATCTGTCATAATCCCCATGTGGATTTTTGTTGTTGGTTTGTTAGTTCTGTTTAGGTTTTGCGCTTTTTTTTTTCTGAGCATATTTATTATTCTGCCTGTTATCCTTAGCATGTTATGAAATCTGCAGTTACTCCTCTTCAGTTTCACAACTCTGCCCTTCTTGTGTATGTGTTGGCCCAATCCTCAAGAGATCACTCAGTGTGAAAGGCTACCACCCATTTTTTCTGATTCTGAACAGGTTTGCTTTTAAACACACAGAGTATTCAGAAGTTGCAGATTATAAACTGATGAGAGTTTTCACAAGAACACAATAATGATGACGATCTTGTTGTTATGATGATGATGATGATGATGATTACACAATTCTAAAAATACCTGAGGTGGAAGGAGTGGTAATCTGATATAAGCAAGCAGCATACTTAGGTCATTGCATCGCCTCTGCATATCATACTTCACCCACATCATTAAGGCATGGAAAATGGTCTCTTCATCAGGAACATTCACATCATCACTGGCAAGAAGTTTATGGAGTTCTTCAGCTGGTAGAAGTAAAAATTCCTGATTTCTTATAACTTCCATTATATTCTCCTGTGAAGAAAAAGGTTATTTCAGATCCAGTAATACAGCAAGAAAATAAAAATAACTGTTAAAGCTAATAAGACATAAGATTAGTCTTTATCTGCCATACCCAGATATGGGTATGCTCTGCCATACCCTTGCAGCTCATGAGAAAAACAAAACATAAATGATTAGAGTTCAACAGCCATAGTTGCAATTCATATCTAAATATATTCCGAAAAAAATATGAAGATTATATGGTAATACTGTAATTAAAAATTGTCAGAATTAGTAAAGGCTGTTGTTTGAATTTTTTATAAACTCAGTTGTAGTTGAGCACATTAAATATATTGTAAATCTTTACCATGCACATATTACATTTTCCTGGATATTTTCATTGTCTGATCTATTTCTTAAATAACTTGTCAGTCATACATAGTTATATTATGAATATCTAGATTTCTGTCTACACATATGAGGAGAAGATCAGCACCATGAACTAAGGATTATTTTTTGACCTTGTTTAAAACAGATAGCTAATATCCAGTTATCATGCAAAATGTTTACAGCAATTAAAATCCCACAATATTGAAAACTAATACTGTTGTGGTTTAGGAATGGTACTCCCCAGTTCAGTGCTCCCACCAAGACTCTCCAAACCACATGACACTCTCTTGCTCGCCTGCTTTTTCCCTCACCCCTCCTCCCTGTGGTGGGCTGGAGAGGAAAACTGGAGGCGCAAAAGGTAAAGGTCACTGGTTGAGATAGGAACAATTTACAGGAAAAAGCAATGAGGTAAGGAAACAAACAGAAACAGCAACAATACTAATGACAGAGGGTACAAGAAAGGAAACGATTCACACAGAACCACAGCCCCCACACCAACCCCCCCCTCCCCAATAGACACCACCAGATGGATCCCTCTGTCACATTTACTTGACTGGAAGGAACTGCTTCCCCTTGGAAGAGACCTTTCCCCTACACTCCTGGCAATGACATAAGGTTTTACAGACCAACTTCTATGTCCTTACTATGCCCCACTCCTGGCTACTGCAAAAAATTAACCTTGTCCTGGACAGAACCAGGACTAATAAAATAGGCTTTATAAACTAAATCGGTTTTATAAAATTATTTTATAAACTATACACGACATAAAATATATAAACAACAAAAAAAGCGTTGCATTTAGTTGTCTGAATCCTGCTGACTGAATTAAGCACTCCCTGAACTACCTACTCTGCATCAACAGGACACAGTAGAATCACAGTTCTACAGATATTTTTCTCCAAACATTTCTTGTAGGGTGCTTCATATCTGTGGGGAAATTGTAAATGTGTTTTCATATTCTTGATCCACAGACAATTATAAGACGAAGTAGTTGAAGACTGGAGGCACAGAAAAAAGAACAAAATTTTTATATAAACAAAAAATGTAAAAAGTAATAGAGGGAGCAGTGAGTTACAACATCTAATAGATAGTAATGAATTTCATTGTTCTGTTTTGGATAGATGTTGTAAGATGAGAAGTGGGGAAAGAATGACAAAACATCAGTCAAGGACTTAAGTGTAAGAACATCAAAACTGAGGGATGTGGATAATACCACTGCTACACCCACTAAATTCAGTTTTTAGCTGAATTTAGCTATCAAAATCCAAATCAATGCTATCTATAATTGCTTGTTTGGGTCTGCACCAGGGGAAGAACTGACTGGTCATTGGAAACTGAAACAGAACTAACATAGTATTGCTAAGACATTATAACAAATACAGGAAAAAAATGTGCAAGACTTGCAACATCAGAATTACACTCTGGCTCTAGTATGTGACATGCTGTCCTTCCCTGCCTGATGCAATTGAAGGAAACTCTTATTTTAATTCTCCAACTTCATATTTTTTGAAATTTACTGGTTAAGCATACTTATTAAAAATTAACTGCATACTATTTTATATAAGGTAGCAGAGATGAATAATGCAGACATAGACATGACAAAATCATGAGACAGTAGATCCTTGAAATGTGTAACGTAATTACAGATAAAATACGTAAGTGCAGATGGAATAAATCAGATATAGTTAAAAATTATGCTTATTATTATGAATGTGAATACTTTGATATGTAAAACAACTTTCAATCAGTTACTTTTTAACTCTACATATATAGGATGCTGACACAACAGAAAATCAAAGGTATATATATAGTCATGGACTATATTAACCATGCTGTTAAATTACCTTAACATAATTGATAATTGGATCAAAACAGGACTTGGTTATTTTCAAAATCACTAGATTAAATGTCAATAGGCCCCTAAAAATGTAGATTTCTCTGGAATGAGGTTTTAAACTATTACCTCTTGATAAAGTTTAAATTGTGTGTCCAGAACATTGTAGAATAGCTTGGAAATGTAAGGGAACTAGTTTGTAGGCAGGCACTTAACGACAAGCTGGTTTAATTCATTTTAATTAAAAAGTCATAAAATTCACAAAATTTCATTGCACTTCTCAATAAAATGATTTATAAGACAAAGTTTAATTAAGCGTGGTTCAACTGAGATTAAATCCCATTATGAAAAAAAATATAACTCTACTTCTTAACAGGAACCAACATCAAACTTTGCAATAGCATATTAATCCAAAGACCCAGTACTATAGAGAAGCATTGTGATGGTGGAACACATTTCATGAACTCACAGAACTCAATTAATTAAGAATAACATTCAAAGCAGGAGCTCCAACTTCAGAACAATATTTTTAGGTTTGATTAAGGTCTTTTTGGTCATCTTTTAATGCTTTTCATTTGCATATATGCTTAAAGAGAACTTATTCCAGCCTCCGTACTGATTGACCATTGACTTAAAGTAGAATCAAACAAAGTTTTCAGACAAAACATATGAGCTCAAATCTCTTCTACTAAACATCTGGACTTACATTAATTTCATGTTACTCAGGCATGAGTACTGCAGAAAGTAACAAATATATATTATGTTTTATAAATATAGTATGCCATATATATTATAAATATACTATAAATGTAATAAATATTATATATATATCCATATATATAATATAAATGTCATAGATATAATTCTGATTATATATCTATAAAATCCAGGTTTTTGATCTTCAGAGCTAAAAATTCTCTCCTTCAACTCCTGAATTGACTAATGAATGTTTAATCTTCCTAGATAACATTTTAATTTCTTGAGGTTAATTTCATTTGGAGCAGCAATGCATATTTCAATGGCTAACTGTTTTACAGGATACAACAGATGTATGTGACATCTTTCCATGATACATTTAATAAAATTTAAGTTCTCCTGAAATTAAGGTGCAAGATAGGAATTGAGGTACACAGTTACAGAATTACAGAATCATTAAGGCTGGAAAAGACTTAAGATCTAGTTCAACCATTAACCTAATACTGGCATCTTCAGCACTAAACCATGTCCAAGTACCACATACCTCATCTGGATATTTTTTGAGTACTTTCAGGGATGGTGATTCCACACCACGACCACCCTTTCAGGGAAGAAATTTTTCCTAATATTCAGTGTCCTTTTCCCTTGGCACAAGCAGAGGCCATTTCCTCTTATCCTCTTCTAGTGCAGTGCTCTCAGGAATGCCTAGGTCCTCATGGGCACATAAAACTTTATTAGGAGAACAAGGGTACTGAACCTTAAAGCGTGCCCAAGATTATGTGACAGAGTTGTATGAGTCTCCAGGACCTGTAATTTTTGACTCAAATACTTAAGAGGATTTGTAGATCTGGTCTTCACTATCTCGTAAGTCTCACTAGATGCACTGGGCCTCTTCTGCATGCATCACTTGCATAGCCTTTCCATGTTTTAAATAAGTGGAGTAGTGGATTTTTGCTTTTAATTCAGAAAATGTAACCTACAGTAGAAAGTATGAAAGTCTCTGAACCTGCTTGGACAAAGCTATGTCACTTGATTGCTCTTCCACTTTCTCCAAATGACCATGCAGCAACCATTGCTGTGGAGTTATAGCATTTCAGTGGCAGAGATGTTTCACTTGTAAAGCTTTTCAGCAGTACACAGGGTTAGCATTAAATAAGCATGAAGCATCAGAACAGTAGAGCCATGTAAACAAAACACATCTATATTTAAAGGCAGATAAGCAATTGCCCAAGTATCTAATAGAGTGTGCATCATATAAACAAAAAGGCTCTAATAAAATTAAATTATTACCAAATGAAATTTAATACCATATATCTTTATAATGATGTCACCAACACAATTGAATTAGATTTTTTTTAATCTTAACTTGTAATGATCATTATTCCATATGGAATCAAATTATCAAATTATCTCAAATTATCTAGCAAAAGCTATTTTTCATTGATGTTTATGTCATTGATTTCACTAATCAGCATATATCAGTTATAATGAAGAACCTGAAAAATATTAAATAATTTCATATGTTGACAAAGAATGTCATATTCTGAGAGTGCTATTCAGAACCTGCTACACCAGAAATGCCAAGGAAGTAAAATGCTTAGCAGGTTTTCTGGTTTTGGATGTATAAATCTTATTTAAAATGTTTTATATTTTTGCGATTTGGATGCTGTGACCTTAACAATTAAAAAATTAAAACCAAATGAACTAATGCCAAAACTAAGATATCCATATACTAGGCTTTCACTTAGTACATCACTAATGTCCATAATATTTTAAGCTCATACTACTTTTAGTTTAGTATTTAGGTTTTCAAGAGAAGATTTAAATAAATGAATAAATAGTGCATCTGATTTTCATATTAAATCATATTGATAGTATACTTTCTGAAGTGATAAGACATGAAAGCAAATTTTGATATCGGTCAATTCCCAAGCTATTTCAGTCTGGAATTATTGCTGCTATGTTACACTGAATTCAAACCTTTTGTTTTTATGCCTGATTTTCCATAGCAGCTGTGTATCATAGACGACTACACCCCCTTTATAATATTGTGTAACTTCTTCCCTAAGAAGAATGAGCTTTTCAGGTTTGTGAACTTCCATTAGACAAAGGACCACTATTTATTAATAGCCTTATAGTCTGGTTCTCCAGCCAAATCCCAGATTCTATCTGGAAACCTGAACCTTGGATCCTGAATCTCTAACCAAATCTCAGATTTTATCTGAGAGTGCGCTCTATCTGACCTATGTAATCCAAGGATCTATGTTTCTTCCAGCACCAGATGCCAGCCTGATATCATCATTACAAAAGGGGCATAAAGGCTGGGGTGTTCAAAGGACAGTGGAAGAGATCCTACATATCTGTGTATGCTTCTCTGAACTTTGTCAGTGGGAAGCGAGATAAGAAACTGCTGCTTTTTGGGGAGAGCAGACAGCATGTTAAGGATAGAAGAGACTGCGACTATGGGTACCTTCTTTCCTACTGTACTGCTTTTGGCTGTGATAGAGCTCATTTTCTTCTTAATAACTGGTGCAGTGCTGTGTTTTGGATTCAGTATGAGAATAATGTAGAGAACATGCTGATTTATGATAATGTTGTGTTCTGAAGGTGTGGTATGATTTTTTTTTCCTTCCTTTTAGGTCTGTTAATAAACTTCTTTATATTCTTTTAAGTTTCATGCCTGCTTTGCTTTCTCCTAATTCTTATCTCACAGAAGGTAGATAAGTAAGTGATAATTTGAACAGAACTACACTAAACTGGTGTTTCTGCCCAGTTACAAACTGAACCCGCTACACACATCTAATAAGATTCAAGAAGCCTAAACCTGTACACAAAACAGGCACAATTTGCTAGATGGATGAGGACATGTACACATTTTACTCCCCCTAACTGAAATAATCTTCCAACACTGTCCTGGAAGGTCCTGCATCCTACAAATCCTGGAGCTTCTTGGCATTAGGCCTCAATGTATGCACAACATTTTCTTCCTACCATGGTATCTAGGAAAAACAAAACTCTAGCAGTCTGTAAACCAATTTTATCGCTATTAATTACTCCATCTTTCTTTTTTTCCTTTTTTTTTTTCTTTCCCTTTTTTGGGGGTCTTTATTAATGCTTGTTTACCTTCCCAAAATAAATCTCCCCAGGGAAGTGGTAGCAGCATCAAACCTGACAGAGTTCAGGAAACATTTAAACAATGCTCTTAGGTACATGGTGTGACTCTTGGGGATTGTCCTGTACAGGGCTAGGAGCTGGACTCAATGATCCCTGAGAGTCCCTTTCAACTTGACGTATTCTATGATTCTGTTTTCTGACTTGAATTGGCCCAGATTGATATATTTGTCATTGGATAGGTTCACAGCACAATTTCAAGTAAATAGCAGAAGAGATCAGTACTGTGAATCATCCAGAGGCACTTTGGATTTAAAAGGCTGAAAGCAGCAAAAATACAGAATCACAGTGGAAATTATCACAATGGTGCAGTATCGTATAGTGTGGATACATACTGGTACTGACTCTGGCGATTGTCTGGTTTTGCTGCTACTTGTCTAAGATTTACCCTTAGCACTTCCCAAGTATGGAAAATATGAGCTGCCCCAGCTGTTTAAATTGTGCTGTTTCCACAGCAGGAATGCAACCCTTCTCACATAGATAACAGAATGACAGTTTTCTGGGTTTAAATTATAACACTTCAGGAAAGTAGTCACCATGACAATCTCAGTTTCTTACTCTCCTAGCACAACTTTTCCTTCTTTCCTACTGTACTGCTTTTGGCTGTGATAGAGCTCATTTTCTTCTTAATAACTGGTGCAGTGCTGTGTTTTGGATTCAGTATGAGAATAATGTAGAGAACATGCTGATTTATGATAATGTTGATTTATGTAAAAGTGAGGATATTTATGTCCTGATAGAGCCCCTGTCTTGTTTACACTGCTTACAGGCACAGAAGAGGAAAACAAGGAAAATGGAGGGTAACAAGTGTAACAGGAAACTCACATAAATCAAATCTGATTAAAAGAAAACTGGAAATCAGAAAAAAAAAGTATTTCTTGCTGTTAAAGCATTAAGCTCGGGAAGAGATTTCCAGTGGATAGGATGAGAACACATCTTTTAGAACCAGTGTAATAACGCAGGATGCAGTTCACAGAAGGGAAGGTTAGAAAGGTTTAGGGAAGGCTAGAAAGGTCATCCAGATCAACCTGCCTGCTCAGGCAGGGTTATCCTAGAGCACATTGCACAGGATTATGTCCATATGGTTCTTAAATATCTCCTATGAGGGAGACTCCACAGGGTCTCTGGACAACCTGTTCCAATATGCAGTCACCCACAAAGTAAGGAAGCTCTTTTTCATATTTGGGGAACTTTTTGTTAATCAGTTTCTGCCCATTGCCTTTTGTGCAATTGTTTCACACCATCGCCTTGATCACACTGTCCCTTCATGTATTTATATACATTGATGAGGTCCCCTCTCAGCTGTCCCTTCCTCAAAGCTGAACAGGCCCAACTCCCTCAGCCTTTCCTCATAACAGAGATACTCATCCTCTTCATAGCCCTCTGCTGGACTTGCTCCTGGAGCTCTCTTGTAATGAGAAGCCCAGAACTGGACACAGCACTCCAGGTGTGGCTTCACCAGAGGTGAGTAGAGGGGAAGGATCACTTCCCTTGACCTGCTGGCAAGGCTCTTCCTAATGCATTCCGGGATTCTGTTGGCCATCTGTTGGCCACCACAAGAGCTCACTGCCGTCTCATGGACAGATTGCTGTCCATCAGGACCCCCAAATCCTTTTCATGGCCTGAGAGCTGCTTTTCAGCAGGTCAGTCCCCAGCCTGTACTGGTGCACAGGGTTATTATTCCCCAGGTGCAAGACACTGTTTTGCCTTTGTTGAATTTCAGACAGTTCCTCTCTCCAACCTGTCCAGGTCACTCTGAAGGGCTGCACAGCTCTCTAGAGTTATCAGCCATTCCTTTCAGCTTTGTGTTGAACAGTTTCTCAAAGCAGGAAACTGCCTTGGAATCCCTTTCAGTTTTGTTTCAACCCAGTTACCCTTCTGTTGAGCCTAATAACATCTGATTCACTGAAGATTGCTTCCTATAAAGGCATCAACTCAAAGACATGCGGAGATGGATAATTTGCAGCTTTCACGGTAGCCTTCAGAAGCAATCATTCTAAACATTAAAATGTGTCTAATATCCCATTTGAACTTGTCTGTCTGCTACTCATACATACTGGTTCTTATTATGAATTTCGGAGTCTGATTAATGAGCCCATTAGCACCAAAACTCAAAAGCCTCAAAATAATCTCTTGGGATTTTAACAACTCAAAGTGGCTGAGTGGTTATGCCCTTGCTTTTACAATCTATTCACAGTCCTGTAACTGTTGTAATGTTCAGGAGTGAAAACAAGATATTTAATCATTAACACTCTTCTTTGTGGTAACACCTAAAAATATACTTGTAATCTCATAATCATTCACTGACCTATCCTGACCCTACTTAGCCTTGAAATGTGATGGAATACAGCACAAAGCAAGGGCTGAAGGCATATGCAAGATCATGTCTATTAAAAAAAACCCTCTACTTTCATAAATGATTAATAAATACTGCAATAATTAAGATAATATTTCAAAAGGTAATTGGAACCTCAGTAAGAGCACTAGAGTGGATTTTTTTTGTATTCCTGTTCTTCAAACCTGAATTAAAAACAGGTAGCCATTAAAATCAAAATGCAGTCATGGGTAATTGCAAGATCATAGAGGAAAAATGCATTTCTCTATGACTCTCCACACTATAAAGATTTGCAACAACTTGGTTTCTTCTATCTTCATTATGCATCTCAAAGCCTATGTGTTTTGTGTCACGTATGCTGTTTCTAGAGAATGTTTTAGTTAAAGTCTTGTTTGAGGAATGAAATATTTACAAATGGTAGTTGACATTAGTATTTCTTATACAGTAGTCATTTGAACTGAAACCAAATATTTAAAATATCATATCAGAGACATATGAAAACGTTAGCATTCCTGATTAATTTATAGTAAATCACTGTATTGAAAAAGTGTATACTGCCAAGAGCATTCTAGTAAACAAAAAGCCCGTCATAGGGAAAATACAAAGTTCAGAAAAGGCCTGACTTACATGCCTGAAACATTCTCTCACATAATTTCTTTTTCATTGTTGAACTCTGATTCACCTTTCAACTAGCATCCAGCATAAACTGAAGCATTCCTGAGAATTTTAGTATGGAACAGAAGAATATATTACTAATTAGACAAACATCAAAATGCAAACATGATTCTGGGAAAGAACCACCTCACAATTGAAAGGGGACCTCCAAAGACTTCTGCACTGTAAGCAAGTTTGAAGAAACTCATATGGTAATCCCTTTCTGACAGCACTTAAAACCTTCAAACACATGATTAAATCCAGATTAATGCTAAAGAATCAGTATTTTGGTACAAAGTCAATTAATATGGGCCCTCTTCCAGATGACTGAAATTTTTGTACTCCACAATATTTCACAAAATAGAATGATTCACACAAAGACATCTGACCATTAACAATGGAATTTCCACACTCTTTTCAACAAAATAATGGTATATACTATAATGTAGAACAACCACTGTATTTAGATTTTAAGTGATTGTCAAGACATAAGGCTGCTGAAAACTTGTCACATTAAGTTGTTTGATAAAACACTTTTGAAAACTCTTAAATGAATGCTGAAAATATATTAATCTACTGTGAAAATCCCAAAAGAAAAATTTCAGACTGAAATGAAATTGCAAAACATTTGTCATCCTGCACATAATATTGATTAAACTGACAGTTACTCTTGTTTTATTGCTGCTTTGAAATTACAAATTTGGAAGGAACAGACATTATGTTTCACTCTTTCCAAGACTGTATGTTAACATGTTAACATCAAATAATCTCATGCTGTCAACTAAATGTAATATGCAATAATTTCTTAGAATAAGTTCTATTAGGAAGAGGAAGAAGGCAAAGAGAACTTTATAGCTGTGTCTTGCTGTTGATTGTCTAGGTGTTTTTTCATTAACCTGTGTTCAAGTTCATAGAAATACAGAATCATTAAGGTTGGAAAAGATCTCTAAAATTATCTAATCCAGCCATTAACCCAGCACCACTGTGTTCACCACTAAACCATATCCCCAAGAGCCACACCCACACACCTTTTGAACACTTCCAGGGATGATGATTCCACCATTTACATGGGTAGTTTATTTCAATGCTTGACTACTCTACTCAGTGTAGAATTCTTTCCTAATGCTTGATCTAAATCTCCCCTGGTGCAACTTGAAGCCACTTCCTCTTGTCCTGTCACTTGTTACTCTGGAAAGAGATTAATCCCTTCCTCACAGCAACCTCCTTTCAGGTAAGTTGTAGAGTACGATAAGATACTCCTGAGCCTCCTTTTTTCCAGGAACCCCAGTTCTCTCAGACACTACTCATAAGACTTGTGCTCCAGACACTTTGCCAGCTCCTTCTCTGGACATGCCTCAGCTCCTCAGTGGCCTTCTTGTAGTGAGGGGCCCAAAACTGAACATGGTATTTAAAGTGTGGCCTCACCAGTGCTGAGTACAGGGGGACAATCACTGCCCTGGTCCTGCTGGCCACACTATTGCTGATACAGGCCAGGATGCCATTGGCCTTCTTGCCCACCTGGGCACATGCTGGATCATGTTCAGATGGCTGTTGACCAGCAGGCCAAGGTTCTTTTCTGCTGAACAGCTTCCCAGCCACTCTTCCCCAAGACAGTAGTGCTGAATGAGATTGTTGTGACCCAAGTGCAGGAACCAACACAAACAAACATATAGTTTTTTTCTGGAAATAAAGAGAAAGTATTACATGATATTTGCACCTGAAATTATGCTTCCTACATAGCAGAAGAGAAATATAAACATTCTTTAAAATGAAGAATTTGAAATAACATGAGGATTTGTTCAAATTTTAGTAGTGGATCTTTTGATTCCCTTGTGCTTTAGAAGCTACCCATTACATTTAAAAATGATATTTTTAATTGGTATTTATTCAGGTAAGCTTACTGATAGCTGATAAGGTCTTGCACAGAATTTAGGTATTTAGGTGATACGCAGTGTTTAAGTGCTCATGGGACATAAAAACGGCTGTATGGGCTTACAGCAAGAAATACACTTGTTACCAGTGACCAGATGTAGTTTTGACAATGATTAGAAGGAGTTTAAATGGTGAATATTCTATCTTTTCTGTGTATCACAAATTTGGAAAATTTGTGAGTTTGAATTTATTTAGGTTTTGCCTTCATAGAATCCCTTACGAATTTAAGCACGTCTGTAAAAGGCAAATATTCCTTTTTTTTTTTTTTTTTTTTTTTTTTTTTTTTTACTTTTAAACCTGAGGCTGAAATAGATTTGATGAAATCTCCATTCGTGAATTGAGGGAAATAATATCCTATTCTCTCTTTCCAGGTCATTTGTGTCTTAAGTGTCTATTACAGCCCTCCCGTCAATTTTTTCTTCTTCTTATGAAAGATACTGCATAGCAAATACAACCTTATTTAAAATAAGCAAATTTTCAGAAAACTTTGAATTTTACTGAAAACATGGAAGTGTTGATAAATTCTGGAAGCTCTTTTCTCTTCTCAATTTTAATTAAACAAAAAACCAGACAGCAGTAAATATTATTCTGCACTTCTACTTCATTGTACAGCGACAACCTGAACAAAAAAGAAACAAAGTATCTGTATTTTCACATATATACTTTCTCCAGCAGGTACTTGACAGAGATCTTTAGTAAGTGGTACTGAATTATCTAATGCATTTCCAAAATATATTCTGGATATCACTTCTTAAAAGGAAGAGGTTTTTACCAAGCCAATGATAAATAAGTCAGCTGCAATACATCTCAGCAGGTTCTGATGCATATAACAGGTTAAAAATGTTAAGACTTAAAAACATATGTTTAGAACATATGTTATTCATATGCAATTTAGCTACCAAAATGTTAAAAAAAATAAGGAAGTGGATTTTGATTCAGGAATTTATTCTACAGAATTCATTAATCTATGCTGATATGTATAAAATTTGTCATGAGAAAAACACAAGTGTTTAAAAACAGGCTTGCAAAATCCTTTCTGTGGATGCACATTGTGACAACAACTTTCATGAGGAAGCCATAGCAACACATTTCTAAGATTCACTGCAAATAGGAAAACTATCAGGTGTACTTCTAAATAAATTCTTAAGATAGTATCTTTCTAAAATTGTTATTAAATCCTAATTAACATAAAGTTTATTTACTCCTCTAGGAATTTCACAGATCTATCTCAGATTTTGTCTAAACCTATGCAAAGCCATCAGAATGAACTCTATAGGTTTTACAGCTGAATTAAACTGGTTTAAAGAAAAAGCTTGGATGTCTCTAAAATGCTGATCCTCAGAAGAGTAGCAAAGAAGTTTAGCAATACTTTTAGTTCTTGCTCTGTGTGTCAGTACACGGCTTATGTCTTCAGAATCAAAACAATCAGGGTGTTCAGTCTTATGAAAAGCAGAAGACTGATGGAAAATTGATTGGGTTTGGACACAATCTTGTCAGATGTCCAATTCCAAGTAGAAGAAGATGTTTCATTATAGCTAGTGATTTCCACAGTTTTGACAGTTTTCCCTCATGTAAAGAGATTGGATGTACAAGTTGTTATTTTCTAAATAGGTAGCGTAATTTCTGTGTGAGACACTAATTATTAACTCCACAGTAAGCCCATTACAGAATGCAATAGAATTTACAGTTACGCTCCTAAGCTGATAGTTTTGGCTTTTTGAGCCATTGGTACAGTTTTTATTTCTCTGGCCACAAATTTGTCTGCAGAATGTGCTTAGTTTATCAAGTCACCGTAGTAGAGGTTACTATTTAGTAATAATTTACAAGAATTAGCACATTTCTTTTAAATTATCTTCATTTCAATCACATGAGTAGCAAGTCCAAAATTATGGGTATTATCGATTACGTGGTGTTTTTCATAATTGGAACTTGGTCAGTAATGCCACAAATATATACATACATTTAAAAATGCATGTGCATATGTTCATGTACATGTATAAACACAGACTTACATACCCATACTGAAGACATTCCACCACAGGCTTTTGAATCTGATCTGAATCACAGCTCTAATCTCATGAAATTTCTACTGAAAATTGAAAATTGCAGAATGCCACAAAGAATTACATCTGAGTGTTATGTGAATATTACATTTTCCCTTGATTGCACAGCAATGCAATGTAGGAAATTTAGACTTAATTGCATCAGGTTGACTGATGAAACAGGATGCTCACAGCCTTGTTGAGTCTAGCTTGGAATATTTCCAAGTACAGAGATTCCACAGCCTGTCAGAGAAAAGTGCTGCAATGACTACTGCTCTCACTGTGAGGATGTGTTTTTCACTTGGAAACTGCAACTTGGGACTGGTGCCCAACGTCCTCTCATTGTGCAACTTCAAGAAAAGAATAAGTTTATCTTTTCCATAACCCCTGAGAGGCAGCTGAAAATACCATCTCTCTTATCTTTCTTTTCTTCATGAATGCCCCCTCAGGTTCTCTTCATATATTGTGTCTTTCCTGTTTCAGCTTCATAGCTGGTTCAATTTGCTCATCAATTGAAATGCCACCAGCTGGAAAATGCATTCCATTATGGCATCATGAGTCCTGGGCAGAGGGGGGTAATAATTTCTTTCAATCCCTGGCTAATGCAACTGAGTATATGGTTGGTCTTTATACAGATGCAGCAGCAACCTTCCTCAGAAGAGAATATTTTAATTATTTCAGTAGAGAGTCCACATGTTAAAAGCTGATAATGTTGACTTTAGCTGCATGTCATTCGTGTTGCTTTCCATTTGGCAATCTAAAGACCCATATAATACCTTTTTTAAAATCAAATCTTAGAGAAAAATTGTTCATATAAGAATAGACCAAGATAAATCCAAAACATTCTGGTACAGTTTACCAACATGTGAAACGGGAACACTGATTAACCTTTAGAAGCATTCCAGAAAATACGAAGCACCCTAGACAAAAGCAAAAAAAGAACGAAGAACTTCCCCCACCCCTGCAAACAACAGCAAAGCCAACAATAAACAACATAAACCACGTGAGATAAACACCTTTGACTCAGCTTGAATTTATTCATAGCAAACTATAACATTACTGCATGCTGACTAAGAGGCCTTCTGTATAAACTAAATATATGGGGAGATGAGGTATCAGCACCTTCTTGGCAGATAATGGAAGTTTAAGAAAATGAAAAGGATGTAACTGTCTGAGAAACAGTTTTGAACTTTTAACTAGAAGTCTTAAAAACCTAGTGCAATGTAGGATACAGAAGAAGGGAATTAGACTATACTACCCTTAGGAAAGTCTTTAATGAAACACAAATGAAACTATTAATTCTCATTAACCTTTGTATTTTGAGGAAAAACAATTTCCTTATCTGCCTGGCTGTGATAGCAGTGTCCTAAGGCTTTACTGTATTTTGTTTAACCCTACTGCAAACAGCAGGTACACTGACTGGATATAACCCTGCCGAAAGGGTTTGAAGGGAGGGAGGTTTCTTTAGTTAATGTTAGCAGTGCTCAGCACTTCACCTTCTGAAAAATTATATTACTGTTAAGCACAAAACATTGGTCTTACAATAAAAAAATCAGACAGGTCTAGACCTATTTAAGTCTTTGCACTAGGTTATACCAAACCATCAGTGCCACTGGCAAAATTTGGTTTTGTGAAACTGCAGATTTAAACAAACATACATTGCCAATTTACATAATTTATTTAAGTTAATTGGCATAAACAGAAATCACAATTCAACTCCTTCATTGCAAGAGGAAGTGATACATAAAAAACCCAGATGTAGCCCAGTTTCACAAACGGAAAAGATTCTCTGCAATTTTATTAATCATCAGTACACAAGAACAGCAGTATTTATGCCAAAGGATAGAATATGCCTGTGAAACTTTGTATTTAGAAAGATCAATTTAAATCATAAGAACTTCAAAATAACATGTCAGAATTGACAGGACCTCAAATTAATATAATGAAAATAGGTGAAAAATATTTTGATTTTTAACATCTTTTCAGTAGGATCTATTTTATAAATCACATCAGAGCTCAATTTCTTGAGCAGCCTTGTCTAAGCAGCTCATTGCCAGCGAGGAAGACTATAGAATTCTAACACAGATGTAAAAAAATAAAACATAAGAGACATTGATGGAAATGTGCTGATGAGAGAAGGTTCAGAAAGATGAGTTTCATACACATGAAATTAAATCATTATTAATTTATCAAAAGTATATAAGCCTAATTAACTAATTGCTGAACTAAAATAAAAATATAAATAAAAAGAAATTTTTTGACCTCCCAAAGATTACTTATTGTAATTAATAATTTAATTAAGACATAGTCACAGAATAAGGTGGTCGAACTTAAGAGTCCTTTTTCACTATTGACTCTAATGACAATAAAATATTCCGGTGGACACAAAAGCTTAAGCTCTGCTCCAAGACTGCAGATTGTTTCCACAGCATATGTAATTAGTTAAATGAAAAAAAAAAAAAAAAAGACTGGCATTCCTTTACTTACAAATTACTACCCTTAAACTTGCACAGAATACTCCACATATCTGATTAAATTAAAATTTCACTTAGTATCAATTCATAAATGAGAATTAAACACTGGTCAAAGTGAAAACAAAATGTTTTGGTAGTGCCATCACATTGAAGCAGCACCACCTGGAAGAGATCACAATCTAAAAGATAAGAAAGAAACACTAGGATATGAAACACTAGGAAATAAGTTCTTGCTTACATTTATCTATTAAATCTACATTAACATGAACTAATGAACTGTGTTTTGTCTCTAGCGTTCAGTAGCTAAATAAACCTGTAAGTCTCCTTCTTAAAGCTTTTCCAACCTAGGCACCTCTGATCTCAGCAGGCTAGAAACCTGTCAGATATAACTTGCATATTTATAAAGCATATAACATTTGTTATATGCAAAAAAGAACATACAGGCTAAATAAATATTAGCCAATGCCTAGAAAAAATAAATCTTAAAAATGTGCAATTATTTTATGTTTCTTTTCTTATTATTAAGAAGAGTATGTTGCATAAAGATATATAATTGATATATAATGGAAATTAAATGGAAATGAAAAGGATATTTTTTGTTCTAAGCCTAATCAATGAAGAAAATGTATTATACATGACAGTGTTTATACTTTTCTTAGATCAATCCACGAGTTTTCCTATTATGAAAGGAATGGATGAGTGAAATTACAACCTGCTCCCTAACAAAACAAATACGTGTACTGTGTAAATATTAAATCACTATAGCAAATAAGAAATCACTGCTTACTCAACTAATGAAAACGGAGTAACTATCCTTGTTTATGTGGAACTAAATGCACCACTAGAATTTAATGTCTTTCTTTGAAAGGATGACCGTTTCCACTGAAATCTGAAAACACTGAAAAGAATTTAAATACTTTGACAACTTCTTTAGTATCTGCTATCTGGAGCACAATTCAGGAGCCTGTCTTTGATGCTTAGGATTTCTACACATACGAAATAATCAGAACAGTGAAATTCAAACAGTTGTAGCAATGGAGCTACATCGGGCTAGTGACTGGTCACATATCACTGATCTAGATGCAGGAGTTGAATGAACCATGAGGAAGAGAATTACACTTTGAAAGGAACAATCAGTGCTCTACTCATCTCCACAAATGAGAATGTGGAAGCCACCTTTTATGTAATCAATACAAATAATTGTTTCATATTTAATGTCTGAATAGCTATTGTTACCCTGAGATCGAAGATAGATGACATTTAAATATCCTTTGGAGAACCTTCTATTTCTCCACTGATGACAGAAGAAGCCTGGAAACCAAGCTTACAGCAGACAACCGATATTAACATGAGCAAGTCATGCAAGCTAACTCTGGCTTTTTGTTCATATTCTGAATTTTAAAAGGTGAATAAGTGTGTACTGGTATAAATATGAATTCATGGATGAACTAATATTTGTTTTATTGGGATAAGGCTATTCATTACTGACAATTATGTTTGCAAGGAAAATGGAAAATAAAGTGTGGGCTGTATGCATTTTTCAATGCCACGCCATTTGTTTAAACATATTAGAAATAGGACATTTTGCTGATCTAATGTTGTCTCATTTTCTACAGTGCTTTCTAGCTTGAGATACACTATTTCAAGGACATTAATAGAAGCACAACAAAAAAGAATCATCATTGTTTCTATTAGTTTAATAATAAGCCAAATTTACCATCTGAATTCTGTAAAAGGACTGAAGTTCTGTTTAAACCATGCTGCATATTGTTCACATTTTACATATCTCTGTATTTTCAGATGGAAAGATAAATTCCCAAGTATGCAAGAAAAAAAGGAATTTTCAGGTATTGCCATCCTAAGGACAAAAACCGGGCAGCAGTCTTTTATAAATACACCCTAGAAACATTTTAGCTGTAAACAAATCTTGCTACTCTTTCTTAAATGAAATAGAAACTGTTCTTTATTACCACTATGGTATAATGGCAGCAGTTAGAAGTACTGCATCATGTAAACTACTAATCACCTGAATTTAAACTTGGATAGTTTCTAATGTGTAACATCTAAGTAGCTAATTTCCCCAGTATCAGAAATACTGACACTTTACTTATATAAATCAATTCTTCATTCCCGGGATAGCCAGCATCCCTATGTGAATTTACATGAATTTACATACTTCTGTTCAGAAGGTTTTTTTATTGCATATATTAAAGTATTCCTCAAACTAAATAAGATATTTAGTCTATTCAAGTTTATTTAATACTACATGAGTGGTTAGATTTTAGGAAAGGCTCCAGAGTCACTGGAGCACTGAGGTAAATTCTTTGCATCTTTCCATTAGTAGGCACACCACAGCAAACTATACTCTTGTTGACTGAACTGCAACATTTCCTGTGCTGCAACAAATCCTATGTATCTCCTGCAAGAAGTCTCTTCCCTGTTATGACCAACGACAGGACCCAAGAAAGAAGGCTTGAAGTTGTGTCAGGGGAGGTTAAGGTTGGATATCAGGAAAAGGTTCTTTAACCAGGGGGTGGTTGGGTGCTGGAACAGGCTCCCCAGGGAAATGGTCACCGCAGCAGCCTGACAGAGTTCAAGAAGCATTTGGACAATGCTCTCAGGGACATCAGGTCACTCTTGGGAATGGTGCTGTGTGGGGACAGGAGTTGGACTTGATGATTCTTGTGGGTCCCTTCCAATGTAACTCAGCATATTCTGTGATGCCATGAAAAGAAGTCCATTCCCTCCTGAGCTAAGGAATTTCCTATCTTCTCTGATACTGTGGATACCTTGTTTAGCAAAATTTCTCTAATGACATTCTAAACTTCAAAATGTTCCCCCTGCTGAGCAACCTGTTAAAGAGAACTTGGCCTTTGTCCCACAAAATTCACCTTCACTCAATTTTCAGTATTCATGACTTAACAAAATTGCAGCCTGCTCTGCTGTTGCACCTTTTTAACAGGATATATCAAGCACTAACAAGGAAAAAAAATAGATTAGCATGATGCAGATATTTAGAAGTAAAGGCAGGAAAACTAGTTAGGACATTAATTTAGGGGTTTTTTTGTATATCAAATATATTCTGCATATACAATTCACCAATTACTCTCTGAGTAAAAATAATTTCTGCTTTGTCTCAATTTTATTCAAACATATTCAATTTTGAGGTGAAAATACCTAGAGATAGAGAATTCAACACTTTTCTCTACAGTTAACCCAGTTCATTCCAGTGTTTAAGCAATCTTGTTGATGGAAAAGTACTTTATTTCCAATCCATCTAGACTGAATTGGCTCTTGCTAAGATTTCTCAACTAGATTAAAGAGCTCTTTAGTGCACAGTAGTTTCTCCCTGTGGAGATACACTGTCATCAAGAACCTTGTCTTCTCTTCTTTTTAATAAACTGGAAGAGCCTGAGCACTCTAAGATATTTATTGCAAGACATATTCGCTTGTCCTATAATCCTGTGTGTCTCCCCTTTTCACACCCTCCAAATGTCAAGTGCTATTTAAAAATGGTGACATGAGAATTATACAAAATATTCCAAAATCCACCATTGCATCCAGAGATTAGCACTTTTTCACAGCACCAGACTGACACAGAAGGGAGTTCTTTATCTATTCCACATACATATGTATATATATATATATATTTATAAATATATATATGATATTTGGAGATATATATATATATATATGAATGTACAAAGACACATAAATATACTTGTATCACTAGCATATATTTTTAACTCCAAGTTTTACCTTCATCTTAATTGTGGTAAATTTCCTTTCGAGAACTTCAGTTTTCCTTGAAGCACATCCCACTCTGGTCTACATGTTTGAAACTAGTGTAATTATTATAAGCAAATTCATGTTTCTGTTAAGTTCTATAACATTTATGCAATTATTTGTAGATACCCTCACCATCTCTCTGTAATTAACACTGTTATTTTCTTGATCTCGCAAAGAAAATCTTTTTTTTTTTCTTATATATGTTCAAAAGAAATAATTAAAATCTGCTCTTGGCACTTTCCACTGTATGTCTGTATTTATTGATTTCTGCTTTTTCTGCACTGATTTTTTTATTACTTGTATTTTCTTAGCTCATTTTTATGCTGTTTTCATGGGTTTATGTTGTTTGATGCAATTATGTATTTGGTTAGAATCCTCTGTGCAAGCGTTTCCTCTCTTTCTGGGAATGCAAAATCTAAGTAGTTTAACACCTAATTTTATTTTTACCTTTGATTTTAAAGATCTAAATCTCCTCAATATCTTATTTTTTAATAACTATTTGGTCAAGTTGACTAATTATTATAATAAACTTTTTAATTCTGCAATCAAGACTGTTAAGTGTTCTTCATTCTTTGTTTATCCTTCTTTTTATGCAAAGTCATCACATGAATCAATTTTATCCTTGAGAACCAATGTTTCAACAATGCTCTAAAACCACAAGGTCATGGATTTGCTTTGGCTTAGTAATTATTTGGTGAAGAAATCTGGCAACTACTACCTCCAGAAATGACTAGTCCTACTTTTATTGGCAGTATTTACTAACTACATTTTTTACATCTTCAAATCTTCCATAATGAAAATCCCTCATAAAATGTCTCACTTTTACAACCTGAAAGACAATGGCATCTGTTTACAAATCTAGTTCTATGGGTGTCCAACAGACACTTCTTGCTATCTTAGTATCCTTCCATTCTTAATTTATCAGAATCTCTTTCATAAGTGCTAATTCTTTCTATTTGCCTGCCTGCCACTCCACTTACCACTACTAGTCACTTTCTTTCTTTAATGAATAAGTCATATGTTCTTATACCTGTGGAAGATATGCACAATAATCAGCTTGTTGCTAGCTGTATAAAATCCAATTTCACACATTAAATAAAAACTTTTCCACTTGGTTGCTCTGTCTTAACCCGAGCACATAAATAATTACAAGTCACTATGATATTTCTTGTCCATTACAGTTTCCTGTGCTTTAGCATTCTTCTCTTCGTCCTTCTTACATAAAGTATCATTTCAAATTCAGACCCTTCATTCTTCATCTTTTTTTTCCCTAGGGTATGTAACTAACTCACCTGTGGGCACATTAAAAAATAATGTTAGTGTTAAGCAACCAGCCCAGGCAATTCTCCATGGTTGGTATTTCTCACGAATGCCCTGCCAATCCTTATGTCTTTGACAGACTTTAGACTGTTCAATTTATTAGAACTGGGTTTGTTTGGGTTTGGCTTTTTTTTAATAAACTCTCCTTTTCATGGTAGAGGACACCCACATTACAGACAAATAAAAAGCCTCAGTGATTATCTGAGAATTAATATCAAGTTAAGAAATATATATAGCCACTATTAAGATAAATAATACATATATTTATAAAATGCTAACTGAAATATTCTTAGTACTGAAAGTTGAAAAATTAGCCTCTACAGCCACATTCTTTAGATCTTGTTTATATATTACATAATCCACCAGGGGGAGTTCTAAGAATGAAATAGAAATATTGACAACAAACATGAACTCTCAGAAAAACATAATTTAAATATGCAACTGCCATGACTTACACTTTCTGTTGAGCCCTAAAATTTTCCGTCAAGCCTATGACAAGAAATTGAGAGATTACTAACTATGGAGTCATATTGAAGTTGAAAATTCCAGTGTTCCAAAACAATGACATAGGGGAGAATGGCATGCAGCTATTTGATATGAAGTCTAATCTTCAGTGGCATGAGCATTTTTGAGTAATTATTAAAGTACATTATATTTAACCTTGATTCAACTGTCAGTCTTTTATTATGGGCATTTCAGTGGTACAGAATATCCTTATAAGTTCTGTTTTCAGCAACATCAGTGCTAAGTGACAGATTTCCCAACTTTTTCATCCCACAGAAAAGTCCCAAGAAATATCCACACAGTTCCCTACATCTTGCTCTCAGCAATGTTTTGCTTATGGAAGACACTCAGATTATACCAGTGTGCTCAACCCCATAAAAGACACTGGCTAAACAGGTTAACATCAGGTATGGTGTTAATATGGCACCATTTTGAACAAATAATTCCAGGGGTTGCAAGCAAAGAAACAATATAAGAAGAGTCATGAAGGAATATGCAATACCCTTAAAACAAGTTGAAAAAATCTTAATAGGGTGATTCTAGAAGTATATGTGTTGGCCAGCTGGTATAAACAGGCATTAGTTTTAATGACTAACGAAATTATGTCCATTTAAATTACATTATTTTTTGCTACTCTAAATACTTTTTAAAGTACTAGATGTGATAATGATCTTAAAATCAAGTAGGACTATTTCCTTCCAAGAAGCATCTGATTCATCTTTTTTTGAAGCATGTTTTAATTTCTGAAGTAATTCAGAAGCAGTCATCTTCAGACAGGCTTTTGGAAATGCAATTCTGAAAGATTAGAAGTTATATTTAAAGGAATCACTCAAACAAAGAGGTTTTTTCCTTCCTTCCTTCCTTCCTTCCTTCCTTCCTTCCTTCCTTCCTTCCTTCCTTCCTTCCTTCCTTCCTTCCTTCCTTCCTTCCTTCCTTCCTTCCTTCCTTCCTTCCTTCCTTCCTTCCTTCCTTCCTTCCTTCCTTCCTTCCTTCCTTCCTTCCTTCCTTCCTTCCTTCCTTCCTTCCTTCCTTCCTCCTTCCCTCCTCTTTGATTTCCATGCTTTACTGTCTTTCCATACATGATGGGTTTCACCTCTTGGTCACTTAAAGTAGACACACACCTTAATGGTTGTCAGTAGTAATTCTGTGCTACACAGAGAATCCATAATGGAAACCTTAGAAATTAGCTGGAAAGGCACTAGATATGGAGAAATCAAAAAGGATAACCGGAAATGACAATGTATATTAGCTTCAGTGTTCAGGTGTGCTGTTCATTCATAAGGACATAGATCTATTATATGAATATGTAATTATGTACATATATAACACATAATCTATATTATATATAATTACAGTTTTCAGGTTCAGTCTAATGTAATTATAACTATAAAGGTCTTGACACTGTGTAAGCACTGCTCAGCAATAGCAAAATCATCCCTGTGTTATCAATGTTGCTTTCAGCATATATGCAAAAATAGTCCCATGCTAACTACTGTGAAGAAATATAGGTCTATCCCTGCCAAAATCAGTACAACCAAGACATTTTTTAGTTTCTAAATGGAAATGAGAGACTGGTTGACCTCATCACTTAAAACCCCCATAAAATAGTTTCCCAGTTTTTCTGAAAATTTAACCAATGTTGGCATGGAATGAAAGCAGTAATTATTGTTGCAAGCGTTGAAATTTTCTAGGGAATGGGAAACTGCTATCAATTCAGCATTCCCCTAGGTAGAGAAGATTTTTTTCTATTAGCAATTTTAGCTGATCCTCACTTCCATGTCTGGATATTTTTTTTCTTTTTTCATGGTCAGGCATATCTTACTACTTTATGATCCCCTTTGTATGTGACCTCACTTTTGTGACATCCAGTGTACTTGCACACTAGCAGCAAAGAAGGAAGGAAGGAAGGAAGGAAGGAAGGAAGGAAGGAAGGAAGGAAGGAAGGAAGGAAGGAAGGAAGGAAGGAAGGAAGGAAGGAAGGAAGGAAGGAAGGAAGGAAGGAAGGAAGGAAACCAAGCAACAAGCAGGGAAGACACAAAGGCAGGAAAGCAGGAAGAGAAAGAGGGAGGGAGAGGGAAGGAACAGAGGGAGGAAGGAGAGGGGAAGGACATGGGGAAAGTGAAATGAATTAATGACACTGTGAAAGACAGGGAGAGGGAAAAAATGAAATAATGTAATTCTTTACATACAGCTATATTTCCAAGTTTAGCCTCCTCCATTTTATATGCTGATCGTATAAAAATCACACCTTATTGGTGCTGCATAGTTTTGTTGTTTCTTCTTCAGAAGAGGTTGTAAGAAAAAAGCTGATCCAGTGTAGTTGATGAGCTTTTCTATAAAGATTTAATTGTACTTTTATTAGTTTTAGATAAAAGTATAGGGTTTAGAATATTTTTATATCTATATAGTCCTCTTTTGTAGCTATCATGTATTACAATGTCTTTAAAACCTTTAAAACCTAAGTCTAAATGAGTTACAAAAATGTAACAGTTTTAAAATTATATGTTTCCATAAAGAAAAAAAAAAAGTATTTCTGGTAAGGATGTTTTCTAGCCAATATGAGATAATCTGTTATTTCTTAGTGCCAAGAAAAAAATCCACAATGAACAGTTGTCAAGGAGGACGGAGCAGGGAGAAAGAGCACCAGACAGTGTGATGCTGCAAAGTTCAATCTAATAACTGAACCAAAGCAGTGGGTAAGCTGTGTCAGGAAAAACTTCACACTCCCACATGTACAACCCACATACAGTTCCAGATCCTGAAGCTGGCTTTAAATGTGAGTTGGCACAGTGAAGCCTGGGGAAATGCAATAATTTCTGCAGCTCATTGTTGGATGCCTGCACAACAATATGCCCCTTCCCCTGCTGTTGTGGTCCCAATCCCTGTTACTGAGGAGGTGTCACACAGGCCACAAATAAAATCAGTCCATGATGACATGATGTAACTTTCTGGCAGCTTCAGGTTTTGCTCTTCTCTTGCTTGCTGAGGCACAGCCTGTACCAAGGCTTATCACACTCTGTCTTTGTTAGTATTGTATTGTCAGCTATGGCTCATTATATCCAGTCACCCAAGTCTTTATTAAGGCAAGGTTGTGATGTTTCCATGACAGAAAAAACTTTCTGAAAGTTTGCAATACCACAAGAGGTTTTCTGAATATGAATAAAATGAAATATTTTATGAACCAGCATATACAAAGTCTCAGTACAGAGTAACATGCCAATGAAATGGAAAGCCCAAAGTCTTGTCTATTAATAATGATTTTTTTTTTTTTAATGTCGATGGTGTAAGTGAGAACATACACTCTTTTGTCCCCCTGGCTCCAGTTAGGAAGAAATACTTGCAGGTAATGTTTTTTCTCAGTATCTCTGTATTATGATTCTCTAACATCTGTCATTATTGTATTGAAGGGTTCCTTTACATTGACAGAACACTGTAAAGCCTCAGTTTCTCATACTGGTTCAGGAAAGACCAGGGCTAACCTCTACTCTCAAGTGTTATCTTTTATTTCCCAGTACTGGAAGTAACCAAAAACATATCATTCCTCGAGATTTCATTGTCTTGTTTTTAATATGACTGCAAATTCTTTCTTAGTCAACAGAGAAATGAGAAGTCTGCCCTGCATTATACTGAACACATTATTGCCAGAATTAGACTGAATATTTTCAAGCCATTTTAACAATATGAGCCACTGATGATTTCAGAAAGCAGGGCAATGAGTAGGGACAAGAATCTTAGTGATGGAGTTTCTACAGAGTAATATTTCTATTGGTCATATATTCTTATGTTTACGTCAACCACAGTCCAAAGACTAAGATTCTCTTTTCTATCACGTCTCATTCCTGTATCTTTCCGTCTTCTGTTTTTCCTACCAGAGTTCCCCATACCAGTATCAGTTCAAACATCCTGTCCAATGTAAGCCCTTTTTCATCTCCCACGAGCTTCATATTCCAGTTAGGCTATATTCTTTGTTATCTGAGAAGCCCACAGAAAGCAATAGTGAGTCTTCTTTCTACCCTAAAGGATCTCTTCTCAATCTTAAAGTGTTGGGAATAGCAGACAGAAAATGCACTTAAAGCTTATGTCACGCTTTCTTGGTACCCCTGAACTGGGCTACATACTTCAATACATACTATATTCTCAGAGAATTTAGTGAATTAATTTTCTATACACACAATCTAAGTACTCATGTGGGGTTTTGTATTTAACCATCCTTGAATACTTTCATGAAAACAAAGAAAGAACGCTTATCCCCAGTACTAGGACCCATCCTTTAATCTTACAAAAGACATGGAAAAATGCCAGGTATTTGATTTTACATTGGTATGCAGACTCAAAGGTTTGAATTTACAGCTACAAAATTCAGCTGTCTGGTTTCTCATCTTCATTGTCTTCCATGAATGCCAAGAAAATCCTCAAAGATTCACTGTCTTTGGAGTGCTTTTTTTAGTTTGATGTTTGCAATTCTGTAGTACTGACACAGATTCACACTGATTTAGGCGCTCACCAATGCTTGTTAGGTTAAGTCTGCTTGTCCTGAGCTACCTCTAAGAACAGTAATTTATTTCTGCCTACAGTTTAGTGAGATGAAGCGGGATTTATGAATTGATATATCCTTCACTTGAGAGATTGAGATGTAGATCTGCTGACCCCACAGACACCACATGAAGAAGAACAGACATATCAGAGTACCCTTAGTATGCAATTATATGTCTAAAGCATAAAAGGTATTAGTTCAATGGGATATTAACATTGCTGCTGAATATTCAGTTTTCTGGAACTAGAATAAACTTGAAAAACAAATTAAAGCTATAGGAAGAGTTGAGACGTGTATAATGTAAAAAGATTATTCAGCTGAGGGTGCTGCTTTTCAGAGCAGCCCTCTCAAGAATAATACAAAATTCTGCCTTAGTAACCTTTTAATGTAGCATCTAGGCAACCAAATTGAAGTTCCTGATGATTAAGAAGCCATCAAATTGTGATTAAAGCACTACAGACTATTTCCTTAACTATTTTCCTGTAGATTTCACAGCATTTTACTACCAGCAGTTGTCTTTTCTATTTTCTATTAATTGTCTTGCTGTCCATATGCTAGTTCTTGAAATGCTCTTACCTTCCTCTTCTCCAACTGTGTCTTGATGGAGTGGTACTGTAACATGCTATGTCACAGCTGTACTAAGGAGAACTTAAAATGAAAGCAGCACACTGTGCTAAGTGCTGATTATTACTTTCAAACAAGAATATTAAAAATACTGGATGTGTGAAAGGTGGCCTATAAAGCACAAATTCTTCTCAAAAAAGAAAAAAAGGAATTGGGAGTAGGAGTCATAATAATAATAATAATAGTTTATATTAAAAAAAAAAGCTATGGAAATATTTTAAGAAAGCCATCCTTATCAAGAGAAATAAAAGATTAAACTATGTGGTTCATTTGAAAGTTGCAAGGATTTTGTGACTCTTGCTTATGTTTGCACTATTGAGATCATTCACTTTTGTGTATCACTAGTATGGCTTTAAAGGGGCAAAACAGAGAAAATTCTAAACCTCAAAAGATATACTTCCCAGTCAGGCATAATTGATATTGGATTGTAAGTTGCAAAAATGTTTTTAATTCTAATTTCTGTATCCTGGGTAATATTATTTATTTCTTGTTTCTTGTTTCTTTGGAATATCTTCAACTTCATTTTACTTGTCCAAGGGATGATAGAGAGAGGAAGGATCTTATTTAAAAACAACTCCTAAACAGTTAGAGTATCAAAATAACAGCTTTAAAAATCAGAATTTAACTAGTCAAATGAAGGGATCTGTTTTATTTAAAATTAGCATCCTATGTAGATCTAGGAAGCATTTTGAATAGAGATGTAATTAAACTTTTTACTCCAAGCTAGTACTCCAAGCATAAGAAACAGAAAATTACAGAATGTTTTAAAATTTTAGTGTGTTACTGTTAATTTGTTGCTAACATGCTACCAATAGCTTATTGCTAATAAAAGTCAATTAAATGCTAGCTCCAGGAAACCCATCTGTCGCACATTGCTTGAAAAGTAAAATTAAAAAAAAACAAAAAACCTGAACTTTTGCTTCATGTCATCCCTGGATACACAGCTCATATCTAAGAACACCAAAATCATAGAAGAAATACATTTAATAGCCTTACAGAATAATTTTGGTTCAAAGTGACCTCATCTAGTCACAGTCCCTACTCAGTGCATGTCTTAACTAGGTCAAGTTACTTAGCAACATTTTTAGTCATGTCTTGAATACCTCCAAGAACAGATCCCAAAAATTCCAGTGGTCATTGCTTTCCTAGTATTTAACTACTTCCATTGTTCTAAAAATATATATATTCTTAATATCCAGTTGGAATTTTGTATATTTTACTTTGTGTCTGTTGCCTATCTGCACCCCCAACAACAGTCTGGCACCTTCATGTCTGTATGGCTCAATCATGTAGATGCAGAGAGCAGTAAGGTCTCCCTCAGTACAGCAGGTTCATCGGGCCCAGCTTCCTCAGACTTCCAGCATCCAATCAGCATGGTGACCTCCCCTGGACTAACTCCGTTATATCCATGTCTCTCTTGTACTGAGGAATACAAAAGGAGACACAGCACTTTGTATTTGGTCTCATGGGTGCCAAATAGGGAAGCATCACCTTCTTCAACTTTCTCACTCTCACTGATACGCCCCAGGATGTTCATGGCCTTCTTGCAGCAAGGGTACACTGCTGGTTTACATTCAACCTGGTGTCCTTTTCTGCAGAGCTGCTTCCTAGACAGTTGCTCCCCAGCCTGTAGCAGTGCATGGGGTTATGTGTCCCTAGATTGCAGGACTTTGCATTTCCCTTTGCTGAACTTCATGATGTTTCTCAGTTTTGGGACCAAGCCTTTTTAATACCTTTATTTGTGATCTGGATGAGAGAATCAAGTGCATCTTGATGTGTGCAGGCAACAAAATGTTGGGCAGGAGAGACATCTGCTGAAGGGTAGGAAGGCTCTGTGGAGTCATGTGGACAGTTTGGATTGATGGGCCAAGGCCAGTGGTATGAGGTTCAACATGGCAAAGTGCAGGTCCTGCACTTGGGTCACAACAACCCCATGCAACACTGGGGTTGAGTGGCCGTAAAGCAGCAAAGCTAGTGCAGGGTCTGAACATAAATCCTATTGGGGTGACCGGGGTTACTGGGGTGGCTTAGCCTGGTGAAAAGAAGGTTCAGGGGAGACCTTACTGCTCTCTGCAACTACTTGAATTGAGCTTGTGTTGAGGAGGGGTTCGGCATCTTCTCCCAAGCAACTAGAAATAAGACATGGGGAGGAAAACTGCCCCAAGTTGCACCAAGTGAGGTTCAGGTTGGATATCATGAAAAATTTCTTCACTGATAGAGTGTTGAAGCATTGGAACAGGCTCTCCAGTGAGTTGAAGTCACTATCCCTGGAGGTATTAAAAAAACAAGTAGAAGAGGCACTTTGTCACATGGTTTAGTGGGTGTGGTGGTATTTATTCAAAGTGAGACTTGATCTTGGCAGTCATTTCCAACCTTAATGATTCTGTGATTCTGTGTTTTCAGCCCATTGTTCCAGCATGCCCTCTAAACAGCAGCCTTGCTCTCAAACATATCAATCATCTCCTCCTGCCAGTTTGATGACATCTGCAAACTTGCTGACAGACAACTCCATCTCATCATCTAATAAAGTTACTAGACAGTGTTGGACCCTGAAATAATCCCTGAGGAACATCACTCTTTACTGGTCACCAGCTGTACTTTTTACTATAGATCACAAGTCTCTGGGCCTGTCTGTCCAGTCAGTTTTCCATCCATCTCATTGTCTATTTATCCATATGTCACCAATGTGGTGGTAAGCAGGTCAAAGTGGTGGAAACAAAGTACAATTTGAAGTTAAAAAACCTGTTATCTGATCAGTATCTATTGAGCAGCATGTGGTCAGCTATATTAAATAGCAGAAAGCCAACTTATGACCCTGTAGATATCTATGATGTTAAACAGCATATGAAAAATGTCCTGACTGCAGCCAGGACAGGGTTAATTGTTGCAGCAGCCAGAAGGAAGGATAGCTAGGACCTGGAGATTATTCTATACCACCTCATATCATTTTCCAGGGACTTGGGAAAAGCTCCCTTCCAGGCCAGGTAGTGTAGCAGATGAAGCAGTTGAGTATTGTTGGGGGGTTTCCCCATGCTGAACATGAATAATTTGCCTCCTTCTTGTACACTTTGTCATTTGTATAATATCGTTGCTGTTACTTTTCCTGTTCTTCTCTGCTGTTTCCAGTAAATTGTTCTTATCTCAACATCTTTACCATTTGTGCCTCCAATTCTCCTCCAGTCCCGCTGCAGGGGGGAGGGGGAGAGAAAAGGGGGAGTGAGTGAGCAGTGCACAGTTTGGAGTGATTTAGTGGGAACACTAAATTGGGGAATACTGTTCTTTACCATGACACTAAAGAACTGTTAAATTACAATACTAGAGTTTTCTTGCCTTACTTGTTATTTGACTTTAGTTAAAGCTATATTAGTACTGAAATAAACCCCTAACATCTAAATGTAAAACTACAACTCATTAATGACTGTTATCATCACCTGCCAACATCTCAATAATATTTTTCTTAATTTGAATATGGAGTAATGTTACAATATTTCAATATGCTTCAGGATTAACTGTTGTAAATGGAAGGAAAAGGTTTTACATATCACTCCTTCCCCACTCCACCCCAACAGGTTTTAACTGTGAAATTTTGTAACCTAGATAATAAACATAACTAATAAAATAGTCACTGAAACTCTTCACCATAAAAGATCATTAAAAAATTTGCGTAAGGCATACACTTGAACTAAATGAAATGGTTTCTCTGTCTGCAGTACAATCAGAATTCTCAGTAAATTAAAGAGTCCATATAGAGTCAGTACATGTCACTGAGATTACTTACGTGTTCATTAATTAAGTTTGAGTAATGTTTTGTTGTGCTGGAACTAATGGCCCTTGCAGTGCAAAGCACAGAACTGCATCTCAGAGAAGCTAAACACCTCTCACCACTTCATTCAAAGGCACTTGCAAACATTCTGCATCTCCCAGGCTTGGAACTGTAACATACATTAGGGTCCTTTACATTGCTGAAGTTATGACTGGGTTACAGACACATCAATCACTTTATTCATTTATGTTCTTCTGGTCAAGGAATTTTTACTTATGGCCATTCTTCTACTTAGTGCATCAAAGTAATTTGAAGATTTTCCAAGTTTATGTTTAGCAATTCATTTTGAAATACTGTGAAATAAAAACGTGGAACAAGCTCTATCATTTCAACTCCCAAACAGCAGTTTTAAGATGCAAAATGATAGCTGAAGTTTAAGTGAAGTTTCCTGAAAAGTGAAGCACTGACAGGTTAAATAATTATATCTATGAGGTATTTCAGTTTTCTGTTTGAAGCAATCAAGTTTCAGTCAAATGGCATGATAATGAGATGAAGAAACTGGTACTATATCTTTGAAGGGAATACTCTCAATTTCTAAGCATTATCTATACACTGCAACACAAGCAGAACCATGGGCTTTGCTGAGAGAGAGAAAGCAAATCACATTTGTATTCAAAACCATACCAAGTATGAGTATTTTTTTTATATTTTTCCATGCTCTAAAACCAAACTGCAATTATCTTTTTAGGGAAAAATATGGCTTATTTTGCCTTCTTCAGTATTTACCAATGTAGCCAAGTACTCGTTGAAAGAAGGGCTAATGGTACATTAAAGTCACAGGGTCCATTAATCTAGTATTGTCTATTACAAACTTTAACTAATAAACACACAATGGTTCAAAATAGAACATATTTTAAAACATCTTTTACTCAAAAAATAATTGCATCCCAACAAGGTGGCCATCACAATTTCAAATTACACTATCCTCTGTTTTCTAAAGAGACAGATAAGTCCCTACAGTATGACTTTAATTTCTGACAAGTATGACAAGCTGATAAATTGCGGACTTTAGAGGTTAGCTTCCCTACATATGAAGCCTCTTATAACTAGAAGAATAAAGAACTGTCACTAAAAATGCTTGCTAGAAGAAATCATTTGCTTCAGCTTATTGAAATGTTCCATTTTGCTGCTTTTATTTTTCTTAAAAAGACATCACACATGCATTTCACTCAACTATCTAACTTAACTCTGACAATAAATTAGGAATTTAAACTTATCAGACATATGGCTCTGCAGATTGAAAGCTTTTTGAAATTGACAAGCTAGTAACAACCCAGATTGCAATTAAGAAGTACAGAAGTCTTAAATCAAGAGACATGGATATTTGTGCTGCCATTTAAATTAGAAGATTCATTAGAAATAATTAAAAAAATTAAAATCACACCATAAAACACTGGCAAGGCATTTTCATACTTCAGAAATAAAACAAACTACATTCAATCTGATGTGTCTAAAAAAGAAACCAATGACAATTTACATTTTTGCTCTTATTAACTTCTTCCTTGTAAAGCTTTCATTTAAAATGTTGCCATCCAAGTTCATTTCTAAAAAGTACAGGGAATGCAAACATAGAAATTGCCAGCGTTCAGTGTTCACTAAATTTTTATGAAATCTACCTTCCTCTTTACTTCCATCAACCTCATAATTTGCTATATGGCAGATGTATCTTCTAAGATTTTTCAAATGTTATCTGATTTTCCTTCACTGCTTTTCTTATCTTCATTTCCTCACTTTCTCCCCTCTTCTATGACCACATTTGCTTTTCCTCGCTTGGATTTTGCATTTCAAAATAATAATTTGGTATTTGACACTGAAGACGAAATATCTCCAGGGATATTATACCTCTGCTCATGGAAAGGGATATATAACTTTATAGTTAATTAAATTTATTTACATTATTTAAATTAACGAATTTTGTATTTACATCACAGGATGTACCTGTGAGCACCATGCAAATAAAAAATTGTATCCTTTGTTTCCACAGATTTCACGGTTAGGGAAATAGAAGTTATTCAGTGTGACAGAAAACGTGTTTGAAATTATTTGTCTCCTGTCAACAGGATTCTAAAATTAATTGGTCTGCTCTTTAGAAGCTCTTTCTTCTTCAACATAAAGAAATCTCCATGCTCAAATGTCTTGCCCTCATAACATGTTATGTGAAAGCACAAAACAAGTTATATATGTATATAAGAACAATGTAATTTGGAACTTACATCAAGTCTGAGACTAGGCAAGCAGACTTCTTTGAAAAATGAAGATTAAAACATTTATGGAGATTCAATGAAGCAAACTATTTCATGAAAATATATTGATTTTCATTAAAATGCTATTGTGAAGACAATTGTGAATTACTTTCTACTTAAAAGTAATTGTCAGAGAAAAGCTGTATAACATTTGCCAGGTATAATGCAGGCAGAGACCTACTATTTTATTACTTGTTTTTTTTTTCAAATGAATCAATGAATATTTAATTTCAACTATGTAATTAGCTAAGAAATTATTCAAAGATGAGATTTAACTTGAGTCATATCTGAAAATTATTACACAATCTATTGCATAAACCATTTCTGTCACACTGAATAACTTCTATTTCCCTAACCATAAAATCTGTGGAAACAAAGGATACAAATTTTTATTTGCATGGTGCTCACAGGTATGTCCTGTGATGTAAATAAAAAAATCATTAATGCATAAATCTATTTTTACAAGATTATTTGAAAAATTTTTTCTTGCATTCCTACACCAGTATAGAACTATTGTTTCTCTGAGTTTTTTTTTTATCTCAAGCAAACATCTGCACAAGATTCCGGAGTTAAGCGAGTACTACTACTTTCTATACACAACAAGCTTTTGCAGTAACACTGTGGAAGAAGATTCACAGAGCCAGAATTTGAGATACATCACTTTGAACTTTTTAAAAAAGCACCCTGAAAAGCTTTCAAGAAAGGGCCTTGAAGTTCTCTTGAAAGCAAGATAACTTTTTTTAAAGCAACAGTGATTTTCCCATCCTTTCTTTAGCCAGAGCTTCCCCTCAAATCCTCTGCGTAAGACTGGAGGAGTTTGTTAAACAAACTCCCTCTTGCCCTACTTTATGTTTGCCCTCATCACAGTCCATACTACTTTCCTGGAGTCTGAAGGAAGAAAGAATGCTTTCTGTCACCTCGGAGACTATGCATCTGCTCTTTGCCTGCGCTCATCGCTTTCCTCCCCTTTCTTCACATTCCCAGGTCTCTGGTGTTCCTCTATCACACTCCTCAGGGTATCTTCCTTGAACTGTGTAAGTTTTTCCTGGTCATGTATCCATGTAGAAGAACTAATCCCGTTTCTCTTACGTAGATTCCCTTTGATTGAGAGTGCTGTGCTGAAGATAGGCAATAAGGCGCTCCTTCCCCACTCACAACTGGTCTTCCACACGTTAATACAAGACAGTCAACTAGATGTGAGCTGACTCACACCTGAATTAAGTACCACAATGCCTGTGAAAATATCATGCACTATGAAGCTTATCTTTTAGGGTTATGTTTTCACTGGGTCAGAAAAAAAATATTGTCATTTCATTGTGATTATTTGTTTTTCTAGCTAAGAGAAAGCATGACTTGTGCATCCTTGCAAATCCACGGCAGATAAATCAGAGCTTGCTTGTTAATTACAAGCAAGTTAATGACAAGCAAAAACGAAGTCTTGTGACTTCCTTTTTGATCTGACATCTTCTGTTGGTGATTTTCCCAATACACATAATTGAGATTTTTAAATCTCAGCATTAAAAGAATAATAGATTATATATCAAATATCTCAATCTTTGTGAACTTTGTGATACATTAGGTATGTATTAGTCACAAATCTTCAAATGTACTATGAGTAATTTCAGTAAGTTCTAAAGAACCATAAGCAATTTTAAATTTTTTAAAATCAATATTTTTCTCTATTTTCTTCATGTTCATACAACAAAATAAACCGAAAATATGAATGTAATATATAAATCTAAGAAATACATTGATAAAAGGTTGGGTTTTTTCAAAACACATCTGTTCAGTCCAAATGCAATTTCATTTGAAAGAAGATCACATGAATTCTGCTCTGACAGCTTATTTCTCTCCACTGACAGAGGAACGTTATTAACTGACTAGCTTGGACCTGTAACACTATAATTTAAATGCCTAAATACAGAGAAACAACAGAGCTTGCTCAGAAGTGTAAAATGGGTATAACTACCTGATCTGTAGTGGTAAAACACCACACTTAAACATGTGAATTACAATGTGTTATTAGTTACAGAAAAGAATAAATAAAACAAGGACATAAATGCTGAAAAAGAGAATCAGATTCAATGAAAAGTGCTCTATTACTTCAATAATAATTTCAGTAGAGACCTAGAGGGACCATTATTTCTCATAAATGATATATAATCTACTCTTTATGTAAGTTTAATTTCATGAGCCAGATGTTTTAAATTTTGTCAAACTATGAAGAATCAAATGGCTACCAATATGATTGAATTTCTGAGTAAGTAGCGTACTGCTGCCTCATTGATTCTGGTTAAAATTTTATATTGATTCCAAACCTGTTCTGTCAGATGTAACTAGAAAAATATTAAATATTACCAGATAAAATTCCTTATTTCTAGAACTTCCTGGCTTAATCTACTTCACAGATGATTAAAAGGAGGGATAATTCTTGACAAAAAAACCCAAACCCACAGCCCAACAAAACTCCCCTCATAGTGTTCACACGTAGAACAACGACAATTACAAAGCTTCCCTAAAGCTAAACTAAAGAAAGTGATTAAAAAGTATTATAATGATTTACATATACTTTACTATTATCACCTGTATATGATCATGTATCTAAATAAGTCTTATACAGTGCTGGCCCAGGAGACTGCATCCATCATAGAGGGCCAATTCTCATAACTTCACAGAAGTTCATAGGAACCATCACTGCTATGGTTTCAAAAGGACCACTTAAGAAAAAAAGTTCCATAGAAATACAGAATAGAATACAGAATAATTTCAAGAAAAAAACTAACAAGGTATTTTCACTTGTAGAGGATATATAGGATTCACAAGATTATACTTCAGATATTCCAAAACTGCCTTACCATGGTGTAGTTGTGAGCCACCTTCATGAGCTCTGTGCATCCTTGTGCATCAGCAAATGCTCGTATTCCCAAACAGTTGGATGGGTGCAAAAGCTTCATTAGAAAATGGCAGCAAACCTCTACTACTTGTGGGAGCTGAAGGAGGCAGGCAGCTGCTAGGAGGTTTTCAATGGTGTCTTCTTTTAATTCCAGGCAGCCTAAAAAAAAAAGGATTGATAACAAATGCAAACTTATTTACTTGGTCTTTACAAAACATACAGTATTGAAAGATGTTTTTATAAATAATCATAGCTCTAGATAAATAACTCTACAGAAAAAGCGAAGAAAAGAAGAATTAATCTCCCTGACTGAACACCTATGTGACCTGAAAATTATATTATTAGAAATAT
This sequence comes from Aphelocoma coerulescens, assembly GCF_041296385.1. Classification (NCBI taxonomy): domain Eukaryota; kingdom Metazoa; phylum Chordata; class Aves; order Passeriformes; family Corvidae; genus Aphelocoma; species Aphelocoma coerulescens. The sequence continues at coordinate 53,438,015 of NC_091013.1, read as the reverse complement.
TTCTCTTTAAACTACTATTAATTCAACTATGTAAAAGGCATAAAAAGAGACACTGTACAGTGTGAAATGGAAGAGAAGACTTGGAATATCTGGATATCAACTAGGCTGTGGATGGTTTTTTTTGTTGGGTTTCTTTTTTTTCTTGCATTGAAATTTGCAATAAAACTTGTGTTATCTTCAGCGGCACAGAGCAAACCTCACAGCCATTTACTTCCCTAAAAAGAATGAAATAACTGCCTAGTATAGTATGAATAAACCCATAAATATATCTTCAAAACAAGGCTTAACAGTCTTCAAACATTGTGTTGCTTATTTACAATGTGACTTTGGGATTAATGTTATCTGAATAACATACGACAGGCTTCTCATAGCACACAGCTCCTCTAAAATAATTTATATTAGGGAAAAGAACCATTAATTAATACTTATATGGCACTTAATTCTATAATTTCACAAGTCATCATCTTCACCTTGAAGGATGACACACTTTTTAATAAATAAAAGATAAAATAGAATAAAATAAACTTTTAAAATAATTTGTTTTAGGCTGGAATATGTAATTCATGTTATAGTGCTCCCCCAACCAACATTTTTAGCTTTACTTTTACATTAGTATCTTATAAATCTCTTACATTAATAACTTTAAAAGCTACAAACTAAAGATTACAAGGATGTTTTGGAGAACTGGAAAAAAAGAATAGGAAAATAAGATGTACAAATTTCATACAAATGGTCAAAAAATACCTCTGATTTTATTTTGCTGTGCGTGGAAAACTCATTTCTGACTATAAAAGGATTAAATGTATATTGATCTTTCTCTTAAAAGCATTATAGTTCAACACTTAGATAAACTCACTCTTTTCCACATACAAACATTTATTTGCTGTCATATTAAAAAAAATCTACAAATCTTAATAATTCTATTGCATGGCACTAAGGAGTTCTAAAATCCTCCACTTCACAACAGTATGCCCTTGAAAAGATGCTTTATATTGCAATACCAAACTCAAAGTAACATTAACACTGCACATCTGATATTTTCTCCTTTCCCTATATCTGGAGCTTTTAATATAAGATGGAAACTGTGAAGTTATACTTTACTAGATTTAGTTACCTTCTGCAAAGGTCAGAGCATCAGATCAAGCGCATAGCCTAATTTCAGTGGGTTTCCTCTGCTTATTTTTATTCTTCTATTAATGTCACATGAGTTTCTCTTTATGTTATCTGACATTTTCTCACCATTTCTGTAAACCACAGCTCTATGCAATGTGGTCAGAAGTCATACTCAGTAGCAGATTCTTGGCTGACCCATATATTTATCAATGACACTCCCTCATTTGCTGCATGCCTGCAGGTAATGGCTGGCTCAACACACAATCTATTCTCTGGAAGACAGTTCCACTGTGTGAAGTGGAAGCTTTCAAAAGAGAGTTGTTTTCAGCTTAAAACTGACCATCCTGGTACCAAAAGTAAAAAAAAAAAATTAAAACTGTGCAAAACACCTTTGAAAATTAGATGAACTGAGAAATGGAAACAAAAATAAATTAAAAAAAAAAAGAAAAATCTCCTTTTCTTACATGCTATTTCTCAACAATGAGCTCGAAAAAGTCTCTGGCCCTACAAAACTGATCCAAACAGCATTTGCAAAGTGATGTAAGTATAGAAAGAATCACCATCTTTTATGAGGAAAGGCAACAGTCTCATCGGTTGGCTTTTTATCACTAAAGGTAGCTACCCTTAGGAGAAGAACCCAAAGGAATCAGTTGAAACCATATCAATCTATTTGTTTTCAAATTGAAGATATTTTCTGTTTACTTTAAGGTACACTAGTCCTGGTATGGTATTAGTTGGGAAACAGTGGGATTAAACTAAATTTAAATCAATAAAAAATATTACCTGTTTTATGAATTAGCCATTTCTTTATGTAACTAACATGACATTTTTGAAGAAAATGCTTCACATTTTTATAGAAGAGTGTGAACACATTTCTGCTTTACAATTTAATAGAGGAAGTAAACATACAGTGGTTTCTGGGATATCTGGGGATATGAATGTATTATGACGACTTATTTTTAACTAAATTCAGAAATACTAATTTACTACTTAATATATCTATGATAAGAGCTAGAAGAGTACACTCAGTATGAATTAGAGTTTATTGTTCTTCATTCTTCAATGATAGATAAGTTTTTAATCCATCTAAATGTTTTCCAAATCTTGCTTATCTTCTTTTCTAAACATCAAGACAGCTTCATAAATTTGTTCACAAGGGCTGTATTCACTTTTTCAGAAGAGTGCTATGACATTTTTATGCAAATTCCTCTGGGATATCAAGTGTTTAGCATGGTCAAAGTTTGAAAAAAGAAAGCTGTTAAGAGGCTCTGTATATAAAATATCAAATCTTCAGACAGTTTTATATTGGCAATTAGAAGATCCAAGCATCTATTTAAAACTGTTTAATGGGATATTCAAGGGGGCATTAATATTACTGCTTCTTCAATTCACCTCCCCCTCACATTTTTATGCAATAAGAAGCTTGCTCAAGTGGCTTTGTCTGACAAAAACAAATTAACCAGAGCTTAAAATCTCCTTTTGTATTACATTAATTAAGATGAAAAAATATGAGGAAAAAACAATCAAAAGAACTTTAATGTATTCTAATTGTTATTCTAAATTATAGCTGTATTTGTGAAAAAATTTATGCACATTGCTTATGCAGAAATTAAAATGCCTGTCTTTAGCATGAATTCTCATAATGACTACATAAATTTTATTACCTCATTACCAAATGTGAAGCAGAGATACTATAAGAATTCTCTGATATTCTTGTTCTGTCACTAAATCTTTTCCAAGTTCAGGGACAGTTTTGATTTGGTTTATTTTTTAGTCTTTTTTTTATTTTATTTTTTGCTTTTATTCTCTCTTCTACACTATTGACTATACTTTAGAACTATTTTTGTTTAGAGGGAATCACCAAATTTTTGCCCACCTTTGTATGATGTTAATAAGATCAGTGTGTATCACAGGAATAGCCTCCCACAGCTATTGACCAACATATTGGACCTGTGGTGGGACCACTCAGTAGGTACAGATCCTTTGCTCTGTGCATAAGCAATGGATTTTAACCTAAATTGTAACGCATGGTAACATCATTTCACCTCATGAGGACCATAGTTTTTTTCTCTTTTGTCTTTCATAGCAAGACTCCTCAACATTCCTAAGAGCACTGTAAGTGTCTACAAGGGAAATCATGGCAAGTGTCAAGGAATTGGAAACAAAGGCTAAAACTAATTCCTTGCAATAAGGTATTTATCTTTTTAACCTTTCTATTTCATGTGTCTTGGTCATGAAATATCAGTTGTGTTGCAGTTTTGAAATGTTGCTGAATGGAATTATTTCTATAGGCTAATCAGTTTTAGGAGGTCTCATTTTTTCAAAAAAAAAAGGCAGCAAATGGTATCAAGATAATATTTATTCATCTTATGCATAGTAGATTAATTGCCTACAATTATGACTATAATAAGAAATTGCTTTTCTGAAACAGCATCAAATTCCATTGAAGAGCTGAAAAAGCTTATAAAAAAGGTACTGTGCCTCACATTGCTATAATAGACCTTTTGCTTATCTTAATCATTCCTTACGTACTTTGAAGCAGCCACCTGACCTAATCACCTGCCATCTCCTTTTACAGTCCACAGAGAGAAATAGGAGGTGTTAGAGCAGTTTTCACCTGCTCTGTTTTAGTCATGTACTGCAGAATGAGATGACTCACTCTCTGAATAGCTATTTCTTGATTTCAGACAAAAGAAGCACCTTCATTTGACTTACTGAGACATTACCGATATTTATATTTGTTGATATGAATTCAGTTCATCTGCCCCCAAACACAGCACTGGAATCATCAGACTCATCAGGTTTCAGGTGATGAAACACTCTTTGGGTTCAATTCTGATGATCAATTCTCTCTGTTATGTTCAATTCCTGGTAGTGATATAGTTTGTAAAATCACCTCATGTCTATCCATAAACAGCAGTCAATGAAGAACACTACAAAAAGTATCTTCTGTGTAGCAGAACATCTTTTAGTCTCCAGTTTGACCTATGCCTTAAAAGATAGATAAGCTGTACTGTCTTCCATACTTATTATAAAGGTGAAGATGTTTTCAGAAAAGAAAATAGGAAACAATATATTCAGTCAGCAGAGGTTTCTCCTGATCAAACTATTTTTTATTTTCTATTAATTATTTGCTGCAGACCACATTACTCAGTTGTACTTGAGGAAGAAGGCATTCTCTGTCTAATTGTGTCTGTTTAGAATTATAGAATGGTTTGGGTTGGAAGGCACCATAATGATCATCTACTTCCAACCCTCCTGCCATGGACAGCGGCACCTTCCACTAGACCAGGTTTCCTCCATCCAGCCTAGTCTTGAACACTTCTGGGGTGGGGCATCTCCAGCTTCTCTGGGCAACCTGTTGCAGTATCACACCACCTTCACAGAAAAGAATTTCTTCCTATTATCTAATCTAAACCTACTCTACTTCAATTTGAAGCCTTTGTTGTGTCACTTTGGGCCCTTGTAAATATTCCCACTCCATCTTTCATGTAGGCTCTCTTCATTTAAGTATTGTTATGTATAAAATAATTTCTTAAGTTATTCCAGAGACATATAAATATGCACCTTGTGAAAAATGAAAAAGCCTTCATCACCATAATATGAGGATTCTTATAAATTACCTAGATTCACTCTTTTAAAATACTGTACAATTATTTACACCCTAATCATGTCATATCTTTGAGTAAGTGGACTAAACTGGCCTAATCACGTGATCCTTGGTCAGTACTTCCAAAGTCCCCTTTATTTAAATAGCATGGAAAATTACAACATTGCAGAGCGATAAGAAAATACTATTAACAAATTAAAATCCCCCTGAGCAGGAAACTTCTTGCAAATGTCTGGCTAAAGATCAGAAAACTATTATTAGCCAAAATAATCCCCAACGTGTTACCTTTTCATCTCCTGTTCTGAAAAAAACCCTCAAACTACAAACCAAAACACCTCTTGTATAACTGAAATGTCAGGTTTTAGAGAAAATTTCTCCACTGACTCAAACACATCAGCTTTTTAGAGAGAGACATTAAAATGTTATTTTCACCTTATGCCATTCACGTGCCTTAGCTCACTTTATATACTTGAACTCAGTCCCCTGTAAGATATACATACAAATAACAGGACTAAAAGCAGTAAATCATTTATCTTCATAAAACCTTTTTATCAACTGTGAAGAAAGATATGTTAGCAGTCTGAGACAGAAGATATGTTTTTCCATTAGTTATAGAAAAATTGTTAAAATATGAACATCATTCTTGGGATTATGTGCTAAATATTACTGGTTTGTACTTGTACAGATGACCATTATGTTAGTAATTTTGTCACCAATAATTTAGCCAATATACAGGCATTGCCTTTGTAAATGTTAAGCTTAGTTTTGTACATAAATAGAAAAAAAAAACCTCACAGGTTAAAACAAAGAAAAAAAAGCCAAGATAAAAGTTACCTCAAAAAATATACAAATATAACCAGCATTTACTAATTAAATTTCAGCACAAATCTTGCACTCATACACAAAATAGGCTGGGAGATGACAAAAATTATTCCCAAAAGCTCATTTCATCTATAAGGCCTTAGTTTCTCTTAACTGTTTTTAGTCAATGGACTTCAGTACTTAATGCTTTCTTCCAGACTGTAGGTTATGCTCATCATGCTGCACACATCAAAAGCCACTCCAGGAATTCAGGTTTGTAAACAAAAGCAAACTTCATCTTGAGAATCGGGGGGAAATTTCATTCCACAAGACTTGTACCAAATATTGAGTACATCTCAGAGAGATACAACCTTTCTATTACACAGTCAAGCTTTGGCTGCTGGTGGGAAAAAAAAAATTAAAAAACGAAAAAAAACTGTCTCAAGGACAAAGGAGCTCAGCTTTCAGGTTTGAAGGAGCAGTATTTTATTCTCCACATCTGAAGCTAGCTCAGAAGTAGGAACACTCACCTCTGCCAGAATAAGCTTCTTAACTTCTCAGGCAATGATTTGGCAGCTTCCACTACAGTAACACAGAGAAGTTCAAATCCACGCTTAGAGAACAAAAAGTTACAGAAATGGAGGCACCAATTACCAAGAAAATATTTTTGTTTAAGAGTCCACCTTACAGCCTAATGAAATCTACTTTGCCTTGGGCTGGACTGCACTGCTGGGAGAAGTGAGTACTCCAGTTGCATCCTGTTCTGAGGGTACGTTTCATCACAACTGCTGGCACAGAGCAGAAAGGGAGTGAAGGTATTTTACATTGCAGGAACAGGAGTAAACACCTGAAAGGTGAGGACGTCTTTCACAAACTACCATTGCAATTTTCATGATTCTTTTGCTTTTCTTTTGGAACTGGGGATACACAGCTAGGCAGCTGAACTCAAGAGAGTGGATATAGGTACACATCTCCACTGCAGGACCTCCAGAAAGAAACACATTAAAGAGGAATACCACGGCACAGCAGCCTGTCTGATCACTTCCCTAATGCCATTTAAGCAATAAGCTTAAATGCACTCACTTAAAAGCACTCATTTTCCAGCCATGTTCAGTACTTGTTTTAATCTCTCTTTGGAGATGAAGAACTTTGAACCTAGCAAGGGACAGCTTCAAAAATGCACCCTGAAGTGCACTCAGTTATCTGTTCTTCCCCTCCATACTCATTGTTTCCCTGTGTCTGCCTGAATTTATTCTTATTTGTTGCAGTGGCAAAGTCCACTTTACACCCCCATGCTGCTTTGAAAGCAGTCTCTCTGTAAACCTCTGTGCTGGAAAGTTCTCCCTTTACCATGATTCCACTAGTTACTGACTCTCTCCCCCCTCCCATCCCTTCTCCCATTGGCTCCTGTTATGTCACTCACCCTTGCCTCTGCCCCTTAGCCCTCAGACCATTGTTTTCTGATGCTTTGCCCACCCCTGGGACCCTTTGGGATAAAACAACGCGTGCGTTTCGCTCTTGGTTCTTTGTCCCTGCTTCCTTTGAGTGTGTTGGTTTCATTGAACACCTCAGAATTGCATGCAGAGAGCCCCTCTCGCCTCTTTATCTGCAGTTCGTGCACGGGCTGTGTGTGCGAGCGGCTGTTCGCGACCTCCTGCCAAGGTGAGACCGTGTGCACACGTGGGTGCTGCTGGAGTGCTGCCTGAGCATCTCCATGAGGGACCTGTGCAATATTCGTGGCATCGATCCACCAAAGCCCTCTTTCATACTTATTGACTTCCATAGAAAAGCAGACTGCATCACACTACAAGGAAACACAGTCACTATCTATCTCTCCATAATATTCTAGATCATTCTGAATACTCAAAATTTATGGATATTCAGTTCAGAGCTCTTTTCTAAACAATTCTCATATACTTTGCCAAAAGAATGAGACAACAGCTGGTTCCTAATACATAATTGACAATTCTGTCCCTTAATGAAGTATACAGGGTAAAAGGAGGAATAACAATTCATTGGAGTTTAGAACTCCAGGAATGAGCAAGAACTTTGTGTTTCAGTGACAGGAATGGAAAGCATCTGATCCAGAGTCTGATCTGGTCCTCAGAGTATGCCTTGCTCAAAAAAAAAAAAAAAAAAATCAAGGAGGCAACCACTCTCTGCAGTTCTTTAAGATAACTGGGTCTCTGAAGTTCTCTCATATAGACTTGAATTATGTGAAAGCCCACAGTTTGTTTTAGAATCAGAAAGGTATTCAGTGAAGAAAGGTACTTTTTTCCAAGCAGGCTGACATCCACGGGGGAAAGAAGACAACAATCTGGGCCTACAGTTACATTGAGGAACTTTGAAAGATTCTTGCATTTTACACATGGACAGTGTAGCTGAGAATTTAATCCAGGTGCATAAGTAAGAATTTTATGAGGAAGAGTATGCATGAAAATGTCAATCTGAAATGAAACTGGAGCAAAGGTATGTATGAACTTTGCAGTGAGTCAATGCAGAACATCCATGGGCAGATAACTTGAATGGTTCTACAGATCGTGCCAAACTATCACTTCCTAAACTGGAGAAACCCTAATAAAGAGGGCTTCTTTGGATTGCTCTTTGCAACTCTCTCTTTATTGACTCCTGAAAAGTATGACGTATTATGACAAGTATCCACTTCTAGAAGAGAATTTCACAGGGGATCCTTCATATCCAGAAGTTAAGTTTATTCAAGGCCTATGAGCATCTACTATGATACATGACCATTTTTCTGTACTCTCCATTACACAACGGCTGACGAAGTCTTTCAGATCAATTCAATTACCTTAATTTGTCCTTTTATCACTCATCCCAGAGTTCCTGGACCAAATGATCTCCTATCTGATATGAATGGAAATTTAAGGGCCTATTCTCTGCAAGTGCAAAGTCAACCATCAAATACATGGCTGAGAAAATGTAGTGGGACAGCAGCAGGTAACAGCCTCCTGCAAGAAGTGCTAGTTAGACATGGTCCACATTCACAGCGGTCTCTAACGTGACACTACAGAACAAATAACCCTTGAACAAACTCAACATGTCACAGAGGTAGAGAAAAGGACCTTTACAGCATCAGGGTAACTCCAGTTCTCAATGTGATCAATACCTACTACAGAGGAGTAGCCTGAAACACTGTAAACATGCCACCAGCAAATCCAGATTGTCTGAGCATAAGCCTTTAATAAAATACATACAGCCTTACATTATATCTATTGAGTTAAGCTGGTCTGGAAATTCCCTCTAGCACTGAGGCTAATGGGAATGAAATGGCCTCAGTTTTACCCCAAACAAAATCATCCTCCAAACCATGGCAGTCACATTCAAACAGCATGTTGTAGCGTAGCCCTGCGTCTGTGATAACCCCTGGACTCTTGCACTATAAATTGGCACAAGCCCAAAGTACGCTACGAGTTGTTCTCATTGTTTGTTCATATAGACAACTGAGTTTCAGCAATTAAAAAAAAAAAAAAAAAAACAAAACCAAGAAAGAAACCTCCCTGGGATATTTAATTAATATAGTTTCTGTGCTGCAGGACCTAAGGGTCCTTGGGCTTAAAGGCATGTTCCTACTTGCTACATCCCTGCTGTCAGTTCTGTGTGTGTTATTAGCTGTAACCCTGACAAAGACACTTGACAGTACTTTAATTAAAGAGTCTCCCAAAGAAGATCTAATTAAAAGCTATACAGCAGAGCTGAACCTCCTCCATGTATGATCCATTCTCTATTTTTTTCTTCAGATATGTATAAATAAACCAAGGATTTTTTGTTTTCTATTACTGAAATGGGTTTTACTTTTTCAGTTTCATTAACGGTATGAAAGCACCAACCTACTCTTCTGTTCACTGTTGGGAATGTATGCTAATTAGATATCCCGATGCTAATTAGATTTCCCAATACACAAAATCTATAGTAACTTCACAGCTCTGTTGTAACTTCAAAGGAGGGCTCCTAGAGTCACCGATAGCAGCAAAACAACAGAATATCAATCTACAGTTTCAGTCTTCTCTGACCTATTGAAGCACAATTGAAAATAATGAAAACTCAAGCTTTAAGATCAAGAAAGAAGCTTTACCTAAGAAAATGAGGTAAAAAACCACTCTTCTGTATCACTGCTTATCTTGAATTCTTAAAAGATCAAAGAATACATATCCATCTATCCCAGGGCACTAAGATCTCAATCATAGATTTTTTTGCTATCAATCATCTTGCTGCCCGAAACTGAAACGTATTTTCTGCATAGCTGTTGCACCTAAGTGTTGGCTTCAGATTTCTTCAGTTTGCTCACAAGGAGAAGATATGCAAAAGAGGAAGTTTTGGTTCCTATTAAGTTACAGTTCTGCTATATCACAGAGAAAACATACTTTGCCTATTTGAATAAACCAACAAAATGCAGCAAAATGTGGATAGATTAATGAAGTTGCATATTTTTTTACTGGTCAAATATATCCTTCACAACAAACAGTAGTAAAGCTGTTTTGATCTATCCTTGTGAGCCTGTGTATATTACAAGAAGCACATAATTTTGATGGAGTGTTTTTCTAATAAATTTACATCATCTACATAATTTAAATTATACAAGCTGTAATTACAGTATATGTAGCTTATGTAGTTAGAAAACTTTGTGCTTATTTCAGGTAAAACAATACATAGTCACTACCTTATTAATTTTACAAAAAGAGTAAGTCCTAAATATATAAAAAACCCAGAACACTTCCAAAACAACCTCAAGACTGACCTAACATAGAGTTTATAGTACGTATTCTAACATGTCAACTTTTTCAGCTTTATTCAAATTCAGTTTTATAGGTACATCTATCACATAACTTGATAATTGTATAATTAGTCATGTTGAATCTTCACAGAAACTTCAACACTTTTTCTTATCTTTAAATCAGTATTTTTGGTTGTCTAATCTTCTGTCTTCCTGTTACTACTCTTAGATTGGCAGGTGCCTTCACTAAGGAGCTGCTCTAATCAAGGCTGTACAAGACTTGATGCTCCGATGATCATCATGTAATTCTACCTTGCCAATTATTTAGGAATCTATTTGCTTACAGAATCACAGAATCACAGAATAAGGTGAGTTGGAAGAGCCCCTCAGGGATCACTGAGTTCAGCTCTAAGCCTTCACAGGACGACCCCCAAGAGTCACACCTTTTGCCTAAGAGCATTGTCCAAATACTTCTTCAACTCTGTCAGGCTTGGTGCTGTGACCACTTCCCTGGGAGCCTGTTCCAGTGCCCAACCACCCTCTGGGTGAAGAACATTTTTCTAGCAGCCAGCCTAAACTTCCCCTGACACAACTGCAAGCCATTCCATCGGCTGCTGTCACTGGTCACCATAGAGAAGAGATCAGTGCCTGCCCCTCCTCTTCTACTCATGTGGAAGTTGCAGATTGCAATGAGGTCTCCCCTCAGTCTCCTCTTCTCCAGGCTGAACAGACCAGGTAACCTCAGCTGGTACTCATATGGCTTCTCCTCAAGCCCCTTCACAAATCTCATGGCTCTCCTTTGGACACTCTCTAATAATTTAATGTCTTTCTTAATAGTGTGGCACCCAAAACCACACACAGGACTCAAGGTGAGGCTGTTCCAGTGCAGAGCAGAGAAGGACAATCCCCTCCCTTGCCCAGTTGGCAATGCTGTGCCTGATGCACCCCCGGATTATTTTTTCCATAAGTGTGTGATGTACAAAACCTCCCCTTGCTGAGCTTTAATTCTGATATTTTGCAACAGTATTAGATTATATTGGTGAAGGGTCTGGTATCAGTTTAGGGTATCTGCATCTATAGTAGTACTTTTCATAGATACATTTTATCCGTCTTAAACTCATACTTAATATGTATGATTCACAGTAAAAATGAAATAATTTCACTAGATTCTAAAAAAATATAAACCTGACTGAATTACAGATAAGATGTGAAAATGGTTCCCTCTTTTAAATCACATCTAAACATATTTGCACTGTAATACACTTCCACATTTTTGCAAACAAGTCCATGTTCAGCTCTTTTTTTTCTGACATGTTCAGTTTACCGCAGGGAAAACCTTCTCTATAACAGCAGCAACTATATGTGATTTGGTTTTTTTTGAAGCTCCTTGAGCTATAAAGGTAGTGACAGGAAAAAGAAAATAGGAGTCAATAAGTGCCCATTGGTCAAAATTGTTTTCTATTCCTGAGGTAGAACAATAAAGAGCTAAACTGGTCACAGACATGAGTTGTTGAAAACTTTTTCACATATTGTGCCGTCAGTAATTGGAATTTGGCAGCAAAATTCTCCAGATATTCTGTCTAAGTCTAGACAGACATATGCTCCAGATTACAAATCAAAAGTCTGAAAGGGAACTTCTGTTGGCTGCTGTGCATCTGGGTAACAGAACAGTGGCTGTTTTCTTAAATTTCCACTTGTCCACATCCATGTAGAACAAGTAAAATAAACTGACTCAAAGGGAAAGGGGACATGAGCTAGACTGGTGGTAAATAAGGAACCAGAGTGCAAGAAAAGAAATAAGAAATTATGAAGTTAGATAAATCACATAAGACGATGGAAATGAAATGGAAGGGAAAAAATTAAGGTTTTGTTCTGGCAAGGTCAAGGGAAATTATGATTTCAGAATGATTAACTGAGAAGCCTAGATTTTATTTAATTTCAATAAACTAAATAAGTTTAGAACTATTTTCTAGGAATTCACTAATCATATGAGTTACCACCGAATTCTCCATAGCACTTTTGACTGCTCTTACAGTCTGTATAAGGCTGGCCACATTAATGCTGAGCTGTGTATCCAAGCTATACTCACCATTTTTTAGAGAGATTGCTATTTGGATTTGGCTAAAACTGCCAGGATCAATAGAGACAATTGTGTTCCAGTGCCCGCAAACCTTCCCCAGCACTGTTTAATTTATTAGCATAATTGTAACTAGGAAATTTAGGTATCTGCTAAAACATCTGGTGCAGAGAAAAGGAATAGAGAAAGAAATAATCCCACATGAACTTCAAGAGATAAGGACACAAGCTAAGAATAAATAAGGATAAATCAGAATAAGTCAGGACAAAGAACCTAGTGGAAGAGCCACCTGGTGGAAGACAGAATGATCCATGGCATCCAATACATGCACTCTTTTAGCATGTAAAATTGTCTCACGTTTCCTGAATCTCATCAGTCTTCTATTGTCAGTAAGTATCTGTGAAACTTGCAAGTGTGAATTTCAGACATTTTTTGTCTTACTTGGTCTCCAAAATAAGTTAGAAAAAAAGGATAATGGTGTATTACCACTGCATGTGAAAGACATTATAGATCTTAGTTATCATCTTAAGTTTCTAATTGTTCAAGGTGATGTTACAATAGCACATAATGTTGCAATTTCTGAGGGAGTTTGGGCTTTGTGACTGTTTAAATTAATGAATATTATAGAGGCAAATTCACAGAAGGCAAATTAGAAAACATGGGAATTATACTAGCTGTGGAATTCTCTTTTCATCTGTTTGTGAAGTCTGGCCCTTATTTACCTTACACCAGAAAGAAACTTTCAATTTTTACACCTCATCTAATGAACAGAGTACATGGCATAGAGAAATCAAGGAGCATAAAGGAGCTGAAAATCTTCAACATTTTTGGAAAGCAGAAGTTTGCTTCTTCTACTTTTTCATTGTCTCATCCAGTCTCCAAAGTTCTCAGAGATAACCATAAAGTTCTTAGATAGCTTCATTCATCTCGAAAATGTTTATTTTTTCCCTTTCTTCTGAGTCTCCTTCTTTCCTTAATCTACACTTATGAGCTATCTTTTGTTGTCAATAACAACTCTGTTGTATCTTTGCATGTGATATTTTAGTGAAAACTGAGGTAAAAGAACCATACAGTACTTGAGTGTTTACACAGTTTTGTTCCCAGAGGAACAACACTGTCCTTTCTCTTACCTCCTCTTTCTTTTACCTTCCTCTTACAAAATGATTTAACATTACCAGTAGTATTTTTTGCTCTTCTGTTCCAAGGTATGCTTGATTTAGCCCCAGTATTTCTGTGCTATTCATTCACCAAGGAATCAGATTGTAACTTTCTTATGCTTCATAAGAACTACTTCATTTCATGGATCCCTAGCTTGAAACCCTCTGGATGATGGCAAAGCCACAGCTGACAGGAGTAGGCATTACCCTTTGAACATGTAGAGTACCATGTAAATCATAGTCTTACATTTCTAGAACATGTATTTCTCAAACATTAGTCTCAAAAAGAATATTTTTATCTTAAATTATGTTTGTTTGCCATTTCTGTTTTCTAAAACATGGTGGTGCATGGTAAAGCTATTGTGTCATAAAAAACCCAGCACATATCCTGATTAAATATATCAAAGTGAAGAGCAACTTGTGATTGAATTATTGTATGTGTATTTAGAGAAAATTAAAACTGCAGGGTTTGGAGTATCCATTTAAAACTGAATCTAAATCAAATATATGATAGAATCATCATGATAGAATATGGTTAATTTAAACAATATAAGGATGTCTTTTAGGAAACAAATAGAAAACAGTATATATTTTATACTTACATGATCCAAGGCAATAGAAGACAAATCTTATAAGCATTTCCACTCTTTTAATTACCTTATTTTGTAACATTAGCATTCTTTCTTTCAGATTAATGCACTTCAGTTACATTGTGCATAACAAGTTGCTTAAGAAGGATAAATCCCAAATCTATAATGCATTAAAATGTAAAAACTATTCAGAAGAGAGCTTTGATTTATTAACTCTGAATTGTGAGTTATTCATTAAGTTTACACTTCAAAACAGAGTACCAGCCTATGAAAGGAAATGAAAGTGAAAACATCCGGCTCATAATAAAACCTTTTAAAACATTTTCTTATTTAAATTTCAATTTTTTTTTCTTTCAAATCTTTCAAATTTTTAAAGATTTATGCAATTATTTAAACTGAGATTTGATTAAGACAGCAACATAGGATTATTCTTCAAAAAATACAACTGTTCCTTCAGTGATCTTATGTAATTTGAATTATGTGAGTATGAGGCACTCTTTTTAAGTGTTTGAAAACCAAGAAAAATACATCATTTTCTTGACTGTCCTATTGAACTTGACAAGTCTGAAATATTTAATAGTTTGGAGATAACAGGTAACAATCTGAATTCATCCCTAGAAATGGTAAATAAACATTTTTGATTATTAAGATTAAAAAGAAAAATATTTAAACAAAACCACAATTCATTGGAATGCAGCAAACAAGAATATCAACATCTGCCTCTATAGGAAGTATAATGTATGCAGTACAATACCTGTATATGCAAACTGAACAAGATCCCACAGTGCAGTGGGGTCTATGCCTTCCATTTTGATCTCTTCTTGCTTGGCTTCACAAACATCACTTGTAAACATGGCAGCAAAGTAGTCAGAGACAGAACTGAGGACAAGTCTGCAAAAAAGTTAGAAGCTGGTGTAATTTGCTTGCATATACATATCAGAAATTTCACATATATGTAAACTTCCTTAAAAATTATTTTCATAATAATTAAAAATCATTAGGAGCAATGTATTATTAATGCACATTGGCAGCAAAACACAGCATGACATTTAATTCTACTTTGGTTTTGCCTCCTGTGATATGAACCAAGTGGTACTTCAGCATATGACTATGAAACAGACATAGAAATTAGCACTCAGTCTTTCTGATAATCTTCCAATCATGCAAATGTCCCAACTGTTAACAAGATAATCTCTCAGTATCAAAGACAACTTCTTAATGACATGCAATTCATACTCCAGAGGTACTCTTCCTTGTTCTTAAAGGCTTATTTGTTACAAACTTTAATTATAGCATGTGACTTTAGATAGTCTATAAACCTTCCACTAAACTGTTAGTAGCTTACCATGCTACTCACTAATATAATAGCATCCCTGTGTAATAGTATGGGTTTGTTAATAAACACGTCCAAGGAAAATAATTTGAAATAATTTGAAAATACCTACAAAATGTGCATAGCTTGCTGTTTATGGATATGATCTAGATAAATCAATACCACAGCAAGTATCAGGTATGATTTTAATTACTGGGGCTTTAAGTTAAGGCATTCTTCCAAATACCATCTACAGTGAAATTGTGATCTTATTAGGACTGAATATTCACAGATGATCTTGAGATAGAGATATGGTACATCTATAAATAGTGTACCATGTGCTTCCATAAAGATGGTCACATTTCTGGACTAATTTGAAAACATGATATACAAACACATTAATAAAAACCACAACAATAACAACTGGAGAACTTGGAAACCAAGAGAGAAAAATGTTTTGCCTTTTTTATATTGTTATCTAGGGCAAATTATTATAGAAAAAAATAGTGAAGATAAACAAGTTAGTTCTTATCAGCCACCATGATAATTGATTGTCTTTGCTCTCTTAGCTCATTCCAATAGCTAACTAAAATATGACAGCTTGAATTGGCTTCATAATTTTACAGTGCTTTAAGCTACTATATTTTACCAGCAAATACAGCAGCTTGAAGACATAAATATGATCTTTGCCTCTACTGATGGGAAATGACTGAATAGGTGCAGTTTTATCACTTTTCATATTGTGCTCAACTCTAGCAATCATGAATTTTAGAAGTAAACATCCTAATTCATAAACAGTTCACATTTATATTTATGTAATGACTAAAAGACAATAGATGACTACAAAAAGATAAGCTTAGAAATATATTTTGGTGCTGCCACCAAAATTAACTATTTACTAATTTACTATTTTTTCACCATTGAGGAACATTTACAGTCTATGTTTATTTATTCTATTTTATCTTATTGATATCTTATTTATTATCTTTGTAAATCTTCTTCTAACACTTTTTCTGACCACTTATAAATAAGTAACTTTATTGTTAATAGATGCTTTAATAAAAGCATCACAAAAATCACAGAAAGGAAAAACATCCATGAAATATTGATGATGTTCTATGAGATAAAAACTCTCACAGATAGCAGAGCTGTAATACAAGTATGTGATTGAGATTTTCATTCAAGACCATTTTCCATTAGGTTTTGCTTCAGATTTACTAGCCATAATTTAAATTCAACTACAGGTATTCAACTTGGTCACTTGCTTTTTAAAAGCAAGACCAAAACCCTTGGCTGCATCCAAAAAAATGGATGAATGAACAGAAATTTTAATACACCAGTTAATAATCAATGGAAATATTTTCAAACAGCAGTATCTTATATTTTTAATTCACATAATTTATGTTCAGCTGTTGTTTATCATATAATTTTACCATGCATATATTGTCAAATACAAAACAAAGAAAGTGCAAACAACAGAGGGAGGACAGAAAATAAATAACAGGAGGATTAAATCTCTCTCACAAACATCTATAATAATATGTGATTTTCCGCAGTTTGGGTGAGGAAAGTCAAAGAAGTTATCTAATGGATTTTAGCTGCAAGGGAGCATTAATTCTACAGGAACACATAAGATCTAGTCCAAAGTGGGGAATAAAAAAGAAAAATAAATAACACAGGTATCAGGCCCTCAGCATTACCCATTTTTCTTAGAGGTTTATCCCTACTGGTTTGCACCACCTACCAAAGAAGATGGCTTAAATGAGCAGAAAGGTTCTGTGATGTAGCAGCTCACCTAAAGAAGCAAGACAAGCTTTTGAACAGAGTCATAAAGAAAGAGGATTGGTTTTTTTAACTGTCTTATGTTAATCAATAGTTAACAGAAATACTGAATCAGCTATTTCATCAACTTACTACACCAAAAAAGTTAACTGATTTCAAGACACTAACTTTTACCTTGGGAAGTGCTCCACAAGTTGAACTGAAGTGAGAGGAACTTGCTAATTACACTTAATTCTGAAAGGTGACACCTTTTGTAAATCCTTATTGTGTTTCAGGGTTGAGATAGAAGATCAAAAGTGAGAAATCAAAGAGATCAATTAATTTGTAATGATCTGCTGCTTTTTGTAGATCAGAAGGCTCCAAACAGCCCTAAATCTTGGTTTAAAGGCATGTTGACCTATTAATCAAGAAAGGTCAGGTGTCTCAGGATGTCACCTTTTTCAACTACTGATCTGGCAGTGAGAATACATAATAAACTCTTTCATCCTTGAGCCTCATAGCAGGTAACTCATGGCTTAAAATGAGTTTGTAAAACCAGAAAGATTTTCTCCAGATTAAGGGACTTCTTTACATTTACAACTAATTTCAGCATAAGTTTCTGGTGTCTTTTATAAGTAACCCATATGACTGATTATGGTTGTGACCTTTTTTCCCAGGATATCAGATTTTATTTTAGTTTATTATAGAATATTTCTTTGCCATTTTCACAACTGTTTTCATATACAACTTTGATACAGAATTGCCTCAACACTGATGGTGCATTTATTAATTAAAAGAAGCAAACAAACCTTGATCACTTAAAATCTTTAAGAAAACTCTTACAATATTTTACTGCCAACTGAGTAGAATATCAGATGTTACTTGGACTGAAAACTCATAGGCAAGGCACAACTTTTTTTCCACATATATTATGCTAGTGCACATAGGAGCTGAATAGTCTTGAGAACTGGGTCCATGGGAATCTCATGAGATTTAATAAGACCAAGTGCAAGGTGCTGCACCTGCACTAGGGCAAGCCCTGGTATCAATCCGGGCTGAGGGATGAATGGATAGAGAGCAGTCTTGCTGAGATGGTCTTGGTGATGCTGGTGGATGAGAGGCTGGACATGACCTGATAATGTGCACGTGCAGTGCAGAAAGCCATTAAATGTGTCCTGAGCTGCATCAAAACAGTTGTGACCAGCAGGATGAGGGAGGGGATTCTGCCCCTTGACTCTGCTCTGCTGAGACCCCACCTGGAGCACTGCATAAGAACAGCTTTCATTTACAAAGATTCTGGGGAAAAAATGGCAAGATTTCAAATTTTTCCACATGACATTTTAATTTCCTTTTTGACAGATAGCATTGTGCATATATATATACACATACATATATGCTTCATAAGTATTATTTCTTTTTAAAAGTTTCAGTTTTAAGCTCTGAATTCTGAAAGAAATAAAATCTCACTTTCAATGAATGACGTATGGTTCACAGCATGGGAAGGACATCGACCTGTTAGAGTGAATCCAGGGCCACCAAGATGATTAGAGGGGTAGAGCACCTCTCCCATTAGGAAAGATTGAGAGAATTTGGCTTTTTCAGCCTGGAAAAGAGAAGACTTAGGGGTGACTTAATTAATGCCTTCCAGTACCTGCAGGAGCCTAAAATAAAGGTGGAGAGGGATTTTTTATATTATCATGTAGTGATAGGAGAGGGGGGAATGGCTTCCAAGTGAAAGAGAGTAGGTTTAAATTAGATATTAGGAAGAAATTTGTTACTGTGAAGGTGGTGAAGAATTGGAACAGACTGCCCAGAGAATCTGTGGATGCCTCATCCCAGGAGGTGTTTAAGGCCAAGCTGGATGGAGCTCTGAAAAACCTGGTCTAGTGAAAGGTGTCCCTGCCCACAGCAGAGGGACTGGAACAAGATGATCTTTACAGTCCCTTCCAACCCTATGACTCATGGTTTTTAAAAGTGATTAGTTGCTCTGTAGGGGACATCAGCTGATAGATACTCTGTGTGCCTACTAATAGTAAAGCTCTACAGATAGCTCCATACTGATAGCTGCTCCACAGCTCTTCTTGCAGGAGTTAAACTTTTACTGTATACATACAGAAGGCTCCATGATTTCATAAATTTTAAGGCTTGCAGAACATATTCTAAGGAATATCCATGCATGCACTTGAAATAATCAGAAAAATTTTGACCGTATAATCAAGACTGGCATCTTTTCTGAATAAAACACAGCAAAGGAGCAAGCTGTGGAACAGATCAACTGTTTTGGACTACCACTAGTAGTGATTATCTTTGCTGACTACCATGGCAATTTTTTTTGAGAACAACTATGTATTAATGATTAATAATAATAATATCCCCAGATAAGCCAAATAGAGAGACAGATGGAATTTTGACAAGAATTTATTAACTCTGAAACAAGAAAGTGTTTCTTCTCTTTACTCAAACATAGCTTTCTTTAATATTATTTATATAACATATAGCTATAAGACACCAATAATCTATACTAAGTGATGTTTTCTCTTTACCTTGAGAGCCATGCCTTTTGAGTTTACATTCTTAACTTTCTTTGTCTTCTTTTAAGTC
This sequence comes from Aphelocoma coerulescens, assembly GCF_041296385.1. Classification (NCBI taxonomy): domain Eukaryota; kingdom Metazoa; phylum Chordata; class Aves; order Passeriformes; family Corvidae; genus Aphelocoma; species Aphelocoma coerulescens. The sequence goes on along the minus strand of NC_091013.1, from coordinate 53,418,261 downwards.
TTTTATTGTCTCTCAGAAACTTAATCATAAATACAGTAAATGCCTCTATCTCTTCTACTGTACAAACTGCAATACAGTGATACATCTGATTATATCTCTTATGTTTATGTTGACACAATGTTTTTAGGAATGGTACACAAATCCGACATCATCATTTCCACCAAACACACAATGTTTACCAGAGCTTTAGTTTTCTTCAGAAACTGCAAGTAGTGCACATATCTCAGTTGACAGATTTGATAACAAAGTCAGTATTCCAAAACACTTTTTCAATGTGTTTGTGTTCTTGTGTAACTTCTGAAGATACCTGATACTGCAGCCAGTATTTTTAACTCCATACTGTTTTGAACCAGTAGAAAGATGAAAAAAAAAAAAAAAAAAAAAGACACATGAATCTAAGTAATTTCTCAATATTTGGGAATAGGCATAACAGGCAAAAAATCACAGTGAAGAAGATTAGAGCTGATGAAGATCCATTATGATCCAAATATAAATCAGAGCTCAGTGTTCTTCTCCAGAAGAAAACCCACATATTCAGACAGAGCACACATATTTGATTGTAGAAAGACAACACAATCAACTGTGATACTAAATTTGTGGACTTAATTATTTAATTTTTTCACTGAATCTCCACAAGAAAAAGAGGAAAATAGCTTTCAGGAGAAGAAAAATTTCAGTTTTATCATGTTTGAACTATCAGCAGAAATGTCAGAAACACAGACACTAGGTCTGATGAAAGTATTGAGACAGATCTGTGAAGTCACTAGAGTTAAGTGACTGCTTAAGTATCTAGATTTTTTAAAGTCCATTTGTTATCCTTTTGTTTTATTCTAGAACTTGTTTGTATAAAATAATTCAATAGGGCATCATTATTAATTGATCTTCACAACCCATTCCTTTATAGAGCCTGTTTTGTTCTAATTCTTGTCTGCGATTTTCAGTCCCTTTTTTGATGGTGAACTGTCACATCTTCCTGACCCAAGTAATTTTTATATGCTATTTTCTCATCTACCCGATTTTTTTTTTTGCTTTATTTTCATATTCTGTATCATTTATCCTCTCCCTCATTTTCATTTTTTTTAATAATACAATTTTAAACAGGAATCAATCCCCTAAACATCGATTTCAGGACCAGTTTTTTATTCAGGTTTAAAGCTGACCTATAAAAACATTGCACCCTTCTGGACCACATGATCTAAGCCAGACAGGTCACTCAAGGTGTCTCAGAGATTAGCTGGCTGAACAATTCTTTTTGCTTTCTTAAGACACCTCATCCTTGTTTCTTTTACCCTTCAAAGTCCATTTCAGTTACTGCACCTACTTCCAGTCCATAAAGTAATAGCATTAGTATTCTGGTTTAATACAGTAATAAAATATCTCTAGTTGGAAAGGACCCTTAAGGCTCTTAAAACAAAAATAAACCATGTGATTAAGTGCATGATCCAGATGCTCCCTGAACTCTTACCACTTCCCTGGGAAGCCTGTTGGAGTGACTTACCACCCTTCTGCTGAAGAACCTTTTTCTAATATCCAATCTGAACTTCCCCTGACTTCATTCCATTTCCTTGAGCCCTGTCACTGCTCACCAGAGAAATGAGATCAGCACCTCCCCCTCTGCTGCTCCCCTCAAGGAAGCTGTAGACTGTGATGAGGTCATCCCTCAGCCCTCTTTTCTGTAGGATGAACAAGACAAGTGACCACAGTTGCTCTCCTTGTACATTTTTCCTTCAAACCTTTCACCACCTTGGATGCCCTCCTCTGGACATACTCCAACAGTTTGATGTCCTTATATTGTGGCTCTCAAAACTGCACACAATACTCACAGTGAGGCTGTACCAGCACAGAGCAGAGAGGGAAAGTCAACTCTTGATGGGCTGGTGATGTTATGGCTGGTGCACCCCAGGGCATGGTTGGCCCTTTGCTGCCAGGGCTGACTCATACTCAACTTGCCAGAAACCCAAACCCCCAAACCAAGATTATCAGTCAAGGTTAATATTAAAAGCTTATCTCAATTGCCTTGCTGCTTTCCCTCTGATAGCAGGAATTTTTGCTGCTGTTGTTGTTGTTCTGTCCCAATTGCTGATGTTCTGTCCCAACCATATTACTTGAATGAATTGTTTTTAAACTCAGGGACAGTGGGTTGTACTAAACACAGATCAGATGCAGTGTTTGTGGGAAGTCCCCTAACCCTTACAGATATCTGGGAATAACATAGCACTGTCATACTGCTTTTACTCTGCATTTTCCACGTGCATCTGTTACTGACTAGTGCCAGAAAACAAGTCTTCAGACTATATAATTTGCATTTTTCTTCTTTCACTCCCTGCTTCTAGGCTTTCCTTTCTTCTCTGTCTGGTTGTCCTTTCTCTTCTGCCTGGTTCTTTATTCTTCCATCTTGCCTTTCAGCTAAACTTTCTCCAATAAGTTTTCCTCATTTTACTGATACTATTTTTTCAACTTTGTCTCTCTTTAGTAGCACTCAAAATGCAGTGAAAAAGTTGTTACCACTCCTTAGAGAACTGAAACAGACAAAGCTAATTGCATTTTGTTGAAGGTGTTTCATTAAATTTATCTTCACTTCTCATTCAAATACTTGTAGAAAGATTTGCATAACCTTACTTACTTACTTTGTTTATTGGTAATTTCCCAATAGTTCTGTACTACCTCTTCTGCCATGGTAAGAGCCCCCCGTGATCCTTATCTTGAGTATTGGAAAGAAAAAAGTCTATGGTTCTTTGATATTAAGAGAAAACAGAAAATAAAAACTTGGATTTCTCCTTATACACTCAACTATACTTGACTATATTATAACAACCACAAAAGTAATTTCTTGGTTTCTCAACAAGTGCAATGGAAGTCAGAATTGTAAGCCGAGGATGTAACTCTCCTTGTACATCTTCTTTGCATTTTCTGTTTTTACTAAATGTTCTGTTTTATTGAATCCAGTCTCTGTTATATGGGAGTGTTTTGTTTTAATTGGAAAGGGGTAGGTAAATTCTATCCTTATTTCACATTTGTTCTTTTTTTGTTTCCCTTCAGCATTGAGTTCCTAGCCTGTTTTGTGCAGCATTACTAATCAAAATGTCTTAAACTACAGTCTGAGTTTAGAGATGCCTCTAACATTTATGCAGTCCTAGATGGAAGTTTTAATGAGCCCTCCAGTGCAAATATTAAAGGTGTATCTATCATTTGCAGTGACTTTAGCTCTTTTCTTTGCAGCATTTTTGATGTTTCTTCAGCAGCTGTAGAATATAGCATTTCAAGTACAGTATCTAAAACCAGTATAATTCATGTAAGTTGCCTTCACTCAAAAAAACCAAATCATTGATGGCAAACACATATTCTTAATTTTATGTTGACCCATGGGATTATTGCTCGATTAACAATTTTCATTTACCTTGGAAACACTTGGTACTCTGATCATATAACTATAGGTCTGGATAATATTTACTTCCCAGTATTTTTCTGGTTTAGATGACATTTTCTACCTGCAGTCTAGATTTCTAGATACAACTGTATTTGGCTGATTGTGAACTGGATAAAAGGAGGTGTCAATTACAGTGGGTTGGTTTTACTCCTTTGTTTGTTTTGTAGCAGCAATGCCCAAGTTCATCTTATTCCAGCCACTGTAAAACTACAATATGTGTCTTGTCTGAAAAAGGTTATATTCTAAATGGCAGGTACAGAAAATGAGAAAAACATATCTAGCATGCTTCTCCAGAATGAGCAGAGAAACTACAAACTCCATGTTCATAATAAATTAGGATGGATTGCTAATCGTGCAACAGCTTAAATTAAGGGAAGGGAAATTATTATTTTAGCATTCTTTCTCTTTCTAAGGTATTTACATTTTTATATTTAATTGTTATTTATACATGTTATAGCAATATAACAAAAAAAAGAGGTTTACTAAGTTTTTGGAATTTATTTAAATGTCAGTCACTTTTCCCACTGAAATTCCTACTAAAAGGTCTTCCTACTTTCTCAGAACCCTCTCTGGTTCATCACTACAATACTTGGTTGGTTTGTACTTCCTTTTACTATTCCTCCATGCAAAATATTATGCCTTCAACCTCTTCAATGTATTATTAGATCAGACAAATGTATTTTTCAGGTGCTAACAAAAAGTTTAAACACAGTATAACTTTAAAGCTGCTTGAGACAACCAAACAACGAAAAGCTGTCATAATACTTTGTAATTTGAGTTTCTCCCCCCCCTTTTTTTCTTGTGAGAAATAAAAATGGGGGGGGAAGAAGAAGAAAAAATAAAACTGATAAAACGGAAACCCCTCAACACTAATGACAAAAATTAACTTGGGGGCATTTGGGCTAGGATCAGAGCTTACCTGACATTCTTTCTACAAAAGTATCAGGCTTTAGAAATCTTACAGCACAGTAATAGCTTCTCCTCTAGAGAAAAAGTTATCTAAACAGATCATCAAACAGCATAATAAAGACTGGTAAAGCAGGGAACAAAGAGCAAGCAGTATCAGGAATGAAGCTAGAAATTGTACAGATACTATTTGGGAGATATTTCAGAGATGCACAAGAACCAAAGGCTATTTTTGGTGACCTTAACTTCATTTGATGCAATATACTAGTATTTCTTAACTTTCATAGATTTAGATACAGTAAGACTACATAAAATATTTCTATGCTTGGTTTTCACACTATTGTTTTATTTTAACTTGTTCTAAACAGAGAAAAAATGAAGAAAATTACAATTTTCATACTTGCTATTGAAGAATGTAGAAAGTCTTTCCCTGGTTTTCTGAAAGTTATTTTTATTGTACTATATTAAAACTATTGTATTTTACAACATAATTCTGTTAAAAAGTAGAGAAAATACATGAGGATCATTATTTTTTAGCAATAATTTTGAGTATTTTGTATTTCTTAATTTGTTACATATTCAGTATACACTATGGCTTGTAATACGTTTTAAGTGGATTTTGAAAGAGGATTCATTTTATCTAGGATCAGATTTTATAAACATATACAGAGGATATTTTACCGAGCTCCTACCTATAATTTAAAAACTCCACAAATACTGCATGTCATTGTCCTCTGCAAGCAGGCTTTTTAGATGTTCTCAGGAATGCAAAGTATATATTACCTGGCCTAAACTGCAAAAAACCTTAATTAGAGGAGACACTTCACTGCATCTGCTTCTGACAGGTCTCAGTGTGAAAAAAGGGACCTGTGAAGTATGTTGGCAAACTTGGCTCCAGTGACCATGAGAGAAGAAAATTTTAGACACTGGATCCTCAGAGAAGTTAGCAGAATGAACAGCAAATTACAAGCCTGGACTTCAGAAGTGCCTCTTGATGAAATTCAAACGCACAACAGGAGTGCACGGAAAATGAAAGCAAGGATGAATGACATGGGCGATGTATAGAAACATTGTCCCAACATACAAAAATACAAAGGTCAGGTACAGATGAAGTCAGCAAGGGATTTGATAGTAAAGAAGTGTGTCTGTAAATACCTTGGAAGCAAGTGCAAAATCTTTGAAAGATTTTATGCACTGCTCTAAAAAGCTTTATTTGGCTTGGTTTGTTTTTTGGTTTTTTTTAGCATGATCTATTTTGAGGATAAGTTTAAGGTGTAATACTGGAGGAAGCTCTACAATGTCACTGAAAGGCCAGTCTGTCCCATCTGTAATCATGATAATTGGAGGAGGTTTCTAAAAACTGAGAAAGTCAATTTCTATGTCCATCCTCAAGAAGAAAGATGTAGGCACCTATAGACTGGTTTATCTTACCAAGGTTATGGAGGAAATTTGCTAGGAACACACATGCTGGATCACTGAAAACAGTGAGGATAATAAAAACTGGAACAGGCTAACAAGAGAGGAACCTCCACAAGAGATGATATTTAAAAACTAACTGGGTATGACCTCAATGGCCTAATCTAACTGTGCAGTTGACCCTTGAGCAGGGAGAGTTGGATCTGTAATTTCTAGGATTGTAATGACCCCAGTAAAATAAGCAGCTTCCTGTGCTTTTCCAGCCACACCTGTCTAAAACAACGTAGAATAAACACTATTAAAAAAACTTTTCCACTTATTTGAGATTTGGACTTTTGACTGCAGACCACAAAGAAGTTGAAAATTAAATGTAAAGGTGTCTGAAGGTTTAATAAAAAATCTAAATAAGATCATGGCTATTATTTCATGGTCAGTTTCCTTATTAGAGCATTTTTCCAGCTCAGGAAGGATTTATATATACTGTAGAATTGAAATGACAAATGTGAAATTAAATTTACTACTAAAAGGTGCGCATCCAAATACGAACAGCTGTATTAAAACTAGTAGGGGAGCTGAACTAAACTAATTTAAAAAACCCATGATTTAAATATTTTAATGAAGGTTCTGTCTGGTTTTACTAGCATTTGGACAATAACTTTGGCTTTGCAGTCTCATATATTGCACCTTTTTTCTCTTACTTACTGTTATGGGAGTTGGAATATAGACTGTCCAGCTTCTTTGTTTAACAGGAATAGTCTCTGTTTCCATATTCACTTAGGGCAAAAGGAACTTTGTAAGGTGCAAGTTGCCAAGATGACCTTATAGTATTCCTCTGCACCAGGAAGTTAATTTATGAGTTCAGAAATGCACTGTTTTTCTGACTTCCTGCTGCAGAACCATAGTCCTGCTCTGAATTTAGTATCTCAGCAGAGAAATCAGGACACAAGCAGGGAATAGATTACCCTTGGTCTGCAGCCTTATGCATCTGCAAAAACACTTGCTCACCTAGAAATTCTGAATTATTCTCTGTATTTTAATCCAAACTCTGGAATCAGATTTTTATTTGCATGCATTAAATGAAAGACTACTGTTGAGACAAAAATCTCAAGGAAGAATAACTATTTTAAACTCTAATTGTTATCTAAAACTAAGTATAGTTTCATAAATACTGGCTGCTTTAATACCAGACAATCTCACAGAATTTTAGAAATTATAATGTAATTTTAAGTTTTAGACCAATAATCATCATTACAATTAAATAAGGTATTTTTCAGTTCATTGAAAGGCACAGGTCATGGGAAGAGAAGAACGTCTTCAGTATTCTACTGTAAGTTTCTGAGAGACTGTACAACAGACTTACCAGAGGATCAGGATCTTAAGCTAGAAATGGTGCTGTGTTCAGTGTAGCTATACAGCATCCCATTTCAGAAATTTCCATTCTCTTCACATAAGAACAGCATCACAGCAGGGAGAATTGTCACACTCACCATCAGTTTGCTAGTTGAGTGTTACTTGAACTTTTGAAATCTCTACAAAAAAACCTCACCTTCAAAGCAACCTTCAAATCCACTTTTTTGAGCCACTTACACTCATGTTTAAAGCCAAGAGGGAAGAAGATTAAGGGGCAACAAGAAATACTGTTCTAAGAAATACGCATACCCAAAACAATTTACTTTTGTAATTTCAGTATTTCATGCTTATCTCCTACCTGTGTGCAGGTATCTTGCGATCCCCAGCAATGAGGATAACATCACAGAGCTGCTGCTGCTTCAAGTAGCTCTCCATCTTCCTGAAGGTTTGCTCTGCATGGTGAACAGCCTGGTAGAATTCCTCAGAACTGCACGAATCCATGTCACAGTGGGGTGGCAAGGGGTGGCTGGCTCCTGACAGTCTGTAAAGCACAAGAGAAACTCCATGTTGACGAGATGTGACCATGTGTTGACCTCATCACAGCTTCTAGAACCTGATACAAGTAAATCAATGCATCCTTTCCCTGTTTTCATCACTAGAAGTGCAAGGTATAAAAATCTTACTACATTGGGAGAGAAATGGAAAAGTCAATCCTATATTTCCATTGATTCTGAGTGCCTACTCTAGTTCACTTCCTCAAATTCACATTCATTTTATACCACCCAGGAAAGAAAAATAAAATTCTAATTGTCTTAATTTGTAATCAGTTGTGATTATTTCCACAATGAAAAATCACAAACCTACTTTTTAACCAGAAGACATACTAATACAAAGTGAATTTAGCCTGCAAAGACAATGACATCTATATTTAAAAGAAAAATAAAAAGAAACGGGAGAAAAATGTAATTTTTTTTCATTATATAGGCATCTATTCCTAGTTCGAAGTTACACAGTTCAGTGTTGCAGTGGAAAATAAGACAAAGTGTCAGGACAGCCTGACTAGCCTGCCACTAGTCCTTGAGGAAACTAGGAAACTATGCTAGGGTTTCCAAATAGTTCTCAACACAGATGACACCCTCTTCTTTTACAAAATATGTAATGAGATGGATTCAAATGAAAGTCTTAAGATTATATATGACTTGTAGTGCTGAAAATTATGGATTTCACAGATGAGGCTGATTTTTTTCTTCAACTAGATACTTACAAAACAGTTTACATAATCAATAAAAGAGCAATAGAAGACCTATTTTAGTCCAGCATATGAAACAACATTATAAATTAATTCAAACCAATCTCATTCTATACAGATTCTATTGAAATATAAATATTAAGGAGCGCATAAGAAATGTTGCTTATTTACAGTAATAATACAACAGGTTTTTTTCAATCCATACAAAACTCAAGGTTTGAATTCAGTAGGTACTACATTCAAAAAATGGTATTGAAAGACCTGTAAGAAAATGCAGTCTGCATTGCCAGTGCTGAGAAAAAAATTGACAAGTGCATAAACATAATAATTCTTAAAAATCAGAATGAAATGTAGTTTTAAAATAAAAATAATTAAAAAAAAACCAAAAAAACAACAAATAAACAACAACAAAACAACAAAAAAACAATCAACCAATTAAAAAAAACAAAAACAAAACCAAACAAAAAAATTTTGAGATATGCTAGCAATTTACTTTTGAATTATGTTTTGTCCGGAAGTGTTCCACATAGTCTCCTACAGTCACTGTACAGGGCTCAACAGGTATAAGGAGAAAGAGCTGGTCCATCTTTGTGTCACAGTAATCACTAGGCTTCACAGCACTCCTTTAAAGTAGCTGGAATCCTGCATAATTGAAGGTGGCATACAGATAATTTCACAGGGAACCAACATAGCTACTTCCGTATCTCACTGCCCCACCACCTATTCTGTGCCACGTACAGGTACTAACTTAAGAGAATAAGTAAAGTGAAGTTACTTAATTTTAAATTATAACTCAAACTTATTTTAAAATAAGTAAATTCACTTTTGTAACATTAAGTTGGATAATGAAAAATTATCAGTTGGTTTAAATTAATTGATATTTTTATTTTCATGCTGCAAAGGTTACAATTTGCGTGAGCCTGTCCATAGGAAACTGAACTGGCAAAATGTTATTAAACATGATTCCTCACCAGAAACGGTTATGAAGTGGTGATTTAGAAAGAAACATTTGTTTAATTCTGTTATAGCTAATCTTGTTATATTGTCAAGTACTTTATGCCAGATATTTCCTCCTGGATAAAACAAACACATTCATTCTGTGAGTGACATAATTTGCTTATGTGCTCCTATCTAATCTGGACTCCAACCATGTTGATCAGAAATCCAAGTTTATTTCCACATCTTTGGTTGATTAACAGATGCTTTGCCATAAAACTCTAATGATAGAGCTAAGCTCATTAGAATGGGCAGTAGGCAGCTATTTCAGCTTTTCTCTTTTTTTTCCCATTTAACTTTGATTGTAGCCATACACAGACTTCTTTAGTTTTATTGCTGGAGAATTAGAATGTCAAGCAATTTACAAGAAATAAATTAATGCCTAATAAATGAGGTTGATAGGTTTAAACAGACCCATTTCTTCCTGTACTCTGTGGAATTTAGAAGTGACAACAACAGCAATTCTGAGAAAGGAATGAGCAGATCTTAATGGGTTCATACTGTTTGTTATTTCAGAATAAGGTCAGCTTACATTTGAACAGATAGGGTACTAGTCCCGAATCTTTTTGGCAATTCAAAATGCTGTCTTTTCCATGTCAGAAAAGATACCCCAATTAAAAATTTATGCTTGTCCTGTGAAGTAAGACTGGACTGTAATAACCTTAGTCTATTTTGTTCTTGAATTGCTAGGTAGTGTTTGCCACTAATTTGGCTTTCTTTCCTGCTAGCCATTTATAAGCAACACTTTCTACCCTCGAACTCAGTATATCTGTGACTTAGCAAGTCAGCAACTGACTGCTCAAATGCAAGCCACCAAAGACACAGCATATTTTAAATATTATCATGAAAAATAGCAAGCAATAAGCTTAGTAGAAGACAGTAAGTTAATATTTTATTTATCTTCTAAGAAAGCCCAGATAAAAAGCCTGCTTCTCATCCTATTCAGGCTCTATCTCTGTTTCATTACAAATGCTCTGTCTGCATAATCAATGCTTTAAATTCAGATAGCAACTTGTTAAAGTAGGAATTAGTTAAAGCAAACACCATTTATTACCAATTACCGTTTTGTGAAAGGCATATATAGGTACTCAGGGCCAATTAGCAGTATGAAAATCACATTTTATCTTTGCATATATTGGTCTTGTTTAGGTGCAAGCAAATTGAACCACAAATGGAGTGAAAGGCTTGTTGATTGCATTCAGCAGCAACTCCAACACAAATTTGACTGAATATGCCCTGAGTCTTTCAAAACGCTTTTTAGCATTTGTGTACCTCAAAATCCTGTAATCAGTGAACTGGACAGACTCCAGGTGGAATTTTTCCATAATCTTCCTCAGATGGCAAGTGCAGAGCCTGAACTCAGTGTGGAAATTTCAAACATTTGGGACTTGTCCAGACTAAAACACTTTATCTGTAAACAACTTAGTTAATGGTACAGAAATAAGGAAACCAAATCTTTCTCAAGATTACAGCAATTATACTGAAGGGTGATACTGCAGCATGAGAATATTAAATGGCTCACAAAAATTATCAACATTGCAAATAACCAATAATCTTAAATGCTTTTCTATGAAATGGTAAACCAGAGTGCATAGGGCATAATTAAAAAAAAAAGAAAAAGGGGGAAAAAAATTTCAGTGCTAAGAATAACATCCTAACCTTAAAAGAGAAATTATTTAAGAGCACAAAGGTGTAGAGAAAAATCCAGTCTTTGAGCCATCCCAGATCTTAAAATAGTGTAAATAGAAAAAAACCCTAGAGAATCTAAAACATCTGATGCCACAATGCTCCTCTTTTACTAGAAAAAACCCACTGATTTGAACAAGAATAGAGAAATGAAAATCTTTAGTATAGTGATGTCAGCAAGGAGTTAAAGAGAAAATGCCAGGTAAAAAGGGACTTCACACACAGATTTAGTTACCTATATGTTTCTTGATAAGTAAGTAATAAAATCAGTAGGCAAACCATATCCTGAACAAAAGAATAAAAAAAGAAGTATTTTGAAATGGAGAATTCATATGATTTGAAACTATACCACATTTCTCTGTGTAAACAGGCTTAGATTTAGAAATGTTTCATTCTGGAAATTATATTCATAGAGGTGCAGAATACAACAGATTCATATCACTGTGTATAGCAGAAAACTTTACAGAGTACTTAGGTATTTTAAATACTCAATTTGAATACATTTACTCTTGATGCCACTGAAGGCCCTGGCTCCAAATAAAGAACTCTTTAACCAGAAAATGTCATATAATTTCATCATTACTGGAATATTAAATCCTGCTGTATTTAACTTGTTTTTTCAGTTTTCACTTATGCAGTATTGATCATGCAAACTTATTCAAAACCTGTTCAATTTAATTTAGTGTATATTATCGGGTACGTATCCAAAATACATACTCAAAATATATCCAGTTCTTCAGTGGAAAAAAACAGTGCTTTGCTATTTCTAACTCGCAAAACTAGAAGAAGTATTCCATATGTAAGACTGAAAAAAAATCTTCACACAATTCATTCTCTAAAAATTACTTATTGAATGCTTAGAAATCAATAGCCTGTGGAATTGCACCATCTAAGATGGACTGTCAGAAGTCATGGCTCTCATTAATGATCACTTGCAAAAAGGCAAGAGGGAGTTTTATAAAGACTTTAAACAGTTTTCTTACTGCAACAGCAAGGCTAAAGTTCTGTTTGAGAACAAAGCTATCCTTTTCACTCTGCTACCAGCAAATGTATCTGCAGCTACAGGCTCTGCCCAGTTTGAGCAGGTAGAACTGCCAGATAAAAAAACTCAGAATTTCAAATAGGACTTTTTAGTTTCACCAGTTTCACCCAGAGATGTATTGCTGATGTCTCAGAGATTCTTTTTCTATGTAAAATAATAACAATAATAAAAAAAATTCAAGAGTCCAATACATATTATAAACTCTTTGTTCTACAGATAAATCTCTATAATGTATACTTTACAATGGTGTTTCCTCCTAAAGGCAATTTGTGAATCAAGATACTTGTAATGTAACTCATTCTTTGGACACCATAAGGCATCATAGAGTCATAGGACATCTGTATGCCCAGCAAAAATGCTCCATTGTTCTGTATTCCTGTACATCTTAAGAGCATTACCAGACACAAAATGCCAGCTACCAGTTTATTGTGTGATCTCAGACTAATTGTTTGAGGAGCTCTTCAGAAACACAGGAAGGACAGCGAGGAGGGACTACTGCACTACACCAAACTCCTTCAATAGAGAAGAAATATTTGCCTTGTTTAGTGGCTGTATTGGGTTTGCGTGGCCAGGTTTTGTTAGTGGGGTGGGGTATGGGGATGGGGCTTCTGTGAGAAGCTGCCAGAAGCTTCCTCCATGTCCAGCAAAGCCAATGCCCGTCAGCTTTAAGATGGATGTGCTGCTGGCCAAGGCTGGACAAATCAGAAACAGCAGTAAAACCTCTGTGATAACATATTTAAGAAGGAAAAAGAAAAAAAGTTATTGCACATATGTAATTGTAGTCAGAGAAGAGCAGAGTGAGAACATGTGGAAACAACAGCCTTGCAGACACTCCAGCCAGTGGAGAAGGAGGGAGAGAAGGTGTTCCAGGCACTGCAGCTGAGATTCACCCGCAGCCTGTGGTGCAGCCCATGGTGAGGCAGCTGTGCCCCTGCAGCCCATGGAAGACCACAGGGATGCAGAGATCCACCTGCAGCCCATGGAGGAGCCATGGGTGAACTTGTGGGAGCCCTGTGCTGCACCAGGGCACTGGCAGGGACCTGCAGACCTGTGGAGAGAAGAGTTCATGCTGGAGCAGTTTTTCTTTGATATGACTTGTGACCCTCTGGGGGACACATGCTGAAGTAGCCTATACCTGAAGCACTGCAACTTGTGCAAGAGTGACCTGCTTGCAGCAGTTCGTGAAGAACTGTTGCCTGTGGGATGTACATATGTTGGAGAATTTCATGGAGAACCGTCTCCTGGGAAAGAGACCCCATGCTGGAGCAGGGGAGACTCCTCCCTGAGAAGTGTCAGGAACAACATGTGATGCACTGACTGTAACCCCCATTTCCCTGTCTCCCTGCACTGCTGCATGGGAGGAGGTAGAGCTTGGGAAGGAGTGAGGGGTGGGGGAAAAGTGCTTTTTAGATTTATTTTACTTCTCATTATCCTGCTCTAACTTTGTTAGTAATAATTTCAATTAATATCCCCAAGCAGAGCTTGTTTTGCCCTTGATGGTATTCAGTGAGTGATCTCTGCCAGTTTTTATCTCAACCCATGAACCCTTCACTATATTTTCTCTGCCCTGTCCAGTTGCAGAGGGGAGTGATAGCGTGGCTTTGGTGGGTGTCTGATGTCCACCCAGGGTCAACCCACTACAGTATCTGACAGGAGAAAAAAGCAGAAGTATGGTTAGAGAAGGAAGTCTTTGTTAGCAGCATGATTTTTCCAGGTTACTAATAAAATATACAAAGCTAGGCATCTGTTTTAGTTCAGTTCACAATACTCTCAGTTGGATTTTTTCTTATCTATGATCCTTCACCAGATAATGACCTAGCCTAAGCTACAAGCACAGACCTCTCTTGTCAGTGGTGATAAACCAACACATAAAATTCCATAGCTTCCTGAAATACTTGGGGTTTTTAGATTTCAGTTCTATTTAAAGTGTCTTAATTTTGCCTTTATGTGTTGTAAAAATAAAATGTTAAATAAAATTAATTCAAATAATGATAAATTACTAAAAAATCTCATTATTCTAAAAGCAATTACTTATAGAATTCAGCAATATTGATGACAATTTTTTTAGCTTCCCTCAGTCTTCCCCTAGTTTTTTCCAGAATTTATTACTTTTATTGATGAAATGAGTTTGTTCCATGTCCTATGCCCTAGGAACCACTTAAACTGTTAGGATGTTTGGCTGGTTCTTTAAGTGTTCAATTGATCCTTAATCTCTTTGTACTTTCTCACCTTTTACCCTTTACAGTCTTCTAAACAGCTACTTCAAGATTCCTATCTCCTCTCCTCTTTCTCCACAGACCAGTGTCCAGACTTAAAAATAGCACAAGCTTTTGCTCACCTCTACTAGTACTCCTACCAATATTTTGCTCTATTTTCTGTCAGTATTATTTTCAGCATCTCTCTCCAATACTTACAGCTCCCAGCAATTTAGATTCCAGGGAGGAACAACTAAATGGGCTCAGCAGTCCAACACTGCCTTGGCTGATACTCAAAAGATGGAATTTCCAAATAAAGATTGAGAGTGAGCAGCAGCAATCATCAACAGAGTCATTTCAAACTTCGAAAAAGGAACTAAAATATCATAATATAATACTTGCAGAAAAATTAAATATATGTAAAATTTGAAGTTTGCTGGTTCTGTGGTTTTTAATTAAGTCAAATTTGGGGGGCTTGGGATGGTGGGGCTTGTTTTTTTTCAACAGACAGAAAAATGCCACATCGTAATGCTTTTATTTGACAAGGTTAAAAAATTTCATTTTGATAATGTTTTACATTACAACTATAAGCTGTCTTAAAAGACATACCAAAATATTTATCTCATAAGAAAAGCTTTTATCAACTTTATTCACTTATCAATTTTCACAAAGATGTTATACATAAGAGTATGCTGATGCAGAAGTTTCCAACTGAAAATGTACAGGTCTGTACTACTAATGGGGATGTTTACTTCCCAATTTATTTATTCTGAGAGGTAAAATGAAAGGTAGCCCAGACAGAAATGGTGCCATTACTGAGAAAATATTCATTTTATACAACCCTTCCAGTCAAAAAAGTTTTTAGCAACTGTTTTGCTCAAGTTATGCAAAATTCCTCAAAGCATGCTTTTAGTAAAGAGTAAGTCTGTGGAACTGACTTCATTTAGGTTCACATATGATAATTGATTCAATTTGGTCTTTCAATATTAGTTTTGTATTTTGGATGGGTTTTTGTTTGTGTGTGCGTTTTTGTTTCATTTTAATTCAGAATTTCAGATCTCATTTTAACAGCTCTTGAGACATCTAATGTATAAGATGACTAGAGACATCACTCAAAAATCACCATCACAGGCAAAAAAGAGTCAACTTGGTGAAATTAATTTAATTCACTAACAATCACAAGAGCAGGATAATGAGAAATAAACATGTATCTTAAAACACCTTCCCCAATAATTCCCTTTTTCTGGGCTCAACTTTCCTCACAATTTCTCTACCTTCTCCCCCTCAGCAGCACAGGGAGATGGGGAACGGGGGTTGTAGTAAGTTCATCACACTTTGCCACTCCATCCTCCTCAGGGGGAGGGCTCCTTACACTCTTGCCCTACTCCAGTGTGGGTCCCTTCCACAGGGTGCAGTCCTTCAAGAACTTTCAGTATGGATCCCCCATACTACCTACCAGGAAACCTGCTCCAGCGTGGGCTCTTCTCTCCATGGGTCCACAGGTCCTGCCAGGAGCCTGCTCCAGCACAGGCTTCCCACAGAGTCACAGCCTCCTTCAGTCATCCACCTGCTCCAGCCTGAGGTCTTCCAGGGGCTGTAAGTGGATCTCTGCTCTACCATGGTCTCCCATGGGCTGCAGGGGCACAGCTGCCTCAACACAGTCTGTACCACGGGCTGCAGGGGAATCAGCTCCAGTGCCTGGAGCACCTCCTCCCACTCCTGCACTGATCTTGGCATCTGCTGGGCTGTTTCTCTCACATGTTCTCACTTTCTATTTTTCCCTGAAAATCCAAAATCTCCAAATCATGACTAAAAAACGATAAATAAAAATAAAAATTAAACTGAAAGTAAAAGAATTTCTTTTCCTGACTGATAGCTGAGTTGCCTCATAGGATCTAAGACACTGAATACTTTGTTCTGTGTTCTTGTGTTCTTCACAACATTCACCAAAGGAACATGTTTATTTTTTTAAATTCTTTTTCAAATCTACTCATTGTTTCTTACAGCGTCTTTGAAACGTAACTAAGATCTCTTAGTGTTTCTTCTCATCATGTAAAAACACAACAATTTACTGTAGTGTAACACAGCCAAAAATTCTTTCATATCTAAAATCATTCTCATCCTTTCTGAAACTCATTTCAACACAAAGATGATCATTTAATAAACCCTATTTCAAGTTCCAAACACTTCTTAAAATCCAGAAAAAAACTGTTGCAGGAAGGCTGATTTTTTAAGGTTCATTATACTGGTTGTGCCAGGCACCTGACAGCTACAGTAATAATGGTACCACTACAAACCTCTGTCACAAGTTAGCAGCCATCACTTCCTTGACAATTACACTTTCTGCCCCCCACCCCTTATCTTTGACCTATTCTGCCTCTAAATAGTCTTGCTATGCAACAGAAAAAGATGCTGGTCGGACTGCTTTCTCCCACACAGAGCTAATGCTACATGCACTGCTTTTTCAGCTGCCCAAATAGAGGCAGCAGTTTGTTCCAGGTGTTCCTGGAAAACCAATGATTAACTAAAATGAACAGAGGTCTCCTAGCTACACATAGTTATATTTTAATGACTTGGACACATACTGATATATTTTACACATTCACATTGCTAACAGAACTTTTTAGCATATTGGATCTTGCTGTATGAATTTAGTTTTTGTGCCACGGAGGATACAAAAAACAAAGAGTCTACAAAAGCCCTGCAAACAGATCCTAGGTGCCTGTAATCCTACACTATTGTGAAGTTACAGGTCTCTACTACTAATGGGGATGTTTACTTTCCAATTTATGTATTCTGAGAGGTAAAATGAAAGATAGCCCAGACAGAAATGATGCCATTACCAAGAAAATATCCATTTTATATACCCCTTCAAGTCAAAAAAGTTTTTAGCAACTGTTTTGCTCATGCTATGCAAAATTCCCCAAAGCATGCTTTAAGTAAAATGCAAGTTTAGTAAAAAGCAAGTTGCTTCCTGAAAGGAGGCAACCTGTTCTTCCTGAAAACACAGTCCAGAAAAGACGTCACAGGAAACCTCAAGTTTTAAAGACATACACTGTTGGAGAACAACCAAGAACAACAACCACCTTTCCTTAAGTTACTGGCAGCAGTATTTCTCTACTTCTAGCACAAGAGTGAAGCAAGCCTGCTCCATTAAAGTACAACCCAGCTGCTCAGCTTTCCTTCCCTCTTTACTTTTATTATCATAGAAGTAGACAAAATTCCTACAGGAAGGAAACAACTTTCCTGAAAGGAAACAACTTTTCTTTAGACCAGGAGTAAGCTTCTTTTAGAAGTAAGTAAGGTTCCTTCTTCAGATAGGCCTTCTTTCTCCATTGCCCTCATTCACCATGTTCAGTTAATGAAGATTTTGACTCTGAGTTGAAAAAAAAATAAAATATAAAACTGTGCCACTGCAAAAACGAAATCCCTTTTATTTGTGAGACCGCTTGCTTCTCATTAAAAAAAAACACAATAAACCAACAAAAGTTGATTTATTGTCTTCCAAGCCTCTTATGCTCTTATGGCAAATAAATACATAAAACAGGAAAGTGTCCTGCATTCATCACAGGCATCAAGTATTCACAATGCATTCACAGTCTATTAATATTTTAATTACCCAGTTGGTCATGCAATGGGGATACACTACCTCCATTATGAAGACAGACTGACACCATAAAACATTTTTAATACTCTGGTTAAATATTTTCTAGAATTTTATGATTCCCCATTTCTACCAATCAAAAGTTGAATTAAAATGATTATTAGGACTCAGAAATTCAAAACTTATTTTAAGGTAACCTCAACTTCCCTACAGAAATGGAAGTCCTCTCAGTGGGAGTTATCATCTGGGAAGTCTGAGACAAAGGGTAAAAACTGTTGTACAGGAGGCTGATATTACTGGCCTGCTAAATGCAAGGGGTTAGAGATATATTTCCCTGTCTCGCAGATTTAAAGTGCTCATGACGTCTGTTCATTCCTCTGCCTGACAAGCAGCCACAAGCAGACAGATACAGGAAGAAAACTAAGTGGTAGATGCCACAATGAAAATGAGAGAAATTCCTTTTCCCTTCTTAATAGCTCAAAAAATTCATGTATTGCATACCACTGTGCACTATCAGCTGAGCAGTGCTAGCAAAAACGCAGACTTCACACTCTCTCAAAGCAGACTTTCAGTTTCCTTGATGCCCAGTTGTTAATACATCTTATTCCAGATGACAAACTGCACCAAGCCTTTGTGGTTTACTTAAGTGGTCAAATATAACATAACATAACAAAGTAGTTCTTCGATATCATTTAAGTATCACCACTCAGCATTTATGCATGTACTTCCAAACAAAATGAGATTTTTATAAACATACACACTAAAGATTGTACATTTGGAAACTGATGAAGCCAACACCACACACAGGAGAGTTTTCTAATGTACTATGGAGGAAAAGTCCCATAGCTTTCAGACAGCTCTGGCTATAATTCCATTAGCAGCTGTTATCAGTAGTGTATAATTCTCCAAGAACTGCCATTTTAAAACTTCATAAAATCAGTACCATTGCCACTGACATAGCAGCTTTCTTCTATCCCATGCCACTCAGAATAATGCAGCTTCAGATTATAAAACAGCAGTGCTGGATTTACTAGTGAGACCCCTAAGATAGAGCTGCTTTTGCTTCCTTCTGTAACAGTGCCCTCTTTTCTGAATGGATGGCCTGCATTATGCCTAAGAGAGATGCTTGTGTCATGTGTTAACTATCTTGTCATGATGAATGGCCATATCTATATGGATAAACCAAGTAAATTAGCTGACACAGTTACTCATTCAGCGTGTGTGCACAAATACATACAAGGATGCAGATCGCTTTTTTATTAAGAGACATTTTTTTCCAGCATTTCATTTGCGATATAGGGACTTTATATAAATAGAAGTTATATATGTGAGTGATGGCAATGACATTCAAAAAAGGATAAGCAAATATTTTATGAATATTGTGCTTAGTATACATTTCAATAAAATTTCATTGTGCTACTATATTATGTGCTGATATTCCACAGCATAGGTAGCATGTCAGAGCTTAAAACACATTATGACTGCAATGGAAATCACGTCAAAGACCGCTGGAAGCTGAATCTTTAAAATTCCCAGATTGAAATTCTAGTTCAGTTAAGTACTGCACTTGGTGAGGTGGGAGATCACAACACACATGCATGTATACACTGCCCTTCAGTAAACTGTATGAATGATTCAACCCATGCCCTGTTGCAAGACAAGCTTTTATGGAGCCTGCACAGCATTCAGTGGAAAGCAGCATACAATCTCTTCCTGCTATTTGTTACAGATCTATCAAGTGTCAAATATCTTTCGGTGACTCTCACAAATTTCACAGCATCTGTAAATCAGTGAGAAGGATATGTCTGAAATACAGAAATAAATTGTAGGTGATTTTGCCCTGATGTTTTGAAGTGTCAGTACATTCTTTTGCTAATCCTGAAAACAGCAATTAAAATTGACAATTTGGTGAATTCTGTCTAAGATTAATTTGATGGTTTCAGTTTCTACGCTGCAGGATCACTACAACACTGTGCATTTAACTCACAAGCAATTAAAGACTACGTATTTCATAATAGCTACCACTCATTAACCCAGCACAAACCCGAGCTGTGTTCTTCATCCTACAATCAATATGAAAAACGTCTAATGAATTTTTCATATGCATGCATGGTAGCACAAACACCTAGCCATTAAGAGTGCTTTTGTCTACCACAGTATTTGTAAAATTACTATCTAGAGAGGCTGAAATCAGGCAATAAGAGTGATATGCTAGACTGAATTAAATAAAAGGTAAGTACACACACATCCACGTTAAATACTGCCCTTAATTTGCAAACTTGTAGGTATGGAACCTCCAGTCAAAACCTCAATATTATGTGCAGTTACAGAGAGCTACAGAACAGCCTGTGGCATAATTAATGCTTACCTCATAGAACTGAAAAAACTCCCAACATTATTTTTCTCACGTTACTGCTTGTGATTGAAATTGGGTTTTTTTTTATTATTATTTATACAAAGTGTGACAAAAACATAAAAGGAAAATGTGGAATTTAGATTTTTTTTTCCATTAGGGGAAAGTTATTTCCTTGTACCCCTCTGCCTTTTGCTTAATTTTTCTTGAAAGATGGAGTTTCTGAAATACTTTTATTTTCTCCTTCATAGATCAGTCTGTAAAACCCAAAGTAAGACCTTTCCCTGAAGGAGGAACCAAGAGCAGAGCATTAGTGCTCTGACCACAGAATTAACTGCAAATAGCACAAAGAAGCCAGACCTTTGTGATCAGCCATTTTGCACTTTTTTTTCCTCATATCTTTAAAGAGATACAGATTTGAGACAGCCTGCCTGCTACTCTGACACAGGTGGGGGTACTTCCAGAAATACACATGAAAAGAAGGCAAGATATAAAGAAAGGTATACCTTCTTTTCACCTGCCCTAAATTGGCTAGTTTATGAGGACTCTAAGTGTGATGGCTTTTATGGATCTCCATTTTGTGGTACTTAGCCTTTTGCATTAAACATTTAAGGAACCTGATCTTTTATCATCAGTGCTTAGGCATTTCACTACTTAACATTGCAGCAACAGTCGCCTTTGGAAGCTGAGCCCCAGTGATGACAAAAGGAATGTCTGTATTTCCAAACAACTATGTTTCTACCTATATTCAGTATAATGCAGCACTGGTGTATGTGAACAGGCGTGTCCAGGAGTGTTTTGGAACAACACTGATTGCTGCTTATGCTTCCCATTTTTTCTTAGGCTATAGTATCACAGCAATTGTTTGGAGGCCATTCTCTTTCTTTTTCCTTCCCACTTTATATTTAGATAGAGAACAAGAGAAACAACTTGCGGGTCATATAGATAGAGATAAAACCTCTTCACGTCTTTCGCATTTCTTTGATGACTGGACATAAAAGAAATTGTACAAATTCCCTTATAGTCTCAGGACAGCTTTAAAGCATGGTAGTAACGATTATTTGGCTGTATTTTACCTTTAATCCATATGGAATATTCATGTACTTGTCAAGTGTCTTAAAAATACCCACTTCTATTATAAAATATGTAATCCCTTACATTCTCAGGTCTACAGAATTGTACACATGCACTTCCGACTGGCTTCAGTGAACCTCACACCATTTCAAAAGTAAGAAGTACAGACCAGAATAGGATTTATTTTAATCAGGCTCATTATAAACCAGGCCAATTTATACTGTCACTGCTTGCATCTCAAAAAGTGCCTGCCTAGTCAAGTCTCAAGTCTACTTGATTTTTTTTCTTGCATGTACTTGCTCTTGCTTTCTCAATGCGTGCTTTCTAATGCCAAGCTAATTTCAGTGCATATAGACTAATTTGCAGAGCCTTGCATTCCCTGACTATCTGAATCAAACTCTGTCTGCATAGAATAGTGTAGCTGTGAATTATGTTGCTATTCAAATAGCAGTTAACACCTGTGATGGACAGGGGTTTTTTTACACTTATTTCTTCAACTTTGAAATTTTATTTTAAAAATAAAATTCTAGTCCAAGTATACTTGAAAAGACAAAAATTAAAGTTCATATCAGTCATTAAGAAAATATTTAAAAATATTACATCTTTAAGAACATCTCCAACCTTTACAAAGCTATCAAATAGCATCAAGATATGATTACCAAAGCGAAATTCTGAAAAATTTCTCAAACTTTTTAGATCATTCATGAATCAATTAAATGGTTTTATTATAGGTTATTCATTCAACATAATTAATGTGATATCCATCAGACCCAGTATCTCTGGAAACACACTTAAAAATGACCACTGATTTTAGAATATATCTTTACTTACTTAAATAGTTATACAACTTATTAAAAGAAAAATATCTGAAATTTTGCAATAGTATCTTATAATTCTAAGTCATGAGTGTTCTCTTCATCACAATACTAGGTATTAAAATACATTGCATTAATAAGATTCTATTATAAAATTTTATAAAATATAGCAGTGCATTTGAATATTATAACTTGCTAGTCTTTCTTGAGCAATCTAATATTCAAAGGAAATGGGAAGATTAATATAAAAACAGAGAACAGAAATGTACTTCTAATCAACCCACTTTAAAAATATCTGTAACACTGTTTATGTCTGCACCCAAGACTAGAAAGAAAGATTTTCATTGATTTATTTGTCATTCTTTGGATGAAATGCAAATACAGTAGAAAATATCTGAGTGCCTTATAAATAAATAAATAAATAAATAAAGTACAAGCCAACTTAAATTATTTCTTAAACTAGAAAGAATGTAGACATTACTTGAATTCATTAATAAATGACATTTTAATGCCTATTTAGATGAAAGTAATCCTACTTAGACAAAAATGTTCTAAGAATTTATTTAGTGCTGTTCCTTCACATGACTCAGAAGGTATACAAAGTCCTGCCTACTGCAAAGAGCATGTTTCTTATGCCTCACTCTTGAGCAATACCGCCAATATTCCCCAGGATTAAACGGCCAAAAATAATGAAGAATGTAATTAAGTAGGTACCACAGGCTTTTAGATCCATATTTAGAATTTTTGTTTTTACTATATCAGTTCAAATGGAAGTTATGAATGTATACATGTATACAGTCTTCACCTGTGTTTTCTAGTACACATTCGAAAGTGTCAAATTCAATAAAATCAAAACAAATTAAAACAAATTAAATATTTGAAAAGTGAAAAACTTTTTTTCCATAAAGATATATAGATTTATATAAAATTTGCTTTTCAACAAATCAAACACAGTAATCTATAGAACAGCAATATAGAAGCTCAACTAAGTTTCTTCTTCAATCACTTTAGAGCCAGTCCAGCTACAGACATACTAGTATTATAAAACTGAATTTATTACAATTACTTCACATCGGTGCAACAAAACCAGTCGTATTTCATGTCTGACCTCACCATTTTTCATATAGAACCCAAATGAATATGTTAGCATAGGGTATCTGAGAAACCTTTCAGTCTGTAACGTTATTGGGACTCTTCACTTCTGTCCTTAAATTTGAATAGCTCTAGGGCAATCTCATGTCAGCAAAACTGACATGGTGGGTTTATGTCCTCAGGGTTTGCTGCTGTGCGTCAAAATTTTTGCTACCAGAGTGTTCCTCCATATCAGAAGTCTAAGGGGGAGGGAAGAAGTAAATTAACAGGAAATTCTGCCCTTAATTTAAACAATTAAATAAAATTAAAACAAGAAAATTGAAGAAACAGAACAAAACCCCAAACTATAGGTAACTGATTACATCTAAAACATTTTCAATAGCTCTATGATTTGTACAGACTGTCTAGTCTGTGCACTGCCCTGGTAGGTTCATTATTTATTCAATTCAACAGCTAATATTCATTAGCTATCGAAAGCATTATCCGCTGTCATATACATTTATTTGGTTGACATTATTTTGCTGAAAAGCCATTTCCAGTCATGACTGAATGTTTCCATATTTTTGGCAGCTGTAAGACAAAAGAGAAGGCATTAATGCTCTAATTACTAGCCTACCTCTAAGAATGATTACAGATATGACAATTTTTCACAACTGAAATTGCTGCTTGGGATGAGTAGTTTAGAAAATGCATAGTTAAAGAGACCTAATTGTGGAATTCATTTCATTTAGTTGTCACTTAAAAATCCAGCTTGTATAAAAAGGTTTTATAAGTGGAATACGTCAAACTATTGTACACATGCTTGAGGGCAGAATGTGACAACTTGGCAATATTATAGCTCAGTCTCTTGGCCAGAGATGTCTGTAGGCTATGAGGGCTTTATTTCCAGCTTTCTTCTTGTACCTAAGCAACTTGCATTCACAAACTTAGGAGATGAATCAATCCCTGTAAGCATGCCTCAGGTTTCATTAGGAGTGCTGTAAAACAAACACAAGGTTTCTACCAATCTTCTTATTCCAAAGCAAAGATAAATTGTCTACCACTTTACACCATGTAATATTTTCTTTCAACAAGAAGTAATCTTAACTATAATTACTTTAACAATAATTACTTGATTATGCATTTCATTCATGGCTTATCAACAAAACACTGACACTTCCAATAAAAAGTCAAGAAACTTTACTCCATGTCAGTAAATTCCCAACTAGACACAGGTGGTTTTTTTTGGTTTGTTTTTTTTTTTTAATAGAGAGGACCTTTAACTTCACATTAATGAAAGATTAAGGCAGCACCCTTGTATTTTTAATGAATGTTATGGTGGAGTACAATGTCTTTATTTCC